>NC_136065.1:2092633125-2093233125 GCF_964261635.1 Lissotriton helveticus | reverse complement strand
TTCATCTTTATAGCCTGACCTACACATTCCCATGGTTTAATGTTTAACCTGAGCAACTTATTTTCCTTAGCCAAAAGCCAACTGAAAACATCTTCCAATTTAATAATATTCAAATATGAACATTAATTAAACATTCATTCAGTGGCGGTTGGTGACCCATGAAAATGGTGGGATGACATAGATTAAATTAAACAAAAATGAAACAATATAAAATATACATTTACATTTTAAAATTAAAAAAAGTTTACTTACCTTTTTAGTTTGCAGCACGTCCTGTCCTCGATGTTCTCCAGCGGCTCATGACTCCTCCAGAAAGCTCCCAACTTCTCCAGTGCTAGGTCACGCAGCTCTTTATCCAATCCAGACACTGCTCTCATGCTGTATGAAAGAAGTGTCTGGATTGGCTGGAGCAGGCTGCTTCAGTGCTCCAAGAGCACCGAAAGGCACCGCCGGTGCATTCTTTCCATTGAGCATTACCCTGCCAGAATGCCTACCATTCTTTTTCTGTCCTCATTCTAGTACAATCTCCTCACACACTTCCTTCACCTTTTTCAAATATTTCCTGATACTACACTTCTGCAATACTACATATAAAGTACCTTCTGCCACAATTATTACACTTGTCTTTCACAATTGAACAATCGCTGTTACTTACCATATGTGCTACCAAACCCCACTGGAAACACTGTCTTTGAATTTAGGGCTACAAGATCTCCCGCACAGACCGCACAAACGGAGTTGGAGGGGGAATCGCCA
This sequence comes from Lissotriton helveticus, assembly GCF_964261635.1. Classification (NCBI taxonomy): domain Eukaryota; kingdom Metazoa; phylum Chordata; class Amphibia; order Caudata; family Salamandridae; genus Lissotriton; species Lissotriton helveticus. Next base: position 2,093,232,369 of record NC_136065.1, on the reverse strand, counting down.
TCATCCACAAGGACACCCTCAGAGTCTCGACCAACACCGACGACACCCTCACCACCGCCGAGCACATGCACTTCCAGATCCACACCGACCCCAACACCACCCTCAGAGGAACACTCGTCTACAGACCACCCGGACCACGACCACAGTTCTGCGACACCATCGCCGGCCTCGTCAGCACCCACGCCCTCGCCTCCACGGACTACATCCTCCTCGGGGACCTGAACTTCCTCCTCGAGAACAACAACGAAGCCAACTCCACCGCCCTGATCGACAACCTCGCCAACCTCGGACTCAAACAGCTTGTGACGACACACACCCACGCCGCTGGACACACGCTGGACCCCATCTTCTCCAAAAGCCCCCACGTCTCCTTCAACCACACCACCGAACCCCACTGGACCGACCACAGATGCGTCCACTTCACCTTCAGGAAACCCGCCACACACCACCGCACCCAACAGCTACCACGCCGCTGCTGGGGCAAGGTCAGCAAGGACCAACTGACTACCACCCTCGCCCTGAGACCACCCGCCGACCTCACCGACCCAGACACCAGCGCGACCAACCTCAAACAGTGGATCAACGACTGCGCTCTCTCCCCTCTCAAGATCTCCACAACCAACCACACCAACAAGAAAGCCGCCTGGTTCACCGAAGACCTCCGGATCTCCAATCGCACCTGTCGGAAGCTAGAGAAGAAATGGCTCCACGATCGAACACCAGACAGCCACACAGCCCACAAAAGCGCCACCCGCAGACACCACCAACTCATCAGGACCGCCAAGAGGACCGCTTAGACAACAACGCACACAACACCAAAGAGCTCTTCAGCATCGTGAAAGAACTCTCCAACCCCAACTCCAACACCAACGACATCCCACCATCACAAGACCTGTGCGACTCCTTGGCCACCTTCTTTCACCGCAAGATCACCGACTTTCACGACAGCTTCAACTCCGACACCCCCACACCCACCACCGATTCCACCACCCCTGCGATCACCACCCGCACCAGCCGCCTGACCGCCTGGTCCCACGTAAGCGACGAAGACACTATCAAAACCATGAACTCCATCCACTCCGGATCCCCATCCGACCCCTGCCCTCACCACGTCTTCAACAAAGCCAGCACAACCATCTCACCCCACCTCCGGAAAACAATCAACAGTTCCTTCGAGACTTCAACCTTCCCGGAAAGCTGGAAGCACGCCGAGATCAACGCCCTTCTGAAGAAGCCCAAGGCGGACCCCAAGGACCTCAAGAACCTCCGGCCCATCTCCCTGATCCCAGCAAAAGTGACAGAGAAGATTGTCAACAAACAGCTAACCCGCTACCTCGAAGACAACAACATCCTGGCCCCATCCCAATCTGGTTTTCGCAGCAACCACAGCACCGAGACCGCCCTCATCGCCACCACTGACGACATCAGGATCCTGATGGACAAAGGAGAAACAGCCGCCCTCATCCTCCTGGACCTATCAGCAGCCTTTGGCACAGTCTGCCACCGAACCCTATCAGCACGCCTCCATGACGCCGGAATTCAAGAGAAGGCCCTGGCCTGGACCACATCCTTCCTCTCCGGCAGAACCCAGAGTGTCCGCCTCCCACCCTTCTGCTCAAAAACCACCAAGATCATCTGCGGCGTCCCACAGGGATCCTCCCTCAGCCCGACGCTGTTCAACGTCTACATGGCACCGCTCGCCCATGTCGCACAACATAACCTCAACATCATCTCCTACGCCGATGACACCCAGCTGATCATATCCCTCACAGAAGACCCCCACACCGCCAAAGCCAACCTCCACAGAGGAATGAAGGCCGTAGCCGACTGGATGAAGGACAGCAGACTGAAGCTGAACTCGGACAAGATGGAGGTCCTCATCCTCGGACCCACCCCATCAGCCTGGGACGACTCTTGGTGGCCCCCATCGCTAGGCACAGCCCCGGAACCCACAGACCACGCACACAACCTGGGGGTCATCCTCGACTCCACCCTCTCCATGACCAGGCAAGTCAACGCCGTCTCCGCGTCCTGCATCAACACCCTCCGAATGCTCCGCAGGGTCTTCAAATGTATCCCCCCCGACACGAGAAAAACCGTCACCCAAGCCCTCATCACCAGCAGACTCGACTACGGGAACGCCCTCTACTCAGGAACAACAACCAAGCTCCTGAAACGACTACAACGAATCCAGAACGCCTCGGCACGACTGATTCTCAACGTCCCCGACGCAGCCACATCACACCACACCTGAGAGGCCTGCACTGGCTCCCCGTCAACAAGAGGATCACCTTCAAACTCCTCATCCACGCACACAAAGCACTACACAACACCGGACCTACATACCTCAACAACCGCCTCAGCTTCAACACCACCACCCGAAGCCTCCGCTCAGCCAACCTCGCCCTCGCCACAGTTCCTCGTATCCGGAAAGCCACTGCCGGCGGCAGATCCTTCTCCTACCTCGCCGCAAAGACCTGGAACGCTCACCCTACCAGCCTACAACAGACTCAGGACCTGTTGGCCTTCAGAAGACTTCTCAAGACCTGGCTCTTTGATCAGTAGCAGCCCCCCCCCCAGCACCTTGAGACCCTCACGGGTTTTTAGCATGCTTTAGAAATGCAGTGGTTGATTGATTTATTGATTTGGCAATATGAAACCATTTACTTAAGAACGGTTCATCGTTCATCCACAATTCTCCCTCGAACTTATCTCATTTACATTGTAGTAAAAATGTGATCTCTGATTCTCTCATCCGTTACCACTCCAAATTTATATTTATTTATGTATTTATTTATTTATTTAAAAGAGTTTTATATAGTGCTGGCTAGACCCGAAGGTATCAGAGCGCTTTACATGAGAATCAAAAATGTAACAGAACAAGTTCAACAAATTACACAATACATCAAAAAATAAGCAATACAATTAGGAGGGGAGAGAAAGGACAGAGAGAAGTAGTGGAGGGGCAGGGGAGGTGAGAAAGGGAGGATAAGGGAAGAGACAATAAGGAGAGACGAAAAGAAGACTGTGTAAAGACCGACTGGATAGGTGACGACCAAGGAGGGAATTCACGGCCCATCTCCTCTATAGCTAAACCAGGTAGCTCCATCGGGCGTCAGACAAAATAGTTCAGTCTCAATACATTAAGAGGGGAGAGAAGGAGAGACAAAATAGAGGGAGGATGCGCAAGGAGAGGACAGGAGAGACGAAAGGAAGTGGAACAATGTGGTTCAACAATATATTAGAAAAAGATCAACAATTACACGTTACATCAAGCAATCAGCAATACATTAGGAGAGGAGAGAAAGGAGAGAGAAACGTAGTGGGGGGGATAGGGGAGGTGAGAAAGAGAGGATAAGGGAAGAGACAACCATAGAGACGAAAGGAAGTCTGTCTAAAGACCGACTGGGTAGGTGACAACCAAGGAGGGAATTCATGGCCCATCTCCCCTATAGCTAAACCAGGTAGCTCCATCGGGCATCAGACAAAATAGTTCGGTCTCAAGTGTCGAGGGAAGAGATTCACTCAGAAACAGGTTGGGGACAAGGGGCAGGGGCATGTGATGGCAGAGGACAGAAGCTTGCAAAGAGTAGGAGCGGAGAGGGGAGAGGGTTGGGGGAAGAGAGATAGGGAAGATAAGGTCAGGAGAGACACGGGAGCGTTTGCCCGAAGTCCGGCTAGGTAGGTGATAGTCAAAGGAGGGAGTCCAAAGTTAATCTCCGCTATGGTTCACGAGGTAGCTCCACCAGGCATCATGCAAAGGTAGCTTTAGAGTTGAGGCCACAGAGTTGAGACAACAGAGTGTAGTGACGCAGGCTCCTGTCACCGCCCATTGGAAGACTTTTTCTTTGGTGGCATAAGGTGGACCCTCCAGAAAGGTGATGACATCCAAGAAGGTGGGGGGTCCGTGTCAGTTTCCACAGGGGTAGTAGCTTGAGGTGGAGATTAGTAGAGACACCAGTCCCCCCCGCCTCTCAGCAGCTCCCAGGTAGTGCAGAACACGGGGAGCGCAGGAGCGCCCCCCCTTTAGTTAAGATGAAGCCGCCTTCTCTCACTGTGATCCGGAGGTCCCCGGGCACCGACAGGGTCGGCCTGCAATTTCCTCAATATAATGTTTCTTGCTCTGTTTTTTCTTCTCCTTGTACCCTCCATTCAAAATGATATTTTTCTATAGTAGTACTCACACGAGGTAAGCAATGCATGTCTAGGCTTTTCAAACAGAGCTCCTATTCATTAAGTAATCTAGCAGCTTCTTATCCCGGGTCAGGCAAGACACCTAACACTCCTGCCCCCATGAATCTAATCATTGAAGTTGACTCATCAAAATTCCATAGGTAGCGGAAATAGCATCCTATATCTTTTGACCTCTATGACTTCACAGGAAGTGACATCATAGGATCCGATGCCTTTTCAGGAAATGATGTCATATGTCCATTGACCCCGATGACTTAATATTAATCACATCACTAAAGTTAACAATCCTGCAATGATTGCAAGACAAATGTAATGCCAGAAAACTTAGTAAAGCAGATATGTTCATTTTAGTAACCAATAATATTTTGATTAGCGTACTGACATGAAATGTCACTGGTATTCCCATTACCTACAGCGTGCAACTTTTAAATTACAACATCCTGACGGTACAGACATAGAGCTATAAGTCCTTCCGAACACATTCTGAGTTATACTGATCTCTATCATGGGCAATTTTTGTTCTTCACCCACACTGTTCTTTCCGTATTAGTACCTCTCCAATCCAGTTATACCCAACACTTCTAGTTTCCCATTTACTTTAAAATCTTAATGTCTTATTCTCACACCTATGTCCCATGTCCCTCCAACTGCCACAACTCATTTTCCACACTCAATATGCATGCCTTTCCCAATACACATACCTTTTTTTGTATTACATTTTCTTCCCTCTATATTTGACAGTCTTACTATTGCCCTTATTGTCCTTGGTTTTTCTGCACCTCAACCTTGCTCATTTGCTACCTTTTTCCCAACTTTGTCAATGTCATTCTTTCACCATTATCTCTACCTGTTCCTCCCTAACCTATATCCCCCCTGTTTCTCTCCAACTCTACATCATTCTTGTTATATATTGGATTTGTTTCTATAATTATATGTGTTTATGATCTACTGTGGCATGTGCCACTTATACAGTCAGCAATGTTCTGTTTCAGAATGCCGCGACAGAGGGATTTATGCTGACTAGTTTTAGGCAGGTACCATGCCGTCTCCAATGAAATAACTATTTTATTCTCCTGAACATGTATTATCTTGGATTTCATCAATTCTCATGTCTAATCTGTTTATATTACACTTGCAGAATTCGAATTGTCTCAGTTCAAGCTCAGTTTGGATTTCATCTTCACTACTATCTTTGGCTACTAATTATCCTTATCTAGTTTCACTGTTTGGCATTCTCTATAGTTCTAATGCTTTCATTCTCTACCTAGTATAGCAGTAGATTTCTCCTTCTTTGCCCTCTCATTTCTTTTTCTCTTTATATCTCCAAGTGTCCTTTTTAACTCACTGCTTCCTTCAACATTCTCTTACAGCCATCTTCCAGATTCCATCTTCCTCTATCACGACGCTCTATTGTAATAGTTCTACTCCTAACTCCATCTTTCTCAGTTTAGGTCTCAGCTCATTGAAGGTCCTGTTTTTTCTCTCTTTACCCTCCCTGTTCATTTTCATGTCAATCTCACTTCAGGTTTAATAAGAGCAAGGGGGTTTGCAAACCCTCCCAGAAAACACCAGGGAAGGAGTTGGGTAAGTATCTTTCACAAAACAGTTACAGCTTTAGGGAGAAGCAACAGGGCAATGTTATGTTATGTTATGTTAAATTTAGCTTATAAAGCGCACGTACGCCCGTAGGCTTCATGGCGCTGTAGGAAGTTTTCATAAGCACAACACAACAACAGGAAGACAGTTTAGAACATCTAAGGATAGGCTTCCCTAAAAAGCCAGGTCTTAAAAGCTAGTCTAAAGGCTAGGATATCCTCGTGTGACCTTAAAGAATGCTCTTTTACTAAGCAGATCTTGCATGGGCACTATGGTCTCCTTCATACAAATGTGCATGAGCATTATTAGAGAGTGCAATACCTCACTAGGATTATACACCACTGGAAGCATGCAGGTTTCTCCCCCTGAAGTGTAAGCCTAACCGCACAGAACAGTAAAGGCCTCGTACCCGCTACGTGGATGTGGGCAAGTCGCACAAATTCTGGATTTGCACAGATCAGAATTGAAGACAATGAGCCCTTTGCGTGTTATCCCTCGCTCAACTCTCTGGATTTGATTTCTAATTCCTGTCTTTGGGGCAGACAGAAGCCTTGCTTTACACATGTGATTTAAAGCAGCAGAGAAAGGGAAACAAAAAGCAGAGGACCCTTACCCTCCTGCCCCGCAGGATAACATTTCAATTCATTAGGGTGTCTATCGCAGGTACTTGACAATGTGCGGAAAGTAAAAAAATCACCAAGTTTGGTGCGCACTTTCATGGATTCATGTTTCTTGGTTTGTCTGCAGAAGAAGCAGGTAAACAGGGCTCGGAGTCCTGTTTTGATTCTGTTTCTGGCACTTCCTTTGTGACCTTGGTGGCCAGGGGCTGCAAAGACTGTGCCAGGAGTACCATGGGACAGGCCAGGGGTCACAGGTGCGACACATGGTGACCCCTAAATGACGACCATGAATCTAATACCAAGGAAAGTTTTAGTTTCATCCCCAAATCGTCTGCACTGACACTGCATAATGTTCTTTCATTTGCTCCATTGTACACACGTGCAAGCGTTGCCATTGAAGGCAATGGAACGCCTGCACGTTTTTGGCTGAAAAGCCAAAGCGATTGCAAAAGGTCTTTTTGCCTTTTTAACGCATGCGCGCTGCGTAGGCGAGACCTAAAAACCACAGGTCGGAATTATATTCTGCTTCTCCCCTTCCAGTGTTGACCTAGGATAATTTACAAATTGCAATAATAATGCATATTAATAAAGTCTAATAACATCTAAAATATTCAGTTTTTTCACACTAGACTTATAAGGTAAAATCTGCAGTCCACCAAGAGATTCAATAGTTATTCTAAAGATAGGTAACAAAAGATTCCAATCCCTAATTTGGATGAGAAATGTCATTACCTCAGCTTGCGGGAGCCCCGGACACTTCCGACGCGTGCTCCATGCCCCACCCATGTCCCGAGCAAGGACGGCGTGTCTTCTTTGGTGTTCTCAGCTTGCGCTGGGACACCAGATGTGCACGCTCATGGCAACGCGCTCCCACCGTGCTCTGACTTTCGCGCAAGCGCTCCATCTCAGCTTTTACTTTACTTAAGTACCTTCAGCAAACAATTGTTTCACTTGATGCCAAACATATATTCTGGCGCTACACTTGTGCACCCCTGAACTGTGTAATAATAACAGCTGTTGTTTTCTGTGCTTTGAAAGGTCGAAATATTCAGCAAATGAATATCTAAAAAATGAATACTGTTTAACCTGTGAAAAGGAAATGAGCCGTCTTATGGCGGTGCAGTGGCTTCTGGGTATGCAAATGAAAACAAGCAATTGCAATGCAATAGGTGTCGCATTTGCGAAGTTTGAGCTATTGGCTTTGAAAATGACAATGCATTTTATTTCTGTGTTTCGAGGGCTCACTTTGTACTTATACTCCTTGCGTACGAGATGCAAGGCTGGCAATAACTGCGCATCTTTTACTGCCAGCCTTGCGTCTTGTAAGCAAGGACTAGAAGTACAAAGTGCGTGTTTATGCACCACTTGCAGCTTTTCAAACACGTAAATAAATGTCATTGTAATTTACAATGCATAGCTCAAACTCTCACAAATGCGAGACCTATTGCATTGCAAATGCTTGTTTGTTTATGGCCCTGTGAGCAATACAGATGGGTTAAAACTTGATTCTGGCTTTGATCGGCAGCCAGTGGGCTTTAAAAGATTATTTTACTGATACATTCTTGTTACTTTTAATAAGAGCCTGGCTGCCGCATTTTGCACCACCTGGAGTCTCTACATATTTTGGAGAACCCGCATAAAGCGAGTTACCATAGTCTAGGCAAGAAACTATAAGGGACTGAATGATGTTTTTTTTTAGACGATCTGGGATCAGTTCGATGATCATCCTGATCAATCTGAGTAGCGAAAAGCGAATTCCTGACAATTTCTTAGTTTGATCGTCCATTGTGAGCGTATCCTCCAGCCAAGTTTTTTATAACCGGTTTGGGAACAGGAGGGTTGCCCATGTCATTGGGCAATTGAATCAAGGGTTTGTGTATAGCAAGGTTTCCCAATATCACAAGTTTGCTGCTGTATTGAGTCCTAAACCCCAAGAAATGCCAACTTGGTCATGGACCCTTGACTGGCATCAGTGAGAACTCCTCCTGAAGGAAGACTAAAGTCCCTGAAGTTTTGGACTGTTCACATTGGCAAAGTTGAATCTGTGTGCCGAGAATCGACCAGCCGCGATGACCTCCAACAAAAAGCTACAAGTGAACCTGCTCTTTACACTGACAGTGAGCATCCATGACTACCAGCAATGCAAGTGTCTCCTCCTAATGGCTTCTGCCTACACAAACAGCACCCTTTGTGCCGGAATTGAGAAGGTAACTGTAGGAATGTTTCTTACTCATGATGTAATGTGGAATGCAGAAGTGGGAGAATTCTGGTGGCGTGCAGTCATAAGAGCTGTGGGCTAGCTGGAGGTTGCTGCATCTGGAGAAAAAAAGATTATAATTTACACTTGTGTGTGTGTAAATTACTACAGTAATTCTTTAGCAGGTCTACCTGGTCTCTATCTTACCCACACTCCATTGCGATCAGCCTGAATGTGTGACTTTTCCTCCACTCTAGCACAACCAGATAACCTTGAGTGGCGCTTTGTGTTTCTTGGTACTATTTTCAGCTAAAACTTTAAAAACTCAGATCTCCAGTTCTACTAATTGGATTTATGTCATTTTGGTGTCATTTTATTTACTAAAAATCTATTTTTATAATTTGGTTTGGAATTTTTCCTATGTTCTCACTTTATTACTGTTTGGGTGCTGCATAAAAACGCTATGCATTGCCTCTAAGTTAAGCCTAACTGGTTTTGTGCCAAGCAACCAGAGGGTTAAAACACAGATTAATTTACACACATACTTTTTTTGTGTTTAACCTTAACAAGGATTGTGTTTATTATTTGACTGTGGCTTCCACCCATCTCAGCTAATAATCCAATTTCTTACACTTCACATTCCTGCATAGCTGAAATGCACCAGCAGATGCATTCCACTGATGCTGCTCCGCATTTTACCACCTCTTCCTTCCAGTTAACTCCTTATGCATTCCTGAAATGCACCAGCGATGCTGCTCTATGTCTTACCCCAACAACTTCCTTCCAGTGGCTTTTCCTCTAAATCATTCTATCGCGGTGCACCATAGTTTTAGCCATGAATACCTGTAATTATACGTGCACTATGTCCAAATTCATCCATCATTAATTGTGGAACACTTTCTGGTTCCATGTTGATTCAACTCCATGTCATGCATCAGCACTCAAAGCCATCACTACAGCCATTCTCCACCAGAGACTCCTTATTATACCTCCTGGTGTATTGGAGGGTTTCCGCATTCACTAAGCCTCTGTAAAATTGAAGAACAGTGCTTAGTGACCTTCAAACATGTAGGATCTATTAAATTCACACCATCCACAGCCTTGCTCAGGTGAACTGACATTCCAGAACAAGTGAGCCTGAGTACTTCCCTCTGCATTCAAGAATGTACATTCCAGAAAGGAATATGTGCACACACATTACTAACATGTCACAGTATATAAGGTGTAGAAGATGCCAATTCTGGACTCCTCTTGATGGACTGTGTGGTAGTGGGTTGCAGCTGGGTTTAATAATAATAAATAATAAAGAAATGTATAAAGCGCATGGTTACGCCATCTCGGCGTGTCCCCGTGCTGAGTGAGAGGGAAGTAACAATTGACAACATCTGAGGTCCACTTAGTGCTAACCGGAGAACAGATATGTTTTAAGCGCCCTTCTAAACTTAGCTTCAGAGCTCTCCATCCTGAGTTTTAGAGGGAGCTTGTTCCATTTCTGAGCTGCCAGGAACCTGAAGGATCGGCTTCCCATTCTGGCCTTCTTTACCTTTGGAATTTCCAGCAGCCCGGTCCCACTGGATCTAAGAGACCTCCCTGGCACAGAGCCAGTGCAGTGAGTCAAGGGCTTTTTTTGAAGCCGACCTTTTGCCGTGGCCCCAAGATAGAGTATGTTGCCATAGTCTAGGCGAGATGTGATAAGAGCATGCACCATCGTCTTCCTAGCCCCTATCGGGAGAAGATCCAACGTTTTGCGTAGATTTTTTAGGACTCCAAAACATTTCCCGACTACCCGTCTAATATGTCCATCATAGGAAAGAGTGGAGTCCACCCAGATCCCCTGATTTTTTGCCTCGGTGCAAGGTATGGGGATAGAGCCCAAACTCAGAGGCCACCACGCCGACGTCCAGCTCGATGTATCACCTCCCACCACAAGCACCTCTATCTTGCTGCCATTCAATTTCAAAAACAACAAGTGATGGACTGAATGTGGATCAATGTCACACACTCCCCCAGTCAAAAGATCTGGGCCCAAATCCATCGTTTTTTTGCACTCCACACCACCCTGGATTAGACAATGGCGATATGCAAATCAGCTCTGACCCTGTTGCCCCATGGGAACAGTCCAGTCCGAACTACAAAAGCCATGTCCTTCCCAGAACGGAATCAAGCATCCGAGGACCGGACCGGTTTCGAGGTAACACCTCTCTTCAGCCCGGCTAGCTTGACTCCAAGTGGTGTGGAGTGCCTGGGACCCACGTCTGGGCATCCCCAGCGCACTTAGGGCGGCAATTGCAAAAACAACAAGTGATGGACTGAATGTGGATCAATGTCACACACTCCCCCAGTCAAAAGATCTGGGCCCAAATCCATCGTTTTTTTGCACTCCACACCACCCTGGGTTAGACAATGGCGATATGCAAATCAGCTCTGACCCTGTTGCCCCATGGGAACAGTCCAGTCCGAACTACAAAAGCCATATCTTTCCCAGACCAGAATCAAGCATCCGAGGACCGGACCGGTTTCGAGGTAACACCTCTCTTCAGCCCGGCTAGCTTGACTCCAAGTGGTGTGGAGTGCCTGGGACCCACGTCTGGGCATCCCCAGCGCACTTAGGGCGGCAATTGCAAAAAACAACAAGTGATGGACTGAATGTGGATCAATGTCACACACTCCCCCAGTCAAAAGATCTGGGCCCAAATCCATCGTTTTTTTCCACTCCACACCACCCTGGGTCAGATAATGGCTTTATGCAAATCAGCTCTGACCCTGTTGCCCCATGGGAACAGTCCAGTCCGAACTACAACAGCCATATCTTTCCCAGACCGGAATCAAGCATCCGAGGACCGGACCGGTTTCGAGGTAACACCTCTCTTCAGCCCGGCTAGCTTGACTCCAAGTGGTGTGGAGTGCCTGGGACCCACGTCTGGGCATCCCCAGCGCACTTAGGGCGGCAATTGCAAAAAACAACAAGTGATGGACTGAATGTGGATCAATGTCACACACTCCCCCAGTCAAAAGATCTGGGCCCAAATCCATCGTTTTTTTCCACTCCACACCACCCTGGGTCAGATAATGGCTTTATGCAAATCAGCTCTGACCCTGTTGCCCCATGGGAACAGTCCAGTCCGAACTACAACAGCCATATCTTTCCCAGACCGGAATCAAGCATCCGAGGACCAGACCGGTTTCGAGGTAACACCTCTCTTCAGCCCGGCTAGCTTGACTCCAAGTGGTGTGGTGTGGAGTGCCTGGGACCCACGTCTGGGCATCCCCAGCGCACTTAGGGCGGCAATTGCAAAAAACAACAAGTGATGGACTGAATGTGGATCAATGTCACACACTCCCCCAGTCAAAAGATCTGGGCCCAAATCCATCGTTTTTTTCCACTCCACACCACCCTGGGTCAGATAATGGCTTTATGCAAATCAGCTCTGACCCTGTTGCCCCATGGGAACAGTCCAGTCCGAACTACAACAGCCATATCTTTCCCAGACCGGAATTAAGCATCCGAGGACCGGACCGGTTTCGAGGTAACACCTCTCTTCAGCCCGGCTAGCTTGACTCCAAGTGGTGTGGAGTGCCTGGGACCCACGTCTGGGCATCCCCAGCGCACTTAGGGCGGCAATTGCAAAAAACAACAAGTGATGGACTGAATGTGGATCAATGTCACACACTCCCCCAGTCAAAAGATCTGGGCCCAAATCCATCGTTTTTTTCCCACTCCACACCACCCTGGGTCAGATAATGGCTTTATGCAAATCAGCTCTGACCCTGTTGCCCCATGGGAACAGTCCAGTCCGAACTACAACAGCCATATCTTTCCCAGACCGGAATCAAGCATCCGAGGACCGGACCGGTTTCGAGGTAACACCTCTCTTCAGCCCGGCTAGCTTGACTCCAAGTGGTGTGGAGTGCCTGGGACCCACGTCTGGGCATCCCCAGCGCACTTAGGGCGGCAATTGCAAAAAACAACAAGTGATGGACTGAATGTGGATCAATGTCACACACTCCCCCAGTGAAAAGATCTGGGCCCAAATCCATCGTTTTTTTCCACTCCACACCACCCTGGGTCAGATAATGGCTTTATGCAAATCAGCTCTGACCCTGTTGCCCCATGGGAACAGTCCAGTCCGAACTACTACAGCCATATCTTTCCCAGACCGGAATCAAGCATCCGAGGACCGGACCGGTTTCGAGGTAACACCTCTCTTCAGCCCGGCTAGCTTGACTCCAAGTGGTGTGGAGTGCCTGGGACCCACGTCTGGGCATCCCCAGCGCACTTAGGGCGGCAATTGCAAAAAACAACAAGTGATGGACTGAATGTGGATCAATGTCACACACTCCCCCAGTCAAAAGTGCGCTGGGGATGCCCAGACGTGGGTCCCAGGCACTCCACACCACTTGGAGTCAAGCTAGCCGGGCTGAAGAGAGGTGTTACCTCGAAACCGGTCCGGTCCTCGGATGCTTGATTCCGGTCTGGGAAAGATATGGCTGTTGTAGTTCGGACTGGACTGTTCCCATGGGGCAACAGGGTCAGAGCTGATTTGCATAAAGCCATTATCTGACCCAGGGTGGTGTGGAGTGGAAAAAAACGATGGATTTGGGCCCAGATCTTTTGACTGGGGGAGTGTGTGACATTGATCCACATTCAGTCCATCACTTGTTGTTTTTTGCAATTGCCGCCCTAAGTGCGCTGGGGATGCCCAGACGTGGGTCCCAGGCACTCCACACCACTTGGAGTCAAGCTAGCCGGGCTGAAGAGAGGTGTTACCTCGAAACCGGTCCGGTCCTCGGATGCTTGATTCCGGTCTGGGAAAGATATGGCTGTTGTAGTTCGGACTGAACTGTTCCCATGGGGCAACAGGGTCAGAGCTGATTTGCATAAAGCCATTATCTGACCCAGGGTGGTGTGGAGTGGAAAAAAACGATGGATTTGGGCCCAGATCTTTTGACTGGGGGAGTGTGTGACATTGATCCACATTCAGTCCATCACTTGTTGTTTTTTGCAATTGCCGCCCTAAGTGCGCTGGGGATGCCCAGACGTGGGTCCCAGGCACTCCACACCACTTGGAGTCAAGCTAGCCGGGCTGAAGAGAGGTGTTACCTCGAAACCGGTCCGGTCCTCGGATGCTTGATTCCGGTCTGGGAAAGATATGGCTGTTGTAGTTCGGACTGGACTGTTCCCATGGGGCAACAGGGTCAGAGCTGATTTGCATAAAGCCATTATCTGACCCAGGGTGGTGCGGAGTGGAAAAAAACGATGGATTTGGGCCCAGATCTTTTGACTGGGGGAGTGTGTGACATTGATCCACATTCAGTCCATCACTTGTTGTTTTTTGCAATTGCCGCCCTAAGTGTGCTGGGGATGCCCAGACGTGGGTCCCAGGCACTCCACACCACTTGGAGTCAAGCTAGCCGGGCTGAAGAGAGGTGTTACCTCGAAACCGGTCCGGTCCTCGGATGCTTGATTCCGGTCTGGGAAAGATATGGCTGTTGTAGTTCGGACTGGACTGTTCCCATGGGGCAACAGGGTCAGAGCTGATTTGCATAAAGCCATTATCTGACCCAGGGTGGTGTGGAGTGGAAAAAAACGATGGATTTGGGCCCAGATCTTTTGACTGGGGGAGTGTGTGACTTTGATCCACATTCAGTCCATCACTTGTTGTTTTTTGCAATTGCCGCCCTAAGTGCGCTGGGGATGCCCAGACGTGGGTCCCAGGCACTCCACACCACTTGGAGTCAAGCTAGCCGGGCTGAAGAGAGGTGTTACCTCGAAACCGGTCCGCTCCTCGGATGCTTGATTCCGGTCTGGGAAAGATATGGCTGTTGTAGTTCGGACTGGACTGTTCCCATGGGGCAACAGGGTCAGAGCTGATTTGCATAAAGCCATTATCTGACCCAGGGTGGTGTGGAGTGGAAAAAAACGATGGATTTGGGCCCAGATCTTTTGACTGGGGGAGTGTGTGACATTGATCCACATTCAGTCCATCACTTGTTGTTTTTTATTCAATTTCAGGCATTTCTTATCCATCCAGGAGGCAAGCTCCTTCATGCAAGCCCTGAAATTAGAGGCCGCTACCTCCGGTTCCTGGGATAGGGAGATCAACAGCTGGGTGTCGTCAGCATAAGAGACAACCCCAACTCCAAAACCCTGTACTATCTCCGCCAAAGGAGTCATGTACAGGTTGAACAGGGTAGGGCTAAGGGCAGAACCCTGTGGCACTCCCTGCTCCAATTTAATGTCATTGGAGTAGTGTACACCCTGTCTGACCTGAAAACTGTGATCTACTAGGAAGGATTTCAGCCACTTCAGGGCCGGGCCTGAGACACCTCCCTTATTCAGACACGGCAGCAAGGTGTAGTGCGCTACAGTATCGAAAGCGGCACTAAGGTTCAACATGATCAGAGCCAAGGTGTGCCCAGCATCAGCCCCCTGTCTAATAGTTTCCGTGGCACGTAGTAGAGCAGTTTCCGTAGAATACCCTGCCCAAAATCCCGATTGCGACGGATGTAGGAGACTCGCGTCTTCCAAATGTGTCATGAGTTGACGATTAGCCACCTTCTCTGCTACCTTTGCCAAGAATGGCAGAAGCGAGATGGGTCACAGATTTTCTAGTTTGTCTTGACTGATGTTCGGCTTCTTCTTGACTGGGAGCACAATGGCTCGTTTCCAGTTCCCTGGCAGCGTGTGTAGACTAAACGAGACGTCTAACACATGCCTAATGAACGGCTCCAGAGTATCCAAACTCTCGCCCATCACCTTAGGTGGAGCAGGATCTCTGGGAGAGCCAGATTTAACACTGAGGCAGATACTCCTAAGCGTCTCAGGAGAGGGAACAGTGAAGTTGTTCAGTCTCAGCCCTTTCTTAGTTCCTCCCATCTGTTCTTCAAATTCAGCGCTTCTCATTACAGTCCCTGAGAAGGATGAGTACATTTCCTTCACCTTCTCCGAGAAGTAATTCGCAACCCGATTGCAGTCCTCAGCAGAGTCCCTACTTGGCACAGCCGTAGCAGCCTGGGAGGAGATCTCCTTATATATTTTAAAGAGTTCTTTAGTAGAATTCTCCGCCTTTCCAATTCTGGCCTTGTAATGGGTGGCTTTGGCCCGTCTTAACAGACCTTGGTATTTCCTCTGTTCCTCCCTGTATTTCAATCTATCCTGGTTCCGAAATCCCTTTCTCCACTGCCTCTCCAGACGTTTACATTCCACTTTTACGAGATGTAAAGCTGAGGTAAACCAGGGTGCAGATTTGTGTACCCTGCCCCTAGCTTTGTTCGAGAGCAGTGGGCCACCTTATTAAGAGCGCCGATTATGAACCTCTCCAGATTCATACAGGCGGTTTCACTGTCTGAAACACCCGGGGGTCCGTCCACTGTCAGCTCTCTATTAAAATCACCCTGTACAAAGTTTTTCCACGTCCTACACGGGTGGTTGCCCATTGCTACCTCCTGGCTTTCGATCTCTGGTACCCTTATCACAAAAGGCACCAAAAAGTGGTCCGACCAGGGAACGGGGAGCGGGGTAGAAACTTCTACATTCTCCCAGCTGGCGAACACAGGATCAAGTAGGTGTCCATGCTGATGAGTAGGAGAGCATGATTTCAAGCCTAGGTGAAGTTACTGAAGATCCTGGCATAGATCGAATGCCTCCTTATTCAGAGGGTCCTCCAAATGGAGATTCAGATCACCCAGAACCAAGAACTTAACATGTCTTAAGGCTAAATGAGCAATACCCTCCAGCAGACTGAGCAGAAAGAGTGTAGGAGAGCCCGGGAGTCTATAGACCAAAAGCCCCTTCACCGTAAGGTTAGGGCTGATATTCAATGTAAAGGAGCCGTCCTCACTATCACATAGCATGACTGGTTCAAAGAAGCATGAAGGGGAGATCTAAAAAATACCGCTATCCCCCCCCCCCCCTCTGCCTACCGCTCTATCAATTCTGGTTATAGTATAACCGGAGGGGAGTGCCTCTATAATATCTGGCTCGGAATTGGCATCCAGCCAGATCTCATTAAGAAACAGGAGATCAAGCTTAGTGTCAGAGAGCAAGTCAGAGATTTCGATTTTGTGTTTACTGAGAGATCTGCAATTCAGTCAACCACAACAGAGAACCCCTCTCTCTACCTGCCTTATGTGGCCCAAGCTCCAGCTAAATAGTCAGTGATTACATGCGCTAACTTGAGTAGCCGACATACTGTGTCTGCAAGCACTGTCCATCTGGGGGCATAAAGCCAGCTGTTCCACCCTGCCATATTACATTCTAACCGCAAATCGGCCAGGGGTTCTGGCCCCGGTCCCTGTACGGCCGCGGACGGGCGCAGATGGGCTTGCCTTTGGCGCGCCCACTGCGCGCATCCGCTGCGCGGTCGTTTAAGCATTCGCCTTATATCTCTAAGGACTGATCAGGGGATGTCGACTAGAGCGCTAACCGTCCCCCAGCCAACCGGAAGTACCTGTCTCTACCCTTCCTCACCCTCCGCGCAACGGTGCTATTCACCGCGTCGGACCGGGGCGGGAAGGAGGATATCGAGTACAGGCCTCGGGTCGGTCTTAGCGAGCACCCAGAGCAGGTAAAATGAATTTTATAAAAGTTTTGTTAATACACAGTTGTCACACTAACTGTAAAATTAGAGCGCCAGTGCAGCTCACACAGGCTTCACAAGCGTAACATGCATCGGTAAGAGGTTCTGCCACAGCCCACTCACCACAACGCAGCCCTGATCTCCACGCCTTATATCCCTAAGGACTGATCAGGGGATGTCGACTAGAGCCCTAACCGTCCCCCCAGCCAAGCGGAAGTTCCTGTCTCTACCCTTCCTCGCCCTCCGCGCAACGGTGCTATTCACCGCGTCGGAACGGGGCAATGATGATTTTGGTCCAAACCGCTGGTTTTGGTAAATATCTTAGCATATTTTACATATGGAGTGGTGTGATGGGTGACACCATAGCAGGTAATGGTGGAGTTCACGAATTGGCTTGCTGGGAGGCAGGTACTTGCAGTGGCTGCTGGCTTATACCAAGGGTGGTAGGGCGGGAGCCTAAAAAAAAAAAAAAAATTACTTATCTTTCTAACTTGCCATGCAAGGTCATCCTCCCTCTGGTGTCTTCTCTCCTCCTGGTAGATCAGGACCAAGAAACTGCACTACCCAATCCTGGCTCTGCTCTCACAGCATGAGAGCAGCACCCGGATTGGACAGAGCAGGCCTCCTCACCGCTCCTAACAGCACTGAAGACCTGCACTTTCTTAAATCCAGCAGTCTAAGACAGCCAGGTTAGAGAACATAAAAATACGCATGTCTGGCTAGCAGTCCCAACATGGCCGACATGCACATTTTAAAGCGTACTGCTCCCTGCTGCTGCCACTCGCAGTACTGACTCCACCCCGTCCCAACACTTAGGGGTCTATTAGGATGGCGGGCCACCGCCCTACCAGCGGTGATGATCCGCCCACCAAATCACCCCACCGGACGGCCTTTTACCGCTAGCCACATTAGCGTGGTGGGGGTACCGCGGCGGACGGAAAGACCGTCTGCTGCTTTTCCGCCAGTAGGCAATCCACCCGATTGCCTACCAGTTGGAAAATGGCCAGCAATATGGTGGCTGTGCCTTGCAGCCATCCATATTAGGATGATGGCGGTGAATTGCCTTTCCATGGCGGAGACTCTGCCATGGAAAGGCATGCAGAGTTTTCTTTGGGGGCCTGTTGCGGGCCCCCAAGGGGGAGGAGGGTTGGGGGGCAGCATGGGTACCCCCCTCAACAATGGCATGCACAAGGTGGCAGGCACCGCGCGGTGCCTGTCTCGATGTGCATGCCAATGCACAACATGCATATATTGCATTGTGGCCGGTGCTGCTTACAGCACCTCCCACCACAATGTAATATATATGGGATGCCACCGCCACGGTGGTGGTGGCATCCAAATTGGCGGTGCGGGACTGCCACACCACTGGCGGCCGGTCCCAGCACCGCTAGAGAGTCCGTCCGCCATCCTAATAGAACCCCAAGTTCGGGACGGGTCACGGGTTGCTAGGAAAATAAAATGGCAATAACTTTATTCCCATTTTATTTTTCAGCTCCGAGGAGTGTGGGACAGCGCTCCTCTGCTCAAATGGAGGAGTAGTCCCTGTGTACTTGGCATTCAGGATTTGGGTTGTGAAGGGACCTTTAGTGATGTGTGACAGAGTTAGAAAAGAAGAAGATGCTTATACTTGGACTGCAGTAAGTGTTAGGAAATAGATGAAGGGGCCAGAAAAGGAGTGAGCAGGGGAGCAAACCAGGTGCAGACATATAAACCATAGCGGGGAGGCTGGGAAAACAATGGACCTGTAGCAGAACTGTGATAGGGAGATGGTTATCATCAAACAAACTTAGGGGCCGATTATGATGACTCAAGTCCGTCCGCGACCACTGAGGAGGAGGGACCGTCCCCCGGGGCAGCGGCGGTCCCTCCGAGCAGATTAGGATGTGACCGCCAGGGTGGCGGTCACATCCTCTATCTTTAACATTGCGGCGGGCGCTGCTTGAAGTAGCACCCGCCGCAATGTTAAAAATGAAAGCAGTGCATTTGCATACACAAAGCGGGAGGCACCGCGCGGTGCCTGCCGCTTCGTGCACGCAAATGCAGGGGGGTACCATAGGTACCCCCATGTGCATCCCCCACCTCCCCTTCACCCCTGGGGGCCTGCAACGGGCCCCCAAACAAAAGTCCGTATGCCTTTCCACGGCGGAAATGCCGCCGTGGAAAGGCATAGAAAATCAGACATCCTAATATGCCTGGCGGTGTCTGATAGACACCGCCAGACATGTTAGAGCTTTTCCGCCGCGGTCGGAAGGCGACTGCGGCGGAAAAGCAGCGGACGGTCTTCCTGACCCCCCAGCCATCCTAATCTGGTGGGGGGCCTTTGAAGGCTCCGCAGCGTTTTTTCCGCATCCTCCGGGCCGGCGGACTCTTCCACCGGCCCGGAGGATGCGGAAAAACCGCAATCATAATCGGCCCCTTAGTACCCAGGTAGCTTTTGTGTGTTTAAGGTACTGCACTACTATGAGTGTTATATAAATGCTGCAATTCATTCAGTTCTGTTCTAGAGTTGCATCTCTTGATGTCAACAGGACCAATAAAGGGAACAGCATCTGGTCATGTCTTGCTGCAACAACTCCTGCCATACCAAGCATCCCCTAAAATGCCCACTAAGCCCCCAATATTGAGCTTCTAGTAAAGCAGTGGGACTAGGACGTCGACAGGTGCCCCACCAACCTACCTCCTATGATCTCAATGGATCCTACTGAAATTGCACCATAATTCCCATAATGCAGGGAGACAGCGGTTCCAGTAGAACAACTTAATCCCAAACCTACAGCCTGGCACTGCTGGACTATGACACTGACCCTGTTCTAGCAAGTTAATTGTGGACCTTAATGAGCAGCCTTATTTATATCATACAACATCTTATGCTATTCTGGATACTTACTGCAAGAGGAACCAAAATCCTGTCCTGCCACTCTGTCCAGGCTTATAGGGATGGGTCGAATGCAGCAAATAGTTGACCCTACGTCACCCACACAAAGGAGAGAATCTACTTGTAACTAAAAAAGGAGGGAAACTTCCTTGCCTGCTGCAGCACTGAAGAATAGTTCCCTGAGAAGTATCCATCCATGTACTGTACTTCTCTTCCTTAGGTTTTTCAAGGTTGGCCTAGTCTTCACATGACCCACAGGCAAAAAAGGGTCACAATCTTTCCAAAGAAGCCTGCTTTTCCTTTGTTGAATGTTCCCACCACGGCAGAAAGGCAGAGATGTTCCTGAGACACAAGAATTTGCTGCCATCCTAGAAGAATTCCAGACCATTCCACGTGAATCGTGGTTTATAGTATCGGAATCAAGTCTTGAAGATTGGAGAGATTTTCTTCAAGTTAATAGAGGTACTATAATTTGTTCTGGAGGACCTCCAGGCTCCTGTTGCACAGAACTGCTGAAAGCCCTTGTGGGACCTGAGGTCCTGCATGAGCATGTAGAAGTAACACATCTACTGTAGGAAGTGAGGAAAAACAGGGAAATGGATTGAGAGAGAAATGCCAGACTGAAAAATATCTTAGGAATGCATTCATCATAGGTTTGCAGCCATACTGGTTAGACTCATAGGCAGAATCACCTACAAAATGAGCCACAAACTTGGGATGGGGGCAAGTATAGTTGGATACTTGGTCATGGGCGTCCACGGGGGGGGGGGGCAAGCGGGGCCGCTTGCCCCCCCCCCCCACCCCCCGGATCACCAGTACATCCAGTGCTGGCCCAGTGACAATGTGGTAATTACAGCAGGCTGTGCTGTTCCCCTGCGAGAAGCCCCAGGGGGAGTTTAAACTTTCTCTCACTTGGGGGCGCTCACACTTTTCTTTGAACTCTAGAGGCTGCAGCAGCCCCTCCCAAACCTCCAGCAGACTGTGGACAGCCTCAGACAGGCCCATTGTCATTCTGTCGGCTGCTGATTATCACAAAAAGAATGACAATGGTCCGTCTGCCTTTAACGTGCTCTGCAGACATCCTACCTGTGTTTCTTTTTTTTTTAAATTAAAGAGTGTCAGCATACACTGCGCAGCAGCGCGGCCAGACACTCTGTTCTATGGGGGCCGGGTGATTCACAACAAAGCCTCATTAACAAGTAAATGGTCTTTTAAAGACCTGTGAAGTACTCGGGTGCGGCTGTCTGTGTGCCTGGGAAGCTGGGGTGAGGTGACAGAGGGTGACAGGCAGAGGGAGGGAGACAGAGGGTGACAAAGGGAGGGAGACAGAGTGAGGGAAGCCGAGGGAGGGAGACAGGGTGGGAGACAGAGGGAGGGAGACAGAGGGAGGGAGAGAGAGACAGACAGAGGGTGGCAGACAGAGGGTGACAGAGGGAGGGAGACAGAGGGAGGGAAACCGAGGGAGGGAGACAGAGGGAGGGAGGGAGACAGAGACAGACAGAGGGAGACAGAGAGAGAAGGCAACAGAGAGAGAGGGAGACAGATTGGGCGGAAGACAGAGGGAGACCGAGAGAGAAGGCAACAGAGAGAGAGGGAGACAGATTGGGCGGAAGACAGAGGGAGACAGAGAGAGAGGGAGACAGATAGGGCGAGAGACAGAGGGAGACAGAGAGAGAGAGGGAGACAGATAGGACAGGAGACTGAGGGAGACAGAGGGAGAAAGAGGGCGACAGACCGAGGGAAAGGGGCGACAGAGGGAGGGAAACAGACAGGGAGACAGATAGAGGGACTGAGAGGGAGGGAGACAGGCAGAGACAGACAGAGGGAGGGAGAGGGAAAGAGAGGGAGACAGAGAGAGGGAGACAGAGAAAGTGGGAGACAGAGAGAGTGAGACAGAGGGAGGCAGAGGGAGACAGAGAGAGAGGGAGACAGAGAGAGAGTGAGCCATGGAGGGAGGGAGACAGAGGGAGGGAGACAGAGGGAGGGAAACTGAGGGAGGGAGACATGGAGGGAGACAGAGAGAGAGGGAGACAGAGAGAGGGAGACAGAGGGAGGGAGACAGAGGGAGACAGAGAGCGAGAGAGACAGAGTGAGAGAGGGAGACAGAGGGAGGGAGGGAGACAGAGGGCGGGAGAGGGAGACTGAGAGAGAGGGAGACAGAGGGAGGGAGACAGAGGGATGGAGACAGAGGGAGGTGACAGAGGGAGGGAGACAGAGGGAGAGAGAGGGAGGGAGACAGAGAGCGGGAGACAGAGAAAGAGAGAGAGAGAGAGAAGGAGAGAGAGATTGAGAAAGAGAGGGAGAGAGGGAGACAGACAGAGATAGAGACAGAAAGAGACAGAGTATATCAAAATATTGTCTAAATATCATGCCATGTAAACATTGAAGAGATAATAGGAGACATCATTTAAAATGTTAGAAGGCTACAGGAGCATTACAAAGCCAGCAGGGCATTAACAAATACACAGCGTGTCTTTGTGACAGAGCTAATGGGGCACAAAGGGACCATGCCCCTGGGTGGCTATTTTGTCCCTTTATGCACCCTTTGCCTGGTATGTGATATAATCAATATTTTAGCTTGAATTTAACAATTGAAATGCAAACACATAGCATGCTTAAGCACCACACTGAGTGGCTAATTTTTCTAAATATTTGTTTGCATTTCGTCAGTAAAATGCATCACAATTCCTGTTGCTTGACTTGATTGAATGGCCTTGGAGGGGTACAATACAAAGGAGCAGATTTATCAAAATGTTGCACTACCACAAAGTCATGAAAAGATACACAAAGAAATGCAAAGCCTTGATTGACCATTTTTGTCTTTTTCTGTGCTAGAACCGTGCCCTTTTTCTAGCGCAAATAGCACTATGCTACGTGCTACATTTTGTCAAAGAGGCATTCAGGTGGGGTACCTGGAAATTCCACAACAACTACGCATTGTTTGCGACCGAAAGAAAGATCTCCAAAGATTACCAGACCTGGTTTGCATTAAAAAAAAAACACCTCCTTGAAGGAGGTGTAAACAGGAAAAAAGTTTTGATTTGTTCTTACATTTCTTAGTGCTTGTGAGCACTGTACAGCACACATCCAATGTATGGAATGTTAAAAAAAATTCTAACCATAGTATTCTGTACCTCAGCAGCGTGCAGGGTGCTAGGTAGCAAGTTTGTGCGGCAGCCTAGGGGAAGCAAGACGTAACAGAACTATACTTAGTAAATATGGCTGGGCACTGCTTTCTCGCCCTAGTGCACCATAGCACAGCAACTTTGCTGCATTGCATTACAATTTACTATGTAGGGCACAATTGTTACCTTGCACGGAGAGCAGACAGGGAGGGAACTCGTGGGCCCTGGCAGCTGAGACTGGCAAATTGCACACAGTGGGAGGGCATAAGGATGTAGTAATAATTCATGCAACACAGGTCAGCAGCCCAAAATGCTATGTTGCGTGAAAGGGAGAGAGCAGGATAGCGCCATATCTACTGAGTTATGGTGCTGCCGCTCTCTTGCACTAGTGCACTTTTAGGCAGCCTAGTGCTGCATCATGTACACAACTTTTCAAATTAGCATAGGTTTTGTACCTTCTAGTGCAAAATATTATGACCAGGCACATTTTAAAAATGTTTTACTTTGTGTGCTCTAAAGTGCAGCAAACTTGCAAAGTTTGAAAAGCTAGGAGAAAAGAAGTTCTCCTACTTTTCACCTGCCTCAAGAAGGAGTGCAAAGACCTGGCTACCATTGGTAGTAAATAGAGCTTTGTGTCAAAGTGGCGGCCCTTGGAGGGAGTTCCATGGGGCAGTAGGGAGGGGCAGGGGAGGGGCAGAGTAGTGGGTAGTAAACTACGGAATACAGGCGAATAGAGGTAAGTAAACAAATAAATAAATAAAACGAATTTCATTGAGCACATTGCATTGCCAAATGCGATGCAGCACAAGCAATGACATTTGTTTTATTTATTTATTAATTTGTTTACTTACCTCCGTTCGGTCCTATTCCGTAGTTTACTACCCCCCACCCTGCCCCTCCCCGCCCCGACTCACCGCCCCGCGGAACTCCCTCCACGGGCCGCTACTGACAGATCGTAGTGTGGAAATCATCATCAAGAGAAAGAAGTCAGTACCAGTAGGTGACAAACGAGGAACACACCTTGGTGTATGAATGACAAATCTAAAACCTGATAGAGCAAGATTTCGCATCGCGACTTGCTCGATTCATGAACCTCGAAACCGTTGTAACCTCGTAACGAATTGTACGATTTACTAATATCTTTATTTTCGATATATATGTATGATAGAGAAGCTTGCTTATGTGTTTTACTAATATGATTAATCCGTGTTTCTAAAATGGCCGCTGCTTGACTTTCCTCTTCTGCGCATGCGTCAGTCACACTCACGTGACTTCGCGTAGAGATAGTTTTGGAGGGAAAGGGTGCGCATGCGTAATAAGCAATAAGATGGCTATAACGTGGTAAAGCTTTGTGCTGCTGCTCTTTGTGAAATTGTTTGTTGCACTTACCAATAATGCATAGTATATTTTTATAATGATGAACCTAAAATGTGAAATCATGACCTGTAATACATTCATTTATTTTTATGTACTAATTTGTTTTCGCTTACTTTTCATGTATCCTCGGCAATGAGGGGTAATGGGGGCTTGGGAGTCCATCTTGGAGGGTACTTCTGCGCAGAATCAATCGATGGTGAAGATGGCATTGAAACCAAGCCAAAGAAGGTTGTTGGCAGAGCCTGCATGAGAACATGCACCTTCACCCAGCCAGAAGCATCTAGATTGTATTATATTGTAACACATTGTATTCTTTTGCATTGTATTCCGTGCGACTTCTCGTGGGAACCCCAAATCTTGCTAGGCGGCACCTTAGGATGCAAATTAGGCCTTAGAATAGTCTGTTCTGATTGGTGTGTTAACCAAAGCCTACCTTAGGACCAATCCAAATTGGGGATTCTGACACTTTGCAACATTTGGGGGGTGGTACCCTGTCCTAAAACAGTATAACTAGCCTAGGTTTAACTAGAGAAATCGTCCGACTTTGTCTGAATAGCTGACCTGTCACTGACCCAACGCACTCAATAGGTGACTTGATACAGAGGTGCTGCGGAGCTCTCTGTCCGAAATCTGACCATAGACTCTGAAGGTTTTACTGAACCTTAAGTGCTGGCGGAGCACTTTTTCTGGGAATTCGCTGACCCAATCGGGGTCCTGATCGATAGTTGCAGAGAGGGTGGAGCGCAGGCGTTGCTTCCAAACTGCGGGTGCTGGTCGTATCCTGGTGGTCCTGTCCTGATCCGAATCTGGGTTTCCTGTCCTGTCCTGGGGTGTCCATTCTGCACCTGCTGTCCTACTGAGGGTTATCCTTCCTTGAGGGTTTTCCTGTCCTTAACTGACCCGTGGCCAGGGTTGGTTTTCACACCAGTCTAGGTAAATATTGCTCTGAAATTCTTAAAACTGCACCTTTCTATTTTTTCTGTCTTTGCTTCAATAAAGACATACCTTTGCACGTGATAATTTTCCATGCTTTCTCCTGCAACCATTGCATTTCATAAAGTCATTTGCATTTGATTTCATAGCGTGTTCCTATGTTACCCTACCTTTCAGAAATCATTTTCTGTATTGCAGTATGCAACTTCCTGATATGGTCTTGGTTTTTCTCTCGAAAACTGACTAAGTAACTCAGATTTATAGCGTGTTCATCTTGCCCCTTATTTTAGTTTTCCTCTCACTTAGCGGGTTCCCTGTCGCACTAGTATTCTATTGATAAAGCTGTATGACTGCCCTTTATTTGAATTTAAGATAAACTTTTCAAAACTTCCAGTTGTCCGTGGTCATTTTATAAAAAGTAAAGTCATATTTTGAATGGTGTATTTTGCTGCCTTTCCTTTTACAGCTAGCTCCCTGACCCATCGTGGTCATAGGTACCCATAACGGTGGATGGTAAGTTGGGTACACTGAAAATAAATCGAAAAGGAACTCACAATTATTGGTAGTAGATGGTGTGGGCACCTGATCAATGTATATGATAAAGTAAAGTATATGGGCCCGAAGCCAGAATTGGCGAAATTATTGGTCGGGTGACCCGCGATCTCTAGCAGTAATTTTCTGGTAGCGAAGAGGATGGTTAGGGAATAGTTAAAGGTTAGGTAGGACTAGTTAGTCTAGCTAAGTCGGATGCTGCTATAAGAGTAGGCGCTTCAAGGGAAATTGATCACTCGCTTGAAAAATTGTTTACTTTGAAAAATTATGAAATGTTTTAAAATTTGTTGTTCTTGTTACTATACTGTTATATGTATTAATCCATTCGTACGTAAACCGTTTTTTATGTTGTTAAGAATCCCGGGGGAATTGAATAGCGAGTGGTGAATAGAATCCACTTGCTTTGAGGTCATTTGCTCTAAGGAAGGTTGGTGCAGGTTAGGCAGAACTGGAAGCACTAACTAGGGTTTTTCTGAATGTATGATTGAATAAATGTTAGTAACGAGGTTCATTGGCAAAATTCCTACTGTGGCATAACCTAGTGAGGGTCGCACCGGAAGAGTAGCAGGTTCATCGGAGCTCGAGTGAAAGCAAAGGGGTTCGCTAGGGAAACCTTAGTCTCAGATATATCCCGGAGAAGTGGATGAGTCTAGGGGAGTAACAGGTTCTCCAATGCTAGTGTGAAGGGTAGGCAGAAGAGATCTACCCGTAGTGAGTGAAAAGTAAATGGAAGTAGTTTACTTGCAGCGAAACAAATTCTTTCCTGTCTAGACACTTGAGCATGGTGGCGAATGTGTATTCGTTGCAAAATAACCAAGCACTAAGCACTTTAAAAGGAAAGAAAGTTTCCGTTACCTTGTGAAGGAGGGAGTCAGTCGCGAAGCGGCTCTGACGTCACGCCGTGCTGCGCTGGGATTGGTAGACACAGCGGGCTGCTAGCGTAGCTGGAATTGTAAAGGAGGGGCGAGCGCCGGAGCGTGGGAACTGTCTCACGAAAGGGCCGCGCACCCATTGGTCGAGATTATTTGAACTCGTGCATTTCATTGGTTGCACGAAAATAAAAGACGCACTCGGATTGGAAGTGATTTTGTAAACAAAATCACTCATAAAATCGTATGTGGCATTCGTATAGACCGCATACCAGACCTGATCCACGTTATATGGGATTTGAGAACGATCAGTGGAAAGGAGTTAAAAACGACATTATGTACGGAACTAAGAGAAAAGTATCTCTTGTAAATAAGGTGAAGAATTATTTCAAAAAGGACAAGCCGATTAAAACTAGAGAAGGTGTTGTCATACCGCAACCCAACACTCCCGCATCTTTCATGATGTTCGATAAAGGGTACAACACATGTGTATGGTTGGAGAATTGGGTGAAATACACGAAAGATGACGGAGTATTGGCTTTTCCGTTAGATGGAACATTTAACAGCAGAATTCTATTTAATTTGAGAACCCGAATGAATGATTTACATCCCAGACCTAGATTAACGCAGTATGAAGCGCTAGAGGAATGGGAAATCGAGGCTTTCGAAAGAGATAAGCCACGGATGGACAAAGGGTTAACTAAATTTTATCCAAAGTTGAAGCAGGAAGCACGAGCTAAAAAGATGAAACAATGGAGGCAGAATATGATAGTGGAGGGATTGTTTCCCATGATGCCAGCAGATGATCCTTCTGGGGGACAGAAACGGTTGGAAAAATCTAAACATTGGGTACCCATCGGAGAGTCGGATGATGAATTATTAGATGACCTATGTACAAGAAGTCCGCCTCCTTATAATGAGGGACATCGACCTTCCAGTACAGGAGATATTTCCCGAAGACTTCCTCCTCAGGAAGAAGTTAGGTCCGCAAGTGTAGGAGGGGGTTACCACATTCCTCCCTATACCGAGAGTCTAGGACCAGTGGATACCAGAAACATTTACCCCAGGATGTTAGCTAGTGGGGAGACAGGATATTCCCGTGCAGGAGATTTTTGTTGTCGACCTCCCTACGGAGGTGAGATGAGACCCTCAAGTTCAGGAATGCCGTTATTACAGTCACAGTATAAGGAAGAAAGAAGATCCCTAGGTACAGGAAGTTTATTCCCAAGACCAAATTATGGTGAAGGACCTAGTGAGACTCATCCCACTGCCCCGAGTTATGCTCCCACACTAACCCCGCAGGTGTTACATGACCAATCCATAGAGAGATTACTGGAAGAAAAGGAGCGGGAGGTACTAGCAAAACAGAGAGCTGAGATCATTCAGAAAATGACCCAGTTAAATACCAGTCCTGAAGCATTGACAATCCCAGTAACAATCGGACCCGTAGTTTCATTGTACGGGGATCGGCATGAAAGTCCAAAACCTCCAGTCATTACTCCCGTAATAGCACAGCCCAGACCAGAACCCTTAATTGTAGATGAACAGACGAGTGAGTGTGAATCTGAAGTCTCACTGATGGATCTGCCCATTAGAAATACAGGGAAGAGAATGCAGAAAAGACATAATCCTTTCAATGCGAGGGAGATTCAAATGGAATCGACTTCGGGTACTAGAAGTGTCACTTTGGTCACACCTGAAGAAATTGAAAGATGGAGTCAAGAATTAGAGAAACAAACTTCGCAAACAAAACCTTTAGACCTCTACAAACTGAGAGTAGAAATAGAAGAATTAATGGCAGGAAACGTGGGATTAGACAGATTAAATACCTACTCTGAAGAAGAGCTGTTGTTTATGTGCAAAAGTCTTACCCGCAATGTCCGAGTACTTCATGAAAAATTGACCGATACTGCTGCTAGTATGGGAATAGACATTTCAAAATCGAAACCCTTGCAGAAACCCTACCGAGCAGAATTTTCAGACAAAGATTTGGAAAACCTGAATGTGTCAGGGAAAAAGGCACAGGTCAAGGAACTATTGACAGTATTGCAGAAATGGGGAGACATGGAAAAATGGAAAGCCAGATGGGCTAGGAAAAAAGATGAGGCCAGGTCTAGGCAGGTAACTCCCGAATTCGCCCTAAGAGAAGCTGAAAAGCCAGAACAGTTATGCCCTATGCGTGAAGTACCAGGGGGAAAATATGTACATGTCCCATGGTCTCGTCAGGATATTGTGTCCTTCACCAATGACTTCCCAAAATTAAGAGAAAAACCAGTCGACTGGTACCGGCAGGTAGAGAGATTCGTGAAAGTGCAGAAATGCCTATGGAAAGACCTGGATGGGTTCTTCGACATAGTGGTCCCTGTAGATCTGTGGACTGAGTGTAAAATAGCCATTGCCTGGCCTAGTGAGGAATACCCGAGAGATGACAAAACAGGGGAACCATCAAAGGAAGTGATGAGGAAGTATGAACAGGTAATTCAACATTTGAAAATAAAAGTACCTGCAAAGGAAACTGATTGGACCAAGATAGATAGAACCACGCAGGAAAGGGACGAGACAGTACACTTGTTTTATGAAAGGCTGTTGCAGGTGTTCAAAACATACAGTGGTATAGATAACATCGAGATGAAGGACATGACCCATTTCATGTACAGGTTTGTAAACGGTTTAAGACCCGAAATTTGTCAGTGGATAAAGGATAATAAAATCTGTTGGCATACCAAAAAGATAGATGAGGTCCCACGGTACGCCAAGTACTGTGAGGACGAAATGGCAGAGAAGAAAAAGGCCCTGAAGGAAAAGGTAATGTGGGCACAAGTAAAGCTCGCAGAACAGCAGGAAAAGCAACTGAGTAAATTAAATAAAGTTACTCAGAACCAAGGTCCTGGGGGAGGGAATGGAGGAAAGCCCCGACCTAAAATGAGTAGAGAGGAAGCCAAAAAGAAATTTCCTTGCCATCAGTGCGGAGAAATTGGACATTGGCGAGACGAGTGTCCGTATTTACAAGTTGATAATGCCCAAACACCTGATTTAATTCCACAGACGCAGAATGAAAAGCAAAGAAAGACCCAGCAACAGGTAAAAACGATTCAAGTGCCTCGAGCGCCAAAGCCTATATTTAAAGGGAAGTCACCACAGGGTGATGATGTAGAAGTCTGGGGAGGCAATGAGGATAGAAATACAGCAACTTCGCAGTATTTGTTGAACGACACCTTTTTCTGTGATGACCAATACTGACGGGGCCTGAGAGGGGAGGACGAGGAGTGCGTACTTGGCGCCTCTTTGCCGGTAGACCAGTCAGGGCCATACATTGAAGGAAAGGTTGATGGAAATGATGTCACCTTTCTATTGGACACTGGTGCTACCCGTTCTACTGTGAGAACAGTGGACGTTCCAAACCTACCCCTCTCGGGAGAAGCAATCCAAGTAGTAGGAGTATCTAATCAATTGATTAGTACACCTGTTACCGAACCCATGGAGATCTCAATTGGAAACTTTAAACAAATGCACAGAGTTGTTGTCTGTGATACCAGTCCGGTAAATTTACTGGGACGTGATTTGCTGTGCAAAATGAATTGTACCATCTTTTGCACACCAAAGGGCGTCGAAATTCAAACACCAGATGAAGACGTTATCTACAAGCTAATGTTAATTAGACCTGACTCAGAAATAAAACGAATGACTATACAGGACTTACCTGAAGAACTTCAGCAGACAGTGAAGTCAGAAGTGTGGGACTTTACTGGAAAGGATGTAGGGTTAATGAAAAACGTAGATCCCATACAGATAACAATGAAAGAAAATGCAGTTTACCCTAACACTAAGCCTTACAAAATGAGTGCCGAAGTGAGAGCAGGTGTTGTCATTGAAGTACAAAAATTACTAGAAGCAAACATCATACAGGAAGTAATGAGTAGCCCGTGTAATTCACCCATTATGGGCATTAAGAAGCCTAGTGGCAAGTACAGAGTAGTGCAGGACCTGAGAAAGGTAAACAAAATTGTGGTTCCTTGCTGTCCCATTGTCCCAAACCCAGCAGTCATCCTGTATCAGATTCCCTGGGATGCTGAATGGTTCACTGTGATAGACCTATGTCATGCTTTCTTTTCGATCCCATTGCATCCAGATAGCAAATTTCTTTTCTCATTTGCTTTCAACAGTAACGTGTATGTCTGGAACAGGATCCCCCAGGGGTACACAGAAAGCCCCTCTATCTTTAATCAGATCTTGAAAAAATGCCTTGAAACTTTAGTCTTACCTGGAAAATCTGTTTTGGTACAGTACATTGACGACCTATTGGTGGCGTCTAAAAGCCATAGGGATTGCGTGGTTGACACCATTGCCCTACTGAATCACCTGAGTGAAAAGGGACATAAAGTGGCCCCTGAGAAATTACAGTTCTGTTCGAAATCAGTGAAATATCTGGGACATCAGATAGAAAAAGGTATCAGAAAAGTCACCTCAGAGAGAGTTAGAATAATTCAAAATATGCAGTTACCCCGTACTCAGAAAGAAATCAGAATGTTCCTCGGAGTTGTAGGTTATTGCAGGCAATGGATTGTGGGATTTGCAGTTCTTGCAAAGCCTTTGATACAAATGACAAAGAAAGGAGCAAAGGACCCAGTTGAATGGAATGACGAGAGCCTAACAGCTTTCACACAGTTGCGAAATTGCCTGTGTACAGCCCCTGCTTTAGGAATGCCTGACTACTCCAAGGAGTTTGGCTTATTCTGTGACACTCGTGACAATTGTGCATTGTCAGTCCTGACTCAGGAGCATGGGTTGACCAGAAGGCCTGTGGCATATTTTTCTGCCACTTTGGATCCAGTGGCTGCTGGATTACCTGGATGTCTAAAAGCTGTAGCTGCAACTTGCACCAGTTTAGAACAAAGTGAGTCTATCATTATGGGACATCCTGTAACTGTATATGTTCCACATGCAGTTGTGATACTATTGACTCGTACAAAAACTCAGTATCTCACCCCTAGTCGGCTGACTAAATATAAGAGGATTCTCATGGGGGCTGCAAATATAGTTATTACCCGATGTAACATTTTAAACCCTGCCACTCTACTCCCTGACTCAATGGTAATGGAAGAGAAGGGAGATAATGAGCATGACTGCATTAACCTGACAGAGTTCAGTACCAAACCTCGCCCAGACATTAAAGAAACTCCTTTGCCTGTGCATGATGTGGAATGGTTCGTGGATGGTTCCTGCCTAAGACATGAACTAGGAGGCCTAAGTGCTGCCTACGCTGTGGTCACGTTAAGCAAAATTGAAGAAGCATCTTATCTATTTGGAGTAAAGTCTGCACAAGTAGCCGAATTGATCGCCCTGATAAGAGCTTGCAAATTGGGAAAAGACAAAAAAGTAACAGTGTATACTGATAGTCAGTACTGTTACGGGGTTGTGCATGACTTTGGCCAATTATGGCTACAAAGAGAATTCCTGACTTCCTCAGGTACCCCCATTCGGAATGGAAAAGTTGTCCAAGACCTTTTAGAGGCAATCCAATTACCAAAAGAATTGGCAGTGGTCAAATGTGTTGCTCATAAGAAGGGCCTTGACCCTGTATCATTGGGAAATGATTTCGCTGATCGGGTGGCAAAACAATGTGCTATGGATCGACTGAGAATAAATCCCAATCGGGGTGGGGTTGGAAACAGCTGCCAACTTAGAATGTTTGAAGAAGTGCCTACTTGGGATGAAGTGAGAGAATGGCAGTATGTGACGCCCTGGGAAGAGAAAGAGAAATGGAAAGAACAAGGTTGTAAACCGAGACGTGAGGATGGTGTCATGGTGGGCCCAAATGGTATGCCTGTGTTACCAAGACACCTGCTTGCCCCAATGGCTCGATTGATACATGAGGGATCACACATTGGGAGGGACGCCATGGTTCTGGTATTTCAACAGACTTGGTACAACAAGAAATTCAGGAAGGTAGCAGAGTCCCTTTGCCAGAGGTGCTTGACATGTCAGCAGTTCAACGCTGGCAAGAAAACAGAAGTTGAACTGATGAAAATTGGGAGATCAGGGGGTCCCTTTGTGAGAATACAAATTGATTTCATTACCATGCCACGATGTGAGGGAAAAAGATATGTCCTTGTCATTGTCTGCTTATTTTCAAAATGGGTGGAAGCTTACCCTGCCACACAGAATGACACCATAGCAGTAGCTAAGCTCCTACTAAAAGAGTTGATACCTAGATTCGGGGTTCCAGTCGTTATTGACTCAGATAGAGGTACTCATTTTCAGAATGAAATTTTGGCCCAGCTTTGTACAGCATTTGGGATCACACAAAAGCTGCACTGTGCATATCATCCAGAGGCTTCTGGAGTGGTAGAACAGATAAACGGTACAATAAAAAATAGATTGGCAAAAATATGTGATTCTACTGGCTTGGACTGGATAAATGCCTTACCTCTTGTTCTGATGGGACTCAGAAGCATTCCAGATCGAAGAACAGGCCTGAGCCCCCATGAAATATTGATGGGAAGAGTGATGAGACAAGCATGGGTACCAGGATACAAACTGTTAAGCATTTCTGATGATTTGGTACTTGAATACTGCAAGCAACTGGGTGACCAAGTGCGTTCTATCTCTCGCCAGATTGGGGCAGACGCCGTCGCCAACCCGACAACTCCAGTTCACAAATTGGTTCCTGGTGACTGGGTTAAGATAAAGAAGCATACTCGTTCAAGTTGCCTTGCGCCAAGGTGGGGGAAAAAGCGCCAAGTAATCCTGGTAACGACGACAGCAGTGAAGTGTGCAGGCGTTCCCAAGTGGATCCATGCCAGCCATACCCAGAAGGTAATACCAGACGAGGAGCCTGGAGCTGAAGGTCGTCCCGCTGAGGGGTCTACAGACGTTGGTCCTGAAGTAGCTGATATCAGACGGCCGAGCACCAGTCCCGTTGAGGGTCCTTTAGGCGTTGGTCCAGAGGCAGCCGATAACGTATGGCCAAGCACCAGTACTGCCGAGGAGCCCACAGACGTTGTTCCGAAAGTAGCTGATGACGAGCTGCAGAGGATTTGGCCAGAGGATTGGATACCCATAATCGATCTTACTGGAGATCCACTGAGAACAAGAGAACGAATAAGAGAAGATAGAGAGTGGAATAGAGAGGTCGAGCAAGGCACAGGCGAAGACCCTCAGATCATTGAGATTCACATCAAAACTGAGGACGAAGAAGAAGGTCAGACAGGGACAGAACAAGTGATCGATACTCCTCCACAGACTCCTGATATCGAAAAGGGACAGACTACACATAGTGTAATAGTTCGAGCAGAAGAAAATCAAGGGATCGAAGCGCTCGAGCAGGATCAGACAGAACTAGGAGAACATGTTCAGGACATAGAAACAGAGACAGTTGAAAGCGAAACACAAAAAATACCTGAACCATGCCAGCTTAGCGACCAGGCAGAAGAAATAGATACAAGACCGGGGACTAGCCAGACAGAAAGGGAGAAGGCAGAAATTGAAGTACCACTAACAAGTGAAAATAAAAGGACATTAGATGAAAGCCAAATAACAGTGCCAGCTAAAAGACTCAAGAAAAAGAAGCACATTGAGCCAAGGTATATTAAAAGACTAAGATTAAGAATAAAAACAGTCCAAGAGAAACTTGCAGACATAAGAAGAAGTCCCCGAATTGCAGAAATACCTGAAGATAGCTCCAAGAGAAGGAGTGAGCGAATAAAACGACAAAACGAAAAATACAAGGATCCGGAGTGGACCTACTTAATCTTGGAAAACTTTGAGGATCTTGATATTACTGACGAAAGCGACGGAGAACGGATTACTGATTACTCTGCAGAGGAAGAGGAAAAACCTCCTTGAAATTGCTCAGCAATAAAATTACCTGGGAAGAGCTGCAAAGAGGGGTTAAAACTTCCTTCTGAGCCAAAATGTCTGATACAAACGTGAGTGGTAGACCTAGCCGTAGTTGTTGCAAAACATGCTGCAAAGTGTGTATATGTAGTATAGTTATAGTAATATTAATTTGGATAGGATTAACAGTTTTCATTCCCTTTATGGTTAGCAAAAATACTAATATTGACCCTACTCAGATTACCGACACTGAAGAACTGACAACACGAAGTGTAGAAAGACGTGAGAAAGCACTCAGACAGACAAAACGAGACTTAGAAGCATCAGATGAGGAAGGACTACATTACCACGGAGTTAGAAACAAGACACATTTAAATGTTTTCGCAAATTTGTTAGTGCATTACGTAGAAACTATGGAAATAGAAGATTGCTGTGTCTGCATGAAGCTACCTACTTCTGTGGCTGAAGGCGTGACATATCATCACCTACCTCTGACCTATGGAATCTCCTGTAGTATTTTAGCAAGCTTATTTTACAAAAGAGGACCGTTACAGTACTATTATTCTAATAATGACGTGATCTTTTCTGAACTTCCCATTCGTGGAAATCTGAATCCTGTACATACCAAAAGTGACGTAATACGATATATGGGAGACTATTTTCTGACTATAGGCAATATAGACATAGCTGAAGCACACAGAGATAACTTGACCTGTACATTGCATGAACAAGAAAAGATATTTTTAAACATGGCAGAGAAGAGAAGGGAGAGTTTCCAAAGGAAGGCAAATGACAAGAAACAGAAAAAACCTAAATGGGCTGAAAACATGGAAAGCACCTCAAATGGCGGGGCAGGGCCTGCTTTGTTGCTGGATTTCGAGAAGAAAGGGAAACTCTGTCTTCATCGCGAGAAGACTAGTTATTATAATAACATTTTCATTGGTTCCAGTCAATGTGAACACAATTACAAGGTAATTGGAGGTTGGGGATTTAAAAATGGGTCAGAGCCTGTGTTTCCTGGAATTTATTATATATGTGGAGACAAGGCTTATTTCAAATTGCCGGATCACTGGTATGGAAGCTGCTATTTTGGCATTGTTTTCCCGAGAATATACCATGTGAATGAAATTGCTGGAAGTAGTGAAAATACTAATGGCTTAGTGCGTAGTAAAAGAGAAAGCGTAGGTGAAATAATGGGTAGTATTTTTAGTGCACTGATACCTGGAGTGGGAGTGGTTCTGAACACTCACAGAATTTGCAAATTATCCACTATAGTGGATGTGTTGTCTACTGACACAGCTCATGGATTTCTGCTGGTCAATACTGAAATGGTTGCGATCAGATCAATGGTTTTGCAGAACAGACTTGCTCTTGACACCTTATTAGCAAAAGAGGGCGGAGTCTGCCGGATGTTGAAAGCGCAACATTGTTGCACTTACATTCCGGACAAAAGCGTACAGCTCAAAAGATATGTGAAAAACATTACTAATTTGGAAAAGGAACTCAAACCACTCGAGGTTGATAGTGCCTGGAAGAGACTGGTTGATGGTCTCTCCAATGTAGGTCATTGGTTTGCTAGTTTAGGTAAAAGCTTATTGTTAAAGGTACTGATGCCAATTGGAGTGATAGGTCTTATCCTATTTCTCATATTCGTCTGTTGCAAATGTCGCAAACACCGAAAGAAATACCAAGTGAATGCGAGAGGAGTGAAACGAAGTGCGGATGAGCTGAATTGGAAGAAATGAATAATCAGATTTATAAAAAGGTGAAAAATTCTCACCCTACCAAAACTGAGAAAGAGAAGCTGAATCGCTTGTTGGAAGAGATATAAATGTACAAGGTGTGAAAGAAAGTTGGCATCTGGTTCCATTTTTTTGTGATGATAGTAAATATCATCAAAGAGGGGATTGATAGAGCAAGATTTCGCATCGCGACTAGCTCGATTCATGAACCTCGAAACCGTTGTAACCTCGTAACGAATTGTACGATTTACTAATATCTTTATTTTCGATATATATGTATGATAGAGAAGCTTGCTTATGTGTTTTACTAATATGATTAATCTGTGTTTCTAAAATGGCCGCTGCTTGACTTTCCTCTTCTGCGCATGCGTCAGTCACACTCCCGTGACTTCGCGTAGAGATAGTTTTGGAGGGAAAGGGTGCGCATGCGTAATAAGCAATAAGATGGCTATAACGTGGTAAAGCTTTGTGCTGCTGCTCTTTGTGAAATTGTTTGTTGCACTTACCAATAATGCATAGTATATTTTTATAATGATGAACCTAAAATGTGAAATCATGACCTGTAATACATTCATTTATTTTCATGTACTAATTTGTTTTCGCTTACTTTTCATGTATCCTCGGCAATGAGGGGTAATGGGGGCTTGGGAGTCCATCTTGGAGGGTACTTCTGCGCAGAATCAATCGATGGTGAAGATGGCATTGAAACCAAGCCAAAGAAGGTTGTTGGCAGAGCCTGCATGAGAACATGCACCTTCACCCAGCCAGAAGCATCTAGATTGTATTATATTGTAACACATTGTATTCTTTTGCATTGTATTCCGTGCGACTTCTCGTGGGAACCCCAAATCTTGCTAGGCGGCACCTTAGGATGCAAATTAGGCCTTAGAATAGTCTGTTCTGATTGGTGTGTTAACCAAAGCCTACCTTAGGACCAATCCAAATTGGGGATTCTGACACTTTGCAACATTTGGGGGGTGGTACCCTGTCCTAAAACAGTATAACTAGCCTAGGTTTAACTAGAGAAATCGTCCGACTTGTCTGAATAGCTGACCTGTCACTGACCCAACGCACTCAATAGGTGACTTGATACAGAGGTGCTGCGGAGCTCTCTGTCCGAAATCTGACCATAGACTCTGAAGGTTTTACTGAACCTTAAGTGCTGGCGGAGCACTTTTTCTGGGAATTCGCTGACCCAATCGGGGTCCTGATCGATAGCTGCAGAGAGGGTGGAGCGCAGGCGTTGCTTCCAAACTACGGGTGCTGGTCGTATCCTGGTGGTCCTGTCCTGATCCGAATCTGGGTTTCCTATCCTGTCCTGGGGTGTCCATTCTGCACCTGCTGTCCTACTGAGGGTTATCCTTCCTTGAGGGTTTTCCTGTCCTTAACTGACCCGTGGCCAGGGTTGGTTTTCACACCATTCTAGGTCAATATTGCTCTGAAATTCTTAAAACTGCACCTTTCTATTTTTTCTGTCTTTGCTTCAATAAAGACATACCTTTGCACGTGATAATTTTCCATGCTTTCTCCGGCAACCATTGCATTTCATAAAGTCATTTGCATTTGATTTCATAGCGTGTTCCTATGTTACCCTACCTTTCAGAAATCATTTTCTGTATTGCAGTTTGCAACTTCCTGATATGGTCTTGGTTTTTCTCTCGAAAACTGACTAAGTAACTCAGATTTATAGCGTGTTCATCTTGCCCCTTATCTTAGTTTTCCTCTCACTTAGCGGGTTCCCTGTCGCACTAGTATTCTATTGATAAAGCTGTATGACTGCCCTTTATTTGAATTTAAGATAAACTTTTCAAAACTTCCAGTTGTCCGTGGTCATTTTATAAAAAGTAAAGTCATATTTTGAATGGTGTATTTTGCTGCCTTTCCTTTTACAGCTAGCTCCCTGACCCATCGTGGTCATAGGTACCCATAACGGTGGATGGTAAGTTGGGTACACTGAAAATAAATCGAAAAGGAACTCACAATTATTGGTAGTAGATGGTGTGGGCACCTGATCAATGTATATGATAAAGTAAAGTATATGGGCCCGAAGCCAGAAGTGGCGAAATTATTGGTCGGGTGACCCGCGATCTCTAGCAAACCTATATCCGGTATTTGTAAAGCATGAACTACCCACCCGAAGGTTCTCAAGCCATTCTTACAGGGGTTCCTGAGCCCTTCCTCCATGGGACCCAGATTACCTGTAATTAGGGTATCTAGGGACCTATGAACATAGGGTGGTGACAAAGGTGAGACCACCATAAGAGTGGCATGTACATTGTTGATGTGCCACAGAGGATCCCGTGTTCCGTCCTGACGAATGCCATGGACTCTTTTGAGCCAATATGCAGAAACATGTTGACGATTTGAGTGATGATGGGGTACTAGTTCCCCTCCTCCACACTGAATTTTTAGGTCTCGTCCTTTACCATTCCGAAGGAATGGGAAATGGCGAGAATTCAAGTGCTCGAACTGATTGTCAAACCACCGCATTTTTTCTTGGCGTTTTCTTCGAGTGCACGTGGCCACAGGCACGCGCTTTTGGCCCATACACTTTCATGGCCATCTGTTCCTCAATGTCCCTCCCACCCTTCGTTTGATCTTGCCGCGAGTTCAGGCTAATGGCCCTCACCCTCCCCCAGCACAGAGCGCGCATCGCGGCCGCACAGCACATCAAAGGGCTTCTCCCAGCGTGTGCTGTGCGGCTTCTCCTCCCCTAATTATGTGGCAGGCCGTACTTGTGTTTCCCGGCCGCTTCCCGTCCGCTCTTGTATTTAATTAGCAGCAGCAGCATTTCTCCTGCGCCAGGCCACATCAAAGGCTCTGTGCCACTTTCACCCACACAGCAACACTTACAGACACACAACGCCACTCACACCCACGCAAGCCCACTATCATCCACGCAACACCACACTCACCCACGCAACGCCACTCACCCAAGCAACACCACTCACACACGCAACTCAACTCATCCACGCAACCCCACTCATCCACGCAACCCCACTCATCCACGCAACCCCACTCATCCACGCAACCCCACTCATCCACGCAACGCCACTCACACACGCAACGCCACTCACACACACAACGCAACGCCACTCATCCACGCAATGCCACTCACACACGCAACGCCACTCACACACGCAACGCCACTCACACACGCAACGCCACTCACACACGCAATGCCACTCACACACGCAACGCCACCCACACACGCAACGCCACTCACACACGCAACGCCACTCACACACGCAACGCCACTCACACTTTCAACGCCACTCACTCACGCAACGCCACTCACACACGCAACGCCACTCACACACGCAACGCCACTCACACACGCAACGCCACGCACACACGCAACACCACTCACACACGCAACGCCACACACACTGCAACGCCACTCGCACACGCAATGCCACTCGCACACGCAACGCCACTCGCACACGCAACGCCACTCGCACACGCAACGCCACTTGCACACGCAACGCCACTCACACACGCAACGCCAGGCTACACATCATAAATAACAATCATTTGCAATGCTATAGGTCTCCCATTTACTTAAATTGAACATAATGGCATTGTAAATGACAATAACTTTCAAAAATGTTTACTTTTACAATAAATTGAAAAGGCATTGTCATTTACTATGCCAACAGCTTAAAGTTGCCTAAATGCAAGACTTATTGCATTGCAAATAGCCAATAGGGCTCGCTATTGGGACCATCTAAGTGTTTATGCATGCGACATTTTATGCTGTTGCAACAAGGAAATTATGCTGCATAACTACTTATAAGGGCACAAAAGCGAGACCTATTGGCAATGCCAATGCTTGCTTAACAGCAAGTGGTACCCCACCCAGTATAAAGGTCAGAATTGTGTACCACATTGGTTTTTACTGTACTATTATTTCACGGGTACATACTTAGTTAGAAATACCTCCCTGAGTTCAGGGTGTAGTCCCGCTTCTCATCAGGGCCAGACTGGCCATAGCGGGCACCGGGCAATCCCCTGGTGCGCCGCATGGGTGGGGACTGGTTTTGGGCCCCTGTGGGCCGTTTTTGTTACAGGGCCGTTTTTGTAGCAAACCGGCCTGGCAAAGAGCTCGGCGGCACCTCCAACCCCCCCCCCCGCCGCTCGAGTTGGGGGGGGGAGGAGGGGTGGCGGCTTAGCACTTTGCCAGGGCCGGTTTTGGTTCCCAGTCCGGCTCTGCTTCTCATGAAACCAGGTTTTTGAAGAGCGTGGGGAGTCCTATGACGAAGCATGACACCTGGTTGTGTGTGAGGACACCCCGTCACATTTTTGTGTATGTCTAGGAGCAGGCTGATGTGACACGTGCCTATTGCATACTGTGTTAGATTAGATACAAATTTCAAAAGATACACTCTGGCCTGTTTGTGTATAAAAATGCCCATGTAGTACCGGAGCCAATCTCCTTTGATGCAAAGCACTACTTTGTGATTCTTAGGGCAATGCTCCAGAGCAAAAGAATTAACCTTTTTCACCAGTTTGTGTCATATTAGAAGACTTTGTGCACTAGCACTTTTTTAATAAATCTTCCCCAAAGGGCCTGGCCTGCCAGAGATGATTCTTGACTAACAGGAATGTCGCGGTCTGCTGCCACCCCTTCAACCAACATCCTCCACAGGTCTCCTGCTTATCAGGATCAGGTATGAAAAGCTTATTGGTGCAGAACTTTAGAGACTGACAGTGCTATGTATACTGTCATAACATGTGAAGTAGCCCACGTGTATACCATCTGGTTCCAATACTGGCAGTTCGGACTCTTTAATGTAGTGGAGAAGTGTGGCTCAATGGTTAGAGCAGGCAGACCTTGATTCAGAGCTCTGGCCAGGGACCAGGGTTCGATTCCCGCCTCGGCGGGTCTCCGGCTCATTAATTCCCCTGACTGGATATTCTCGCCTCAGTGCCTGTTTTGATCATGGGTCCCACGCTGCAACTCTGGGCAATAGCTTGCTTAGTCTCCACAATGGCCCCAAAAGCGCTGGGATGCCTGGCTGCACCTGGGGGGTGCCCAGGAGTGGACGTTTCCCAGGAAAGCCAGGAAGGATTGCTAAGCGGTATACAGACAGCGCCGGGACACCTCCGGTGGAGGTAGCTGTGCGCTTTACAAATTCCGACATTTACATTTTTAATGAGTGGTTACGATGTTGATTTGAGTAAAGCATCCACTGAATCCCATCGCTGTC
The DNA here is from genome assembly GCF_964261635.1 of Lissotriton helveticus. Classification (NCBI taxonomy): domain Eukaryota; kingdom Metazoa; phylum Chordata; class Amphibia; order Caudata; family Salamandridae; genus Lissotriton; species Lissotriton helveticus. The sequence continues at coordinate 2,093,190,664 of NC_136065.1, read as the reverse complement.
AGTTCTGTGATCCTCGGCAAATCATGTGCCTACCTGAGCCGCAAGGTTGTAATTTGGCAAAGTTGTGGCCCTCACTCAAGGGATAAAGGTAAGTATAATATGTGGCTGTTTATATTTTTAGAGGATTTTGGGCGTAGGAGTTTGTAGAGCTGCGAGACCTGGTGCCCCAATTTATTAATTTTTGACACAAACCGGTATATTGATGGTTGTAAGGTGGCTAATTTGGCTTTTGACAGGGTCTTTCTAATTTTCAAAAGCTATAGAATTCTATTTCAGCTAGGTTATATCTTGATTTGAGGTCTGAGAATGTAATAGGGTATGCTTCATTTTCTAGTTGGTAAGGGTCAAATAATGACATTGAATATGTGCGGTGCTTGGAAGAACTATAACACAACTTTGTTATTATTTGTTGCCGATGTGCTTCGAGCCATGAGCAGAGAGGCTCAGGGAGCTACATGATCAAACAACAACTCTCACTAATCAGGAGGAAGACTGGCAAAGTTTTAAACAACTGATATTTCTTTACTTTTTTTATTGTTTCAATCTTACCAGACAATTGCAATGCCATGTTTAGTAGAAGAAATTGGAAAAACGTGCACACAATTCCGAGTGCAGCTTCCTTGATAATCTACGTGCACCCCCTTTCTAGCAGGAGTTTCTCAGAGGAATCCAGCACTGGCAGGAGAAGAGAATAAGCCATTTCTCTGCGACCTACAGTACTCTTCTTATGTGTTAGAAAGGCTTCAGAGTCCATAACTTCTCATGTTAAATTATTGTATCTCTAGCCTGTCTATTACATTTTAAATCTTATGACCGAATTACAAGGCATCAGTTCCTCCAATCCTGCACAAGCAGCTGTCCAGCGGTGTAGTCACCATTTTTCCCACCAGCCTGCTCTATCTTGAAGCAAACCAAGTGACCCACTTTCTTGAAAGTCAACCAGTTGGGTTTGAGTGGGCAGAGTGGGAGATGGCAAATAGAGATAAACCAAGAGAAGCTTGGAAGGAAGTGGTGTGTGCAAGAACACCATGTACCTCACCTAACACCTGCTTGTGGCGAAACTTCAGTACACATTCTACCCACCATGCATTTCGAAAGGGAACCAAGAAACAGAAGTGAAAGGGAGCACATTTGCGCCTCATTAGAGATAAAAAGTGCTATATAACTTATATAATACAATGCAATACTAAATAATTAATTGACTGTGGGACAGGGGAGACCTTGGATGCATTCAGGAATCTCGTTCAGGTTAGTGAGTACTGTGGCAGAGTAGTTAGCTAGAACATGTTCATTCTTATCAAGTGGCCCTTCTTCAGACCGTCTGGGATATTGAACAACATCGCTATGCATTCTGGGACTTGTAGTCTGTTTTCAGCAGCCTTACAAGCAAAGTGCTGCTAGCTAACAAGACAGAATTGGCTGAATGGGTCACACATGACTTGTTTGTGACAGACAGGTGTAGTGTGAAGATCTGTGATGTGGGAATAGCAGGCACATTGGAAGCTCCTGAGATGGCATGATATGAATGAAGGATCTGAGAGTGGTCGCTGGTGCTGTGTAGGGTGGGCATCTCACTCACCGTATTATCATGGACAACATTTCCAATCCTAGTTATTCAGCCACGAATCATTGCTATCAGGATCACTTTAATTAAGTTCAATGGAAGCAGACAGAGACTACAAGATCCAGAATGCATAAGGAAGTCACTCAGCAGCCCAGGAGTGAGCTGGTACCCCACTGCAGAGTGATGGACCATGCCAGAATGTAGTTGGAAGTGAGAGGTGCAGAGTGAATGCTAGTAGTTTGTGAGGTCAAAGCTGTGGTTAAAACCAGTTATGTGCATGAGCTGTGTTTTATGCGTTGAGCATCCATGCTCTACATCAGGCGACGTGAGTCCAGGTCTAAGGAGATGTGGACACGGGGTTTGTGGAAAAGTGTTGTCATCCCAGTTTGCACGCTACACTAAACTGTGTGACCTAATGCAAATCACTCTGTTCCACTAGTGCTTAGACACAGGCTGTGAACCTTGTCTAATTGTTGTGTGAACATGGCCGAGCAAATGATGGCTCCAGCCAAATATCTACTTTTTTTGTTAAGAAGAGGCAGCGGAAGCCCAACTTTTTTCATGTAAGAAGCATCACAAACATTGATTAAAATACGTATGTGGAAACATACATTTTAGCTGTAATATCCTTTATTTTCTTTGCATATGTGCCATTTTTTGAATGATTCTACGTGTATAATAAGTTGCACAGTGGCCACCTGCTTCGCATGTACTCTGGCTATTAGAACCAAAGTAAATTTAAATGATTTGGCTATGTCTCCAAGTTTTCAGGCTTTGCCACTGCGTGTGCTGTTTAAGGTAAATGGTCAGGGACTGAAAACAGTGAAAGGAAGCAGGTAAGAAATGACGCTGGCATGAATTGAAGCAGATTGGTGCAGTGCCAGAGGAAGGGTTTTTAGGGCCCTACGCAAGACACATTTTTAAGATCCCTGTTCGGAACAACATTTGAATTTGTTACGTATTTTCATTTCCTTTAAGCCATCCAGATGCCACACAATGACAATATTGAATAACACATTAAACAGGGAAAGGGGAACAGGGTCTCTCAAAATCAACCGAAAGCTAACGCGGCCCTCCCTCCCTTTGCCAGGCAGGTAACACTAGGGGCAACCACTGATAAAGATATTTCTTTTAACACTTGGATTTATCTTTCTTCTGCGCTTGCAATATTTTGTGTAGAATTTAGTGTTACACTAGCCACTCCTTCTCCTTGCAGTACAGAAAAAGAAAGGGGTATTTGGTGGATATTTTCGGAATAGTGCATAAAATTAAAATAAAATATATACACAAAGGCCCAGATTCATCAAGCTAAAAACCACTTGCAAAGGGGCAGATTCTCAGAATCTGTCCCTTTGCGACCGGTATTTTTGCATTTGAGATGCACCATCCCAAATGCAAAAATCGCAATTTAAGAAATCGCAAAATTGCGATTACTTAAATTGCTATTGCATTTAAGGAATCTCAAATTGAGATTCCTTAAATGCAATGCATTAAAGTTAAAAAATTAGCGATTTCGCTAATAGGGGGCACAAATTACTATGAAGTTGAACTTCATGGTAATTTGCAAAAACTTTGAAAAATGCACTAAAGTGCATTTTTCAAAGTTTCATTTTACACACAAACATGCCCTTAGGGCGTGTGTGTGCAAGATGTACCCATATGCAGATTTCAGGGGTGCAACAGGCTTTCCTTTTGACATCCTGGCACCCTTGAAATTGCAATCTCAATTTGCGGTTATCTAATTGAGAATCGCAAATTGAGATTGTCTTCCCATTAATTCCTATGGGCCTCTAGGCCCATAGGAATGAATAGGGAGGTATTCCTTAATTGCAACTCGCAATTTGAGAGTCGCAATTAAGGAATTTGAAGAAATCTCTATATTTTAGGCGAGATCTTCATGCATAGCATTTTGATATTCCTTATTAGCAAATCCTTATTTTTCGCTAGTAAGGAATCGCAAAATGGGTGATTGATGCCTCTGGGGGAAAGAGATTAAAGTTTTACTTTAATTGCTGCATACTTGTAATGACAAGTCGAACCATCTCTACAACTGGCATTCTCACTGCAGGAGTGACATTGGAAATATTGAGGTGAATCCTGTTTTTTTTCTCTTTTATTCTATTCGCTTGCCTTGCCCTCCTATGCTCTTTCTATGTGTACATTTCTTTGATCAAGAATTGATCACCTGCTCTGCTCATTAAGAGAAATACGAGGGGTGGAAGACAGGAAAGGGACAGAGTAGTACTAAGAATGCTACAGCAAGAGAGTTAGAGAGAAAAGGGAGGTGAAGAAAAAAATGAGGTGGAGAAATAGGTGAGGTAAGGAGAGGCGTAAGGTAAAGGGAGAAAGGTGAGGTTGACGGACAGAATGATACAGAAGTAGGAAGCGAAAAAGAAGTAGTTAGATAGGTAGGGTTCTAGAGTGAGTTTAGAAAAACTTGAGACAGAAACAAAGACATGTAGAGAGAGGGAAGGGTGATGCATAGGAATGAGGTATGGAAAGAGGCAAGACAGAAATACAGGCGGTCGTGAGACAAACACAGAAAGATCCAAGGTAGAAAGTGATGATGTAGCGAGAAGGGCAAAATGAGAGGTGCGGCATAGAAAGATGCCAAGCAAAGAGAGGTGTAAGGCTGACAGGAAGGTAGAGACAGGGAGTGAAAGGAATAAAGAGAGATGGGGTGTAGAAAGAACCAAAGTTGAGAGAGTTGAGACAGAGATGGGGTAAGTACACTGAGATAGAGAGAGAGAAAAAGAGAGATAGAGAGGGATAAAGTGAGGCAGAATAGGTAATATGAGAAGGAAAGCTAGACGAGAAAGAGAAGGAGAGACAATACAGAGAGTTGACATAGATAGTCAGAGATAGGAGTAGACAAAGAAATGCCAAAGCGAAAAAGGCAGGGATCAGTGATTGATGAGGTGGAGAGATGAGATACAAGCATAAAGCGAGACAAGAGAAAGACACGAAATAGAGGCAGGTAAAGTAGAAGGCGAGGGGAGAAGTAGACAGAAAGGCTTAGGAACAGCACTGATAAAGGTGATGTTATGAGGCTTGTGAGGATTGTGAAAAGTGGTATGTACCTTGAACATGACAACGTGTCAAAGAGAACAACCCAACATGACACCGACTGCAGATGGATCATTCTACTGCATGGGGATTGATGGTTTGAGACCAGTTGTCTGAGGGTACTCCCCAATTTTAAGGTGAGTGCCAAGCGTGGCACTGTGAACAGACGCTTGGTGCATGAAGCATCCCAGTCAGAATGAACTGCATAGCACTATTTAATATTCAGTAATTACTCCTGATCTTCTTGCATAATGAGCAGAAATCCGAAAGCTGCATATGTATCGCTGCTTAATAAAGGGTGCCACATCTGTGAATATTTGAGCAGTAATGTTGTATGTATTTTAATGACCCTCTCATGTGTTGGAAGCAGCCTGAAGCGTAACTCGTAATGGTATTTTATTTTCTGGCATGGCTCACAACACTACATCAAAATGTCCTCAACCAATGAGATAAAGAGACTTTAAGCCTGTCACGAGCTCGCCCATTCCTGGATGCCACCAAACTACCTGAAGCTGAATCCCACCAAGATTGAATTCCTCCTGTTTGGCAACAATACCAAACATTCTCTGATTAAATCGTGGCACTCCTAATGGGCTTAGCACCCTGACTGACCAAACAGGCCAAGTCCCTTGGATTTACCCTCAATACAAACCTCTCACTCAAAGGATAAATTGTGGAGAAACACAGAAAGATCCAAGGTCGAAAGTGATGATGTTTCCAAAAGGGACTGGTTCCAAACGTGAAGGCTTTTCTCCCAGGAGAAGATTTTAGAAAGAAAGTTCGAGCCCTAGTCCTTTCCTACCTGGATGGAGGCAAAGTCCTGATCAGTGGCATCACATAGACCACCATTGCTCCCCTGGAAGGCGTCCTCATGCAGCTGCATGGTTCAACGATTGGCTGAAGAAATCCAGCCAAAGCTCCCTTTCATTGAAGGATCTACGCTAGCTCCCCCATGCAACCCAAGATCACCTTAAAGATCAGCTGCATCACTTACAATGCAGTCTACAACAAGACCTCTGTTTACCGAACTAGCAAGGTCGACAAAACCACGGCTAGGACGGGAACGGACTACGACGAATGACACAAATGTCTTTTATTGGACAATAGAAGTATTAGAAGCTGGTCCACAGGAGGAACTTTCCCTGCTATGATATAGGGGTACATACTACAATTACCCTTTTATAATATAAAACTTTGTCGGCATAGTACATGACACGAATGTTTCAGAAACTTTAGCCAAGAAAATTACACGTTGAGCCCTGAAGAAGTCACGGATGTGACGAAACGCGTTGGCAACAGGCAATTCTGTAATATTTTAATGGAACATTGAATAAAGAATATTTGATACCTTCAATCAAGACTCGGATATTGTATATCTGTGGGAAGTTTTCAAATGAATTTCTTGATACTGTGACTTATAGAATTTTGTCAATACAAGATTAATTTATGTACCTTGGTGCGGGTCATTTTTTGTTCACTGATTCCAAATGTGAAGGCTTTTCTCCCAGGAGAAGATTTTAGAAAGAAAGTTTGAGCCCTAGTCCTTTCCTACCTGGATGGAGGCAAAGTCCTGATCAGTGGCATCACATAGACCGCCATTGCTGCCTTGGAAGGCGTCCTCATGCAGCTGCATGGTTCAACGATTGGCTGAAGAAATCCAGCCAAAGCTCCCTTGCATTGAAGGATCTACGCTAGCTCCCCCATGCAACCCAAGATCACCTTAAAGATCAGCTGCATCACTTACAATGCAGTCTACAACAAGACCTCTGTTTACCGAACTAGCAAGGTAGCAATACCCGGAGGTCAATGCCAGATGAGGGGCTCTGACATTGCCACATTAGAGACTAAACACAACAGGAAGGAGAAAAGAAAACAAGTATTATCAGCCTGTGGATTTGGAATAAGATCTCTGATATCAGAAGAACAGCAATCCTCTAGCATTAGCAACCCAAGAGCAACAAGTATAACCTCACCTCTCTCTACAAGTCTTCTGATGAGGATGGATTTGTATCATTAACTCCCTTAAAGCTGTGGAGGTAACAGGTTGATCGACTATTAATGCCAATACAACCTTTAATTATTTCCCGAGTCCCTGACAGAATACCGCAGAAGAAACCTCATCTGTATGGGCTGCTTCAAAAACCAACTGCTAAAGTGGCCATATTAACCAACAAGTTCTTTACTACCCTGCTGAAGATTTAGGGCCCGATATAGGTGGCCATTACCGGTCGGTAAATGGGTCATTGAGATGTAGGGGGCTATATTTTACAGAATCGGTAAATGTACCGAATCTGTAAAATACCGAATCTATAATGTTTCCGATTTGGAAAATTCCTGATGTAGGTAGCACTGTTTCCAGTGCTACAGGCCTTTTAGATTCTGTATTTTACCACCCAATCCAATTGGGTGGTGAAATACCGAATCCAGGTGTGCATGCACATCTGTGCATGCACACCTGTGCCATGTGACACACCTGTGCCATGTGACACACAGACATGCCCTCAGGGCATGTCTGTGTGCCACATGGCACACATGCCTGTAATTGGGGTGCCAGAGGGTGTCAAAGTGACACCCCCTGCACCCTTGCAAAATTCGGTATTTACCGATTCGGTAAATACCGATTCAGTAATGCCCATTGATTCCTATGGGCTTCAATGCCCATAGGACTCAATGGGCATTACCGATTCGGTATTTACCGAATCGGAAAATACCGATTCCTTCCGATTCGGTAATTGTAAAAATACAGGGCCCGATGTAGGTAAAACGCATTTACCGATTCTAAAATACCGATTCGTACCGAATCGGTATTTCAAAATCGGTAAATGATATGTAGATAAAAAAAATCGGAAATTTTCCGAATCGGTAGCATTCGGTATCGTGAGTCGATACGTACCGATTCGGCAAGTTCCGATTCGGTATAAACAGAATCTGCCACTACCGAATCGGAAAATACCGAATCGGTAATAGCAATACACCCCTTGGGCCAAAAGGCCAATAGGAATGCATTATAAATACCGATTCGGAGATTACCGAATCGGTATAATCCGATTCGGAAATTACCGAATTGGTAAATGCCGATTCGTCGAGCAAGGAAACTGAAACTAAAGACATCAGCCAATGAGGTGGAAGCACCCTCCCCCACAGGGTGTGGCAAGCCAGGCAGGTGCAACTCATCAGAACTTTCTGGAGAGGCAGCCTGAGCTGAGCAGCCACAGTGAGCAGCAGTATCCTGATCCCTGTAAAACATGGCAACCAGCTCTGAGAGGCAGAAGGCAGAGCGCAAGCGGAAGAGCAAATTCAGCACCATGGAGCTGCAAGTGTTGGTGGAGGAGGTGGTGAGGGTACACAGGCAGCTGTATGGAAGGCTGTCCCTCACTGTTCCAGAGAGCACTAAGAGGAAGCTGTGGATTGAAATTGGGGAAAGAGTAAACGCTGTCGGTGTCACCCACAGGAGCCTGGACGACCTCAAAAAGAGGTTCTACGACATCCGCGGCGTCACTAAAAGGAAACTTGCCGAGCTGCACAAGCAGGCTGGACTAACTGGTGGAGGCAAGAACCGGGCGCCACCCCTCACTGAGCTGGAGGAACTTGTGGCGACTACCATTGAGAGCGCGAGTGTTGTGGGAATTGGGGACCTGGATAGCTCATCCCGAGCTACAGCTACAGGTAAGAAGCATGCGCAACTTGACACACCATACCAGACACCTCCCCTTTAGACCCAATGCACAGCCAAACCCCAGCCCAGTACTGCTAGCAACAGACATGATCAATGCATCATGCTAAATGCAGTCAGCAAAAGTACCCAAAAATGCCACTGCAGAAGCGTAATAAAAAGAACTGTAATACTGCATCAAAGTATTTGTAATGAGATGTGCAATGCTTTAATAGTAGTGAATGTAATACATTAGCACTCAGTTGACAAATGCCTCTTTATACCTAGGGGCACCATCAGGCGGGGGAGCAGCAGCTACTCAAGCACCAGCTTCAGCACCATCAGCCAGTGCGGTGGCAGTGCCAAGCACCAGTGTACATATACAGGAGGAGGACAACAGCAGTGCCCTGGGCAATGAGGAACAGAATGGACATTCCCTCACATTTCCACACTCCCCCCGACTGTCTCTGTCTCAGACGCCCCCATTGCAGTTCTCCCCGGAGAACACACCACCACAGAGCCACCCTGCACCGGCCACATCTCCTGCCAGGAGGAGAATTGTTGCTCCATTAAACCTCATGGAGGGAGCAGCAAGTCAGGCTCCAGCACAAAACCCTGTAACACCTGTGTCACCCCAGCACACACAGCAGGGCAGCAGCAATCCCCGGAGGCCACGTGCATCCAGCAGTGCACATCCAGCACAGGAGGGCAGCGTGTTCCAAGGGCTGGAGGGCAGTATGGTCAGAATCCAGAGAATGCAGGCAAAATCAATCTTGGCCTGCCATCGCCAGTTGCGGCTGCACAACCTGCAGATGGGGGAGATGGCACAGGGATTCAAAACATTTGTTGATAGCAACAAGGACATTGCAACAGGTATAGGGCGAATGACCACTGCCATCACCCAGCTCTGCAATAAAATGGATGAACACGAGCACTGTCGCCGCAGGGATGCCCGCATGCAGAATAGGTCTATCAACCGCCTTGCTGCTGCAACCGCCCAGCTATGCCAACGTGGGGCAAACATGGAGGCCAGCCTCACCCAGAACATGGCAGAGGTGACTAGGGGCATGGCCCACATTACCACCGCAATGGAGACACTACTGATATCGAACACAGTTGTTAATCCCGCCCTGGGCCTGGGCGAGGCTGGGGACAGCAGCAGCCGCAGCAGCCCGGCCAGCGCAGTGTCTGAGCCGCGCCGGAGCAGCAGGCGCTCAGCTGAGGCTGCTGGTCATACAGAAGGGGGTGAGCCACATCCTAGTGGGGCTGCTAAGCACAGCAAAAAATAAGACTGCCAGGGCGGGTGAGGCAACCCGGACAATTGACATTTGACCACATCTTGTTTACCTTTTGTTTTGTTGCACATCACTGCAGTAACGTTGTTGCAACATTATTACATTTCTTTTTTGAAAACATACATTGACCTGTCTGTGCATCTGTACTCACTCAGAAATAGTTGGCTGTTATCTCCTCACGCCTGTATCTGCCGTCACTTGGTGCAGACACTCCAGCAGGTAGTGGTAGTGGCACAGCATTGTCATCGTCAGGGTCCTCGTAGTCGGACAACTCAACCTCAGTGCCTTTCCTGACTGCAAGGTTGTGCAACATTGCACAGACAGCAATTATCTTGCAGCAGGTGATGGGGGTATATTGCCTTGCACCTCCGCTCTTGTGCAGGCATCTGAACCTGCTCTTCCAGATGCCAAAGGTCCTTTCCACTACATTCCTCGTGCTTTTGTGGGCACGGTTATACCTCCTTTGGCTGGGTGTTGAGGGGTTCAGGTAGGGGGTGAGAATGAACGAGCGGAGGGCATATGCACTGTCGCCTAGAAGGAAAAGGGGTGACATCACTCACATGCATACATGTACTTCACACTGCTATTTACGTTATGGGGGTCTGACACTGTGTCTTACCTAGGAGGTATCCTTCACCAAATTCCCCTGCCATCAGCCGTGCATAAATTCCGCTATTCTGGAAGATATAGGAGTCGTGGGTACTCCCCGGAAACTTCGCCACCAGGTCAGTGATGACACCCTTGGCATTGCAAATCACCTGGACATTTATGGTGTGCCGTGACTTCCGATTGCGGTATACGTATTCCGTGTCAGCAGGGGGGCAAATCGGAATGTGTGTGCCGTCTATGCAGCCAATGATGTGGGGGAATCCTGCCATCTGGTAGAAGTCAGCTTTAGTCTGTACCAGTTCTGCATGGGTTGCAGGGAAGGAAATGTACTGGTCCATCCTCTGGATCATGGCGTCAAGGAACTTGTGGAAGAACCTTGACAGGCTGCTCTGGGTCACCCCTCCTGCCACAGCAACTACACTTTGATAGCTGCCAGACGCCAGCAGGTGTAGGCAGCATAGCACCTGCACATGCACAGGGATTGCGTGTGCCCTTGGGGTGGGGTGCTGCAACAGGGGTTGGAGGTCCCTAATGAGGTCTCTGATGGTCTCTGAGTCCAGCCTGTACCTCTGTAGGATCTCTGCATCAGTGAGCATGGACAGGGTGATCCTCTCTCTGTACACCTGCTCCTCTCTCTGCCATTCCCTCTCTCCTTCCTGCTGTAGCCGTAGCCGTCTTACTATGACATAGAAAGCTGCCATGTTGCAAGTAGAACTGCATTTTGGGTCCTTTTTTATAGTTGCACCTGGTTACCACCTGATTCCAATCCATGGTAATTACCGAATCTGAAATACCGAATTTGAAGCAAATTCGGTATTTCAGTGCTTACCTACATCTCAATCTTCAGCTTTTCACAACGAATCGGATTATCACTGAATCGGTAATTATACCGATTCGGTAAGTTCACGATTCTGTAAAATCTCCGAATCGGTCGAATACCGATTCGGAAAAAATAAGGATTCTGAAAAATCTCCGAATCGGTATTCTACCGATTCGGAGATTTTTCTGATTCCTTATTTTTTCCGATTCGGAATTCTACCGACTCGGTGACTTTCCGATTCGGTAATTTCACCGATTTTGTCGGATTTCGGCCTCCTACATCCCGATGGCTCAATTCCGATCGGTAACGGCCAAAAATACCGATTTTCGGCCGTTACCGACCGATCTACATCGGGCCCACAATTACCTACATCTGCCCTCCTCTTTTTTACCACTTCTTAAATACCGATTCTGTATGAATCGGTATTTAAGAAGTGGTAAAAAAGATTTACCTACATCAGGCCCTTAATAATTTGGCTTGTTCCACTCGTACAATATGTCCTTTACCAAATATAGCTTTACACTGAGTATGGTACTGAACCCAGTTAGAAAGCCAAGGACCGGCTGATCGCATGTTCTTGTCCGGCTCAAATTCTGACAAGGATGGGGCTAGGTGTCAAGCCCACATGTAAAAGATGAATATTTGGTTGCTTCATTTTCTTTCTGGAAGGCCAGGGAAGACCAGGCCAAATGACAGGCCAGGAAGAAGATCCTAGGCTCGTGCTGATGTGTGGGTGCATCAGGCCAGATATTGGGGCCACAGGCTGAGGTGTGGGTGCTGCGGCTATGAGTAGTATGAGTCCGCAAGACTGATTGAGGGAAATGGAGCAGGATTCTGCAAGCTCCCTATAGGGTTAGGGATTATAGGGTGAGGGTCGAGTTGAGGCACGGCCCACCGGGTGGGGGTTATGGAGCCACAGCGGGGATGGCCGTGGCCAAACAGGGATGCATTTGGGGCATGGTTGGATAGCAGACTCTCAGTCTATGAGTCAAGTGGTTGTAAGCAGGGTGAGCCATCAGGTTGGCAGGCGGTGAAACCCATAGCTCAGGCAGATGGATAATGCGCCTGGCCTCAAAATGTTGGCTCATGTGGTGTATCTGTATCGCAGGGGATTGGACACCACCTGGGTGGAATGAGCATCTGAATAACATACCAATGTGTGGGAGGGATTTCAAGTATGAAGGTAATTCATGCAAACACATGCGTACATCCACATGTGCACACACATACACACATTAATGTATACATGCACCCACCCACAAACACACACACACAAACACATGCATGCATGCACATGCACACACCCATACAAACATGCACGTAAATATGTACACCCACCCACAAAATACACACACAAACACATGCATGCATCCACAAGCACATACAAACATGCATGTATACATGCACCCACCCACAAAAAAACACACACACAAACACATGCATGCATGTACATGCACACACCCATGCAAACATGCACATATACATGCACCCACCCACAAACACACACACAAACACAAACACATGCATGCATCCACATGCACACACACATATAAACACGCATGTATACATGCACCCACCCACAAAAACACACACAGACAGAAACAGATATACAGACACAAATGCATGCATGCACATACACACACCTACACACACGAATACACACACATACACACACACACAAACTTCATCCAGAAAGTGTCTCACTCAGGGATAGATATAATATCAGTCAGCCATGACTGACTCCTCTCATAGATATCAACAAACTATCACAAGAGGAAAATGAAAATCATTATGTTTTGAGACATATCCGGAATCAGCTCCCTGAGTAATGCTCCTACAAAAGATGGACTGACAGTCTCTTTGTCTTCCCCCTGGAGTGCACATATGGAGGGCTGATTATTGATGGCCTCTGACCTTCCTACCCATCAAGTTATTAAGTCTCTGACCTCCAAACGACCGAGTCCCTCCTGCCTGCGGACGCTCCTAATGGGCCTGCGCTACAGCGCCTCTGTAAGTGATGGCGGGGTCACGAGGGGATGCGCGCAGCTGTTCCACAGAGGCTGTCTGGATCCAGGGCAAACACCCGGATAACAAGCACAGCATCCAAATACCTGTCTGCTGCTGTAGCCTGCAGAGGTCTCCCTGTGACCTTACATACACAGGAAACAGAACAAACACATCCGGGTCTCTTGGAGTGTCTTAGGCACATGCGTTTGAGAACCTCTTCAGACGCTGGGCACGTGCTTCCTGAATCTACCTGACTCATCCCGAGTTGTTACCAATCTGTGTAAGCATCACTTGAAGAGACTGAAAGTTCTTTTGGACAACCTAGTGTATCAGTAGACCCCCTTCCAGTTTCAACATCATTGGGTCGATTATGATGGCGGTGAATCCGCATCCTCCGGGCCTGTGGAAGCCACCGCCGGCCCGGAGGATGCGGATTCACCACCGCGGTCCCTGACAACACCACCCGCCAGATTAGGATGGCGGTGGGATCAGCGGCGGATGGCAGGTCCGTCCGCCGCTGATCCGTGGGGTGTAGATCGCTATTTGATGGCGGTGTCTGCAAGACACCGTCTGCCAAATTAGGAAGCGTGTGTAAACATGCTTTTCCGCTGCGGTTTTTCCGCCGTGGAAAAGCATGTAGACCTTTGCTTCTGGGGGGCCCTTGCGGGCCCCCAGGGTGAAGGGGGAGTGGGTGAGCACATGGGGGGTACCTATGGTACCCCCCTGCATGTGCATGCACAAAGCGGCAGGCACCGCGCGGTGCCAGCCGCTTTGTGCATGCAAATGCAATGCATGCATTTATAACATTGCGGCGGGTGCTGCTTAAAGCAGCACCCGACGCAATGTTAAAGATACAGGATGTGACCGCCAGGGTGGCGGTCACATCCTAATTGGCATGGAGGGAACGCCGCTGCCCTTGCAGACGGTCCCTCCACCTCAGGGGTGCGTCCGTCCGCCATCCTAATCGACACCCGTGTGTGGACTGTGAGGCTGAAAGGACAGATGACATAGCGTTATTCCCCACTATGCCGAGTCTTGCTGCCTTGTTTATTGAGGATGGAGTAAAGTATGTGGAGAGGAAGGTGTAAGGTGGTAATGGCCAGATTACTTCCTAGTAATCGTGATTACACCAATTAGCCTTTCTTCATCTATTGAATATGCCGGAAGGAACCAGACAAGGAACTGGTGGAGAGGATGCTGAAAGCTTTCAATGGAACAAAGGGTCTGATTCACAGTGTGGTGGACTTGTTATTCCATCACACATGAGGGATATCCCCTCTGACATATTACTAGCGCGTGTATCCTCATAATGTGGTGGAGGTAATGAAAGAAATCAATGGAACAAAGGGTCTGATTCACAGTGTGGTGGACGCGTTACTTCATCACACATGAGGGATATTGACTTTGCCTTATTACAAGCGAATTAAATCCTAATGCACTTGTTATATGGTGGATGGCTTATCCGTCATGATTGCAACAGAGTCACCCATCCGGCACACTGTAAATCAGGCCGAAAGTTGTATACTTTTATATGTCCATAATGTCCGCCACCTTTTCATTGGTGCTCTGTCTACAAAAAGTATCTATTCCTGTGAATATATTCAGTAGTAGCCCTTTGTAACTCTTAACACAGGATACTTTGTACATCTAAAATACTTTACAGTCATTCACTAGGTGTTCGCACTCTATTGCGAGGTAAAAAGAAGACCATACACACAGCGGTGGGGCGTACTGATGAAATGACAAGATGGCGCCCAAATGTACAGGGTCTGGCAAGATGAAAGGATTACATAGTAAACGTGATTAAAGTATTAACAATGGTGTTTTAGCACAGGTTATTGTTGCACCATCGGTTGAGGGTAGGGTTACATACATTGTTGTTTGATTTGGTGGAGGGACCCTTGACCCTGCCACCTGGTAGGTCGCCACCCCCCATCCATCACACGGTTCTCCTGTGTGACGCTACCCCTACTGCCGTGCCCGGTTTTGTCTTGGCTTCCCCCTTCGCGTTTTGTCTCCCCTTGTGGTGCCTGTATTGTTTACATTTTGTTGCTTCTGTTTAATCTCTGCTCCATCTATCTTGCGCCATCTGTGTGTCCTCGCTGTATTACAGCCACTGTATCTTGCTTTTCTTGCGCCCCACCGCCCCTTTTGCCTTTCGGATCACCCTCCCACTCCCCGCCTCGCAGTTCCCGCCGCTCCGACCCCTGCGGCCCTGCCCCCCTTGTTTCCGATTCGCCGCCCCGCTCCCGCCTCCCAGCTGCTCCTCCCTCCCTCTGCCCCTCATATGGAGGCCGTGCGGTGGTAAAGGGAGTGACCCATGACCCTGCCATCAGGTAGGTCGCCCCCCAGCCACCACACAGTTCTCCTGTGTGACGCTACCCCTACTGCCGTGCCCGGTTTTGTCTTGGCTTCCCCCTTCGCGTTTTGTCTCCCCTTGCGCTGCCTGTATTGTTTAAATTCTGTTGCTTCTGTTTAGTCTCTGCTCCATCTATCTTGCCCCATCTGTGTGTCCTCGCTGTATTACTGCCACTGCATCTTGCTTCTTGTGCCCCACCGCCCCTTTTGCCTTCCGGATCACCCTCCTGCTCCCCGCCTCGCTGTTCCCGCCGCTCCGTCCGCTGCGGCCCCGCCCCCCTTGTTTCCCATTCGCCACCTCGCGCCCGCCTCCCAGCTGCTCCTCCCTCCCTCTGCCCCTCATATGGAGGCCGCGCAACGGACGCGCCGCTGGCGCCCCAAAGGCAAGCCCGTCTGTGCCTGTCCGCGCCTGGACCGCACCCAGTGCCCGAACCCCTGGCCCCTGCCGGAGCCGCGACACCCGACTTAGATACGACCCTGCCGCCCTCCACGCGCTCAACACCGGCCGACCGCCCGCCTGCTACAGAGCCACCCCGAAGCGGACCCAAGGACCGTTCACCAGCCAAGCCTGCAAACTCACCTGCCTCCGTACCTGCACCCCACCCTCCAGACCAAGCAACAACAACCACCTCAAGTGCATCCTGCTAAACAACTGCTCCGTCCACAAACACGCCGTTGAACTCTGGGACCTCCTCGACACAACAGCGTCAGACGTCGCCTTCCTTGCGGAAACTTGGATGAACGCCTCCTCAGCCCCCAACATCGCCATAGCCATCCTGGACGGCTACAAGATCACCCGGAAGGACCGCATCAACCAAACCGGAGGAGGACTCACCATCATCTACAGGAACACCATCAGCGTCACAACCAATTCCGATGACACCCTCACCGCTAGCAAACACCTACACTTCCAGATCCACACCGACCCCAAGACCACACTCAGAGGAACCCTCATTTACAGACCCCCGGGACCATGGACACAATTCAGTGAAGCCATCGCCGACTTCATCAGCCCGCACGCCCTCACCTCGCCAGACTACATCCTCCTAGGGGACCTGAACTTCCACCTGTAGAACGACTACGACCCTGCTCGACAACCTCGCCAACCTTGGACTCAAGCAACTGGTGAACACCCCCACCCACTACGCCGGCCACACGCTTGACCCCATCTTCTCCGCCAGTGGCCACGTCACCTTCAGCCACTTCTCCGGACTACACTAGACCGACCACAGCTGCATCCATTTCGCCTTCAAGAAGGGGACATCCCACCAGCTGACTGCATTCCTCAAGGCAAACGGATCCCTCGACCCATCCCAGTCCGGATTCCGAGCCAACCACAGCACCGATACAGCCCTCATCGCAGCCACCGACGACATCAGGACCCTGCTCGACGACGGGGAAACTGCCGCTCTCATCCTCCTAGACCTCTCTGCCGCCTTCGACACCGTCTGCCATCGCACCCTAATAACCCGCCTCCACAATACTGGGATCCAAGGAAAGGCCCTGGACTGGATCACCTCGTTCCTCTCCGACAGAACCCAGCGAGTTCGCCTCCCCCCTTCCGCTCCCCAACCACCGAGATCATCTGCAGCGTACCCCAAGGCTCCTCGCTAAGTCCTACCCTCTTCAGCATCTACATGAGCCCCCTCGCCGCCATTGCACGCAAACACAACCTCAACATCATCTCCTACGCCGACGACACCCAGCTAATACTCTCCCTCACCAAAGACCCCGCCACCACCAGAATCAGATTCCAGGAAGGAATGAGAGACATCGCGGAATGGATGAAGCTCAGCCGTCTGAAACTGAACTCAGACAAAACAGAAGTCCTCATCCTGGGACCATCCCCATCTGCCTGGGACGACTCCTGGTGGCTCACAGAGCTGGGCTCCGCACCGACACCCACGGACCACGCACGCAACCTGGGATTCATCCTGGACTCCTCCCTCACGATGACCAAGCAAGTCAACGCCATCTCATCCACATGCTTCAACACCCTGCGCATGCTCCGAAAGATCTTCCGATGGGTCCCCACCGGAACCAGAAAGGCGGTCACCTAGGCCCTCATCACCAGCCGACTGGACTACGGGAACGCCCTCTATGCTGGAACCACGGCCAAACTGCAGAAAAGACTCCAGCGTATACAGAGCGCATGCGCCCGACTCATCCTCGTCATCCCCCGCCACAGCCACATCTCTGCCCACCTGAGAGACCTGCACTGGCTCCCCATCAAAAAGAGGATCACGTTCAGGCTCCTCACCCACGCACACAAAGCTCTCCACAACATGGGCCCAGAATACCTAAACAACCGCCTCACGTTCTACACACCAACCCGCCAGCTCCGCTCCACTAGCCTTGCCCTCGCCACCGTCCCACGGATTCGCAGAGCCACCACCGGTGGAAGATCATTCTCCTACCTGGCTGCCAAGACGTCAAACTCCCTCCCGCCCACCTACGACTGACCCAGGACCACCTCACCTTCAGGAAACACCTCAAGACCTGGCTATTCGAGCAGTAGCAGCACCCCCCCTATCCCTTCAGCGCCTTGAGACCCGCACGGGTGAGTAGCGCGCTCTATAAATGTACTGATTGATTGATTGGTGTGGTCTGGGGCGGAGAGAACTAAGAAAACAGATAGAGCAAAGCTCCAAGATGTATACTGGTGGAGGAAAGCAGATGTAGAGGGAGGAACACTGTATACATTACAGCAGCTACAGGTGTGAACTCAACTTTAAATACTCATACCAGTTGTCCGCTGCAAAGGGAGAACTACAGTAGCACATACCAGCAAAGCCAGGTTACCCTCTTAAGTGTCCTCCTTTAGTAACAAGCACTGGTAAAGACAATAAGGTTGACACTTGCACCAGTCATGGGCACACTCTACAAAACCATCAAACCTATTGGCTTTGCCAATGCTTATTTGGATACTCATTAGCCAGAGCAAACAAAAACACATGAAAGCTTGCTACAGACCCACTCGCCGACTGTTTTCTGATGCAAAACTCTCCCTTTTGTTTACCAATGGAGGCAGAAAAATGGTGAGACTAAAATATTCATGTGGGCAGATTCAAAATGAGATTGAAAGTGTCTCAAGCCAATCCCTGAATGATCATAGGCAAATGTAGCCAATGGCTGAAGGAGTATAGGAAATAATATGTTTGTCATTAATGGAACAAGCGACACCTTTTAAATCTTAAAAGGAAAGAAGATAGCTTGTGTGAAGTAGGATTTATGGGGTGTAACATACTCTTAATTTTTTCTAAAAATTGTTATGGCTGTGTTTTAGTTTTTCTTTGCAATGGCTATTGTGACTTTGGTTCCTCCACGGGAGAAGTTCAGTTATTTCTGTCCAAAGCTCTCAGAACGCTGGTGCACTTGTCCTGTCACCCCCAGCTTGACAAAATAGCAAAAATATGTGTTTAAAACACATACTTTTGCCATTTTGTCACTCCCCTGGTGCCGGCTTTAGCATTGGTGGCGCCCTGTGCAACAATGTTTGTTGACGCCCCCATGGACTGGCTCACTACCAACCTTTATTAGTGCCCCCAAAAGTCTCTATAACCACTCTCTCTCTCTCTCTCTCTCTCAGATGTATTTCATTCGTTATATAGTGCCACCTATACCAGTGTGGGGTGTCAGAGCACTTTACTTCACACACAAATTACACAGAGACAATCAATCATGTGTGTGTAAATCAGTGTATGGAAATGTTACATAAGACAGAAGACTACAAGGTGAGTCACATGTCATCCATACTGGTAGACAGTATAGTTTAAGAGTGCTTGGTCTGGAGAAGCACAGATTCAGAGTTTAAAACATGGTTTGGGGTTAAATTAAATAATAAGGATTTGTGTTTTTACCGGAATGAACAATTTTTGAAACATTAGAATAATGAAAGACGAAGGAAAAAATCATAATTCTATACCTCGCAGTTTGCATACAGCTCTTTGATAACAGCTAATAGCTCACTGTTCCATGTTAGGATTTTAACATCTGCACTGCTAGTAACAAAAAGATCTCTCTGACTAAAGCACTGACCTATTTAAACTATATGCACTTTGTAATGTGCATTGTACACATTATTTGCAGCAGGCACATTAACCTTCTCTGCTACCATAAAATGAGCTAAAACTTCCACTTGACAAAACTCCTTCTCTCTCCAGGAAGAACATTAATCACCGGGGTTATCATGTCATTTTTATTGTTGTATGAAAATTGGGAGGCCAGCAATGCAGCAGCAGGTGCTTTTAAAACAATAAAATACTTTCAAACACGGCACCCCCTTGAAGAGTCAGCACCCGGTGCGGTGGCACCGGTCGCACCACCCTGCCGCTCAGTGATGAAACCTGGGTTGGCTCGCACCTACCGCAACCCCCTTCCTACGCCACTGCGAAGACGGATGCAGTGTGGATGTGAATTATGATCTTTGGAGCATGCTAAGCGAGCACATTTGAGTCCAGCCGCTGATGCCTGTAGGATGTCTTACACTCTACACCCCTTATGCATCTCTAAAGACATTATAGAGATTGTCATGGAATAGGCAGCCCTCCTTCATTTGTGCACCTGTTATTAATGCATGGAATGTGTAGTTTGGCATCTTTCTGGGAGTTTCCAACTAAGGGACCTACAGGTAGATGCATCAAGCATTTTTGCGAGCGCAAACGGTGCGAATCGCAAAATATCGGCCGTTTGCGCCCGCAAAATGGCATTTGAGATGCATCAAGGGTTCATGCACTCGCAATTTAAGAATTCGCAAATAATTGCGAGTTCTCAAATTGTGATTGCATGTAAGGAGCAATGCATGAACCATTCCAAGATTGCGAATTCGCAATCTGGGGTCGCTATTTACCGCAAATTCAAACTACGTGGTAAATAGCAAAAACGTAGAAATATGCACATTAGTGCATTTTTCTAAGTTATATATTACACACACACATGTCCTTGGGACATGTGTGTGCGCAACACCAGTGAACATTACCATTTCAGGGGTGCAACAGGGTGTGCACCCTTGAAATTGCGGCACATTTGGGATTCGCTAATTGCTAATCGCGAATAAGGAATGACTCCCCATTCATTCCTATGGACCTTTAGGCCCATAGGAATGAATGGGAAAGCCATTCCTTATTTGCGATTAGCAATTAGCAAATCGCAAATAAGGAATCAGTAGGAATCGCAAATAACATTGCGATTCCTACATGCATCCCGTTTTGGCAGTCTTTAATAGCGAATCCTTAAAATTCACTATTAAGGACTCGCAAAACATAACTTTGATGCATCTGGGGGTTAGTGTCAACTAAGCTCTGAAACCTCCCATGATGGAGCGTATTAAATCCCACTTTGAATTTTTCAAAAGTTTGTTGTTTTGTCGTCTCCTGTGCCTGAGCCCAGACAGGTTGCAAAGCTTAGAAACACTTGCAGTCAAGACGATGAATACAAAACCGTAGACCAGGTAGAAATGTGTATGAATGAGATGGACACTGATGTGCGAGTTCTGATTGAAGAGAAGGAAAATTGATTGGGATTCGACATCCACACAAAGTGAAAAATGTTAGTCTCACTACATTTGTGCAGGGGAAATAGGTGGGGTAGCGCTGGGGGAATAAAAAATAAAATAATAAAACTTACCTGAAGCCCGACGTCCGCCACTTCACCGCCTCTTCGGCTTCACCGCCTCTTCAGCTCTGATGCTCACAGGCTCCCAGAGTCCCCTGCACCAATCCAGATGCTACTCTCATGCTGTCTTACCCAGCATGAGAGAAGTGTAGGGATTGGGCGGGGCAGGCTGGTTCCACACTCCAGCCGGGACTGGGAGCCTGTGCTCCTGAGCCTGCCAATTTCTCCAAGCATCAGCCTGAAGATATCGAAGTGCGCATGTCAGTTTGGCCAGCAGGCCAAACCTACATGCACACTGGTAGTGCCCTGAGGCCACCACTCCTCCTGCTCCTGTTGGCTCCACCCTCAAGACGGCTGCGGGAGTAAAATAAAATGAAAATAAAGCAGTTTTAGAACTGCCTTATTATCATTTTATTTTACGTGTGTCTACTGGTTCCAGCGGTGGGACAATGCTCCACCGCCATAATGGACGAGCCGCCCCGGCTGCTGAAGATCATCAGGTTATGTGATGGGCGATGCAGTTACCAGTTGCGTTTTTATGAAAGGTTCTCCAGAAATTCACAATTATGGGCCCCACCATCAAGAAGGCTGCGGGAGGAAAACAAAATGTCACGCTATACTTAGCGTGAAAGGGGTGGCAAATGGGTGTTGAGGTGGTCGTTCTGACACAACACCCATTGATTTTGATGCTGCCCCATATTTACAAGGGTGGCGTAAATATGGGCAGTGCCAAAATTAAGACTACAAATAACTGGTTTTAACATGGAGCAGCCTGGAGATATGCTTTATTTCTCTTCGTTTTTGTTGTTTCTATGTGTGCTGCATTGTGCAGCACACATAAACAGCAAAACGCCATGCATGATTGCTTTTGTACAGGAAGGTGTCCCTTCCTGCACATAAACAATCATTTTAAAAATGACCTTTTGCAATTCTTATGTGTGTTGCACAAAGCTGCCACAGAATTTACAAATCGCCATTAAAGATCGCTTATGTCCTGAACCAGATGCGGCATTACTGTCATTGCACATGGGCTTTGTCGATTATAAGTGCCTGTGAATGGAGATACAACATGAAGGCAGGAAGAGGGTCTTCCTCGCTGCCACAGAACGGCAGGGTGGACATCTCATAGCAGTGGTTGCTTCGCTGGCCCCCAGTCTTCTAAGGCTGTAGATTCCAGCTTTGTTTTGATGATTTCTTCTCCGCAGAAACACAGGGAAAGTATGGACCTTGATTTTGCTACCTCTGGGCCGAGGTCATCCAACAGGTCTATTACAGGAGTCTCCAACCTTTTTTGTGATACGAGATACTTATGTTCAATGAAAATCATCCTGAGCTTCTAATATTATTGGTGTAGAAATAGTGACCACATCAGACAATATTACTCTAAAAGCCAAGACTTGCAAGATTACTAGCAGTTAACTCCTCAGTGAATCAGGCAGGACTGCCAACAGTAATGTAAAAAAAAGATGTTATCAATTTGGCAGGCCTCTATATAGCTGCAGTGCCCTGGCACCAATGTAATGAGTCCAACGCTGCATGATTTTAATCATTCAAACATTTAGGTTTCAATATATTTAGGAAATTCAACCATTTTTCTCTAAACATCAGCTTGGAATTCTGAAAATACAAACATTTAAGTCTCAAATACAGGATTTTCAATTTCGGGATACATATATTAATTAATTAAAGCAAAAGCTTCCAATTTAGTCCAGTGGGCTGCACACAAGTGAGCTAGTTACGGGTAGCTGAAGAGCTACCAGTAGCTCACAAGCTACTCGCTGGAGATGCCTGGTCTATCGCAAGGGGCCAGTAGCTTGCAACTTTCTTGGAGTAGCTTGCTGTCTGTCAGTCGGGCTCAGGAATATGCAGCTGCCCTCCTTCTAACGATGCACTGTAAACCACTTTGCGCCCAGTTATGTAAGGCCTCCAAAACTGAGAGGGCATGAGCAGCATGCAGCCAGCCCTCATGTTTGAGAAACATTGTCAAGCCACTGCTTAGTAAGAACTCTGACAACAAAAAATGCCTCAAAGCGCACTATTTGATCTGTTTCTCTCTATTTTTTTTGTTCTTTCTTCTTTTCTGTCTCTTTCACTCTTCCTTCCTTTCATTCTCTTTTTCTTTCTCTGTTTCTTTCTCACTCCTCCTTTCTCGGTCTCTTTTGTATTTCATCTTCTTCTTTCCATGCAGGCACGTCCGGCCCAGGTAACTGTGGTGGGGCGACGGGGCTGGGGTGAGGGGGAAGTCGACAGACGACGAAATATGATTTATTTATTTATTTTATTTTCACTATTCCATCGTCTGTCGATTTCTTCCTCACCCCTGCCCCGTCGCCCCACCGCAGTTACTTGTGCCGCCGTGCCTGTTTCCAAATTTATTTCTGCTTCTTTCTTTCATTTTCGCCTTCAATCATTGTTTTAACTCTTTCTCACCTTTGTTTTCCTTCTCTCCTTTGTTCCTTGACTTCATTCTCACTTTCTCTTTTTTCATTGCCTCTTTCTTTCTCCATTTTCTTTTTACCTTTATCCCTTCTTTACTTTCCTTCTCATCTTTGTACCTTCATTATGTTCCTTGTCTTTGCATCCTTTTTCCTTTCATTATTTGTTTCGTTTATTTCAATATTTTCTACACTTTCATTTCTGTTGCTTTCCATCCTTCCATCCATTCATTAGGTTCTTTCTTGTTTCATACACTTCTTTAACGTTTCCTCCTCTTCTCTTCCCTTTCCTCTCTCCTTCCCTTATGTCCTCCCTTCCTGTCTTCCTCTTCTTCTTCATTCTCTCCGTCATTCCTTTTCTTTTATTTCTGTATTTTCTCCTTTCTCATACCCTTGTTGTTTCTTTCTTCCCCCTCTTCTCTTTCCTTATTTTTTATTTCTTCCCCTGTTTCTCCTGCCCTTTTTTATCCATACTCTCTTTCGTCTTTCTTTGTCTCATTCTTTCTTGAAAACTACTAAACGTTTAAAATTGATTTTCCATTGATTATTTTTCTTTCAACCCTGACTCATGGGTATGGTTATGAGCATGGAGCTGGAGGCTATAGAGAACTAGGGGGCATATTATTAAGAACGGCGTTAAAATTATCCCCGCTTTAGCGGCAGGAAACTGACGCTAAAGCGGCGATAAGGGCTTGATAATATGCCCTTGTGAATTCCCATAGAAGCCCAGGTTCTGGTGTGAACATGGGCTTCTATGGGAATTCACAAGGGAATATGCCCCCTAGGTAAGTCTATAAGCACCTTTCAAAATGTATGATAGTTAACGGTCCCAGGTAAAGATGTAATGTATATGTTAAAAAAACTTTCCGATTTACTTGTGAATGTACCAGGGAGTGCTTGAACATTTTAATCTAGGGAAGTAACTCTAGAACCGGCCTTGCCGGCAAAAAGTAATGATTTTTAATTTTGAGTCATTTAAACTGGGCCTTCTTGATTCAAAAAACAATGGACTGCATTATTAGTTAGATGGCTAATGTCTTTTGGACCCAATCTTTTACAATCAGAGCATCGTCATCCAATGTACTACATGACGGAGCCAACACATGCCAGTGAGACGCCCACAACTCAGAGGTGATTCATAATTAAGGACAAATTGATCCTACTGGTAAACCTTTCCAGATACAGCTCCTGTGGCATCAGCACTGGGTGTTCTAAGGGCAGAGGTTAAGTTACTTGACCTTTATGTACCCTTATCCAATCCATATTAGTGAGCCCTAAATCTCAGCTGTATTGGGGTGCCATGCATCTGAAGCATCTATGCTGGTGGCACCTGCCTTTCCACCTTTGGCAACTAATTCTGCTGTGCCTACTTGGAGATCCTGTGGCAGCATTGTAGCAGACGGTATATTCCATCTTTGTGGGCTGGTCGTGTCACTTTGATTGCTGGCTACAAATTCCCATAATCTTGATTTTATTGTCTTCCTGATGCAGTTTCTTTCTTTGTGCCTCTGTAATTGCACCTGGACATTGCTGAGTTTTTATGGAGTTCACCATGGTTGACTGGTCCTGTGTGGCTGCTTGCTGTTGGATTTATCTGGAGTTTGTCCCCTGAGCTTCCTTATACATCAATAACTGCAGTGACTTCCGGCATCTAGTTGCAGCCATTGTGCCAATTGCAAAGAACTTACCATCTTTGATCAGAAGGGTTTTCCCTGCTCGTGTCTTGTTCCTCACCTTGAGCCCTACTGCTCTTGGCCCATGACTGCATTTAACTGTGTACAGTGTAGTCTACTGTATGACCTCTTGGGTTTTCATCTGGGAGGTTTTGCCCCTTCTTCAATGCAAATATGAATTGATGAGCAGAACTTTGGGCAAAGCAAAACCAAAAGGGGATGATGGATCGAGTGTTGAAAATTGCAAGCCCTCACCCCCCGTCAACTGATCTGGGTTTAATCCATGATCATTCTTTAGGTCACTCCACCACCCCAGTTCAGACATGGCCATAGGCAAATCAGTCTGACCCTGTGCCTCATGGGAACAATCCAGCCCGAACTGCCAAGCCATGTCTTCCCTGGACCTGAATCAAGCATCCTGGGACCGGTTTCTGGCTAATCAGCCGTCATCAGCCAGGCTTGCTTTAATCCAGTGGCAAAGTGAGCAAGGGACCCACGGCTGGGCATACCCTGCCAACTTAGGGCAAACAAAGCAAACACAAGGAGATGATGGACGGAGTGTTGAACTTTGGAAAAGCAGTAGTGATGGTATTTGTGACTCTTTGAAACCTCCATAAGGGTGTTGCCATAAGCAGTACTTATCTCTGTCACATGTCCATCCCATACATTGTGTGTGTTCTCACATTTAAAGTGAAGTGTTATGTGTACTTGACTCAAGGATCTATTCCAAACAAAACTCACGTTTTTCAACACTGTCCTTAGTTTGGTGGTTACTTCCAATACTGTTGGTATTTATGAACAGTGTGTGGGAGTAAGTAATTGTTTAAGTTTCCAATGAAAACGTCCATTTTGTCACATGATATGATGTCATTACGTTTATCCTTGGCCCGTTGACGTGAAGATTAGATTGTTTATTATCTAACTAGGAAGTTAAATGAAGCTCTTTGTGACTAGTAAATCCATTGAAGGGTCTGATATGCACACGAAACAAAAGGAGTGAAAAAGCCGAACCTGAAAAGCCTCACATGTGATGGGCAAGGATGCTGAGATAAAGGAAGAAGATGTGACTTGCTGTGTTCTCCCTGTGTTGTTTTTTAAAGGGATAATGCGTTTTGAAAGCAGTACCACATGATAACACTAATTAGAGTAGTATGCATTGCCTTCCTCCTTCTTCCTCATCACAGTCACCTAGGAGCACCACGTGTTCCAGTCACAGCATTCACCCATATAAAAAAAAGTCCCCAGCCAATATGGTGACCTGACAGGAAGTACCTGTGACCTGACCTATAAGGGTGGGGCAAACACAGAAAACATCCAGTTTTTTTCACCGTGTTCCAGCTGGAACACCCATTCTATATTCAAGGCGGTTCGTGTTGCGGTCCGGTCTCGGTGATTATGTTTATTGCGGGGTCTGCTCTAGAGTCCCCTTTTATGTACGGCCACCGCTCCCCTGAGTGCGGTGGTTTACTTCTGGTGCCGTTCCCACGCTGAGACATGGGGAGCGGCTGCCTGTCCACTTTCTGCCCTGCGTTCTCCTTTTGGATGCTTGTTTCGCACCGCCGCTCCCATGCTGAGCTACTGGGGAGCAGTGGTGATGGGTGGTGGCATTTTCCGAATCCTGCGCTTAGCGGTCAGTTGCAGTTGGGGTTGCCTGCCTTCTTGGCCATGCAGGGTGCCCAGCTTACCTCTTGAGCCTGCGGGGATTTCCTGCTGATTCCGGTCGACATGTGGTGGTTCCTGGGTCTTCTTATGTTCTCTCAAGGCCGTCTTTGGTATGCCGCTTCAATGGGGGGGGGGGCGGTTGCTTAGCAGCGGTGTATCTTGCCCCCTTTTTTAAGGGTTCCTCCTCCTCACGGCAGTTGTGTTTTCCAGCATTATTATTATTATTATTATTATTATTATTATGCGTTCTTATATAGCGCTCGATTACCCGTAGGCATCTCGGCGCTTGCCTTGGGAACCCGTCCTGGCTTTTTCCCTGTGAGATACCCGTACTGGGCATCCCCAAGGTGAAAGCCAGACATCCCGCCGTGGGGGGGCCGTAGTGGAGATTAAGCAAGCTGATGCCCAGAGCTGCAGAGTGTGAACCCGTGATTCGAGTAGGTACCGAAACGAGAATTATCGAGTCCGTGGATATTTGGGCTCAAGACCCTGCCGCGTCGGGAATTGAACCCTGGTCCCGGGTCTGACCTCTGCTTCAAGGTCTACCTCCTCTAACCAGTGAGCCACACTTCTCCAGCATGGAGTCTAAACGCTCAGAGAAGCATCCTCGCCGGTCTTCTGAATCCGATTTTGATCCTGCATCCTCCCTGCGGCCTGGGGGCATGGATCTTGATGTCCTGCAGGCTATGATTAATAAGGCAGTGGACTCTGCCTTTGCAGCACGGGATGGGCCGGTGCCTCAGGTCCCTAAGGGTTCTTCTCAGCCTGACCCTGACTCTGATGATTCAGATGAGGAGCAGCGTGGGCGCTTTGTTAAAGACGCCGAATTGAGGGAGGTCCTGACGCACTTGAAAGACAATTTGGCCTTTCTAGCTGTTGTTCCTCTGGAGGAGGAGGATGATTTTTTTTTCTCCTAGTACCCTCGGAAGGAGCCTGATGCCCTTCCCATTCATAAAGCCATCCGGGGTCTCCTGTCCAGGGAATGGGCTGATGTTGAGAAAGCTGGGTTACCTCAGTTCCTTGCTAAGAAGTACCCTCTTCAGGATTTTCTGACTAAGTTACCCCCTCAGGTGAAAGTGGACTCTCTCATGGTGGGTCTGGCCTCCAGTGGTTCGATTATCTCTGAGGACGCCTCTCCTAGCGATCCTTTTGATAAACATGTGGACAGTGCTGCTAAACGGGCTTACTCCACTGCTACCTTTTCCATCAGGGCGGGGGCATAAGCCTCGTATGTGGTCCAGTCTCTTCTGCATGATTTTCAAATATTGTCTAAGGCCCTCCAGCAGGGGGAGGACGCTAATTCTCATCTGTCCCTCATGGAACTGCAGGTTTGCTTATTGTCAGACATTACTTTTGACTCTCTGTCTGCTGCTGCTGCAATTTCTTGTTCCATTGTTTCTGCTCGTCGTAACATCTGGATGAGGTCTTGGAAGGCGGAGGCCTCTCAGAAGTCCCTTCTTTCATGCTTGCCCTTTGATGGTTTTAAGTTGATTGGGTCTTGGCTTGAGGATCTCCTGAAGAAGTTGGTGGAGGATCGTAAGCTCCTGACGCCTCTGCGACCTGCTTTGAGAGGGATCGAGGATTTGGTTATAGCCGTACCTTTGGGAATCCCCCATCAGCTGGGCGGGGTTCCATCCTGCCCTTTCGGGGAAGTGGTTGCGGCACCCCCTTCTCTGCAAAATCCTGGCAACAGTCTGCAGGTACTGTCCTTACCGATGCCTCTCCAAAGTCCTGACTATCTCAAGGTTGGCGGCCGGCTTGGCCGGTTTTCCTCCGCTTGGGCTCACAACGTCACCGATTCCTGGGTTCTTCGTCTGGTGGTCGAAGGTTATTCTATCGACTTCTCTTTTCGTCCACCAGATCATTTTGTTCCCACTCCTCTGAATCCTCTGAAGCTGCTGGGGTTGCAGCAAGGGATCCTGGATCTTCTCTGGAAGGGTGCCATCATTCCTGTTTCCGGGGCCGAGTTGGGTCAGGGTTGCTATTCTCTGATGTTCCTGTCGGGGGATTTACGCCCTATCCTGGATCTCAAGACCCTGAACTCGTGTGTGCCTTACCAGAGGTTCAAGATGGTGAGTTTGCAGCGGATCCTGCCCCTTGTTTCCTCTGGGGCCTTTCTGTCATCCTTGGACCTTTTGGGTGCTAATTTCCATATTCCTGTGCATCCTTTCTTCCAACGATATTTGCGGTTCTTTGCCCTGGGTCAGCACTTCCAGTTTTGTGTCCTCCCCTTTGGGTTGGCCTCTGCCCCTTGGGTGTTTACTAAAATCCTGGCTCCACTGGTTGGTCTGTTGCATGCTCAAGGGGTGCTTTTGTTTCCCTTCCTTGACAACTGGTTAATTTCTTCCTCGTCTTTCCTTAAGGCCATGGAGGCTGTGGCATGGCTGCAGCTTTGCCTGGAGTCCCATGGGCTCCTTGAGAATCTCAGCAAGTCCCAACTCATCCTGTATCAAGAACTCCAGTTCATCGGCGCTCTCTTCAATACCCAGTTGGGGATGGTGTTTCTTCCTCCGGCTTGCCAGCTCCGGCTCCGGTCTCATCTGGAGTCCCTCCTATCTGCCTCATCGGCCTCTGCGACTAACTGGTTGCTGGTTCAGTGGGCCATGCCTGCTTCTCTTTTTCTGGTTCCTTGGGCTTGCAGACACCTCTTCCATCTGGTATATCAACTTCTGTCTCACTGGGATCCTGGGTCCCAGGACTCCCGCCATTTCTCTCCAGCTACAGTGCTGGCTGGTTCCGGACAACCTGGCGAGGGGGGTGCCCCTGGACCCTCCCCTTCCCTGTACCAATAATACCGATGCCAGCCTTAGGGTTGGGGTGCCACCCTCGGGGTTCTTTCTGCTCAGGGTCCTTGATCTCCCGCAGAGAGCTGGATGTCCTCAAATTTGAAGGAGCTGGCTGCTGTGTTCAAGGCTCTCACGTACTTTGCCCATCATCTGAAGGACATGTGGGTTCAGGTCCGGACAGACATTCAGATGTCCCATGCCTACTTGAATTATTTGGGGGGCACTCACTCTCCTCTTTTGGCTCTCCTGGCGGATCAGATTGGGTCATTGGTGGAAGCCACTCTGCTGGGTCTGATGGCTATCTATCTGCCAGGGAGGGAGAATGGGCATGCAAATAAGCTGAGTCACCTTCTTCCTTCTTCAGTTTCTCTGGCCCTGTCTCATCTGGTCTTTCGGGAGCTTCCGGGGAGGTTCGGGAGGCCCTGGTTGGATCTCTTTGCGTCCCCTCAGGATGCTCTTCTACTGCAGCTTTGCACCCTTCTTCCTTGCGGGGAGGCGTGGGGGGTGGATGCCCTGAGTTTCTCTTGGCCTCAAGGTCTTCTCTATGCCTTTCCTCCCTTTCCCCCTCTCAGCAGGGTTTTGGCCAAGATCAGGGCAGAAAGGGTGGTGGTGCTATTGGTGGTCCCCTTTTGGCCTCACCAGCCTTGGTATCCCCTCCTTCTTTATTTGGCGGTTGCTCCCCCGTAGAGGTTCCCACTGTCCTTTTCTTCACTCAACTTTCCTCTCCTGTCTCACCAGGCTCTCAGCCAGTTGGCGTTGGGGGTTTGGAAGTTGAAAGGTGACAGCTAGTGTCTTTGGGTTGTTCCTCTGCGGTGGCCCTGTCTATCCAGAATTCTCAGAAGGGCAGTACCCTTAAGATCTACAAGCATCACTGGAGGAATTTCTCTGCTTGGTGTTCTTTGCGGGGGTTTCTCTGTGAGGGGGGTTCTGTGTTTGAGTTCCTAGTTCCTCCGGGATGGGTTTTTGCTTGGGTTGTCGGTCTCTACTCTCTGCAGTCAGTCGTCCGCCATTAAGGCAATCTGGGGGGCCTCTCTCGTCTCCTTTGAGTCCTTGGCTTCTCACCTTTTGCGCTGTTTTTTTCTTCACCGGCCTGTCGTTGCTTCTGCTGGTCCCCCTGGGATCTTCCTTTTGTCCTTTATGCCTAGGAGCTTTCCCCATTTGAGCCTTTGCCTTCTGTGTTTCTGAAGTTTGTCACTCTGAAGGTTTGTTTTCTGGTGGCCATTGCCTCTGGGTGCCATTTAGGGGATCTTGGTGCTTTGCTTTGCCATCCTCCCTTCTTGCGTTTCTTTCCTGACAAAGTGGTTCTTCGTCCTTACCCGGCCTTTCTTCCCAAAGTGTCTTCCGCTTTCCATTTGTCCCAGGATATTGTCCTTCCGGCCTTTTTTCCTGCCCCCTCTACTGAGGAGGAGATCCAGATCCATTCCCTGGATTTGTCTAGATCTCTGGTGATCTACCTTGAGCGTACCACCTCCCTTTGCGAGGTGGATGTTTTGCTTGTCACCTTTGGGGTTGCCCAGCAGGGTAATCAGCCTACTACGACTACTCTTTCGTGTTGGGTTCGGTTCGCTATCTCCTTGGCCTACCTGCATTCGGGGGTCTCTCTTTCCCCAGTCATTCAGGGTCATTCCACACGGGGTGTGGTTTCCTCCTGGGCCTCTTTTAAGGGGGCCTCCTTGTAGGATATTGGCTCTGCAGCGACTAGGTCCTCCCTATACTTTCATCTCCCAATATAGGTTGCGAATGGGGGATGTTTTCTCTGGGGATTTTGGTTCCGCTGTCCTTGCGGCTGTTCACTGATTGTTTGTGCTTGTTTGCAATAAAGGCTCCTTGGCATCTTTGGTGTCTGTTTCTTTTCTTCATCTGGCGCTTGGGTATATGCTCCAGGGTGACTGTGATGAGGAAGACGGAGGACGAAGGTAATGACTCGGTTACTTACCGGTAATCTTCATTACTCTGAGTCATAGTCTTCCTTGTCACAGTCATATTCCCTCCCGCCCACCCTTGGTTGTGTGGGGACGAACAAATTGTTTTGTTTCCTTTTGGTTTTTTCTTTGCTAGTGTATTTCAGGATGTTTCCTGTGTTTGCCCCACCCTTATAGGTCATATGACAGGTACTTCCTGTCAGGTCACCATATTGGGTGGGGACTTTTTTAAATGGGTGAATTGGGTGAATGCTGTGACTGGAACACGGGGTGCTCCTGGGTGACTGTGACAATGAAGACTATGACTCGGAGAAATGAAGATTATCGGTAAGTTACCAAGTCAGTTCTAGTTTAGGCATGTCATTGGTTTAAATATGTAATTCATGGTGGTTAAAGTAATATACCCAAATTTGGGTAAATAAATCATTAATTGTATGACATTGTTACTGTGAAATATGAGTTTTGAAACCGTTTTTAAAGGAATGTTATGTTTATGGTCAAGGACCTAAATACCATTGATTTGCCCTGTTAATGTTTATGTTGGGTGCGTTAATACCCCATTATTCAGTGCTCAAGCCCTTAAGGCTTGAACTGAAGCCGAAGCCAATACCCCTCCTGCTTGTGGTCATTGTTGGACATGACTGAGTTTACTTTGATGATCCACGTCCTGTGGTTCTTCATTTGAGAGAGCAGGCTTCTGGGATGTGTATCTTTTTGTGCTTCTTAACATTCTCTTTGCAATATCTTCTTCATTAACTACCCCTTTTGAGGGCACGTTGCAGAGGTCATGGAGAAGATGAGCTTGGAAGTGTACCAAAGCGAAAGGAGAGGAAGAGAGGGAACAGAGGAGCCAACATGTGGAATTTGAGAAAGAGACCCAGAGAAAGTGGTCAATATGGAGAAAATATCATATACATAGAGAGTGAGCGTAAGAGACGAAAATACACCCAGAAATAAAGACTCAGAGAGTGAAATACCCAGATGCACTGTACAGAAATAGCAAAAGGTTTATAATGAATGACTTTTTAATGTAAAAGTAAGTGACTTTATTTGTTTGCTCTGGCTGACCTAAGATGGAATGTTGCTTATTTGCATAGCTCTTCAAGCTCCCATAAGGTTGCCTCAAAATGCTGAAGAAGTAAAATATAGAACAGAGGGAGGAGCAGAGAGGAAGGCAGGACAGAAGGCAGATGGAATGAGGAAGGACACGTTTGGATAGGGTGGGTAATCCCCAAGACATTAGTATCTCACTGTGAGAAATAACAGTGCTTTATGGGTAACTGGCATCTGTCCCAGGGCTAAGGAGAGAAGGAAAAGAGAAAGGATGGGTAGCGGGAAGGATCAGGAGAGGGGGGAAGGTTGTGGTCATGGTTCAAGATAAGAGGTTGTGGTCATGGTTCAAGGTAGCACAGAGAAGAAATTGGGAGTGTTTGAGTACAAATCACATGTCTCACCTCCGAACATCACCCTCACTGACAGACTTCAGGAAGAGACTCAAGACCTGTTTTTTCGAATAAACTCAGCACCCCTGCACCTGGATACCCTCACGGGTGATTAGCTGTGCTATTCAAGTACTGACTGATTGATTGATTGACAAATCTTGATATACTGCTCCATATGGACAGGGTGTTGGCCGGCTCCCACGATGGGACCGGGTATGGCTGCCACGCACAACTCGCTCGTAAAGTGCCTATATGGCCACACCAACGAGAACAGTCCAGGATATCTGGGACTGACTGGCCACCAAAAAGGGCTTTACGACCTTCACCTCCCCTAACACACTCATCGCTTAAAATCCTGACTTCACCCCTGCCCAGGACCTTAGAGCCTTCCATAGCTTGATGGATGGCAACTTCAGCATACTCAGGGTTTTAATCTATAATGGCTCAATCAAATCTTTTGCACAGTGTTCCCGGGTATTCCATTTGCCCAAGACAACCAGACTCTAATATACTCAATTGTGCCATTGGGCCTATACCCATTTAATGCACGAGGAGCGACCCGCAAACTAACACCCGTTGAGGACCTCTTAAGGTCCTTCTCAGTCACCAAAGGGCTTATATCCAAGGTGTACAAGACTGTACAAGACTCCCCACCCCTACCATTCCCACTCGGACACAGCCTTATGGGAACCTATGGGAGCCAAAACCTGGGATCATCTATGGCATGACATTCCTAAAGCAGTACACAGCATTTCTCAGAGAGAATCCACCTATAAAATAATGTATCATTGGTATTCAATGCCAGTCTGTCTCCGCAAAATGTACCCAAACCTCCCCCACGCTCTCCTGGAAATTTGGGAAGGCCAAGGGAAATTTCCTACACATTTGGTTGGACTATGCACCTACACAGATGTATTGGAAGGAACTGGCGATTCTCATAGGTTTCACTGAGTAGACTCTGTGAGCTACTTCTGATCTATGAAAATCATCGTGAGCTACTAAAGGCCGTGTAATGTGCACAATATTTCCGAAGTCTCCCACACACCCAGCTTCACTAACTAGGGTTAAAGAGATAGTCATTTAGTGCCTGCAATGCACAATATGAATCCAGAGAGCCTAATATTAGTCCCGGCTTTCCTCTTCAACACATTGTGTGAGCCTGACCTCTGCAGTAACCAGCAAAGAAGACTACAATCATAAGAAACCATACATACCTGCAGCGCTGTTCACAGCTGCCAGCGTACTAAAAACATAAACTTCACATCTGCCTCTCACACCTCCTCATCCACCAAACTACTATGTTCCATAACTCTGTAACTGCACCTCAGTGGTTATCAAGCACAACATGGAAACACTTACCACATAGGATCACAAAATAAAAATAACACCTTTCTAACCATGCAGCCTACCTACATGGATTATGTAGGTAAGTGCTTCAGTGACCTACATAAGAGTAGTAAGCACATGACTATATAAATGCTGCAATACAATTATATAATTATATAATGCCTCCATTTTCTAAATTACCTCATGGCAGACCTTGAAATGCTTGAGTTCAGGGTGTGTGCTGCACAAAAATCCCCCCTGCCAGACTATGCATTTGCTCCATGTAATAATAACTTATGCCACATGTATGGTGCACTTGACTTGCCACTTAATTATTATTATTAATATAGCATTGTCATCATGGATGGTGGGAGTCCATCATTTCATGTTCAAAAGCTATTACTTCTAATAATGCCTCTCAATGTAGTAATATGATCTGATGTTCACATGACATGCTCCTGCATGTAGGAGAAATAAACGCAGTGATTTTTAAAATGACTCCATCATATTTTTGTATGAGTTTTGTGTCACTATTTGCATTATTTGCAAGTCTTTGCTCATGGGAGGAATGGGCAACAGATCCTTCACTTGGCCCATGCTCAGCTCTCCATGTTATTTATTGGCCCCATTTACAACAGAAAAATATGGCCTCTGCAGGAGTGAGGTACTTTTTTAAATGGGATGAATTTAAAGTGAAGTGTCATGCCTTTTATATTCATTGTGTCATAAAATTAACACTTCATTTAAAATGTTTCCCTTTATGTCATTAACTTAAGGCATCAATTTACATGGATTTTTTTAATAAAGTACCTCATGGAAGTTCTTCATGAGCACAAACTGGAGTCAGGAACCACATTTTACATTTCTCCCATCATTTCATTAAAATTGAGTGAATAGAGACTAAAATGGTGTTCCTGGTTCCTGTTTGTGGCCAGTAATAATGTGCAAGGTACATTATTTCTTTAAAAATAAAAGATTCCTGTGAAATGGTGCTTTAATGTAAAGATTATATTAAAACAGTGTTTCAATTGGATTAAAAAAAAAGAATACTATATCAATGTAAGCTTTCCATTGCATTATACACCCACAACTGAATTACAATACAAATCGCATTTTAAACCAGACAAAGCATAGCCATTATCCAAGGTCTACTTCACACGAGCAGTCATGGCTATCAAAAGAGAAACTTCCCAAATGACATAATGATGTAATCGTAGTCATCGCCACGCCACGTTTGGAAGGATGTCGAGCACAGACTGCTCCATCTATGACAGATTGTAGTAGCAGATGCAATTGCAGGTATTGAAAAGTTTGTCTCCAAACACATTTAGAAGTTGACAAAGGATATTTAGTGATTTGAAACTAAAGTTGTTATTGATTAAATTAATTGCGTATGATCTATTCTTCCCAGAAGAATTGTGCCTGCAAGGCTCCCGTTCCAGCCTCCAAGTCAGGCAGGGTCAAAGCACGATGCAGGCAGCATAAGGAAGGCCTTGTGGTTCTCGTGGGCAGGCTGACACTGCGCGTGCTGGGCCTTTGTCAGCCACTTCACCAAGCCCCAGATAGGCTCCATTAGCCAGTGGCGTCACTAGGGGGGTGCGGGGGGTGCGGACCGCACCGGATGTCACCCCATCTGGGGGGTGACACCAATTTACACTGAAGAGTTCTGCGTCCTGCTTTAGTGCAAGAAGCGCGCCACCACCGCACCCCGGCCCGCCGTAGCTACGGGCACCATCTGCCATCTGCATTCTGCACGCGCACAGAATGGATGGGTCACAGAAGTCAAATAGTCAAGGGTTTGGGTTTGCATTGTTGTTCTGTGAGGAAAGTCGAAACGAAACCGAAGCCAAACCAAACCCAGTTATGCATATGCAGGCAGGCAGGCAATGGCATCGTTGACTTGCAGTTTGGTTTCACTGACACTTGCCCAGCAGTTTGGGTCCCAGGGCCAGAGGGAGTAAGACAGCGAGAGAGGGAGACAGAGGGAACTAGAGGGAGTAAGATAGAGAAAGGGAGCTAGAGCGAGCAAGACAGAGAGAGAGGGAGCTAGAGGGAGTAAGAGAGAGAGAGGGAGCTCGAGGGAGTAAGACAGAGAGGGAGACAGGGAGCTAGAGGGAGCAAGAGAGAGAGGGGGTGCTAGAGGGACAAAGACAGAGAGAGAGAGGGAGCTAAAGGGAGTAAGACAGAGACAGAGGGAGCTAGAGGGAGTAAGATAGAGAGAGGGAGCTAGAGGGAATAAGACAGAGAGAAGGAGCTAGAGAGAGTAAGACAGAGAGAGAGGGAAACAGAGGGAGCTAGAGGGAGTAAGACAGCGAGAGAAGGAGTAAGACAGCGAGAGAAGGAGCTAGACAGAGAGAGGGAGCTAGAGGGAGTAAGATAGAGAGAGGGAGCTAGAGCGAGCAAGACAGAGCGAGTGAGCTAAAGGGAGTAAGAGAGAGAGAGGGAGCTAGAGGGAGTAAGACAGAGAGGGAGATAGGGAGCTAGAGGGAGCAAGACAGAGAGAGGGTGCTAGAGGGACAAAGACAGAGAGAGAGGGAGCTAAAAGGAGTAAGACAGAGAGAGAGGGAGCTAGATGGAGCAAGACAGAGAGAGAGAGGGAGCTAGAGGGAGTAAGACAGAGAGAGAGGGAGCTAGGGAGTAAGACAGAGAGGGAGACAGAGGGAGCTAGAGGGAGTAAGACAGGAAGAGAGGGAGCTAGACAGAGAGAGGGAGCTAGAGGGATTAAGATAGAGAGAGAGGGAGCTAGAGGGAGCAAGACAGGGAGAGGGAGCTAGAGGGAGTAGGAGAGAGGGAGCTAGATGGAATAAGACAGAGAGAGGGGGAACTAGAGGGAGTAAGAGAGAGGGAGCTAGAGGGAGTAAGACAGAGAGAGAGGGAGCTAGAGGGAGTAAGACAAAGAGAGAGGGGGCTAGAGGGAGTAAGAGAGAGAGGGGGAACTAGAGGGAGTAAGAGAGAGGGGGCTAGAGGGAGTAAGACAGAGAGAGGGAGCTAGAGGGAGCAAGACAGAGAGAGAGGGAGCTAGGGGAGTAAAACAAGAGAGAGAGGGAGCTAGAGGGAGTAAGACAGAGAGAGAGGGAGCTAGAGGAAGTAAGACAGAGAGAGAGAGAGAGCTAGAGGGAGCAAGACAGAGAGAGAGGGGGCTAGAGGGAGTAAGAGAGAGAGAGAGAGAGCTAGAGGGAGTAAGAGAGAGGGGGCTAGAGGGAGTAAGAGAGAGAGGAAGCTAGAGGGAGTAAGACAGAGAGAGGGAGCAAGACAGAGAGAGATAGGTAGCTAGATGGAGTAAAAAAAGAGAGAGAGGGAGCTAGAGGGAGTAAGACAGAGAGAGAGGGAGCTAGAGGGAGTAAGACAGAGAGAGGGAGCTAGAGGGAGTAAGACAAAGAGAGGGAGCTAGAGGGAGTAAGACAGAGAGAGAGGGAGCTAGAGGGAGTAAGACAGAGACAGAGGGAGCTAGAGGTAGTAAGACAGAGAGAGAGAGCGAGCTAGAAGGAGTAAGAGAGGGAGAGAGGGAGCTAGAGGGAGCAAGACAGAGAGGTAGCTAGAGGGAGTAAGACAGAGGGAGAGGGAGCTAGAGGGAGTAAGACAGAGAGAGAGAGCTAGAGGGAGTAAGATAGAGAGAAGGAGCTAGAGGGAGTAAGACAGAGAGAGGAAGCTAGAGGGAGTAAGACAGAGACAGAGGGAGCTAGAGGGAGTAAGACAGAGAGAGCGGGAAACAGAGGGAGCTAGAGGGAGTAAGACAGCGAGAGAAGGAGTAAGACAGCGAGAGAAGGAGCTAGACAGAGAGAGGGAGCTAGAGGGAGTAAGATAGAGAGAGGGAGCTAGAGCGAGCAAGACAGAGAGAGAGGGAGCTCGAGGGAGTAAGAGAGAGAGAGGGAGCTCGAGGGAGTAAGACAGAGAGGGAGACAGGGAGCTAGAGGGAGCAAGAGAGAGAGAGGGTGCTAGAGGGACAAAGACAGAGAGAGAGGGAGCTAAAGGGAGTAAGACAGAGACAGAGGGAGCTAGAGGGAGTAAGATAGAGAGAGGGAGCTAGAGGGAGTAAGATAGAGAGAAGGAGCTAGAGAGAGTAAGACAGAGAGAGAGGGAAACAGAGGGAGCTAGAGGGAGTAAGACAGCGAGAGAAGGAGTAAGACAGCGAGAGAAGGAGCTAGACAGAGAGAGGGAGCTAGAGGGAGTAAGATAGATAGAGGGAGCTAGAGCGAGCAAGACAGAGAGCGAGGGAGCTAGAGGGAGTAAGAGAGAGAGAGGGATCTAGAGGGAGTAAGACAGAGAGGGAGACAGGGAGCTAGAGGGAGCAAGACAGAGAGAGGGTGCTAGAGGGACAAAAACAGAGAGAGAGGGAGCTAAAGGGAGTAAGACAGAGAGAGAGGGAGCTAGACGGAGCAAGACAGAGAGAGAGAGGGAGCTAGAGGGAGTAAGACAGAGAGAGAGGGAGCTAGGGAGTAAGACAGAGAGGGAGACAGAGGGAGCTAGAGGGAGTAAGACAGGAAGAGAGGGAGCTAGACAGAGAGAGGGAGCTAGAGGGATTAAGATAGAGAGAGAGGGAGCTAGAGGGAGCAAGACAGGGAGAGGGAGCTAGAGGGAGTAAGAGAGAGGGAGCTAGAGGGAGTACGACAGAGAGAGGGGGAGCTAGAGGGAGTAAGAGAGAGGGAGCTAGAGGGAGTAAGACAGAGAGAGAGGGAGCTAGAGTGAGTAAGACAGAGAGAGGGGGGGCTAGAGGGAGTAAGAGAGAGAGAGGGAGCTAGAGGGAGTAAGAGAGAGGGGGCTACAGGGAGTAAGACAGAGAGAGAGGAAGCTAGAGGGAGCTAGACAGAGAGAGGGAGCTAGAGGGAGCAAGACAGAGAGAGGGAGCTAGAGGGAGTAAAACAAGAGAGAGGGGGAGCTAGAGGGAGTAAGACAGAGAGAGAGGGAGCTAGAGGAAGTAAGACAGAGAGAGAGAGAGAGAGCTAGAGGGAGCAAGACAGAGAGAGAGGGGGCTAGAGGGAGTACGAGAGAGAGAGGGAGCTAGAGGGAGTAAGAGAGAGGCGGCTAGAGGGAGTAAGACAGAGAGAGAGGAAGCTTGAGGGAGTAAGTCAGAGAGAGGGAGCAAGACAGAGAGAGAGAGGGAGCTAGATGGAGTAAAACAAGAGAGAGGGAGCTAGAGGGAGTAAGACAGAGAGAGAGGGAGCTAGAGGAAGTAAGAGAGAGAGAGGGAGCTAGAGGGAGTAAGAGAGAGAGAGCGGGAGCTAGAGGGAGAAAGACAGAGAGAGGGAGCTAGAGGGAGTAAGATAGAGAGAGAGGGAGCTAGAGGGAGTAAGACAGAGAGAGAGGGAGCTAGAGGGAGTAAGACAGAGACAGAGGGAGCTAGAGGGAGTAAGACAGAGAGAGAGAGAGGGAGCTAGAAGGAGTAAGAGAGGGAGAGAGGGAGTTAGAGGGAGCAAGACAGAGAGGGAGCTAGAGGGAGTAAGACAGAGGGAGAGGGAGCTAGAGGGAGTAAGACAGAGAGAGGGGGAGACAGAGGGAGCTAGAGAGAGCTAGACAGAGAGAGGGAGCTAGAGAGAGCTAGACAGAGAGAGGGAGCTAGAGGGAGCTAGACAGAGAGAGGGAGCTAGAGGGAATAAGACAGTACCTAGCGCCGTACATTTAGACAGAGGTGGTCCATGCGGTAAGTCGTGAGGGGGTGACACCATGAGTTACCCGCACCGGGTGACACCAACCCCAGTGACGCCACTGCCATTAGCCAGCAAGAACCGCAGGTTTCTATGACGGCGGATACGATTAAGAGGGCTGAAAAAGCCCAAAATACAAACAAAACGACAATAGGATACTAAATTGAAAGTCAGGGCGCGAACTACTGACAGGGTGTACGGGAGCTACCAGTAGCTCGCGATCGACTGGTTGTTGACCCTTGTAATAGGATATACATATATAACTATCCCCTAGCAGGAAGTTTAATGACATTTCTAAAAAAAAAGCGAGTAAACACTGTGTGTATTTTGCAGAATCATAGGTGCCTTTTAGGAACATATTTGTTATTAAATGTTTGCCCCACCATGCAATAATTGGTTTTATATGCATTTATGCTGCTATATATGGAGTTTTTAAAGAATTTATGCTGCTATCTACAGTATTGTTTTTGAAAAAAATTCGAAAAGACTTAAATGTATGGTCTTAAATGTTAAAAGTATTTACGCTGTCTTTGGAAGCCATGTAAATAGTATATTTTCTATTTCCATGCTGAGATATGTATCACCTTGCACTTTAAAAAGGAGACACTGCCGACCATGCGCTGTTGAGTGAACAAGGCCGGGTGTCTCCGGCCGAAACGCGTCATGGCGACAGGGTGGTAGCACAATAAAACCACTTTTAATAGACTTGGGTCTGCACTTGCCTTTTTTGTGCGACAGGAGGATATATATATATATATATATATATATATATATATATTTATTTATATATATATATATATTACAGTACGCTTGCCCCAATCCTCCTGTCGCACGGAGAAGGCAAGTGCAGACCCAAGTCAATTAAAAGTGATTTTATTGTGCTACAACCATGTCGCCATGACGCGTTTCGGCCGGAGACATATATATATATATATATATATATATTTCTCACACTCGGTCCTGTCACAGAGGGAACGCTTGTGAGTCGGTGCTGGATTCGGGGCCAGGGCCGGGTCCCGTTCGAATTTGACACAAAGGGAAAATCAGCACTCCGCTCATTAAATGCAATTAGATTTATTCACCACATTGTTATTGCCTACGCGTTTCGAACCAAATGGTTCCTTCTCACGGCAGGATTACAAAGCAGTCCTATCTCACTTTCAATTGTTTAAATAATCATGATTTGGCTAGTGCATTATGGGACTTGCAGTTTCATGCTTGTTATTTACTTCATAACTTTACATTTTTGGCTGTATTGTTTATTTTAACTTTCATAGTTGGCTAAGTGCCTTTATTACTTTATTGTTCAGCTCGCACTTTAAGTTCGGTGTCTAGGCAGTGTCAACTGTGCACTCTTTGGGAATTTGTTCATCCATTTCAGTCTTTGCCATAGGTCTATCCTGTGTTATACTGTGCCACCAGTTTATGTTTCTAGGGCTGAGTGCCCTTCACACTGCCATTCTTCAGACTCCTATCTGCATATGTCCCCTTGTCACAAATGCACAATTCTTTTCATATTTCTATATTCACAAGTACTCAAGAGTCAGTTCTTACAAATTCGAATTACATGTCACAGATGAAAATAAAGTTCCTCATCTCCATTCAACCCTTTCGGTTGCTTCGTTCTGAACCGCATTATCAGTTTTGATTCAAGTCTTCTGAGGTTTAATTTCCTGTTGCCTCCTCGCTCATGCTGGCGAATCATGGCTAGGCCAAAGAATTTCATGTCCTTCCATGTTTTGTTGTTATGAGTTGTCATGTGTTTGGCCATAGCGTAGGTCATGTCTTTGTTTTGTATGGCACGTATGTGCTCCAGGATTCTTTTCTTCAGAGCACAGGTAGTGCTACCGATGTACTCTTTACCACAGTAGCATTGTAGCATATAAACCACGAAGCTCGTTTCACATGTTATATGTTCTCTGATCCTGTAAGTTTTTCCTTTTGGGTCAATTATTGTCTTAATATTTTTGCCTATTTTGCAGGCCTTACAAACACTGCATTTGACAAATCCTTTTTTTGTTTCTGTTAGCCAATCATTTGTTTTCTTGTCCTCGTAATGGCTATGTACTAAATGGTCCGAGAGGTTAGGGGCCCTTCTGTAGGTCATCAAGGGTCTCTCTCCCACATTCTTACCTATATCCGGGTCTTTTTGGATCAAATGCCAGTATTTGTTGAGTATCTTTTGTATTTTGTGACACTCTTTGCTGTATGATATGATCATCCTCGGTGGTTGCATCTTCATTTGTTTCTCATCGTTATCTGCCGTCAATGATTTCGGTAAAAGTGTGTCAGCTCTTGTTTTCTTTCTGGCCTTCTTTTCCCCTTGGATGATATCTTGATGTTTGTATCCACGTTGTAGGAACCTTTCTTTGGTCTCATTAAAATTCTTTTCCATTTCCTTATCTTCAGAACAATTTCTCCGCATTCTTAAAAGTTCACCATATGGAATGCTTTTCTTTAATTTGTTAGGATGGAAGCTTTGTCCATGCAATATACTGTTTGTAGCAGTTTTCTTTCTGAAAATGGTTGTTTCTATTTTGTTGTTCTGTACATAGACTTTGGTATCTAAAAATTCCACCTCTCTGTCACTGATATTGAAAGGGAATTTGAGACCAACTGTGTTGTTATTAAGTTCTTCAACGAAGGTTAGGAATTCAGATTTTGTTCCTTTCCACAATACAAAGAGGTCGTCAATGTAGCGTAACCATAACGCCACCTTGTCCATGTGTCGGTCATTTTCCTCTCTCCAAGCTATGCTCTTCTCCCACCATCCCATCAGCAGGTTGGCATAGCTTGGAGAAAAAGAAACTCCCATGGCCGTTCCACACTTTTGGATGTAAACTTTTTTGTTGAAGAGAAATACATTATTGTATAAACATAGTCTGATCATCTCAATCAACATTTTAGAATGGTCACGTTCTTTAATTGACCGCTGCATGAGGAAGTATTGTACTGCTTGAATGCCTATCTCATGTTCTATAGATGTATAGAGAGAGACGACATCAATGGTTGCTAGCATGTATGTAGGTTGCCACTGCGTGTCTTATGGATTTTGGGAAGGAAATTTAGGGGATTTTCTTTTAAAGTTTTTATTGCCAGGCGTTCTGATTTGGATAGGTTTTCTCTTTTGGTGTCTGTAGTTTGTTCCATTTGCTCCAAATCTGCCAGTACTAGGTCGTAAAAGATGTCAATCTTATTGCCAGGGTTCATGATTGGGCAAAACTTCGATTTGGTTTTAAATTCAGTTGGTCTTCTCTTACCAGTTGTTACATCCATTTCATGTAGTACTTGGGTGTCTGTCAAGTCAGTGGCTTCTGTTTCATTGGCTAGTTCATAAGCAGTACGTAGACATGGAATTTCATTTGACATAAAAGAAAATCCCCTAATAGAGATAAAACCAGCCGACAAGGGTGGCAACATAGTAATTATGGACAAAGCGGACTATGTTGAGGAAGCAATGCGTCAACTAGGTGATACTAAAAACTATGCCAATGTAACACAAGACCCGACACCCAGACTTAAAAATGAGTTGGGAATGAGATTACAAGCCTGGAAAGAAGAAGGATTAATAACCGAGGAAGAAAAGAAATTCCTCATGGTAGAACATCCGACGACACCAACCATTTATTTCCTTCCCAAAATCCATAAGACGTTAAACAAACCTCCAGGTAGACCGATAATTTCCAGTTGTGGAAGTTTATATGAACATTTGGCTGAATATGTTGATTTTTTTCTTTCTCCCATTGTACCAACTCTCAGTTCATATATTAAAGATACCGGGGATTTTCTACGGATTATAATGGACACGCAGTGGCAACCTACATACATGCTAGCAACCATTGATGTCGTCTCTCTCTATACATCTATAGAACATGAGATAGGCATTCAAGCAGTACAATACTTCCTCATGCAGCGGTCAATTAAAGAACGTGACCATTCTAAAATGTTGATTGAGATGATCAGACTATGTTTATACAATAATGTATTTCTCTTCAACAAAAAAGTTTACATCCAAAAGTGTGGAACGGCCATGGGAGTTTCTTTTTCTCCAAGCTATGCCAACCTGCTGATGGGATGGTGGGAGAAGAGCATAGCTTGGAGAGAGGAAAATGACCGACACATGGACAAGGTGGCGTTATGGTTACGCTACATTGACGACCTCTTTGTATTGTGG
Source organism: Lissotriton helveticus (assembly GCF_964261635.1). Classification (NCBI taxonomy): domain Eukaryota; kingdom Metazoa; phylum Chordata; class Amphibia; order Caudata; family Salamandridae; genus Lissotriton; species Lissotriton helveticus. The sequence goes on along the minus strand of NC_136065.1, from coordinate 2,093,146,618 downwards.
AAAGGAACAAAATCTGAATTCCTAACCTTCGTTGAAGAACTTAATAACAACACAGTTGGTCTCAAATTCACTTTCAATATCAGTGACAGAGAGGTGGAATTTTTAGATACCAAAGTCTATGTACAGAACAACAAAATAGAAACAACCATTTTCAGAAAGAAAACTGCTACAAACAGTATATTGCATGGACAAAGCTTCCATCCTAACAAATTAAAGAAAAGCATTCCATATGGTGAACTTTTAAGAATGCGGAGAAATTGTTCTGAAGATAAGGAAATGGAAAAGAATTTTAATGAGACCAAAGAAAGGTTCCTACAACGTGGATACAAACATCAAGATATCATCCAAGGGGAAAAGAAGGCCAGAAAGAAAACAAGAGCTGACACACTTTTACCGAAATCATTGACGGCAGATAACGATGAGAAACAAATGAAGATGCAACCACCGAGGATGATCATATCATACAGCAAAGAGTGTCACAAAATACAAAAGATACTCAACAAATACTGGCATTTGATCCAAAAAGACCCGGATATAGGTAAGAATGTGGGAGAGAGACCCTTGATGACCTACAGAAGGGCCCCTAACCTCTCGGACCATTTAGTACATAGCCATTACGAGGACAAGAAAACAAATGATTGGCTAACAGAAACAAAAAAAAGATTTGTCAAATGCAGTGTTTGTAAGGCCTGCAAAATAGGCAAAAATATTAAGACAATAATTGACCCAAAAGGAAAAACTTACAGGATCAGAGAACATATAACATGTGAAACGAGCTTCGTGGTTTATATGCTACAATGCTACTGTGGTAAAGAGTACATCGGTAGCACTACCTGTGCTCTGAAGAAAAGAATCCTGGAGCACATACGTGCCATACAAAACAAAGACATGACCTACGCTATGGCCAAACACATGACAACTCATACCAACAAAACATGGAAGGACATGAAATTCTTTGGCCTAGCCATGATTCGCCAGCATGAGCGAGGAGGCAACAGGAAATTAAACCTCAGAAGACTTGAATCAAAACTGATAATGCGGTTCAGAACGAAGCAACCGAAAGGGTTGAATGGAGATGAGGAACTTTATTTTCATCTGTGACATGTAATTCGAATTTGTAAGAACTGACTCTTGAGTACTTGTGAATATAGAAATATGAAAAGAATTGTGCATTTGTGACAAGGGGACATATGCAGATAGGAGTCTGAAGAATGGCAGTGTGAAGGGCACTCAGCCCTAGAAACATAAACTGGTGGCACAGTATAACACAGGATAGACCTATGGCAAAGACTGAAATGGATGAACAAATTCCCAAAGAGTGCACAGTTGACACTGCCTAGACACCGAACTTAAAGTGCGAGCTGAACAATAAAGTAATAAAGGCACTTAGCCAACTATGAAAGTTAAAATAAACAATACAGCCAAAAATGTAAAGTTATGAAGTAAATAACAAGCACGAAACTGCAAGTCCCATAATGCACTAGCCAAATCATGATTATTTAAACAATTGAAAGTGAGATAGGACTGCTTTGTAATCCTGCCGTGAGAAGGAACCATTTGGTTCGAAACGCGTAGGCAATAACAATGTGGTGAATAAATCTAATTGCATTTAATGAGCGGAGTGCTGATTTTCCCTTTGTGTCAAATATATATATATATATTACCTACTGGCGGACGCCAGTAGGTATATATAGTTAGGATTTTTTCTCTATGGGATTTTTGAAAATTCTATGTCTAATAACTTTGGCGTTTGTGGACGGAATTGGCTGAAATTTTCAGGAAAATGGAACATTTTGTTTCTGAGCAGCCCCTGAAAATTTAGGGGGGGGTTCGTCAAGGGGGGGCCGAGAAAAAAGGGGGGTCCCAAAACGTGTTTTTAACATTGAGTTTTCCATAGGGCGGTTGGCCTCACTTTTAGCCCGAACGGCTGAATGGATTTGCACGAAACTTGGCAAAATTGTAGGGACTGGTAGCCCGATGTGCCTTTGCTAGGTCTCAATATATGTGCTCCAGTGGATTTTGAGAAATTAACGTTCAAAAAAAGATATATATCTGTAACAGCGGACCGGGCAGCGCTCCAGTTCGCGTACTTTTCGCGTTACGGAGCTTTGTGAAGCGAAGCTGATTGGTTCTCCGGCGTCTGTAAACATTCCAAACAGTCCGTAGCGGCCGCCATCTTGTCTCTCGGTAGGATCGAGAGACGAGAGGAGGCCAAAGCGAAGGGGCAAATGACCATAAGGGGGCATAGTAGATCCTCCCTGACCCCCTAGGTTTGATATGGAGGTTTTAAAAGGGCCCCTCGGGGCAAAAAAAATAAATAAATAATAATCGAACGGCTGAATGGATTTGCACGAAACTTGGCAAAATTGTAGGGACTGGTAGCCCGATGTGCCTTTGCTAGGTCTCAATATATGTGCTCCAGTGGATTTTGAGAAATTAACGTTCAAAAAAAGATATATGTCTGTAACAGCGCTCCGCTTCGCGTACTTTTCGCGTTACGGAGCTTTGCGAAGCTGATTGGTTCTCCGGCGTCTGTAAACATTCCAAACAGTCCGTAGCGGCCGCCATCTTGTCTCTCGGTAGGATCGAGAGTCAAGAGGAGGCCAAAGCGAAGGGGCAAATGACCATAAGGGGGCATAGTAGATCCTCCTTGACCTCTTAGGTTTGATGTGGAGGTTTTAAAAGGGCCCCCCGCGGGGCAAAAAAAAACAAAATAATAATAATCGAACGGCTGAATGGATTTGCACGAAACTTGGCAAAATTGTAGGGACTGGTAGCCCGATGTGCCTTTGCTAGGTCTCAATATATGTGCTCCAGTGGATTTTGAGAAATTAACGTTCAAAAAAAGATATATATCTGTAACAGCGCTCCGCTTCGCGGAGATAACATTATCTCCCTATTACCTAGCTGTTGCTAACACCAGTTAGCGACCGCTAGTAGGAGATAGCGACCATCTTGGGCTCCACTTTGCATGTCAGTGATATTTATCACTAATGACATGCAAAGTAGGCATGTCAAGATGTTAGCGACTGGAAACAGTCGCGAACATCGCTATCTTCTATTACCAACTTTTGGAGATATTCGCGCTAAGCGCGAATATCTCTAAAAAGTAACACCTGCCCTGAGCAGTTCTTAGCCATGTTATCCAATGGGAGGTGGATAACATGGCTAAGAGCATTAGCTCGGTAATGCATGAATATCGCTGACTTTTCAGCGATATTAATGCATTGCGGTCGTTTTTCATCGCATTTGCGATAAACCTTGATAATAGCAAGGTTTATCTGCGATAATTTCTGACGATGCTTAGCGGTAAAAAATTCGTTGCTAAGCATCGTTAGGGATAAATATCGCTTAACTTTGGTAATATGCCCGAACGTCTGTTAACGTTCGATTCGAAGGAAATCAGGAAGTGTTGACAAACATTGTCTGCGCCATCTTGCCTTTTTTCAAATGCCACACTTTTGTCGTGCACGGCAGCCATTTTAGATGCCTTGACCAGACCCACTCTCTGTACGCTGTCGATCCTTAGCATGGCTCCCCACCCTCGCAAGCATCTCCCCCAGGCACTGGTCACCCCCGCTCTCTGTCTTATGCATGGGTAATAAACCTCCCCCCATCTGCGCTGCTCTTCCCTGAGAATCACACCCTGTGCCCGCCCGACACCTCCCTTTCGCCCTATTCACTACCGCACCCTCTGACACTCCTTTTCCTCTGTGTCCAATTGTCCAGGACGGTCCTAGGCTATCAGCTAGCCCTGCAGATGTAGTTTATGGCCCCAGCTGTAAAGAATCCCCCCTCTTCAAAGGAGTTATAGTAGATCAAGGCCCACACCCGATGAGATCCGTCACAGCACACGCGTTCCTACTATCTGAAAACCATCCTGTATTGTGATTGGGGAGGGGACCGAGCCTGAAGCGGAAGATTCCAGGGATGACTCTTTGTACATCAAAGTTTTTACAATTATGTGTCACATTAAAAATATATAGCACTCCAACAAAGTAGTAAGATTATAAAACTTTAATAACTTATAAATATATACAACAAAACAAAAACAGTAAAAACATTTAAACATTTTTAGGGAAAATGAAGGAAGTAGCGGTCGGCTGTGCGAATAGTCCCAATGTAGCACAACGTCCAGATTTCTGGACGGCACCCAGGTGATGTTGCCTGGGTGCCGCACTGATTTCGGTATCCGGCGTGGGGCGTCGCGGGGGGTGGGTCATCAGTAGCGGTCTGTTGTGCGAATAGTTCCAAGGCAGCAGAACGATGGCACCAAGGTGAAGTCCAGTAAGTTGCCGCCCTCCGAATAACGGCGTGGGGCGCCCCGGGGGGGTGGGGGGGGGAGGCGGCGTGAACGGGCCTCTCCAGGTGGAGTTTCGTCTGCTGTAGTGGGGCGCCCCTTTACCGTTGCAGTTGCCATTCCGTCCGCTTTTGGTCCACTGTGTCAAAAGCCGCAATTCAGCTGAGTTGCGCCCACTCTTGCGGTGCAGCGATAGGCGGCTGTCACAGGACTCTCAAAATGGCGGCAGGCTCTTTCCTTTTTGGGCCTGGTCCACTGAAATGGCCCTGGGACACCTTGGAAATCGCACGCTTGTCTGCTAGGTCTTGGACCCCATTCTCGAAAGCGTCCCCTCCGCCTTGAGGATTCAACAAAAGTTTTGGGGGCCCCCGACTCCTGCAGGCTTCTGGTGGGGAGCGGCTGCCATGATTGCTCGCGGAATGACCACGACGGAGCCACGAGATGGTGGTGCTTTCATGTTGACGCCAGCTTCAGTCTGAAATATCCAGAAACAAGGTGGGGCTTTCATCGTTTGGGGAAAAAAAAGTTTTCATCCAATGAAAAGTGTTGTTTTTAGGTCATATGATCAAGCCTTCCATCATTAGGAAACCAAAAGTAAAATGAACCAATGAAAAGTTTTATAAACAAGTCACATGACCTGTTATGCGGCATAGGGTATAAAATGCGGAGAAAATACGTTGGCACGTGAGGCGGCGTCAGTAGCGGAACAATGTGCGAATAGGCCGAAGGCAGCACAACGCGCCAAGATCCGGATGGCACCGAGGTGGTGTCTAGTAAGTTGCCGCACTGGTGTGGCCATCCTACAATGCTGAAAGTCGGCGTGGGGCGCCCCGTTGGCCTGTGAGATGGCGTCAGTAGCGGACCGATGTGCGAATGGGGCCAAAGGCAGCGCAACAATATTTTCTGAATAGAAGACACCACAAGGCGCTGAGATGCGAAGATCCGGATGGCACCGAGGTGGTGTCTAGTAAGTTGCCGCACTGGTGTGGCCATCCTACAATGGTAAAAGTCGGCGTGGGGCGCCCCGTTGGCCTGTGAGATGGCGTCAGTAGCGGACCGATGTGCGAATGGGGCCAAAGGCAGCGCAACAATATTTTCCGAATAGAAGACACCACTAGGCGCTGAGATGCCAAGATCCGGATGGCACCGAGTTAGTGTCTAGGTTGCCGCACTGGTGTGGCCATCCTACAATGCTGAAAGTCGGCGTGGGGCGCCCCGTTGGCCTGTGAGATGGTGTCAGTAGCGGACCGATGTGCGAATGGGGCCAAAGGCAGCGCAACAATATTTTCCCAATAGAAGACACCACTAGGCGCTGAGATGCCAAGATCCGGATGGCACCGAGGTGGTGTCTAGTAAGTTGCCGCACTGGTGTGGCCATCCTACAATGCTGAAAGTCGGCGTGGGGCGCCCCGTTGGCCTGTGAGATGGCGTCAGTAGCGGACCGATGTGCGAATGGGGCCAAAGGCAGCGCAACAATATTTTCTGAATAGAAGACACCACAAGGCGCTGAGATTCGGTTAGCACCGAGGTGGTGTCTAGCAAGCTATGCAGCTGAGTTGCGTGCGCACTTGCGGCGAATAGGTCGAAGGCAGCACAACAATGTTTTCTGAATAGGAGACACCACAAGGCGCTGAGATTCGGTTACCACCGAGGTGGTGTCTAGCAAGTTGCTGCACTGGTGTGGCCATCCTACAATACTGCTCCGAATAACGGCGTGGGGTGCCCGAAGGGGGGGGGGGAGGCGGCGTGAACGGGCCTTCCCAGGTGGAGGCTCGTCTGCTGTAGTGGGGCGCCCCTTTACCGTTTCAGTTGCCATTCAGCTGAGTTTCGGCCGCTCTTGATGCTACAGCGACAGGCGGCTGCAACAGGACTCTCAAAATGGCGGCCTGTTCTTTGGATTTGGGCCTGGTCCACTAAAATGGCCTTGGGACACCTTAGAACTCGGACGCTTGTGCCACGATGTACTCTCCAGAGGAACCGAAAAAAAATATAGTTATGGTAACTATACCATGCATCGTCATATGGAGAGGTGGCACCGATTAATTATAGTGCTGCATAAAAGAGAGATTTGGAGAAGAACCCCCGACCTGCCAGTACATTCATCAAAGAAGTGGCACTGACAGCATCAGAGGCAAGGGAAACGGTCCCAAATATTTAGAAGAAGTTTGGAAAGATTAAAATGACATGTTTAGATTGTGGCAAATTAATTTCATGTGGACAGATGAGTGTTAGTCTAATAAATACAGCATATGAACATCATCATAGTCGATGGTTGGTAGAGACATTTTGACTATATCCTGGACCTGCCCGTCCTCGCCCAAAATGGCGCCGGAATAAATGGGACTCGTAACTCCTTGTTGTGTACTTGTTGTAAAACTTTGATATCACGAGATACGTATGCAGTTTTGAAGCACATGGCGGGCGGGGACGAGAATAGATTGAATATTTCGACATCTCTATTGATATTAAGTTGTGATGTGTTATTGATTACTGTACTATTGAAAGTTCGAATTAACGTCACCCATGGTACTTGCCCGCAAATGTATATCTAGATAATTTTATTGTAACTGGCCCTGTCGTATTTTAATTATAAAATGTACGTCCACCGATTCCGCAACTGTTAGACACCTTAGTTCTTGCAACCTAATGGCCCGCCCGTAACGTTTCTCTACAGTGTAAATGTCTCCTCATCATATACGATTACAGTTTGCTCCGTGGCCGGCGCACGTGGTTATAGGCCCGTATTTGTATACTGACATTTTCACAATAAAGGTTTTTAAAAGAAAACATGGTAGTAGTATTTACATTGGTAAAGTTTTTAATAATAGTCACTGTTTTAGAATCAGTAAAAGGCAAGTGAAATAAAGCAGACCAATTACATGAAGGGTAAAAGGTATAATACGCAGGAACGCAGTAAAGATAAATGGTCAAGGGCTGTTGTGTTTTCTACTCCTGCAACATAAAGTGATCAATAAGAATCTCATATTCAAGCGTATCGGCGACTAAGACAACAGGTCGACCCTCTTTTGCTCAACGGCTCCGTCATGGGACGAAGAAACGCCCTTTTTCTCGAAAAAAGAATATATTTTACTTGCAGGACAGTTGTAAATTTTCCGGGAAAGTACATTAGCCTGGAACATTATAACATATATGTTTAAGAAAAAATAATGTTCGGAAGTAATAAAAAGCGTAATTTTTAGGTCATATGACCAAGCCTTTCATCATTAGAATAAGAAAAGTAAAATGAACCAATGAAAAGTTTTATTAACAAGTCACATGACCTGTTATGCTTACGTTACGCGCTGCGCGTCGCGCCCCGGATCACTTCCGGATGCGCTAACGCGGCGCGTCATATGACGCATTACGCGACAACGCAGGTCCAGAATATAGTCGAAATGTCTCCACCAACCAGCGGTCGGAACACAACCCTTTTCAGCAGGCTAAATAGTTCTGTTAAATGACAACAGAACGGACAGGCAACAAGAACCATCAGTCAAAGAGGGGAGGGCTAGTTCTTCTCTACCGGGTTACGTTGGGGCGCTACCGGAACTGATCGAATTGGTAGTCTACAGTGTTTCTGGATGTTTCAGACTGAAGCTGGGGTTAGCATGAGAGCACCACCATTTCGTAGCTCCGTCGTGGCCATTCCGCGAGCAATCATGGCAGCCGCTCTTTATCGTTATTTTGGGCGGGGTGGGTGGCGGAGTCGAGCTGTAATGCAGCCATCATGGTGTGGAGTTTAGTTCATCTCACTAGTTTCGTATTTGTCATGAGGGGTTGTTCCTAATGTTTCTATTTTAGCGAGGTCAAAAAGAGATCCCATTAGTGGCCTACTGATTTTGCTCGATTCCTTATGTTTTTTTACACGATTTTTCGTTATCTGCAAAGACTAAACAGAGTATTATGAGGATTCTGTGTGAAATCTGTAGCCTACCTTAAACAGCCCAGAGCGCTCCTAGCGCCGGCTGCAACGATTAGTGAGACGCCATTCCGGCGAGATCTTGGGCCACGCCCACATTGCAGGCCACGCCCCCTCCGCCACAAGCAGATAAAAGCGCCAAAATCCGAGCGCCCACAGACTCGAACTAACTCCGCAGGCACACGCACGCCGGGAGCTTTTAGAAGCACTTTTTTAAAAATTTATTGTGATTCTGTGTTTAAAAGTTATTGATTCTGTGTGAAATCTGTAGCCTACCTTAAACAGCCCAGAGCGCTCCTAGCGCCGGCTGCAACGATTAGTGAGACGCCATTCCGGCGAGATCTTGGGCCACGCCCACATTGCAGGCCACGCCCCCTCCGCCACAAGCAGATAAAAGCGCCAAAATCCGAGCGCCCACAGACTCGAACTAACTCCGCAGGCACACGCACGCCGGGAGCTTTTAGAAGCACTTTTTTAAAAATTTATTGTGATTCTGTGTTTAAAGTTATTGATTCTGTGTGAAATCTGTAGCCTACCTTAAACAGCCCAGAGCGCTCCTAGCGCCGGCTGCAACGATTAGTGAGACGCCATTCCGGCGAGATCTTGGGCCACGCCCACATTGCAGGCCACGCCCCCTCCGCCACAAGCAGATAAAAGCTCCAAAATCCGAGCGCCCACAGACTCGAACTAACTCCGCAGGCACACGCACGCCGGGAGCTTTTAGAAGCACTTTTTTAAAAATTTATTGTGATTCTGTGTTTAAAAGTTATTGATTCTGTGTGAAATCTGTAGCCTACCTTAAACAGCCCAGAGCGCTCCTAGCGCCGGCTGCAACGATTAGTGAGACGCCATTCCAGCGAGATCTTGGGCCACGCCCACATTGCAGGCCACGCCCCCTCCGCCACAAGCAGATAAAAGCGCCAAAATCCGAGCGCCCACAGACTCGAACTAACTCCGCAGGCACACGCACGCCGGGAGCTTTTAGAAGCACTTTTTTAAAAATGTATTGTGATTCTGTGTTTAAAGTTATTGATTCTGTGTGAAATCTGTAGCCTACCTTAAACAGCCCAGAGCGCTCCTAGCGCCGGCTGCAACGATTAGTGAGACGCCATTCCGGCGAGATCTTGGGCCACGCCCACATTGCAGGCCACGCCCCCTCCGCCACAAGCAGATAAAAGCGCCAAAATCTGAGCGCCCACAGACTCGAACTAACTCCGCAGGCACACGCACGCCGGGAGCTTTTAGAAGCACTTTTTTAAAAATTTATTGTGATTCTGTGTTTAAAAGTTATTGATTCTGTGTGAAATCTGTAGCCTACCTTAAACAGCCCAGAGCGCTCCTAGCGCCGGCTGCAACGATTAGTGAGACGCCATTCCGGCGAGATCTTGGGCCACGCCCACATTGCAGGCCACGCCCCTTACTTCAGCTTCATCATGTGTTGTCACCGGAAGCGCAGCGGACGAGCGCAGCGGGAGCGCCGTTTGCGTGCCGAAGGCGCGCCTAAGGCAAGCCCGTCTGCGCCCGTCCGCGCCTGGACCGGGCCTAGGGCCCTCTCCCCTGCCCGTTCTACCATCCACAATCCTGGAACCCCCATTAGATACGATTCCCTACGCCTTCGCGCGCTAAACTCCATCTCCCATCAGTGCCAGTGTATTAATCTAGCAAATCCACCTCTCCACCTTCCGTACACCTGTCCAAAATGCTCGTTTGTCACTAATAATTATCAACTGTTACCTACGATATCTACTACCAAAAAAGTATTACCTAAACCTTATTTAGCCGCTCTGCTAAATGTGCGTTCCCTCCCAAAACATAAATTTGAAATTTCCAATTTCATCGAGACCCACAATGTCGACCTCCTTTTCATTACTGAAACATGGGGCGATCTCTCCTGCGGACCTGATTTCGCCACGGCCACTCCTGAAGGATACTCTTTTGTTAGACTGGATAGACCTCCTCCCAAAAGGGGAGGCGGACTAGCTATTATTTACCGTTCAAACCTAACAGTACGAACAGAAACCATTCCCATCTCTAGCTGCGAAGCTCTGTCCTTCTCGATTGCTGTCCCAAACGCACCTCCTTTCAAAGGTACACTCATTTACCGCCCACCAGGACCTCGCAGTCCTTTCCTCGCCAGTTTACCCCTGCTTTTAGAACCACTGGCAGGTGAAAGTCACCACACCATTCTGGGCGATTTTAACTTTCATCTCGAGCTTCTGGACAACCCCGATACTTCTGCTCTGCTATCTGAACTATCTAATATAGGTCTTCCCTTACTGGTCACCGGTTCTTCTCACACTGCGGGTCATCTCCTGGACGGCCTATTCTCCAGTGAGAAATCCCTAGTGATAAAGGATCTCCTTCCCTTTACCTGGACGGACCATTCTGCCATTCTTTTTAACTTTTTACTTCACCCTATTCCACCCAGAGCCCTTACCAAACCATCAGTGAATAAATTCAGAGCCTGGAAAAGCATCGACATTCCGGCTTCTCAGTCATCACTCGCGTCTTCACGACCTCCTACGACGGACGACCCTGAATTAGGCGCCAATAATTATACAACTTGGATTCAAAACACTGTCGATCAGACAGTGCCACTTAAGAGACATTCCTCCAACAGAACAACTAAGTCCTCACCCTGGTTCAATGATACTCTAAGGCTAGAAAGACAACAGTGCAGGCGTCAAGAACGCAAATGGAGACGTGATTATGACCCTGAGCAAAAAGCCCTCTATAAATCCATGTTGCTGAAATACAAACATTCTATTATCACTGAGAAAAGTAATTTCTACACCAATCAAATTAATCTTGCTCAAGATTCGACCAAACAACTCTTCCAGGTAGTGACGCATCTCTCCGGACAAACTACGTCTACCCCAGTCACGTACACCCAAGAACTATGTAACTCTTTGGCTAATCACTTCCAAAAAAAAGTCACTGACATCTTCTCTCAATTCGAAGCTCATGCTAATGACACTGGACATTCTCACTCTGTCTCTAACGACCATCTTCCTTCTGCCTCGAATTCTTCCATTCCCCCGCGATCAATCCCTTCTAACTCCTTTCAGGAGTTCTCCCAGATCTCCTCTGATCTTGTGTCCCATCTTTTAAACACCACGAACTCTGGGTCCCCAGAAGACCCATGCCCCCCCTCTATCCTTAAAAACTTTCCTGAAATCCTTTGTCCTATACTCACTGAGATATTTAATGCTATGTTCCTGTCCACGACCTTCCCCTCCATCTGGAAAAGAGCTATCGTCAAGCCTCTTATAAAAAAAAGCTCACTTGACCCCACGATAGTTGCCAACTACCGTCCAATCGCTTGCCTCCCGCTCCCCGCTAAGATTGTAGAAAAAATCATGAATAGACAAATCTCCGACTTCATAGAGCATAACAACTGTTTGGACGAGACACAATTTGGCTTTCGAAAAGGACACGGGACGGAAACTGCACTTATCAGGGCCACGGAGGAAATTAGAAAGGCTTTGGATGGTGGAGGTTCGTCGGTGCTTATTTTATTGGACCTGTCTGCGGCCTTCGACACGGTCGATCACTCCACCTTGATCGGCCGTGTCGAATCGGCCGGCATCACGGGCTCAGCGAAGGACCTCATCGCCTCATTTCTCACCAATCGAGTTCAATCTGTCACCTTCGGTAATTTCAGTTCACCTTCTTTCACTCTTCCTTGTGGTGTACCTCAGGGATCCTCGCTAAGTCCGACATTATTCAACATCTATGTGTCGGACTTGGCGAGGACCATAAAAATCCATCACCTGGCGGTTACATCCTATGCCGACGATACCCAGATTGTCCTAGCCATAAATAAAAACGGAGATGAAGTGGGCTCCAACTTCAATCTGGGAATGCTGGCTATAAGTAATTGGATGACACAAAACTGCTTGAAACTGAATTCCGATAAAACGGAGGTGATGTTGTTCGGAAATCTTTCCCCTGCCTGGTCTCCCACATGGTGGCCTGATGCCTTGGGACCTCCCCCCTCCCCTGTAACCAAGGCCAGGAATCTTGGAGTTATACTGGACACTAAACTCACCTTCATGTCTCACGTCAACACGGTAGTATCTTCCTCATTCTACACTCTAAGAATGATAAAAAAACTTCTACCTTACCTTCCAATGGATACAAGAAAAACTCTGATCAGCGCACTTATCATGGCCCGCATTGACTACTGCAATGGCCTGCTAGTCAATGCCCAAGAAGGTGTCTTAAAGAAACTGCAACTTGTGCAAAATGCGGCGGCCAGATTGATTACTGGACTTCCCAAGTACGCCTCTATCTCCGGAACTCTCCGGGAGTTCCACTGGTTGCCAGTGAAGAAAAGAGCCAAGTTCAAGGCTCTCTGTATTGCCTACAAGGCAATTCATAATCAAGGACCAACGTATCTGAAAGACTCCTTTTGTCCTTACGAACCTACCAGATCCCTACGATCATCAACCGCTGGACTACTCCAAGTCCCGAGGACAAAAAGAGTTTCCTGGGGAGACAGATCCTTCATAGTAACTACCACTAAACTTTGGAACAGTCTACTATCCTACATCAAAACCTCCACTTCTCTGCTCTCCTTTCGCAGACAGATAAAAACCTGGCTGTTTAAGCAATAATCTCCTCATGAGCTAGTTCGTTTCACTCAGCGCCGAGACACCTACGGGTAATTGAGCGCTTAACAAATAGCCTAAATAAATAAATAAATAAATAAATAAATAAATAGTATTGCGACTCTGTGTTTGTTTGTAAATAGAGAATGAACCAAAGAGAACCAATTCTAAAACAGTAAATGCTTGGATAACAATCAATCAAATGGAGAGAGAAGCAGGCACGACGTTTTACAACGGGGGCAAAGGCCTGCGTTAACTACCTTTCACTATCTGCAAAGAGAGAGTACTCCTAATAGAAATGAGGGGGGGGGGCAGCATTCAAAGCAGATCAGTGTGCATAAACACGAAAATGTTTTTACTTACCACGTATTTGACATTCGACAGCTTATGATATTTGCTATTAAAAAAACATTGAAATTCACTGAAAAAACCATAGGTTATAGACAATATATAGTTAGGAATTAGCATTTACAAAACCTTGAAAATTCACTGAAAAAACCATAGGTTATAGACCATATATAGTTAGGAATTAGCATTTACAAAACCTTGAAAATTCACTGAAAAAACCATAGGTTATAGACCATATATAGTTAGGAATTAGCATTTAAAAAACCTTATTTTACTCACACAAAACCATTGAAATTCCATATATAGTTAGTTGCACTAACTATATATCGCGCACCCGCAATCCACTGCTGATGATGTCACATATTACATCATTCATGACATGGTCAGTGACATCACTGATGACATCACTGATGACATCTCAAATGACATCACTGATGACATCTCACTTGACATCAATGATCACATCACTGATGATATCATTCATGTGATAATACAATGCATCTCCTCACACTCTAATATAACCTCCGTTACACCCAGTGTTAAATAGAGAGTATAATTTTTGAAACCATTGACACACCAATACTAGTTACTACATACGCACTCACTGATTCCTATGTCTACACACACATTCACTCATACAATCATTCATACATACAATCACTCATCTTTACAACACTATCATATGCACTCATGCACCTATACAGACACTCACACTCTGCCACTCATCCATGGAGTTACTCACACACCTAGTCAGTCCTGAAAAGAATCAATCACACTTCCATTTTCTCATCTATACAGTTAAACACAGAACACCTTACATTTTTGAAACATATACTAACACATACTTACTCTCTTATAGAATCACTGATACAAGTACACATTGATCTGCACAGAGTCACACACCTCCCAGCCAGCCATACACACACTCAGTCTCCCATACAAATACTTGTGCAACCAACCAATAACCCATATAGCTACTTATATAGCTACTGATCAACACATGCAGCAGCTTGCACAACAACAGACATACTGATGCACACTTTCAGACAGTTTAGTCACTAACCCGTGCATTCAGTAAGACGCATTTAATCACTCACTCATACAGTCAATCACGCACCTACTAAAACCTTCATTCAGACACTTATACATCCACTCATTCTTCAATATGTAAAACATATTTAAACTTTACAGAAACACATAATCACTGGATGTTGTCATCAGTGATGTCACTGACCATGTCATGAATGATGTAATATGTGACATCATCAGCAGTGGATTGCGGGTGCGCGATATATAGTTAGTGCAACTAACTATATATGGAATTTCAATGGTTTTGTGTGAGTAAAATAAGGTTTTTTAAATGCTAATTCCTAACTATATATGGTCTATAACCTATGGTTTTTTCAGTGAATTTTCAAGGTTTTGTAAATGCTAATTCCTAACTATATATGGTCTATAACCTATGGTTTTTTCAGTGAATTTTCAAGGTTTTGTAAATGCTAATTCCTAACTATATATGGTCTATAACCTATGGTTTTTTCAGTGAATATATATATATATATATATATATATATATATATATATATATATATTCACTTAAAAACCATAGGTTTCAGGCCTTATATAGTTAGGAATTAGCATTTAAAAAACCATTGAAATTGCTCCTATATAGTTAGTTGTACTAACTATATTTCGCACATCCGCAATCCACTGCTGATGATGTCACATATTACATCATTCATGACATGGTCAGTGACATCACTGATGACATCACTGATGACATCTCAAATGACATCACTGATGACATCACTGATGAAATCTCAAATGATATTACTGATGACATCACTGATGACATCTCATTTGACATCACTGATGACATCACTGATGACATCATCCAGTGACTGTGTGTTTCTGTAAAGTTTAAATATGTTTTACATATTGAAGACTGAGTGGATGTATAAGTGTCTGGATGAAGGATTTAGTAGGTGCGTGACTGACTGTATGAGTGAGTGATTAAATGTGTCTTACTAAATGCATGGGTTAGTGACTAAACTGTCTGAATGTGTGCATCAGTATGTCTGTTGTGGTGTAAACTGCTGCATGTGTTGATCAGTAGCTATATGAGTGGCTATATGGGTTATTGATTGGTTGCCCAAGTATTTGAATGGGATACTGAGTGTGTGTGTGGGTGGCTGGGAGGTGTGTGACTCTGTGCATAGATGTGTGAGCAGTTCATTCACTAGGTGTATGAATTCAAGAGTCCATGTGGAAACAGCTATATGGGCGGTTGACTGTGTGCATGGGTGTGTTGGTGAGTGAATGGATATCTCAGTGCTACATGTGCTAATAAGTACATGTGTAAAACACAGTGCGTGTGAGAGTTGGCATATATAAATGACTATACATGAGAGCCAGTGAATGTGCGAGTGGCTATATGGATCATTGTGTACTTGTATCAGTGATTGTATAAGAGAGAAAGTATGTGTTAGTATATGTTTGAATAAGTAAGGTGTTGTGTGTATAACTGTATAGTTGAGGAAATGGAAGTTTGATTGATTCTTTGCATGACTGACTAGGTGTGTGAGTAACTCCATGGATGAGTGGCAGTGTGTGAGTGTCTGTATAGGTGTATGAGTGCATATGATAGTGTTGTATTGATGAGTGACTGTATGTATGAGTGATTCTATGGGTGAATGAGTGAATGTGTGTGTAGACCTAGGAATCAGTGAGTGCGTATGTAGTAACTGGTATTGGTGTGTCAATGGTTTCAAGAATGATAGTCTGTATTTAACACTGGGTGTATCAAATGTTATATTAGAGTGTGAGGAGGTGCATCGTATTATCACATGAATGATATCATCAGTGATGTGATCAGTGATGTCAAATGAGATGTCATCAGTGATGTCATTTGAGATGTCATCAGTGATGTCATCAGTGATGTCACTGACCATGTCATGAATGATGTAATATGTGACATCATCAGCAGTGGATTGCGGAAGCGCGAAATATAGTTAGTACAACTAAGTAATTTCAATGGTTTTTTAAATGCTAATTCCTAACTATATAAGGCCTGAAACCTATGGTTTTTTAAGTGAATTTGCAATGTTTTTAAAATGCTAATTCCTAACTATATAAGGCTGAAACCTATGGTTTTTTAAGTGAATTTGCAAGGTTTTTTAAATGCTAATTCCTAACTATATAGGTCCTGAAACCTATGGTTTTTTAAGTGAATTTGCAAGGTTTTTTAAATGCTAATTCCTAACTATATAAGGCTTGAAACCTATGGTTTTTTCAGTGAATTAGCAAGGTTTTATAAATGCTAATTCCTAACTATATCAGGCGTGAAACCTATATTTTTTTCAATAAATTTCAAAGGTTTTGTAAATGCTAATTCTATTAGCGGATAACGTTTATATATGTTATTATCCTTCTGGGACGACCTGAGCAGCCATCTTGTTTCTCAGGAGAAGTGAGGCACAAGAGAGCACAAAACAAGAGTGGAAAACACGAAAAGGGGGCAGGGTTGAAACCCCCTGACCCCCTAGCCCTTCTCGGGGGTCCCAGAAGGACCACCAAGCACAAATTTTTTTAAAAAAAAGTTTTTAATCGCGGGGTACGCGTACGGTGCGCGTACCCTTCAATTTTGTGTTGTTGTTTTTGCCCTTGGGGTCCTTTTGGGACCCCCTGAGAAGGGCTAGAGGGTTGGGGGGTCTTTACCCTGCCCACTTTTCGTGTTTTCCACTCTTGTTTTGGGCTCTCTTGTGCCTCAGTTCTCTTGAAAAACAAGATGGTGGCCAACACTTCCTGGTTTGGACAGTTTGGAATGTTGACAGTCGACTGCCAGCCAATCAGAAACTCGCTCGCGCACGTAAGGTTACGCGCTCGTACGCGTACCGTATGCGTACCGTAAGCGTACGGTGCTCGTACGGTGAGCGCATATAGATATATAATTTGATCAAATTCAATTTTCTCAACAACTACTGGAGGGATTTTTACCAAATATAGAAAAGGCACTACTGCATACCTGTCCCTACCATTTTGCCAAGTTTGGTGTAATTCCGTTCAGCCGTTCGGGCTGTAGCCGTGTCTAAAGGTCCCATAGAAAATGCCATTTGAAAAATTTCAAATTCAATTTTCTCAAGAACTACTGGAGGGATTTTCACTAAACATAGCAAAGGCGCATCTGCATACCAGGTCCTACCATTTTGCCAAGTTTGGTGTAATTCCATTCAGCCGTTCGGGCTGTAGCCGTGTCTACAGGTCCCTATGGAAATTAACATGCGGAAAACACGTTTTGAGACCCCCCTTTCGGCCCCCGCTTGACAAATCCCCCCAAAACCTTCAGGGAAGGAGCGGAGCGGAGCTGGCCAAAATTCTGGAAAATTACACACAGATTCCTCAATCGGCGCCAAAGTTATTCCCAATAGAATGTTGAGCGCATATAGGTATATAATTTGCTCAAATTCATTTTCTCAACAACTACTGGAAGGATTTTCGCCAAATATAGAAAAGGCACTACTGCATACCTGTCCCTACCATTTTGCCAAGTTTGGTGTAATTCCGTTCAGCCGTTCGGGCTGTAGCTGTGTCTAAAGGTCCCATAGAAAATGCCATTTGAAAATTTTCAAATTCAATTTTCTCAGGAACTACTGGAGGGATTTACACCAAACATACAAAAGGCACTGCTGCATACCAGTCCCTACCATTTTGCCAAATCTGGTATAATTCCGTTCAGCCGTTCGAGCTGTAGCCTTGTCAGAAAGTCCCTATGGAAATTAACATGGGGAAAGCACGTTTTGGGACCCCCCTTTTTTCTCGGCCCCCGCTTGACGAACCCCCCGAAACTTTGAGGGAAGGAGCGGAGCGCAGCGAGGCAAATTTAAGGAAAATTACAGGCAGATCCCTCAATCAGCGCCAAAGTTATTCCCAATAGAATGTTTGGAATTTCCTATGGTAACTAGGTCCTAACTATATATACCTACTGGCGACCTGCTAGTAGGTTATATATATATATATATATTCACTTAAAAAACCATAGGTTATAGACCATATATAGTTAGGAATTAGCATTTACAAAACCTTGAAAATTCACTGAAAAAACCATAGGTTATAGACCATATATAGTTAGGAATTAGCATTTACAAAACCTTGAAAATTCACTGAAAAAACCATAGGTTAGAGACCATATATAGTTAGCTGGACATTTTATTGACATAAAACCAATGAAATTCCATATATAGTTAGTTGCACTAACTATATATCGCGCACCCGCAATCCACTGCTGATGATGTCACATATTACATCATTCATGACATGGTCAGTGACATCACTGATGACATCACTGATGACATCTCAAATGACATCACTGATGACATCACTGATAACAACATCCAGTGATTTTTTGTTTCTGTAAAGTTTAAATATGTCTTACATATTGAAGAATGAGTGGATGTGTAAGTGTCTGGACGAAGGATTTAGTAGGTGCATGACTGACTGTATGAGTGAGTGATTAAATGTGTCTCACTGAGTGCATGGGTTAGTGACTAAACTGTCTTAATTTGTGCATCATTATGTCTGTTGTTCTGTAAACTGCTGCATGTGTTGATCAGTAGCTATATGAGTAACTATATGGGTTATTGATTGATTGCCCAAGTATTTGTATGGGAGACTGAGTGTGTGTGTGGCTAGCTGGGAGGTGTGTGACTCTGTGCAGATCAATGTGTACTTGTATCAATGATTGTATAAGAAGGTAAGTATGTGTTAGTATATGTTTGAAAATGTAAGGCGCTCTATGTTTAACTGTATAGACAAGAAAATGGAAGTGTCATTGATTCTTTACAGGACTGACTAGGTGTGTGAGTAACTCCATGGATGAGTGGCAGACTGTGAGTGTCTGTATAGGTGTATGAGTGCATATGATAGTGTTGTAAAGATGAGTGATTGTATGTATGAATGATTGTATGGGTGAATGAGTGAAGGTGTGTGTAGACGTAGCAATCAGTGAGTGCGTACGTAGTAACTAGTATTGGTGTGTCAATGGTTTCAAAAATTATACTCTGTATATAACACTGGGTGAAACAGAGGTTATATTAAAATGTGAGGAGATGCATTGTATTGTCACATGAATGATATCATCAGTGATGTGGTCATTGATGTCAAATGAGATGTCATCAGTGATGTCATCAGTGATGTCATTTGAGATGTCATCAGTGATGTCATCAGTGATGTCACTGACCATGTCATGAATGATGTAATATGTGACATCATCAGCAGTGGATTGCGGGTGCGCGATATATAGTTAGTGCAACTAACTATATATGGAATTTCATTGGTTTTATGTCAATAAAATGTCCAGCTAACTATATATGGTCTCTAACCTATGGTTTTTTCAGTGAATTTTCAAGGTTTTGTAAATGCTAATTCCTAACTATATATGGTCTATAACCTATGGTTTTTTCAGTGAATTTTCAAGGTTTTGTAAATGCTAATTCCTAACTATATATGGTCTATAACCTATGGTTTTTTCAGTGAATTTCAATGGTTTTTTAATAGCAAATATCATAAGCTGTCGAATGTCAAGTACGTGGTAAGTAAAAACATTTTCGTGTTTATGCACACTGATCTGCTTTGAATGCTGCCCCCCACCCCTCATTTCTATTAGGAGTACTCTCTCTTTGCAGATAGTGAAGGGTAGTTAACGCAGGCCTTTGCCCCCGTTGTAATCCGTCGTGCCTGCTTCTCTCTCCATTTGATTGATTGTTCTCTTTGGTTCATTCTCTATTTACAAACAAGCACAGAGTCGCAATACTCTGTTTAGTCTTTGCAGATAGCGAAAAATCGTGTAAAAAAACAAAAGGAATCGAGCAAAATCAGTAGGCCACTAATGGGATCTCTTTTTGACCTCGCTAAAATAGAAACATTAGGAACAACCTGTTGAAAATAGCAATGTGTATGTACATAAGCGGCGTTCATTTGTGTTCACAGTACCCGTTGTTGATTGTTTGAATCGAGCATTGAATTGTTCGAAGTTGGTTCTCTTAAGGATCTTCTCTGCCTGCAAACAAGGAAGAATAGGAATATTCTCTCTCCCTTTGCAGATAGTGAAGGGTAGGTAACGCAAGCCTTTAACACGTCGTACCTATTTCATTCCTCATTGATTGATTGATTGTCCGAACATTGACTGTTTGGGAATTAGTTCTTTTTGGAGGTATTCCCTGTTTGCAAATAAACGTAGGAAAATCTTTGCAAGTAGTGAAAGGGTAGGTAATGCGGACCTTTCTCCCCCGTTGTAATCTGTCATGCCTATCTACTCCCCACTGATTGATGCACCTGTTTCACCCGGACCATTTACTAGAGATATCTGGCCCAACAAGAGAGCACCCCTAGTGAAAAGGACATATGCAATAATAACGAAGTGATCACTGTATCCTGTTAACAGAAACTTTAGCATGAAACAACCTGGAAAGAAAAGAATAGGAAAACGAAAATCAGTAGGCCACTGATGAACTTTTTATTAAATAACAAACAAAGAAACGATAACAATACGTAATGATAAACCTATTATTGTCCTAGAAACAAGAAACGTTAGAAGTAAGCCCGTAATAAGAAACCTGAAAACATCGCCCCTCACTGCCCCAAAACGTGTCTGTCCCACCGCCTGCCACGGCCAAATAACGGCAAACTGGGAAAGATAGAAGTCAGCAGACATCCGCCCCATTCTAGAAACTTCCAAAGGGCAACAGGTTTTCGGCTACGCCCAGCCGGAAGCAACACATATAAGGCGGGTCCTGCTGCCACGCCTCGGAGATCATCACGTAGGGTGTAGCCGGAGGAGAGGCCGAGGCCGAGGCCAGCGGGACCCGGCCAGGGGGATTGACAACGCTGGAGAGTTGCAGGGGGGGGAATGTCCGTGTCCTCGACCCTCCCCTCTCTCTCCCAGTCCGGCCGCGGTGGCCCTTGACAGTTTCAGGTAGTCCCGCCACATTCTCTACCAGTCCGGCCACCAACGGCCGGGGCCGATGGGATCCGGCTGCAGCCGATAAACCAAGGAACCCGTTCATGGGGCCAGAGCAAGGGGCGTCCGGCCGACATCCACCGGAAGCCCGGCCCGAAGACGGACGGGACACTTCTTCTTTCTTGAATAATGGCTGCGACAACACTGGGGGGGGATGTCTTGCACATGCCTCCGACCCCCCCACCCCCTCTCGTCCTCATCGCCTGGTCCGGCCATAACAAATCTCAAGCGAGACGCCGTGGGGTGCACTGGGAGGGAGAGACGGTGCGAACAGGCCTCTCCCGCCTCCCCAGTGGAGGCTTCCCACCTGCACCCTCAGCGCTCCAGGCGCCCGGAAAAAGGTTCTTCCACTGTGGCGATGCTGCAACGTCTCGCCCGGCAGGGTGGAGCCCGTCCGCTCATTTGACCCCGCGATCGCCAGTAGCTACCGAACTCTCAAAATGGCGATCGACGTGGCAAGAGCGGGCCCAGCATAAAGAAATGGCTCGGTCACTGGTTGACTCCACCACAGTAGTCCTCCACGACCTTGAAGATTCTAGAGGAGCCGCGGGAGTCTCCGACCCCCGCAGACACCCCCGATGGGGAATGACTGCCATGATCGCCCGTGGAGTGACGAAACTGTATCCGCGGGACGTCGGCGCTCCCATGCTGGTGCCAGCCTCACTTTGAATTACTAGAATCCTGCAAACCTCAGTTCCGGTGAAAGCACACTGTGACCCGGTAGGAAAAATTGTTGCACCCCCTCCCCTTTTTGACTGATAGTTCAAACCACCGATCCTTTCCTTTGCCCTTTTACCAGAACTTTGGACTGCCTCCCCCTCTTTTACATTTTCTAGAGAAAACAAAACATTAACCACTACATTAGCATAGCAGTTGACACCAGAACTGTTTTTAAATTGAAAACCAACAACATCTTCAACAGAATCCTTTTTGTTTCTGCTGTGACCCTGCTACAGCACAGGCATTGTCCCCAGCAGTAATTCTGCAATGCCGGTAAGAATACCTGTGGTGCCTACTGGACTCACTCACCCCCGCGGCGCCCCACGCCGTTATTTGCTGGGCGGCAACTTACTAGACATCACCTTTGTGCCATCTAGATTTCAGCGCGTTCTGCTGCCTTGGAACTATTCGCACAACAGACTGCTACTGACGACCCACCCCCAGGCAACATCTTCTGAATTTTCATAATTTGAAAGAACTAGTAACATGTCCTCATCAGGAATTTCCTTATGAAAAGTCTGCAATGATGATTCTTGTAACTCTATGGTCTCCAAACATTCGATAAATTCGCCATCAAGAGATTGATCAAAAAAATCATTCAAGTCATCTCCTCCTTGTGAGAAAATTTCATTATTGGTGCTGTCAATTTCAATAAATGTATTGGATAATTCAAAAGAAATTGCCACGGTCTCTTCGTTGTTTAAATGTTTTTACTGTTTTTGTTTTGTTGTATATATTTATAAGTTATTATAATCCTACTACTTTGTTGGAGTGCTATATATTTTTAATGTGACACATAAATGTAAAAACTTTGATGTACAAAGAGTCATCCCTGGAATCTTCCGCTTCAGGCTCAGTCCCCTCCCCAATCACAATACAGGATGGTTTTCAGATAGTAGGAACACGTGTGGTGTGACGGATCTCATCGGGTGTGGGCCTTGATCTACTATAACTCCTTTGAAGAGGGGTGATTCTTTACAGCTGGGGCCATAAACTACATCTGCAGGGCTATCTGATAGCCTGGACAATCGGACACAGAGGAAGAGGAGTGTCAGAGGGTGCGGTAGTGAATAGGGCGAAAGGGAGGTGTCGGGCGGGCACAGAGTGTGATTCTCAGGGAAGAGCAGCGCAGATGGGGAGAGGTTTATTGCCCATGCATAACACAGAGAGCGGGGGTGACCAGTGCCTGGGGAAGATGCTTGCGAGGGTGGGGAGCCATGCTACGAATCGACAGCGTGCAGAGAGTGGGTCTGGTCAAGGCATCTAAAATGGCTGCCGTGCACGACAAAAGTGTGGCATTTCAAAAAAGGCAAGATGGCGCAAACAATGTTTTTCAACACTTCCTCATTTCCTTCGAATCGAACGTTAACAGACGTTGGTGCATATTACCAAAGTTAAGCGATATTTATCGCTAACGATGCTTACCAACGAATTTTTTACCGCTAAGCATCGTCAGAAATTATCGAAGATAAACCTTGCTATTATCAAGGTTTATCGCAAATGCGATAAAAAACGACCGCAATGCATTAATATCGCTGAAAACTCAGCGATATTCATGCATTACCGAGCTAATGCTCTTAGCCATGTTATCCACCTCCCATTGGATAACATGGCTAAGAACTGCTCAGGGCAGGTGTTAGTTTTTGGAGATATTCGCGCTTAGCGCGAATATCTCCAAAAGTTGGTAATAGGAGATATATATCTTGCATGTTGTAATGCAAATTATTGTGGTATATGGAACTCATACCATAATCTCTCAGGAAAGCAGAAACTGATCCTTTTGGGACCGCCTGAGAAGGCCTAGGGGGTGAGGGGTACTCTACTTTGCCCCCTTTTCACGTTCCGAACTATTTTATTTTACTCTCTTCTGTAATTACACAAAATAGCAGCGATAAGATGCATCAGAGACACACAGTGAGAGAAAGGAGGCCGGAGATGAAGAAGAGATGTCAAATACACATTGGAGATAATATAGTGGGAGAAGGGAAGTAAATATGAGTAAACTTACCATGTAACATAAAAATGTTGCACTCTATACTATAAGTCTCATTTTATACTACAATCACTTCGCTACAACCTCATAAATTAAAAATAAAAATGAATAATGTCTCAAACAATTTTTGATTTCTAAATATAAATTTATTCTTCTGAATTTTCTAAATTTGAAAGAACTAGTAACATGTCCTCATCAGTAATTTCCTCT
The DNA here is from genome assembly GCF_964261635.1 of Lissotriton helveticus. NCBI lineage: Eukaryota > Metazoa > Chordata > Amphibia > Caudata > Salamandridae > Lissotriton > Lissotriton helveticus. The sequence continues at coordinate 2,093,122,501 of NC_136065.1, read as the reverse complement.
TCAATCATCTCATCTGGAATCTCCTCATTAAAAGTCTGCAATGATGATTCTTGTAACTCTATGGTCTCCAAACATTCGATAAATTCCCCATCAACAGATTGATCCAAAAAATCATTCAAGTCATCTCCTCCTTGTGACAATATTTCATTATTGGTGCTGTCAATTTCAATCAATGTAGTGGAATCATTCAAGTCATCTCCTCCTTGTGACAATATTTCATTATTGGTGCTGTCAATTTCAATCAATGTAGTGGACAATTCAAAAGAAATTACCACGGTCTCTTCATTGTCAGCCATTTTATTTTGAAATTGCTTGCTGTAAATTGCAGAAAAAAATAATCACTTTCATTTATCGTTTTTAGTAATACATAATATAAAACTAACTTTATCAAGTATTTAGTATAACAGAAGGACTGCAAATAAATAACAGAAAACATTTTTCAAATTATCTTCAAGTGTACAACATAGTTCCCCTTACAAATTAACAACTCACCTTTTTAAAAGTAGGAGAAGTGTTAGTACTGTGTAAATCAAACACCAGAAATTCACCACCAAAAACTCCTCACAAATGTACTTCAGACAGTAGTATCACAAAATGGCTGTGGTTTCCTCTCATTTGAGATATATACATAACCAATTAACTTTCATCACACACAAATACAAAACCAAAGTAACATTTTAATTGGTTCTAAATTTCAACACTTTCAAATGTGTTTTCCCCATGCAATTTTCCATAGGACATTTACATACGTCTACAGCCTGAATGGCTGAACGGAATTACACCAAACTTGGCAAAATGGTACATCAAACCTAAGAGGTCAGGAAGGATCTACTATGCCCCCTTATGGTCATTTGCCCCTTCGCTTTGGCCTCCTCTTGTCTCTCGATCCTACCGAGAGACAAGATGGCGGCCGCTACGGACTGTTTGGAATGTTTACAGACGCCGGAGAACCAATCAGCTTCGCAAAGCTCCGTAACGCGAAAAGTACGCGAAGCGGAGCGCTGTTACAGATATATATCTTTTTTTGAACGTTAATTTCTCAAAATCCACTGGAGCACATATATTGAGACCTAGAAAAGGCACATCGGGCTACCAGTCCCTAATATTTTGCCAAGTTTCGTGCAAATCCATTCAGCCGTTCGATTATTATTATTATTTTTTTTTTTTGCCCCGCGGGGCCCTTTTAAAACCTCCACATCAAACCTAGGGGGTCAGCGAGGATCTACTATGCCCCCTTATGGTCATTTGCCCCTTCGCTTTGGCCTCCTCTTGTCTCTCGATCCTACCGAGAGACAAGATGGCGGCCGCTACGGACTGTTTGGAATGTTCACAGACGCCGGAGAACCAATCAGCTTCGCTTCACAAAGCTCCGTACCGCGAAAAGTCCGCGAACCGGAGCGCTGCCCGGTCCGCTGTTACAGATATATATCTTTTTTTGAACGTTAATTTCTCAAAATCCACTGAAGCACATATATTGAGACCTAGCAAAGGCACATCGGGCTACCAGTCCCTACAATTTTGCCAAGTTTCGTGCAAATCCATTCAGCCGTTCGGGCTAAAAGTGAGGCCAACCGCCCTATGGGAAACTCAATGTTAAAAACATGTTTTGGGACCCCCCTTTTTTCTCGGCCCCCCCTTGACGAAACCCCCCCAAATTTTCAGGGGCTGCTCAGAAACAAAATGTTCCATTTTCCTGAAAATTTCAGCCAATTCCGTCCACAAACGCCAAAGTTATTAGACATAGAATTTTCAAAAATCCCATAGAGAAAAAATCCTAACTATATATACCTACTGGCGACCGCCAGTAGGTAATATATATATATATATATATATATATATATATATATATATATATATATATATATATATATATATATATATATATATATGGTGTCTAGTAGGTCTTCTGTTCCACTGAGAACAGATTTGTGGTTAACCTCCAGTACGTCTGCTAGTGGGCAAAAAGACTGATGGACCCGTCCTGGGGTGGAGGCATGGCCAGATGCCTTAGTGGGTTGCACCTACCCTCTTTTGTACTTAGAAACACCCCAAACATTCCAATCTGCCCATCAGGGGGACAGGTAGACTGTATTGGGGAAAACCCCCATTCTGCCCCAATGGAGGCCCCATTAAGAGCCACTCTGGTATCCAGTGGGATTGATCACCTCTCAGGGGCACTTATGGCCCCTGGCAGTGATCAAAAGTGAAAGTAGATTGCACCATTAGCACAGTTTAATTTCACTTTATTTTGCTGTGGTGTCAGCTTGCAGTGCACACTGGTGTTACAGCAAAATAAAAAACAATCACACTCGAGAAGGGTTCTCTCTCATGCCCCAACTTTTATTTTTTTTAACAAAATTCTTCTGGTGCCAGCACAAGAAGCATTTTCGTTTCTTGTGTGTCTGGTGACATGTTCCAGATGGCCACACTGTTGCCAACTATTGTGAGAAGGGTAGCACTATTTAATATTCTTTAGTTACTCTTTTTTATGATCATGGTGAAGTTTGACCATTGTTTCTGTGCACTTCAGTAAAATGCCAACGGGAGCAGAGCTGACATCACACACCAATCCTAGTACATGAACGGCCCCTTGATCCACCCTCAACCATTCAGGAACCGCCTATTTATTGAACACAGGCTACCTAGACACAATAAAGTGTAAAGAAAGAAACTTCTAGTTGCAAGCCAGCTGTAGAAGACCATACTCTGGAAACCACCGGCTCAAATCAAGCACTGGACCATGGATATTCTCTCCTTATGTTCAGTATCTGTGCTTTTTGTGCTACTATTAGGGCCAATATTTTTCCGAATGTGGGTTATATTTCGGGATGTGATAGTGACCCACAAATCAAAACTATGAATACAAGATGGGAGAGTGAACTAAGGGTCATCGTGTAGTGCTATGAAGTCAATCTTAAACATTATGGGGTACATGCATCAAAGGTAGAAATTACGAGTCCCTAATAGCGATTATTAAGGAATCGCTATTAAGGAGTCGCATTTACCTATGCATGTAGGTTTTGCAAAACAAATTGCGAGTCCTATATATTCCTTAATAACGAGTCGCACATTGTGATTCGCTATTAAGGAATGACTTCCCATTCATTCTAAAGGGCCTAGAAGCCCATAGGAATGAATGGGATTGCATTCGCAATTTACGAGTACCAAATAGGTTCTCGCAAATTGAGCATGCAATTTCAAGGGTGCAAAAAAGCCACCCTGATGCACCCCCAAAAAAGGTAAGCATGCACATGTGGTGCACACACATGCTGCCTAAGGGCATGTGTGTGCACCACAATCCACTTTGAAAAATGCAGTTTTTTGCATTTTTCAAAGGAATTGCAAATTACCATCAACTTGAAGTTTATGGTAATTTACGATTCTAAATTGCAATAAAACAATTTTCGAATGCATACTGCATCGCATTTCCAAAATTGCAATTTGCGTTTCCCTAACTGCATTCGCAAAATAGGTCATCGCAAAATTTATGATTACCTATTTTGCGAACTGCTTTTGGGTTGATGCATCCCAAATGGCAAAATACCAGCCGGAAAGGGGCCGATCTGCTAATCGGACCGTTTGCGAACGTTATTTTGCTTGATGCAAGTTCCCCTTTATTTGTAGCAGAGCATGGACATGAAGGATCCGTCCTCCTGACATCAAGAGAGTTGTCTCCTGTACTAACGTCCTGCCCTGCACACATGTAAAGGCATTCTGTGTTAGGAAAGGCAGAATTAACTAAACAATACCTAATGGACGGTGTTTGTATTACACCATTTGCTACTGATTTTTAAAATATGCTCTAGGGAATATTGCCTAAATAGCTTAGATACGATATTTTATGAAAGTTGAGATCAATGCACCTGCCTTAAATGCTGGTTTAGATCTTGGCACATCTGGTCTTGCTGTAACTTTTCAACAGTTTCACTGCCTGCCTACTTGGCGGTCCGCCTGCTCTATTTAAATGTTGGCATGTTTATGGATGATAGTCCATCTGAGTCTCACCGTCTTCTGCTTGACCGCACCATAGGCAAAAGCAGCTGTTGAAGGGAGTGCAGGCAAGATTACCACTGTGCCTTTCCGTCGAGGAAATTGTGGTGGCGACACCTCCAAACTTGAGTTTGCAGAATCAAAGAAAATGAGGTAGAAACTTACCTTTTTCTGTTTTCCACTACTGTTTCTGTCTTCAACCACAGTGTCCAGATAGTTCCTTTGCTGCTACTACTTCACCACAACATTAATCAACTCCGTTGTCGCAGGGATCTAAGGCTTCCTTTTCACTTGTCTTACTATGAATAAGGTGTTAACATTTTTTTTGCCTTCTGCATTTTTAAATTGGTCTTACATTTATTTTTTCTTATGTGTAATGCAGTACTGTTCGTTTTACAACTTATCAAGGTAAAATGAACACACCTGAATTGCCACTTAAAAAAATATTTGTTGGTTGTGATGGTTGTTGCTGTTGTGCTTGTGGTGCCTGTGGGTGTACATTCAATGGTGTGTGTATGTTGTTTGTGTGCTAGGCTATACATAACAACAAAGGGCATAACACATAGCCTACATATATTTTTGAAGGAAACACAACATATATGTGTAGTGACATAATAATTTGCAGTACTTACCAGTCTCCACTTCACCAGGGACTCACTCCGTCAGGAGAAGTGTGGCTCACTGGTTAGAGGAGGCAGACCTGGAAGCAGAGGTCTGCCCGGGACCAGGGTTCAATTCCCGGCTCGGCGGGGTCTTGAGTCCTAAAATGTCCATGGACGCGACAATGCTCGCTCCGGTGCCTACTCGATTCACGGGTTCTGACTCTGGGCAATAGCTTGCTTAATCTCCACAACAGCCCCTCGCGGCGGGATGCCTGGCTTTCACCTTGCAGATACCCTGCCGGGGTTATCTCACAGGGGAATACCAGGACGGGTTCCCTAAGCAAGCGCTTAGAAACTGCTTGGTGATTTGCGCTATAGAAATTCCTTTACATTTACATTTACATGTGGCACCAGGACAATGCCAGCACACGTGGGAAATTTAAATAGGCCCCAGCACAAACCCGCCGGCCTGAGAGCGACGGAATACTGTTAGCTAGCAGAGGAGTCCGCTGCGTCGAAGGAAGACAGTCTGTTGATGCAGATGGCGGTTCATCCAAATACAGTGGGCAGGATTCCGTTAGGGCGACAGAGTACTCGTAACCGCCGCCATGAAGCCCTTCCAAGATCTAAGTCGGACCCTTAGTTTGTTTAACAATCATCACATATTGCCCCTGAAAAGAACACTTGAAATTCCAAATCTTATTAGGTCTGCTTGACAAGTGTGTATCATAAATGGCATTTTTAACTCATTCAAATAAAACAGCTTCAGAGAAATCCTTAACCCCTGTAAAGAGTGTTAAGCCCACACCCATGTTAGTGGCCTGCTATGCTTTTAAATGCACCATTGACCACATTTTGCCCAGAAAAGTACTACCTTATTATGCTGAGTGCCACATGAGTAAAAGGAGCCACTGCAAGTCATTTTCACTATGGTTATGAAGATGGTTCCACCTCCCGTCTCTGTTTGAAGTGTGGGCTTAACTCTCCTCCCCTGAAGTTTGGGGCTGGTTGCGCCCTTGCGGAGATCTGCAGCACATATTTAAAGACTCATCTTGACTTTGCTAGCATTCACATATCCTACCTAATGCACAATTCTGTATTCACCAAAATGCTTTGAATACTCACATATTACCTGCACAATGATGGACTGCTAGTGTTTCCGGGGGAGAATGGGATGGGGGGACAAAATATTCAAAAACAAAAAAGAAAACACCTACCACCTTGCGCTACGGCCGCCTCTGTCTCTTCTCCCTCATTGTTGAAGAGCCTGGAAGCTCACAGGCTCCCCTGAGCCAATCACAATGCTGCAATGCAGCGTTGTGTTTGGCTCCCCATAGCCAATCACAATGCCCCCAATGCAGCGTTTTAATTGGTCTGAGTGCCATAGTTTGGCGCTCAGACTGGGACAGGGAATCTGTGCATATTTCTTATCCAGTATGTAATGCAGCCTGGGTGAGGGAACATGCAAAGTGCACAGGAAACTCCTCCTCACTGAAGCACCGCCCCGTCCGCCCTAACTCAGCTCTGCAGAAACGAAAAATAAAAATAATTTTATTTTTCCCTTTTTCACTGCTCTGAGAGCAGTGGGGCAATGCCCCTCCGCCTTAGCGGTGGAGCCACATCTGATAGAATTCTATTGCTTTGACTAAACCTTTGCGTGACTGTGTCATCTTGTAACATAAACAGACCCAGATTTTCTCATATTTGATGCAAAGCAGTTCAGCAACCAAAGTTGCCTCAAAGGGAGTGAGAAAAACTGCAAATTTTTTTTCTCCTTGTGCGCTGGCGCACTTTTAGTTTCCATGCACCAATGTACACACCCCATGTGTCATGGTGGGAAACATCCTTTACAACGCAACTTTTACCACGCAGTGCCTTTACGACGCAACTATTACAACGCAAACCATTACAACGCATTGCGCTGGGGGGCGCTCTAGGATAGGGAATATATTTAATTTACTATCCAACACCTTCCCTAGTGTCCACGGGGACTGGAGTTGGAATAGTAAATTAAACTATTCACTATCCAGCACCCCAAAGCGCTATGCGCTGTAATGGTATGCGATGTAAAAACCGCGTTGTAAAAGCATGCGTGGTAAAAGCATGCGTTGTAACGTCATACATCCGTCATGGTACAAGGGAATCTGCGTTCTCTAAAGCATAGGTTTTGCCTTGGATGGCGACCTTTCCCAGCAGCTGCAGCCTGTGCAGCGAAGAGCGGTGGGGCCTGATTGGGGTGGGGGGGACTTTCGACAGACGATGACAAGGGAAAATTAAATAAATAAATACTTTTCCCTCATCGTCATCGAACCCATTGTCGTTGAAAACCTCTACTGATCTTACCTGCACGGGCCGCGGCTGCCTTCCAGTACAAAAGCTATACTTTTAGAGTTTCCCACTTTGTATGTGTGCTGTTTGATGTGGCTCACATGCAAAGTTGGAAAAATAAGGAGAAATTAAAAAATTTCTCCTCATTACGTCTGCCTCTGGGAGGGGTAATGTTTTTGGTGCAAAACCCCACCTACGAATCAAAGTAGGTATGGATTTTCAACAAACTCAACTATGGTTGCATGGGAATGCCCATGTACCACCCGTGGAACGCCTCATTGACACAAAGTAGAGCAAAGAAGCACATAGGAAAACTTTGCGTTACTGTGGTGTGGTGAACTTTCCAACGCAAACCCTGCATTGGACAGTATATCCGATCCCAACACTTTGCGCTGGGTTTACGTCACCTTGTGGTGCAAACCTGGCGCAAAGGGTTAGTAAACCTGGGGCCTCATTTATGAGGCTGTGCGTCACTTTTACACCGCCGGTGCATCACTTTTTGTGACGCACCAGTGACGTAAAAAATGTGCCTTGTTGCACCATATTTACAAAGTGATGCATCTAGGTAGATGCGTCACTTTGTAAACCCCTGCGCCACATTATACCTGCGCCAGATATAATGTATGCAAGGGGGGCGTATTGACACAAGAATGGGTCATAGAAGTGACACAGTGACATCTATACGATGTCACTGTGCCATTTCTAGGACACTAATGCGTGAAAATCTTACGCCTGCCTCATGGCAGGCGTAAGACTGACGCAGGCACTAACAACATGGGACTTGCCCCATGTGAAAGGACGCATTGCTGGAGTTGCGTCACTTTTGTGACACACTCCAGCAATGAGTCACTTTTCCGCCTACAGATACGTCAGAAATACTGACGTATCTGTAACTCTTTGCGACATGATGCGTCATATTATAAATATCACGCATCAATCATGACGCAAGGAGTGCGCACTGGGAACTGACGCATCGCTGCTTTCACGCAGCGATGCGTCACTTTTCATAAATGAGGCCCCCGGAGCGCAGAGTGAATGTTGAAACTTCACACACTTATGATGGAGTCTAGGCGCTTTATTCCTAACACCCCACTCTGGAGCAGCCTCTGAGTAACTGACTCAGGAACAGAGCACAGTTCACTATTCCTTATCCTAGATGCCAAAGAGCATGTTCATTCCATTCCATTAGCACACAACAGCCTATTTACGCACAACAGATTATAATAGTGACGCACACTGTATAAAGTTTGGTGTACGGTTGTCTCCGTGGTTCATTTGCTCCCACTTGTGTCAGTCTGTACCTGTGTATCACACTGAGGAAAGGAGGGAGTTAGTGGTTCTAGACATTTCTGAGGCTCTGTTTACTGCTCAATGTTTGCACATCTTTTTAGATGGTTCTAAGTTGTTGCTCTATTCTAGCAGGGCTTCGTAGCGCTACATTTTTATGTGCTAGTTTGTAAATCATTTTTTCCCATTACTACTTCATTTGTTTCGGCTCGTTTTGCACAAATCGTCTGAATTTCGGTGCAGTGTCATTTTACGCAGCATTGAACTCATTTTGTTGCTGTTGTTTTGCGCCAAGTAGTCGGTTCGCGCTACTGTGGGCCTTCAATGCGCTAGGTTTGCTCTGTTGGTCCGTGCTGGTCCGTCTCGCTCGGTCGGTCGGTGTCAAGCTCGTGTGGTTTACAGACAGGGCTCACAGGAGCACGCGGAGCTCCGGAGTGCCCCTGGCACATCCTCAGACGAGCCACTCATCCATCAATGCCAGCCTGAACGGAGCGGGGGCATCGCGGGACAGCGTCATCTCCGGGCTGTGAATGGCGCTGCTGTCAGCGTGCGTGCCCCCGCGGGAGGCCAGCCCCTCCAGCCTGATGATGCCACTCACAGTTGGCGCCATTCACAGGATCCCTTTGTTTCCATTTCCTGTTCTGGTTCCAGCCGCAGTGATAACCAAACAAGGCCCTTCTCACATCATTCATTCTGTTGTGCACGCGCCATTTTACTACACTTGTGTCTGTCATCTGCTCAATAAACGAAGGAAGGCGCCTTGCATCATTGCACCTGTGTGTGCATTGTGCAACTAGCTATCAGAGTGAGTGAGAGTGGGCTGGCTGGTGGCGTGCACTTATCACAATGCATTGCAGCACTGGTGGTGTGCACCGACCACAATGCATTGCAAGAAGCTCCTGCACTAATCATTTTACAGCACGAGCGCTTCTAAAGTAGGGGAGACGTGGCCTATAGCAAGTGGTCAGAGAAGTGCGAAAACAGGTGTGAGTCTGGCTTTGACTCCATATTCTGTGATTCGGGCAAATCACTTGATCTTTCCCCGACCTAAAAATGTGTAGCATAGTTCATGAAAGAACTTTAATGCCCTTGAATCCTAGTGCCCATGTAGGCAACCCTCCCCACGAATGCTGAACATAGCATGCACTGCAATAAATAATCACACAAAACCAGGTTTGTTGGAAAACAGTTTGCTGCAGGTTTATGTCATACAAGAAGTATGCCAACGTGGTGGGTTAACTTACGGGTGATCAAAAGGCAGGCAGCTGTGACTGACCTAAGCTGCCCTGCCCTGCCCGCCTGACGAGCCAAACTGCACCTTGACCAACCCAATAGGTGCAACCATCTACCTGGGGAATTTTTACAGTGGACCCCAGTCCAAGACCTTACTCATGCTTTTTTAGGGGTGGAGCGTTGCAAGGCAAGCGGGGCACTAACGTTTTGCCCAGGGTCATGCTGTAAAGACTCCTGGGGTTTGGCATAGGGCACCCCTGCTGTGCACCTGAAAGGGTACCCCTGTGTACCAATCTGCCTCCGGATCACCCTGTAACTCCGCCATTGCTCTAGATGCGGCAGCCGGCACATCCAAGACTCCTCCCCAAGGCAGGCAACTTTCTTCACTTACAACCCACTGTTACCAGGGCTTTGCCCAGGTTCAACAAGAACAAGTCCATGCCAACAATTGACAGGTGTACCCCGTCTTCCTCAAAATACGCCTTGGTGTTGGCATCTATCAGTCCGTGTATTATGAAGAAAACCCCTCTGCTCTGTGAACTTGCGCATGGTGCTGTTTACCCTTCTGTGGGAATGTTCAATGGCCTCCTGCAACCTGGTCCCATGCCAGAACCTCTGCAGGGTGATCTCTAACCACCATAACTCGCATTGCCCCATGCATTTGCTAATCTCGCACATTGTGGCTCTTATTGCCTGTACTAGTCCACCTCGCCCCATAGACGTAAGGTCGTTGCCACTGAGGTGAATGACCAAAATGTTCGGAGGGTGTACCCCCCAGCTAGTGTCCGTTGTAGCTTGTTGAGCAAGCTGTGCCATCGCATGACCGGGAACCCCAACCACGCTATCTGTGTGCGGTAGAACCCGCAGGTCCTGGTCTCTGCCCATTGCGCAACCCTAGCGATGCATGAACGGCCGATCACCCACACCTTGAACTCTGACGAAATAAATAAATGCAAATTTGTACTACCCATTTAATTTTACATCCCCATTATACTATCACGAATCCTGAGCATGCACAATTTACATCTATAAAACACATTTTAGGTAAACAATAAACAACTGTATGCAGGAAGCTAACAACACACTTCTTACCACACTAATTTACATGGTTTGTCCCCTTTTTCCTTCGAGATCCCTCATGGGCAAATATAATGTGTATAGCACTGGAAGTCCCACCATCCCACCTTTGTGATGCGTTCGGGAGAAGGCCCACCTAAAAGGCTGAGGTCTCCATCTCAATCCGAAAGTAATGGCTGGAAAATCGCTTTCCAAGCCCAGAGTTTCCTGACAACTCTAGGCATGACCTAATAACCTGCTCCATTTGGTATTTAGTGAGGGGCATGAGATCCACATGTATTAACAGGTAGCCCCCTGTGTTGGGGCGGAGGACAATGTAGTCTGAGATCAGCCCCACCGGGCAGCACTTCCTGTCGCCCAGGGGCTGTGGCACTATGTCTTTCCCCTGCCCCAACTGGTCCGTTTTTAATTTTTTCACAGATATTCTTAAGGTATCTCCTAGCAACTGAATGTCATGTCTGCATATAGAATACCTGACCCATCCTTCTTTGATCTGGCTACCTATGGCTGACTCTGAAGGCCCCAAAAACGCCAGGCTGAATGCAGCAGCGAAAAAGCTGGCCTCATAGGTAGAATATGTTGCCCTGTGCACATCATCTATCATTCCCTGTAGTTTGTAGAATTAGATGGGCGACCTGGTGTCTGGTACCCATGTCTCTCCTCTAGCCGATCCTTTAAGTGCCACCCTTATGGAGAACACCCTGGCAGGGTCCTGTTGCCCTCTGAATTTGGCGTGCTGGCTTACTGCATCTAAGTGTCTCATGATCCAGGAGTGGCTCTTGCCTTGATCTTTGACCCATTGAACAAAACTTTGCACCTTGTGCTCCAGCGTTACTGTATCTCCACCCCATGCTCCTTTCACCCTACAGAAAGTGGAGATGCAGGACTTGTACCGCCTCCTGGTCTCTGGTGTGAGGGACAGTTTGCCCAGTTCCATTAAACTTTGGTCCACTGCAGTAGGTGCCTTAGGTGTGCAGGGAAAGGAGTCATCTATGCTCTCACTCGTGGCCAAGCCTCCCGGAAACAGAGCCACTGGAAATGAGAGAGAGCATCAACTGCCTTGTTCTTAACTCCATGCATGTGCCTGGCCGAAACTCCTAATTGTTATGCAGGCAAGCCCTCACTAGTTCCCTCAGTAGGGAGAGTACCAGTGGGCATTTTACGGATTGTGCATTTATGGCCTGCACCACCGCCATGTTATGCAACCAAACAAAACCCCTGTTGCTGCCAAGACCTCTGGCCATAGATGGAGGGTTGCCAATATGGTAAATAATTCCAAAACTGCAACATTGGCTGTAATCTTCCTTTTGCTCCATGAGTTAGGCCATTTCTGTGTGCACCAGTCACTCCCCATTATTGCGCCTAAACCTTCCCTGCCTCTGTAAAAAGGCACAATTCGGGGCTGCCAGCCCAGGGGGCTCTCCATATCAGTGTGCCATTGAAGTCGGCCAAGAATTCCACCCACATTCTGAGGTCCTGTGTCTACCCTTTGCTGAGTCTGACTAGATGGTGTTTCGTTTTAATGGTAGCTGTGGCCCTGGCCAACCTTCATGAAAACCCTGAGTGCTGGGGTCATCCTTGCTACAAAAGTTAGCTTACCAAAGAGGCTCTGAATGGCGCCAAAGGATGCTTTGTCTGTCACCAATGTTGTCTGGATGTCCTGGATCAGGGCCTGCACCTTGCCCACCTGTCATCTGGACACGCCCTCCACCGTGTCTAGCTTAATGCCGAAGGGAACCTCTAGGTGTTAAGTCAGACCCTGGACATTTTGCATTGCCTCCATGCAGCCCAGTGTCCCCTCCTCCCTGATGAACAAGAATTTGTCCACAAAGTCTGTTACCCCTTTACACCATAAGACCATTGGAGTGCCCATTGCCGGAAGCAGCTGAAGGCCTCAAAGTAGGCACTGGACACTGTGCAACCCATCGCATACACCTGTCATATTAAAACTGTCCTTCCAACTTAAAACCCAGCAGGTGGTGGCTGCCTGGGTGAACCGGCCGCAGGCGGAACGCTGATTCGACGTCTGCCTTTGCTAACCAAGCCCTCTTGCCCGATCTCCTTACCATGTCCACCTCGGGAAGCTGCGCGCTCAACAAATGTAATAATAATAATAATAATAATACGTGAAGTAAGTGACAGAACAATGCCCGCCCTCCAGCCAGTGGTTTACTGAATTACCCTCGGGGTAAGACACTTGGGTTGTCAGTCTGAAACTTCCTGGCTCTTTCTTGGGGACATCCCTAGGGGAGAAACCACAAAGTTGTCCAGCAGGGGAGAGGGGAACGGTCCTGCTACCCACCCTAATGCCAATTCCTTTGTGACCTCCTGTGCTACTGAGAGGAACCCTTGAGCAGACCTCAGGTTGTCTGCATCTCTGCTTCCTAATGGGCCTACATATGGAATCCTTGAAGTCTTCTACAAAACCATTCGCCAGCAGGAGGCTGTCTTTGGTGTAGGGGCTTTTTCTGAACAATGGAAGGAGATTGTTCAAGATTAACAGTGAGGGGCCCTTTCCTTAGCTGGCGATGGATAGGGAGCTGTCTGGGATGAAAGATGTGCCCTTACCTGTGCAGGCTGCTGCAAAAACAACAGTTGATGGACAGATCGCTTACCTGTTCTGGCGGCAGCTGTGTTCTTGACTTGGTTACAAAGGGTGGTTACGTTGGGTGGGTGCTTAACTGTCCTGTCTGTTGTTGTGTGAGGGTGTCTCGCACCTGACGTTGCAAGACACTGCTGGGTGTGGGGCCCAAATTTGTTTCAGCTGTGGGTAAATTTGCAGGCTTTCCCCCAGGAGCCGGACCTAGTGCCCGGGGGGACCTTTTGAACCCCCACCTCTAACCGGTTGCTCCACACTTGCCTCGAAAGGGCTGCTTGAAGTGGTGTCTCCCTGCTTGGCTCTGCACCCTAAAGGATGACTGCCAGTTCGAGTTTTTGCTGAATTAGTGCTTCTGGGATGGGGTGAATTTGCCCATGTGCTCCATCCAGAGCTGGTCCTCTTTCTGATCCTAGCCTAGTTCAGGACACATGGTCATCTTCTTTCCGAATTCCCTGTCGTAATTATACCACCCAATGCCTTCCGACTTTATAGTCTCATTATGGATGGTGCAGGAATACTGGAAGAGCACTGGGCCCTGTTCCATTTTTTTTCTCCATAACTACTGCTGACAAGATGGAGAAAGCCTCCAAACAGTTTTCGATGGTTTTGTCTGGCCATGCCTGGTATTACACCTTCTTGTCCTCATCCTTCCCGCCAATCCTCCTTGCATCCAACCCATCCTTCCCATGCATCAGTAGTGTGAAAATATCCACAAATTCATGTTGCCAAATACCTTCTTTAGCTGCTAATGGTGCCTACCACGCCAGCGAGCAGCAACTCGATACCAGAAGGGCAACTGTTATCAGAGGCTGTTTTTCCACCACTGAGGGTGTTTTTCTTTTGATGCCTCATTAAAGTTGGGGGGGCCCTGTGCCTGGTGTATTGAACGGGTGCACTGCCTCAATGTTCTGTGGGTTGAGGCAGTGTGCCCCAGCTGGTTGGAGGCTGGTGACCACCGGGGAAGAGGGGTGGTTGTTCGGTGCTGTGAGGCTGCAGCTTTCCGCGGTGTTGCCTGCAGCCTGGAGTTATCTGCGACTGCCTCTCTGCCGGAGTGGTTGGTGTCACTGGAGTTGGGGGAGAAACTGTGCATTGTGCCTGCTTCTCACCAGCTTGGTCACCCCACACTTTCGCAATCGCTGGTACGCCTTCCCCCTCAGTGGTTGTGTCCTTTTGAGAGGGCTGAGTCCCGGGGGGCGACACGTGTTTTAAAGTCCACCATAAAACTCATCATTGAGTCCATCAGCTTACCCATTCTGTCCATTGACTCGATGCTTGTTGGTGATGTGATTTGCATATGGCCATGTCTGACCTGGGGTGGTGTGGAGTGCAAAAAAACGATGGATTTAGGCCCAGATCTCTGTACTGGGGTGAATGTATGACATTGTTCTGCATTCTGTCCATCAATTGTTGTTTTTGCATTTGTCACCCCGAGTGGGATGGGTATGCTCAGACGTGAGTCCCATGCTCTCCACACCAATGGAGTCAAGCTATCCTGGCTGAAGACGGCTGATAGCCAGAAACCGGTCCTAGGATGCTTGATTCCGGTCCAGGAAAGACATGGCTTAGCAGTTCGGGCTGGACTGTTCCCATGAGGCACAGGGTCAAGGCTGATTTGCATATGGCCATGTCTGAACTGGGGTGGTGTGGAGTGCAAAAAAACGATTGATTTAGGCCCAGATCTCTGTACTGGGGTGAATGTATGACATTGTTCTGCATTCTGTCCATCAATTGTTGTTTTTGCATTTGTCACCCCGAGTGGGATGGGTATGCTCAGACGTGAGTCCCATGCTCTCCACACCAATGGAGTCAAGCTATCCTGGCTGAAGACGGCTGATAGCCAGAAACCAGTCCTAGGATGCTTGATTCCAGTCCAGGAAAGACATGGCTTAGCAGTTCGGGCTGGACTGTTCCCAGGAGGCACAGGGTCAAGGCTGATTTGCATATGGCCATGTCTGAACTGGGGTGGTGTGGAGTGCAAAAAAACGATGGATTTAGGCCCAGATCTCTGTACTGTGGTGAATCTGTCGCTTTCTTACGGTGTGTCACTGGGACTCTAGCCTTCGTCATGGGGGCCTCAGCTGGGAATTCCTTGTTTGTTGGCCTGCGGGCCCCATGTCGGCCTCATGGGCCCGATGTCTGCTTGCGCCAGCTGTTGAGCACTGGGTCTGTCGACTTCAACCCCCGAATTGTCAGACTTTTGCACATATATTCTGAACCTCGTCCAATCTAAGCCTTTTGCTTTAGCCATCTCCACGAACGCTGCCCAGTCTGCATCCTGAGAGTTGCTGGGCTGAGACTCGCTGACTGTTGTCATCTGTGAGAATCGGGGTGGGCGGGGGTGAGCCCTGGCTACCCATGCCCTTGATTTCGTACTCCAACCTCAGATTTGGACTGTCCTGCAGGGTAAGAGAAATGTGTGTGAAATCAGCCCGCATGACCATTATCGGTCCCCTTCTTGCGCCATTTCCATCCACTGAAAATTGGGCCCACATTTGGTTTTATGCATCCAGATTTTTCCTTATCACTGTACCACATCCCTGTTATACTTTCTTCAACAATTGAGTGCCGCGACCACCGATGACCGCAGTGGTCTACTACTGGTATGCCATGGTGGACGTTCCGTGGTGACTTTCAAGCGCCTCCTTGGGGGTGTGAAAGATAAATTCAAGGTTATCCAATGTGTCCCCGCTCGCCCTAGCTAGCTACTCCGGGCTGTTTCCGCCTGGTGTGAGCACGCATACCCTGCCTCCTCCTGTGTGCCTTGACTTACCCCTTGTGTCCCAATCACACAATGTAGCTGCGCAGTACGATTCTGTTTCCAGATTTCTTGTATCACAATAACTTGAATAAAAAGTGGGGGGTTAGAGGATTAAACTTGTATTTCTTGATGTGTTTGGACATCTTGAGGCCGGCTGTTACGGTAGGAGGAAAATCTGCTGCTTGCTTGCGGGCTATTTTGAGGCACCGGGTGTGTGACCACTGATATCTCATTCTGGCAGATCTAAGCTTAGTTTAAGAAAAGAGAGAAGACCCCACTTGTTCCAGGGAACAGGGTGCTATAGTCAAATAAAGCAAAAAGAGTAACCCTGAAAAATCCAATGTATTAGTATGTTTGTCTCACTATCTCATTCTTACATCCCATTCATCAAGTGTTTTTCGCAAAGATAAACATCAAATATATATCTAACACACTAAAATGTAACGTTTACAATCTTTTTATTCTTATTTTTTTATATAAAAAAAGGAAAAAGGAAAAGACCTTGTTTCTACACAGTTATCAATTTCTAAAATATCAGAAAATTTCCTGAAAGCATGTACTTTAAAAACACATTATAAAACACAATACATGACATTTATTCAAATTGCCCATTTCATTGGACACAAAACAATTTTAAACAAGAAACATTTTTAGTAACCTATAATTAAATCATCACATCACAATTATTAATAAAAACAAACCCCTTCCTCCAGGAGCTCTAATGACGTTGCTACAAATTAACCAGATCCAATTGCCCTTTGTCTTTTTCAGTCAGACTTCCAGTACCAAAAATTCATGTGTATCTGAGGCTTTCTAGGCTCCACTTGGATTCTATATTAAAAACAGTGCGTCGACGCATTTTGGTGTTCAGATCTAAGCTCCACCCTGTAATAGTGCTCACGTCACAGGCACCCCCTTTTGCCCTACAGTGCCACGTGAGTTTCACCTAGCATGTTACTTGATCCCTTTGCTTACTCTTTGAATCCTAGTGCAAAACTGCTTTTTCCGGGCCTTGAGCCCTTTGATGGCTCTGTACTCTGTTCGCCGGTTTATTCTTAAAAATAAATAGAACAATGAATGCCTTTAGCATCATAACTTGCCTGGTAGTCATTGGTGATTTCCGCGGATTATTGAAGCATTGTGCCAGTGTGAAAGAATATGTGACGTTACATCGGTGTTGGAGTTCAATCCAACACCTTCTACCCACTGCTGCACACCTTTTTCGTTGCAACGGCATGGAATGTAATGGCATGCATTGTAATGGTTGCGTAGTAAAGGCTGTTTCCTGTGTGTAAAGACGTGGCTAGGCACCTATGCCCTGACATCCCACCCACCCCATTCTATATGGTATCTTCTGTCTGGCAAGTCGTAACCTGTTGCTGAAAAGATGGACACAAGAATACATGCTGCCTAGTTGGAAGGGAAACCATCCTCTACATCTCTCTACAATCGCATAATGGCCCAAGAAATTGCTTGAGCACACAGTTAAGTAACAACATGACCTCACCCCCTTTTATACCCAACCATATTCCAGAAATTAGAGTGCCTTGAGGCACTCTGCTGGAGCTCCAGTTTCATCTCAGCTGGTAAAGAATACGTGCAGTAATTAGCTACATTGTTCTGTCATAAGTACGACTAGGATGGTGCCGCAATGCTGCCCAATATCACATTATGGCCCAACTGGAACTGCTGGAAGACATAAGGCAAACTCCATATACAGTTTATCGCTCACCGCTCTTTAAAAATGCTGAAATAGGAGGAACCCAGATTACCAGTCCCAGGGCCTTTGATCACTGGTTGCGCTCCCACAGGCCCAATGCATAACATGCAAACCTTTGCCTCTTATTAACAAGCCATCTGCATATCAGGTGCTGCATCATCCGCAGCAATATTCCCAACAAGACCCCAGTCGGGGTACACGCCTACGACCATCCACCTAGGGTCACAAGTTGATCCAACCCCAATCTTAATTGCCGTACAATCGGCACCGGTAGATCAATGGACCAGGCGGCTGCCCATAGAACACCCCTCTGGCACCGGCCACCTCCTATCTCATCCAATAGCCCATCTGCCAATCTTGCTCCTAAGATGACCAAATACGGGGAGAACGCCGCCCAGCCAGTGCAACCTGCATCACAAGGCCAGCAGATCCCCTTGGGGAACAAGGCGGCAAGCGAGCTCAGTCTGTCACAAAGGACGCTGTCTCCTTGGAGGACATGGGCAGGCCCCCAGGAAAGTGCGCTCCCAGCAGAATGGTGGGCAGAACCCCTGACTCGAACTTGCTTCCACAGTCTCCAAGTTGGCTGCTTTGGAATGCCAGGAGGCCCCGGAACTCAAACTTTGGCCCTCTGCACCACCACACCACTGGGGAACAGAGGCAAGCACGTGGCCCCATCGGGTCAATGCCAGTAGGCCCACACGACCTGAATTGCCGCCCGATGCTCCACAACACTTCTGTGAGGCAAAGGCAAGCATGCAGTCCTCACTGGGCAACCCCAACAGCTATTTCAGAGGTATCTGCTCCCACAAAGAATTTGTTAAAATGATGCAAAATGAGGGGGTCAGTGAACATTCTTTTGAACATATGAAATGCGTTTTCAACTTGATAATCCCAGCAAAAATCTCTTTTCATTTTTTCTTTCTTTAGAACATGGTTATCTTTGCAACATTTTCAATAAATTGATAACAAACTCAAATCCAAGAATGCTTTCAGCATCTCTTACATTGGTTTGTAAAAATGTGCTGCCATCTTATGTGAACCCATGGAAAGACCAGACAAATTCAATCTAAATCCAAAATACTTAAACTCATCCTTCTTGAAATGAGGTTGTTCAGGCTTACAGTACACCTGATGTTGGTGGAGTCTTAATAACATCAGAACAACATGTTCTTGATATTACCCAACAAGAGTCTTAGGAAAAATCATCCTGCTAGGACAACATAAATTGATCTAAAACATCATAAAATATTAAATCCAAAAAGTGTTCAAAAGTGGCAGGAGCATTGCATAAGCCAAATGGTATTATATGATATTTAAAATACCCAAATGGAGTGCGGAAATTTGTTTTCCACTAATCATGTCCCTTATACGCAGAAGATGATAAGCACTTTACAAATCAAGTTTAGTGAAATTAGTGCTCCTTGTATTCTACGGTGTCCTTCATGAGAGTCAAAAGGTAATGATACTTGATCAGAACTTGCCTTTACATCTCTGTGATTAATACAAGGTCAAGGTTCTTGATACTTCCTTAATACAAAAACAATGGTGCCCCAGCTGGTGAGGAAATTAGCACAATTAGCACAGTATCTCCTTCTCCTTTTCCAATAAGAAAGAAATCCATCTAAAAGGTTCAGTTGGTATATCACAGTCATAATCCCTATTAGGAGAAAGAGTGCATATTGCAGGCTTTACAAAAAATGAGGAATATCGCAACAGTCATGATGCTTCCCAAACTGGAGTTGGAGTTAATGGTGAACCACCAAGAGCTGAAACTACTTTAGGAGCCTTTATAACTCTCTTAGACATATTATTTTTAGAGGTCCACTACAGATTGATAAACATTCTGCTAGCAGCACTATCCAGCAATGCAGACATATTAACACATTTCCCTTCTTCTATTCTCAAGGTGATTGGTGAGAGAAATCAGAACTCGTTAGCTTTGTTCATAAAGGACCAAGTACAATGAAGTTAATGCACTCCTGTGTTCATCTCTTTCGCAGCAGATACCTAGGTTCTTCCTACATTTTTTTGAGGTAATTTGGGATACATCTGAATCCCATGTCTGGTATTTATAGATATAGACAAACTGTGGCCTAACTAGGGAATTCCTCCTTTTCTTTCTCAGTCAAAAGCCCCCAAGCCATTCCAACTTGTTTAGATTTTCCTTAAGGTCATGAGTGTGCATTTAGTCAAACAAATAGAGAAACTTTAGAAACTTTAGTAGAATTGGACTAACTTCCTTGGGCTTCAGTTTTATTTTCATCTTTCTTGTAATCAATGTTTAATTAACAGTGCAAAATCTATAAGTTCAGAAGATAAAGTATGAAATTGCAAACAAACCAAGTCACTCTTAATCTCTTCCTTCAAGCTTCACAGAAAAGAGTAAATTGAATTTCTTCACTCACGTAGTTTCAGCTGCTATTTGAGGAAATAGAGTCATATAAGTTAAAATATGCGTTCCACATAGCCAAATGCCACTCAAAACTTCCCCAGCAGAAGACTCCAAGTCAGGGCATTCAAACATCTACTTAAATGCAAGTAAGAAGGTGTGATAAATCTCCAAACACGCATCCACTGTCATTATTACAGGAATTACCAAGCCAAGTGTAGGTTCAGCAAGGCAATCAATCAAATATAAGCTGAATCACGTGGAAGCTGAAACCCTTCATTGATGATCTAGACTTAAAATTGCAGTCCTAGCACTAGGCATCTCAAGACTGGAATATGGATGTTCCACCCTCACAGGTTTACCCAAAATGTCTCTGGCTCCTCCAAAAGCCTGCCTCAACGCGGCCGCGAGATTACTCACAGGCACTAGGAAATTCGACCACATCTCTCCACATATGAAAGCACTAAACTGGCTCCCTATGGAGGCCAGAATACAGCTGAAACTTGCATGCATTACACACAAGGCCCTTTACACAAACTACCCTGCCTATCTGGTGCAGAAACTTGTGATATCTGGAGGAAGTTGGAACTCCCGGTCCGCTGGAAACCTCCTGCTCCAACCTGCCCGCTTTCAGCAGCACCAAGAATGTGGAACTCTATCCCAACTGCCATCCGAAAAATCCCTTCTCTATCACGTTTCAAGAAGGAGACCAAAACTTTCCTCATGGTTAAATTCCTAGGCTAATGGCATGCTCGCATCTACCACAGTGTGCCTGTCGAATCCATAACTATTGCTTCCTCTTCAGATTACCAACTCACCCCGATAAGTAATTGAGGGGCTTCTGTTCTGTTTTTACTGATCCTATTATAACTGTAAACATTCATTTGTCCCCCTTTATCTCTATGCTCCTCAGCTACCCTACCCCGCCCCAAACTTTGTATTTTTCTGTACTTGAGACTGTTTTGCTTTGTTTACCGTGAACCGTGTAAAGCGCTCTGATACCCTCAAGGGTCAAGTTCGCACTCTATAAAATATTAAAATAAATAATAATAAAATAAATAGGTAACCCACCGTTACCCAGTCTTGGTTGAATTCTGCAGGGTGTAAAACATAGCACACCGTAAAAAAATTAAAAAAACTCTCTTAACTCCACTGTGGCTCATGAAGGAATTAATTGGATGCCTACAAACCTTGAAACCAATGCCTGCCTTACTACTTAATTGTTCAAGTCATACTATTGTAACTCTTGTTATACACCTGGGAAGGATCCATAGCATAAGCAAATCATGTGTGTGTTAGTAAGTGCCTGTGTATATGTGCATGTGAACATGTGTGTGTGTAGGTTGACAGGAGGCTTTATTGAGGAAGTCGTCCTAGCTGACCCCAGGTCAAATAATGTAAGGTTTCATTATGTCATGAAAGAGAATCATTGCAGGATATCAATACCAAGTATCCTTTCCATTCCATTCCATTCCATTCCGCTCCCCTCCTTTTATCTTTGATTTTCTGATCCTTTCCTAGCTATTTGCTTTCCTAAAAAATTGTTTATAATGTAGGTTAGACCTGGCATCTTTTGGCATGGTTTTCCCTGTCTTTTTGCCTCTGACCTCCTGTTTTTGATTTGTGCAGCATTTCCTTTTTGCTGGTATTTGGACTCTGGGCAGTTTACTACTGCTGACCAGGGCTAAAGTGCAAGTGTTCCCTGTCTAAAATGTAACGATATTTGGTTTCCGCATGATGGGCCTGTTCTATTTACTAGCAAGTCCCTAGTGCAATGCACCAGGTGTGGCCAGGGCCTGTAAATCAAATGCTACTAGTGGCGCTGCAGCACAGATTGTGCCACTCACATGAGTTGCCCTGCAAACATGTCTCAGGCCTGCCGCTGCAGTGTCTGTGTGTGCAGTTCTAAACTGCCATTTCGACCTGGCAAGTGCACCCACTTGCCAGACCCAAACCGTCCCTTTTAGTACATGTAAAGCACCCCTAAACAGGCCCAAGATAGCCCCATGGACAGGGTGCAGTATATTTAAATGGTAGGACATGTACTGTTGTGTTTTACATGTCCTGGTAGTGAAATACTGCTAATTTTGTTTTTCACTACATCAAGGCCTATCTCTGCAATAGGTTGGCATTGGAGCTGCTTTGCAACATCTTACAAGTGATTCTGCCAATTGGGAGCTGATAGAAAATTAGAGTTTGTGTCTCTGGCGTAGACCTGGGTGGAGCTTGTGGAGTTCTGCTACGAGGAATTCTGTGGAGTGGTCCAAAAACTCCACGAGATTCCACGGAATTCCGTGAGGAGGCGGAGCATCCTAATGCGCCCGTCCAGTAACGCGACATGCGCTCTCGTGCTTAAAATCGCATGTGGATGGCACTCGAGGAGAAAATCTGCTTGAGGGTGCAGCTGCAGTCACTGGCGCTCTCTTGCGCTCGCTGTCTTCCCAAAAAAGGTGTTGGATGTCACAGGCGCAGCCTAAAGAAACGCGAGCTACTGGTCAACTTCGCGAGACCTCACAGGTGGTTGGACAACCTCACTGGTGCTTGAGAGCACTCTCAAAACCCGGCTACAAAGTGGAATGCTAATTTTATCAGGAAATCCGCATTCTCTGTGGAACCCAGAGTTCTGAAATTCCATGAGTGGAGGGGAATTTTACACCAAGGCCTACTCTAGACTCACAATTTAAAAATGCATCTTTTAGTGAAAATGGTTTTTAAAGCGCAGGTCTGAAAATGCCACTTTTAGAAAGTTGGCATTTTCTTACTTTAAACCATTGTGTGCCTCTGCCTGTCTTTAAATACAGGATCATGGGTTAGGATGACAGTTGGGCTGTTTGTGCATACACGCTAGACAGTCATAAAAAAAGGGAGATGAGGTGTGCCTTGCATAGCCTGATGGCCCATCACCAGGCTGATGATTCTTCCTGAGCTAGAGTGGTGGGAGGAGTTGACACTGACACCTGAATAGGGCTGGATCTGTCCTCACACAATGCAGTCACAACCCCCCTGTTGTGTGTCTAGAGCCAGGGCAAGGAAAAACAGAGTTTTGCGCCCTATAAAGACTTTCCTTTGAAGTTTGCCTACTTCAAAGGCTGAAATGGGTATAAGTACTTGACCTGTGACACCGTATACTCAAAACACTTCGGGGTTGAGGACATTCTATCAGGAAGAGTAGCTGGATTGCTGTCAGGAGACACTATCACTTTGCTGATTGCTTTGTTGTGTTGGCATGCTGCTGCTGCTGCTGCTTCTGTCCTGGGAGCAAAAGGACTGGACTTTGCTTTCTACATCCTTCTTCCAAGGTTCTCCAAGGGCTTGAGTTAAGCTTGCCTCCTGTTAAGAAGTCTCAGGGCCATCAAAGTCTACCCCTACTGGAACTTGGGCTCTATTGCTGAAAGTCAGTTCGCTGACACTACATCGGTGTAATAAATATTACTGTTAAAAATATAGATTAAAAAAATAGACAAACAAAAATATCAACTCCTATACTTAAACAGGTAAGTACAAAAATATCGACGACAAAGTATCAATGTAAAAACTATAGCTATGTAAAATATCGACTTTTATATCAGTATAAAATACAATATTATATATTAAATACATTGAATATAATTTTAACAAAATAAAATAGATTTAATATGCATTTTAATAAAATATAACAAATAAACCTAATAATATTAACACACAAACATAATAATTTATACATATATATTTACTTTAAAACCATTAATAAACTGTTATTTTTAATTTATGTTAACAGTTTAAAACAATATAAAAAATACAAATATATATTAATGACTTAAAATATCTAAAAAACTAAAATCTATAACAAATTGAAACTTTAAACTAATAAAAAATATTTAAACAACAATTTCGCAATACAGTCAGTGCAACAGTAGGGAAAGTGTTGGATTGCAAAGGGGTAAAAGTAACTATTACCACTCCAGTGAGTGCAACAGTATTGCAAATAATACTATTCACTCTCCAGTGAGCGTAACAGTTGGGAAAGTGTTGGATAGCGGAGGAAAAATGTATACTATTCCCACTCCAGTCAGTGCAACAGTAGGTAAAGTGTTGGATAGTGGAGTAGTAAACATGAATATTCACACTCCAGAGAGTACAAAAATAGGGAAAGTGTTGGATAGCGAAGGGGTAAAAATTACTTTTACAACTCTACTAAGTGTAACAGTAGGGAAAGTGTTGGATTGTTGAGGGGTAAACATTAATATTCCCACTCTAGTCAGTTCTAAATAAAAAACAAACAAAATATTAACAACAAAATATTTAAAAATATTTTAAAAATGTAAATACAAATATATTTAATATTAACTAAAAAAATGTAAAACATATCATAATGTTAAATACATATCAGAAATGCCTACAAATATTATATTAAATAAACACAAAAATAAATTTCAGATATTTTTCATCAGAAAATATTTTGAAACAAAAACATTAATTATTACACACATTTTGTTTTTTTATTTCCAATCCCATAACACCACACAATTCACAACCCACATCTAAATTAAAAAATAGATGTACTTCCATAATTATTAATTAATTACCAATAAAAGAAATATTATTAATTAAAAAACAAATTAAAACTCATAAAAATGTATTAACATCCCACACTTTACCCCTATAAGTCCACAACCCACAGCCAAAATTAAACTGTAAAAAAATTAATTACACAATTAAAACGTTTTTTCTATTAAAAAACTAATAGTATTCAACAGCTAATTATAAAGTAACTAAAATTAATTTACTTCCCACCCTTTACCCCATGAAAAGTAAAACCCACACACAAAATAAACAATTACCCTGATCAAATATCAATTAATTAATTATAACGAATGATCAACTAATTATTAATTAATTGAACATAAATTACTTACCACCCTTTACCCCTATAAACCCCACAACCTGCACCTAACATTAATTACATACTTACCATAATTAATTGTCAATTAATTAATTAATATTAATTAACAACTAATCATTCAATAATTAAAAATAAATTACTTACCAACCTTTACCCCTATAAACTCCACAACCCGCACCTAAAATTAATTACACCATTACCATAATTAATTGTCAATTAATTATTATAAATTGACAACTAATTAATAAATAAATACAAATAAATTACTTCCCACCCTTTACCCCTATAAACCCCACAACCCGCACCTAAAATGTACCCCAAAAATTTTAAAACACAATTAACATTATAAAATCTCAAATAATATAAATAAAAAATATTCATTAATTTATTATAATTAAATTACTTCCCACCCTATTCCCCTATAAACATGTAACCCGCTACAGAACTAAAAAACACAAAAGTAAATTAAAATAAACTTAATGACTGCTAAACATTTGACAGATATATTAAAAAATATAAACAGTACTTAAAATACATAACACTAATTAAATAATCGATATTTTAAACAATGATATTACTTACTTTCAAATTGACATTCTTGACAACAATATTCTTGCACTCGATATTTCCATTCCACTATATTTTTAACTCAATATTATGGTAGGTCGAATTTTGTACCCTCTATATTCTGTCTCATTTCCGATTTTTAAAATGCTATGTCATTTAGATTTTTCGACGGTATCCTGGTGCTGAGCAGGTACAAATAAAATCTCGTTGCAATCTTTAGGAGTGAGGTAACAGAAGGCTTGGCCCCTGGATCTAGCTCCGTATGCCAAGGATGTGTTCAAGTTTGGCTGAGTGAACATGTCTGAAGGCTTTGTGGAAGCAGATGGGGTTGTTGAGGTATGCTGGGCTTGAGCTGTGTAGTAACTTGAAGGTGTGGATGAGGAGTTGAGCTTGAACTTGCTCATCTTTGTAGGTGGAGCCAGTGGAGCTCCTTGAGGTATAGTGTGATGTGTGTGTGGCAAGGGTGGTTAAAAAAGAGCAGGCATCTGAGTTCTGGATGGTCTGCGGTCTCCTGGTGAGTTACTTGTTGATACTGGCAAGGATGGTATTTCTGTAGTCCAGCTTGTTTGTGACAAGTGCATGGGTGATGGTTTACCGGGAGTTGGCTATGAGTCATTTGAAGATCTTCCTCAGCATTTCCGGATGTGGAAGTGCTAGGCATTGGCAGCGTTGACTTGAATGGTCATGTCGAGTTTGCTGTCGATATTGATTCTGAGGTTCTTGGCATAGGTGATGCGGGTTGGTAGACCCTGGCTCTGTCGTACACCAGGAGGAATCCGACATAGATGGACTCTTATCGAAAATCACCACTTCGATCTTGTCATTGTTCAGCCTCAGACAGTTGGTCTTCATCCAGTCCATTATATTAGTCATGCATGCAATGAATTTGTTGTGGATGCTGAGACTCTAGTCCATGGGAGAAGACAATGAGGTGCGTGCCGTCGGCCAAGGAGAGGACATGAATATAGTGTGAGTGGATGATGTTGGCCAGAGGGATCAGGTAAGTGTTGAAGAGGGTCGGACTTAGATAGGACTCTGCAGATGAGATCAAGGCTGCTTGAGGTAAAGGGTGCCAGGCTGGTTGACAGTGTCTTACCATTCAGGAAGGAGCAGATCCACCTGAGCGTGGATTCCGATATTGTGAAGGCACTGAATGATGATGGATGGGGGACGGTGTCAAACGCCGCGGAACGGTCCAGGAGGATGAGGGCTGCTGCTTTTCCTCCATCTCGTATCATGCGAATGTCAACTGTGGTGGCAATGACATGGGTTTACATGCTGCGGTTGAGTCTAAATTGAGCCTCAATTGTGTCTTGGAGTTGGTGGTTATTGAGTTATTTGGTGAGTTATCTATTGACAGTTTTCTTTAAAACCTTGGCTGGGTACGGTATCACGGAGATCAGCATGTAGTTGGAGAGCATGGCGGGTTCTGTGAAACTTTCTTCAGCAGCAGGAGAACTATTGCATATTTCCAGGAATCTTGCAAGCTCAGTGAGGAGATAGAGGTGTTCAGAATCACTGCGAGTATGTTGCTGATGGGTTGGACTCCTCTGGAATAGACATGGTTGTGGCAGAGGTTCGATGGGGCCCCAGAGTGGATTGACATCATGGTGGTAGTGGTTTCTTCTGTGGTGATGAAATGCCATGTGGTTAGAGCTGAGTCTTTTGATGGAATTGGAAGCCATTTGGCGCAGTCTGTTGTATTTGATAGCATGATACAGTTGCTTTAAATGGCAGGAATTTTGTTGCTGTAGAATTGAGAGCATTGTTGCATAAGTCCTGTAAAGGGGAGGTTGTGTTGAAGGCAGCCAGCAGAGAGGTGAAATCTTTTACAACGGTGAAGATTTCTTTGTGTTTTTGCTGGTGCTGGTGCTGATGTGATCCACCAGGCTGGTGCATTTGGTGGATCGGATTAACTGGTGGTAGCGTCTCAGGGCGGATTTGACAGTTCTTCTGTCTACATTGTCGATGCTAGATCTTCATCTGCCTTCCAGTTGTTTCCAGTGTCATTTTTCATCCTGATTTGCTCCGTGTATCAGCTAGCTGGAGTTGCTGTACTTGAGGGGGACCAGGTAGACCGCACAGGAGCTGATTCAGTTGTTGAAATTCTGGATGTACTCAGGAGAGACTGTAGCTGTATTTGAGTCAGAAATAGTTGAGGGCACTCATCCATATCTTGTCCAGGATGTTGTTCCAATTTCCACAGGCTGTACTGGTGGTATTTTGTGTATGTTGCAGTAGGACAGGAATGCTCAACTTGATACGGGCCAAGGTAACTGGTGTGGGTTCCTTGATGAGGATTTTGTTAAAGGAGGTAAAAAGGGGACCCTGTTGAAAGGTGCCTGGTGATTGGGTAGATTCTTTAACTTGTTGTATGAGGTCCAGGTCCAGGTTTCTGAGGTCTTTGGGAAGAGCTTTTGAATTAAGGTTGGCATGGTTGTAGAAGTTTAGGTCTCCTAGAAGTAAATAGTTGCTTTGTCAAGGACGAGTGGTAAGACAATGTCCACAAATGTGTTGATGAACTTTACTCATGGTCTTGGTGATTTGTAGATGAGGTGCCATTCGGGGTGTACCTACCAGTGATGTGGAGCTTGAACAACAGGTGTTCCATTTCGGTGGATGATGCGTCCGAGGAGGTGTTGCAGCTGATGGTGTTTTTGTGAATGACGGCGATTCTGAGCCTGGACTTGTGAGGTCTGTCTTGTCTAATGATTTCCTATATGGTGTAGGGATTTCTTTGGCAATGCTGGCAGCAAGGTGGGGTTCAGCAGGTTTCTGTGAGGAACAGAAGGTCAGGGAATGGTCATTTAACAGGTCCCAGATGTTCGTGGCATGTTTGGTGAGTGCGGGCGCTGAGAAGCATGCATGTGAATATGGAGTGTTGTGTAGGTGGCAATAGTGGGGTGTTCTGTGCTCTCTTTGTTGGGGGTGTGAGAGCAAAAGTAATGGCAGGAGAGCAGGAGAATGCTACCTCGGAGTTGAGTAGTGTGGAGCAGCAGCAACATGGCAAGGGGCAGCTAGGATTGAAAGCGTGGAGGGTCGTTGTGGTACAGTGATGGGTGAGGGGAGGACCAGGGTTTCTGGGGTTGGGCAGAGGATATTGCGGACGGTTGCAGACATGCTTGACTTTGTCACGCCAGAAGCCTGCCTGATGCACATTTCCATGCTGCGGGCAACAGGATGTAGATCCTGAGAGAGGGGAGGACAGCAAGGGGTGGTGGGAGGAGCTAGAAGCAGCGCAGGAGGTGGGAGGGTGAGAAACAGGCAAGTGAGAAGAGTGCGAGGAGAAGGCAACGGAGCGTGCAGTGAAGCAGGGGAGCTGGCAGAGAGGGAAAGACAACCCTAGACAATGCGAGAGCTCAAAAGGAGCAAAGCAAGGGTGAATAACGAGCAAAGAAGCTAAAAGGACCAGAAAGGCAAAAGTGGTAAAAGCGGAGAAAGTGTCAATTAAAACTTTCAAATTGATAGTTTGGAAAGCTATAAATTTAAAATAGAGTAGTTAGGTATTTTTTTTAACTTTTGCAAAATACTGTGGTTGGTACTGATATTCAAATATGTGCTTCTGCTGGTAAGGTGGGAGTGAAGCATTGTAGTAAAGTTGGGGAGGAAGCAACTGCTTGTGATAAGTCACTTTCCTTTCTCAATGATAAATGCTACCTTTATTAAGGAATTCTTTCCTTGCTTCTAAACACAGATACCAAATGTTTTATAAATTATTCAGCCTTCTACATGACTGACTCAGTCTTGCTACCATTAAAAGTAGTCAGCAGAATAAAGGTGCCTTGCCCAGTGCCCACTCATACCTACCACCTCCTCCATTCTGTTCCAGCCAGCCTACAAATTGCATTCCCATCTTGGCACATGTCACATTTCTCCCACGGTTTGTGCCTTAGTGTCTATTTTTCATGGCTTTCATTACTATTCCATCTTCTATTTTTCATTAACAACGCAACTAAGCCTACTACATGACTGATTACTGAACGTATCCATAGGCAAACCTAAACCTTGCCCAGCAGTGACTTGCTCCAAAGTCCAGGAAGAAAATATCTGTTGCACATTTAATGGGGTGTTGTGTAGGATTCAGTCTAGACTTAGGGCGGGACTCAAGAAAGACAAGGATAAGAGTAG
Organism: Lissotriton helveticus; assembly: GCF_964261635.1. Classification (NCBI taxonomy): domain Eukaryota; kingdom Metazoa; phylum Chordata; class Amphibia; order Caudata; family Salamandridae; genus Lissotriton; species Lissotriton helveticus. The sequence continues at coordinate 2,093,092,941 of NC_136065.1, read as the reverse complement.
GGCCATTGGAATTGATGATATATAAAGTTGTCCCCAGCAGTGGCCGGCACATGTAAGCGCAGTCGGGCGGGTCATGATGGGGCGGGTGGGGTGAGGTGGGAGGGGGGATGTCGACAGGATAAGTATAATTAAATAAATATATAATACCTATGCAGTCATCTGTCGTCTTCCCCCTCTGCTGTGCCCTGCCCCGCCGCGGTTACCTCTGCCGGGTGCCGCAGGTTGTCCCCAATGGAACATGCTGTCCTGCCAGGTTGGCTCCATTAGTGTTTCATGATATATCTAAATATAGTCCAGTAAATTGTGCAGTATTAATTTAATGTGTCCTATTGTTCAATGGCAACATATATTTATATTTTGCAGCTCAGTGATCACCACCTCATGAATACATTTAAACTTTTCATAAAAACTCTGTTTTTGAATATGGTAGTGGTCAGGGATTAATTCGTACCACGCACTGCTTTATATGAATTATGTTTTGTGAAAAAAGGCCCTGTGATAATGGATCACTTAAAAAACACTCTAGTGACCCTACGGGGACCAGGACAGCTACTATCTGACCACATGAGCAAACTGTTGTGTTGAGTATTCATGTTCTTTCTTCAATCCTTGGCTCATCCAGCTGCTCCTGCTGGAGGCCATGCCCCAGAGTTACATGGAAGACAGCGGATTGGCTGCACCTCCAGAAGATGGAGGCAATTGCAGTGTGGTCCTGCTGTCTGATGTTCCTGGAGTAGGGAGAGAAATAGGATGCTACCACTGCCTTGGGCCACCAGCCTGAAGGATCCTGGCCACACAACAGCTACCACCTTGGGTAGCCGAGGTCCCAAGCCACCTTGAACACTCCACATATGCCCTCCAACAGAAACTGAGCAAAGGCTGGGAGGATGTCAAGAAGAGATGAATGGAAGTCAAACAACAAGACATTTTAAAGAGGTTGGAGGACATGGATGCACATCTTTTTTAGAGATTGTATGGGCCTGTTGCTGGAGGAGAGGGTGGGAAGGACAGATGGAAGACTTTAGGTTTTAAAAAGGAAATTGTCTTAATGTTGGATGTGTGGTTGGGACTAGGCAAAACTGTTTAGTGTAGAATCACCCTTAATTAAAAAGATAACACCGCCAATGTAGTGACAATAAAAGACTGAGCCCTGCTCCTGGCCCCTCACAAAGCAATTGTCCAACTGTGTTCATCCCATTCATTCTCTCTTTAGTCTATCCCTTCCTGAGCTCACTTACCACATTAGGATTTGTACTTACCTTACCACCTCCAGTCCACCCCCTGCAGTTAGTGTTGGAAAACTGACCATGACCATACCCCCCTTTAATGTCCTGATTAGGCAGAGCAGCATCCATCCTTACTGCCCTTCTGTTAACTTTTGTAACTATTGACCACCAATGGTGCCTGCCTACACAGAGTCTAAAAACACAATTACCTCATTCCAAGCCTCAGAACTTCTTTTCTTACCTGGGTAGAAAAAGTAATGTCTGCTGCCTCCCCCAATAGGACTAATACCATATAGCAAGGTTTTCCAAAGGGCCTTCATAATGCTGGTGTTGGATGTCCCATTGCTAACAAGGATGACATCACAGGAAAAGCATTGGCAAAGCCTAATGGTCTTGCCTGTGAGAGTACATGGCTTTTGCAATGTTTTGTAGCCATGCTGTGCATTTGTGTGGATTCTTCAACAGCTAATTATAAAGTAACTAAAATTAATTTACTTCCCACCCTTTACCCCATGAAAAGTAAAACCCACACACAAAATAAACAATTACCCTGATCAAATATCAATTAATTAATTATAACGAATGATCAACTAATTATTAATTAATTGAACATAAATTACTTACCACCCTTTACCCCTATAAACCCCACAACCTGCACCTAACATTAATTACATACTTACCATAATTAATTGTCAATTAATTAATTAATATTAATTAACAACTAATCATTCAATAATTAAAAATAAATTACTTACCAACCTTTACCCCTATAAACTCCACAACCCGCACCTAAAATTAATTACACCATTACCATAATTAATTGTCAATTAATTAATATAAATTGACAACTAATTAATAAATAAATACAAATAAATTACTTCCCACCCTTTACCCCTATAAACCCCACAACCCGCACCTAAAATGTACCCCAAAAATTTTAAAACACAATTAACATTATAAAATCTCAAATAATATAAATAAAAAATATTCATTAATTTATTATAATTAAATTACTTCCCACCCTATTCCCCTATAAACATGTAACCCGCTACAGAACTAAAAAACACAAATGTAAATTAAAATAAACTTAATGACTGCTAAACATTTGACAGATATATTAAAAAATATAAACAGTACTTAAAATACATAACACTAATTAAATAATCGATATTTTAAACAATGATATTACTTACTTTCAAATTGACATTCTTGACAACAATATTCTTGCACTCGATATTTCCATTCCACTATATTTTTAACTCAATATTATGGTAGGTCGAATTTTGTACCCTCTATATTCTGTCTCATTTCCGATTTTTAAAATGCTATGTCATTTAGATTTTTCGACGGTATCCTGGTGCTGAGCAGGTACAAATAAAATCTCGTTGCAATCTTTAGGAGTGAGGTAACAGAAGGCTTGGCCCCTGGATCTAGCTCCGTATGCCAAGGATGTGTGCAAGTTCGGCTGAGTGAACATGTCTGAAGGCTTTGTGGAAGCAGATGGGGTTGTTGAGGTATGCTGGGCTTGAGCTGTGTAGTAACTTGAAGGTGTGGATGAGGAGTTGAGCTTGAACTTGCTCATCTTTGTAGGTGGAGCCAGTGGAGCTCCTTGAGGTATAGTGTGATGTGTGTGGCAAGGGTGGTTAAAAAAGAGCAGGCATCTGAGTTCTGGATGGTCTGCGGTCTCCTGGTGAGTTACTTGTTGATACTGGCAAGGATGGTATTTCTGTAGTCCAGCTTGTTTGTGACAAGTGCATGGGTGATGGTTTACCGGGAGTTGGCTATGAGTCATTTGAAGATCTTCCTCAGCATTTCCGGATGTGGAAGTGCTAGGCATTGGCAGCGTTGACTTGAATGGTCATGTCGAGTTTGCTGTCGATATTGATTCTGAGGTTCTTGGCATAGGTGATGCGGGTTGGTAGACCCTGGCTCTGTCGTACACCAGGAGGAATCCGACATAGATGGACTCTTATCGAAAATCACCACTTCGATCTTGTCATTGTTCAGCCTCAGACAGTTGGTCTTCATCCAGTCCATTATATTAGTCATGCATGCAATGAATTTGTTGTGGATGCTGAGACTCTAGTCCATGGGAGAAGACAATGAGGTGCGTGCTGTCGGCCAAGGAGAGGACATGAATATAGTGTGAGTGGATGATGTTGGCCAGAGGGATCAGGTAAGTGTTGAAGAGGGTCGGACTTAGATAGGACTCTGCAGATGAGATCAAGGCTGCTTGAGGTAAAGGGTGCCAGGCTGGTTGACAGTGTCTTACCATTCAGGAAGGAGCAGATCCACCTGAGCGTGGATTCCGATATTGTGAAGGCACTGAATGATGATGGATGGGGGACGGTGTCAAACGCCGCGGAACGGTCCAGGAGGATGAGGGCTGCTGCTTTTCCTCCATCTCGTATCATGCGAATGTCAACTGTGGTGGCAATGACATGGGTTTACATGCTGCGGTTGAGTCTAAATTGAGCCTCAATTGTGTCTTGGAGTTGGTGGTTATTGAGTTATTTGGTGAGTTATCTATTGACAGTTTTCTTTAAAACCTTGGCTGGGTACGGTATCACGGAGATCAGCATGTAGTTGGAGAGCATGGTGGGTTCTGTGAAACTTTCTTCAGCAGCAGGAGAACTATTGCATATTTCCAGGAATCTTGCAAGCTCAGTGAGGAGATAGAGGTGTTCAGAATCACTGCGAGTATGTTGCTGATGGGTTGGACTCCTCTGGAATAGACATGGTTGTGGCAGAGGTTCGATGGGGCCCCAGAGTGGATTGACATCATGGTGGTAGTGGTTTCTTCTGTGGTGATGAAATGCCATGTGGTTAGAGCTGAGTCTTTTGATGGAATTGGAAGCCATTTGGCGCAGTCTGTTGTATTTGATAGCATGATACAGTTGCTTTAAATGGCAGGAATTTTGTTGCTGTAGAATTGAGAGCATTGTTGCATAAGTCCTGTAAAGGGGAGGTTGTGTTGAAGGCAGCCAGCAGAGAGGTGAAATCTTTTACAACGGTGAAGATTTCTTTGTGTTTTTGCTGGTGCTGGTGCTGATGTGATCCACCAGGCTGGTGCATTTGGTGGATCGGATTAACTGGTGGTAGCGTCTCAGGGCGGATTTGACAGTTCTTCTGTCTACATTGTCGATGCTAGATCTTCATCTGCCTTCCAGTTGTTTCCAGTGTCATTTTTCATCCTGATTTGCTCCGTGTATCAGCTAGCTGGAGTTGCTGTACTTGAGGGGGACCAGGTAGACCGCACAGGAGCTGATTCAGTTGTTGAAATTCTGGATGTACTCAGGAGAGACTGTAGCTGTATTTGAGTCAGAAATAGTTGAGGGCACTCATCCATATCTTGTCCAGGATGTTGTTCCAATTTCCACAGGCTGTACTGGTGGTATTTTGTGTATGTTGCAGTAGGACAGGAATGCTCAACTTGATACGGGCCAAGGTAACTGGTGTGGGTTCCTTGATGAGGATTTTGTTAAAGGAGGTAAAAAGGGGACCCTGTTGAAAGGTGCCTGGTGATTGGGTAGATTCTTTAACTTGTTGTATGAGGTCCAGGTCCAGGTTTCTGAGGTCTTTGGGAAGAGCTTTTGAATTAAGGTTGGCATGGTTGTAGAAGTTTAGGTCTCCTAGAAGTAAATAGTTGCTTTGTCAAGGACGAGTGGTAAGACAATGTCCACAAATGTGTTGATGAACTTTACTCATGGTCTTGGTGATTTGTAGATGAGGTGCCATTCGGGGTGTACCTACCAGTGATGTGGAGCTTGAACAACAGGTGTTCCATTTCGGTGGATGATGCGTCCGAGGAGGTGTTGCAGCTGATGGTGTTTTTGTGAATGACGGCGATTCTGAGCCTGGACTTGTGAGGTCTGTCTTGTCTAATGATTTCCTATATGGTGTAGGGATTTCTTTGGCAATGCTGGCAGCAAGGTGGGGTTCAGCAGGTTTCTGTGAGGAACAGAAGGTCAGGGAATGGTCATTTAACAGGTCCCAGATGTTCGTGGCATGTTTGGTGAGTGCGGGCGCTGAGAAGCATGCATGTGAATATGGAGTGTTGTGTAGGTGGCAATAGTGGGGTGTTCTGTGCTCTCTTTGTTGGGGGTGTGAGAGCAAAAGTAATGGCAGGAGAGCAGGAGAATGCTACCTCGGAGTTGAGTAGTGTGGAGCAGCAGCAACATGGCAAGGGGCAGCTAGGATTGAAAGCGTGGAGGGTCGTTGTGGTACAGTGATGGGTGAGGGGAGGACCAGGGTTTCTGGGGTTGGGCAGAGGATATTGCGGACGGTTGCAGACATGCTTGACTTTGTCACGCCAGAAGCCTGCCTGATGCACATTTCCATGCTGCGGGCAACAGGATGTAGATCCTGAGAGAGGGGAGGACAGCAAGGGGTGGTGGGAGGAGCTAGAAGCAGCGCAGGAGGTGGGAGGGTGAGAAACAGGCAAGTGAGAAGAGTGCGAGGAGAAGGCAACGGAGCGTGCAGTGAAGCAGGGGAGCTGGCAGAGAGGGAAAGACAACCCTAGACAATGCGAGAGCACAAAAGGAGCAAAGCAAGGGTGAATAACGAGCAAAGAAGCTAAAAGGACCAGAAAGGCAAAAGTGGTAAAAGCGGAGAAAGTGTCAATTAAAACTTTCAAATTGATAGTTTGGAAAGCTATAAATTTAAAATAGAGTAGTTAGGTATTTTTTTTAACTTTTGCAAAATACTGTGGTTGGTACTGATATTCAAATATGTGCTTCTGCTGGTAAGGTGGGAGTGAAGCATTGTAGTAAAGTTGGGGAGGAAGCAACTGCTTGTGATAAGTCACTTTCCTTTCTCAATGATAAATGCTACCTTTATTAAGGAATTCTTTCCTTGCTTCTAAACACAGATACCAAATGTTTTATAAATTATTCAGCCTTCTACATGACTGCCTCAGTCTTGCTACCATTAAAAGTAGTCAGCAGAATAAAGGTGCCTTGCCCAGTGCCCACTCATACCTACCACCTCCTCCATTCTGTTCCAGCCAGCCTACAAATTGCATTCCCATCTTGGCACATGTCACATTTCTCCCACGGTTTGTGCCTTAGTGTCTATTTTTCATGGCTTTCATTACTATTCCATCTTCTATTTTTCATTAACAACGCAACTAAGCCTACTACATGACTGATTACTGAACGTATCCATAGGCAAACCTAAACCTTGCCCAGCAGTGACTTGCTCCAAAGTCCAGGAAGAAAATATCTGTTGCACATTTAATGGGGTGTTGTGTAGGATTCAGTCTAGACTTAGGGCGGGACTCAAGAAAGACAAGGATAAGAGTAGGGCCATTGGAATTGATGATATATAAAGTTGTCCCCAGCAGTGGCCGGCACATGTAAGCGCAGTCGGGCGGGTCATGATGGGGCGGGTGGGGTGAGGTGGGAGGGGGGATGTCGACAGGATAAGTATAATTAAATAAATATATAATACCTATGCAGTCATCTGTCGTCTTCCCCCTCTGCTGTGCCCTGCCCCGCCGCGGTTACCTCTGCCGGGTGCCGCAGGTTGTCCCCAATGGAACATGCTGTCCTGCCAGGTTGGCTCCATTAGTGTTTCATGATATATCTAAATATAGTCCAGTAAATTGTGCAGTATTAATTTAATGTGTCCTATTGTTCAATGGCAACATATATTTATATTTTGCAGCTCAGTGATCACCACCTCATGAATACATTTAAACTTTTCATAAAAACTCTGTTTTTGAATATGGTAGTGGTCAGGGATTAATTCGTACCACGCACTGCTTTATATGAATTATGTTTTGTGAAAAAAGGCCCTGTGATAATGGATCACTTAAAAAACACTCTAGTGACCCTACGGGGACCAGGACAGCTACTATCTGACCACATGAGCAAACTGTTGTGTTGAGTATTCATGTTCTTTCTTCAATCCTTGGCTCATCCAGCTGCTCCTGCTGGAGGCCATGCCCCAGAGTTACATGGAAGACAGCGGATTGGCTGCACCTCCAGAAGATGGAGGCAATTGCAGTGTGGTCCTGCTGTCTGATGTTCCTGGAGTAGGGAGAGAAATAGGATGCTACCACTGCCTCGGGCCACCAGCCTGAAGGATCCTGGCCACACGACAGCTGCCACCTCATGTAGCTGAGTTCCCAAGCCACCTTGAACACTCCACATATGCCCTCCAACAGAAACTGAGCAAAGGCTGGGAGGATGTCAAGAAGAGATGAATGGAAGTCAAACAACAAGACATTTTAAAGAGGTTGGAGGACATGGATGCACATCTTTTTTAGAGATTGTATGGGCCTGTTGCTGGAGGAGAGGGTGGGAAGGACAGATGGAAGACTTTAGGTTTTAAAAAGGAAATTGTCTTATTGTTGGATGTGTGGTTGGGACTAGGCAAAACTGTTTAGTGTAGAATCACCCTTAATTAAAAAGATAACACCGCCAATGTAGTGACAATAAAAGACTGAGCCCTGCTCCTGGCCCCTCACAAAGCAATTGTCCAACTGTGTTCATCCCATTCATTCTGTCTTTAGTCTATCCCTTCCTGAGCTCACTTACCACATTAGGAATTGTACTTACCTTACCACCTCCAGTCCACCCCCTGCAGTTAGTGTTGGAAAACTGACCATGACCATACCCCCCTTTAATGTCCTGATTAGGCAGAGCAGCATCCATCCTTACTGCCCTTCTGTTAACTTTTGTAACTATTGACCACCAATGGTGCCTGCCTACACAGAGTCTAAAAACACAATTACCTCATTCCAAGCCTCAGAACTTCTTTTCTTACCTGGGTAGAAAAAGTAATGTCTGCTGCCTCCCCCAATAGGACTAATACCATATAGCAAGGTTTTCCAAAGGGCCTTCATAATGCTGGTGTTGGATGTCCCATTGCTAACAAGGATGACATCACAGGAAAAGCATTGGCAAAGCCTAATGGTCTTGCCTGTGAGAGTACATGGCTTTTGCAATGTTTTGTAGCCATGCTGTGCATTTGTGTGGATGCTTTGCAGTAATGCTAAAAGTATTTTATTAAAGTAATATGATGCAGGGAGGTCTAAAGCATAATTTATTCAAAAAGCTCAGTAATATTGCACATATCAGAGCCCTTTTTAGTTCGTAGCCTAGTTCACAGAACTGCTGTCTGGTTTGCTGATTACATCTTAGGGACATTCAGAAAGCTTACCTGGGAATGCATTCTGCCCATTGCTTACCATTGGCTTTGTGGTTTGTAACTTGCATTTCCTTGCTTTCTGTTTTCTGACTCTATTTATTTTAGGCCGTCCGACTTGAGTTCATCCACTCCCTTGCCCAACCCTTGCTTATCGTATCCTTCCGAGATCTTACTTTCTGTAAACGGGCCTTTACATTTTTTTCATATCTTGCCACAATTCCTGTGCATTTAAACACAAAGGTCAAATGTCAGGTTCTGTATTCTGAGGGAGCCTATTTTATTAATATTTTAGCCAAGCTGTACAGGAGCCACACTGCTATACAGCATGGCTACAAATCATTGACAATGTTGGCAATGCCCATAGTGTAGTGCATGAACAAAGGGCACTCACCGGCAGAGGCAAAGGGTCTTAAAGGTGACACGTGTTGGCGTTGCCAATGCTTGTTTTTATTCAACAGGGTTTTGGGAGGGGTTTTATTCTGGTATTTGAAAAGAATGTACATTTCTAATTTGCAGTACCTGTTGTGATTTTCTTTGGTTTTTTTTCGTGTGAGTTGACTGAAGGTGGAAGTAGGAAGGAAGTCTGAAAGTGAGCAGCTATGTATTGGTCTGAATTGAAAATAGACATGGCCATACGAATCAAAAGAAAGCAAAAGATGTAAATTATTATTAATGCATTATAATAAGAGGCCTATCTGTCACTAGACAATCACAGGCATTGTCCCTGAGGCCTAGCTATCTATCAAAGGTTAATGATGACCGCTAACTTCGTCCAATGTAGAGATTTTAAGTGCAGGTTTCAGTGTGAAGCATTCTGTGCCTAATTGAAAGAAAAATGTCATGGGAAGGAGATCTGGTTTTATGGAAATTTTGGATTGGAGGAACCTGTTTTGATTTCCGGTGCCAGCACAGCACCCTGTGATTCTGAGCAAATCAGTTAATCTCTCCCTGATGCGTGAAAAAGAAAAAAATATGACATTTTGTAAAAAATCCCATCACATAGAGAAATCAATTGCGCCCATGTTCATGTCTTGGTGACCATATATTTGGAAGCAGACAGCATCTGTTGTCAAAATAAGCATCCGTTTCAAAGGAGGAAAGGGCTTTTTGGAAGTATGAGTTGCATAGTGAAACATAGCTACAAGTGGCAAAAGCTTTAACAAGGACGACAGGGGAATAAGAAACAAGCATTTACAATGCAATGGTCTCGGCATCATTAAAGGCAGAGCTATTGGCATTGCTCATGACATTTCTTTTTTTTTTTTTTTTAAATCATCAATGGCATTGTCATTTACATTGCCAATAGCTTAATCGTTAAATAAATGGCATTGTCATTTACAATGCCAATAGCTACACCCTACACAGAGCCACACTCACACAGACACACTCAACAGCACTCTGCACTTTGTACTGAACAGCACACAGCACTCTGCAATCAATAGCACACAGCACTCAACAGCACACAACACACTGCACTCAACAGCACACAGCACTCTCCACTCAACAGCACACAGCACTCAACAGCACACAGCACTCTACAGCACACAACACTTTACAGCACACAGCACTCTACAGCACACAGCACTCTACAGCACACAGCACTCTACAGCACACAGCACTTCTCAGCACACAGCACTTCTCAGCACACAGCACTTCTCAGCACACAGCACTTTACAGCACACAGCACTCTACAGCACACAGCACTCTACAGCACACAGCACTCTACAGCACACAGCCCTCTGCACTCTACATCACACAGCACTCTACAGCACACAGCACTCTACAGCACACAGCACTCTACACGGTTATAGAGGGCAGAGAGTACTAAAGTAAGTTCTTTTATGTGGATATGTTTACATGTAGTCCGTCTATCTGTGTTCAGCTATCGGCAGAGAATGGGACAGAAGTCAAAAGTGGTAAGTGAAAAAGCGCAGAATCACTCATCGCCAAAGTAGGGCAGTCGTGATTGGCGGGCAGCCTCGGCTAGTGTCTGTGTTCTGGTGCCAGCAAAGGTCCGTGGGGTCAGTAGCCCCCGCAACCGTGTCCGATTAATTTCACGGGAGGGGCTGCGGGCTCTGCCTCTCACTTCTACCCTCGCCGTACATCTCTTATAAAGATATATTCACAGGCACATATCCTGTAGGGTCAGCGGCAGCCCCTGCCTGGCCGGCCTGTCAGGCTCCACCGGCTGCAAAAACTTACAGACGTAAAGAGCATAACGCAGCTGAATTATTAAAATGATCTCCACACAAACATGAAACATTTACGAGACGAGTTTGGGAGTGCTGCATCGTGTTAAACCCTACCCTGGCGTCCCTGAGGAGTTGGGTATACGTCCCAGAGGAGAATCAAAATCCTGCAAGAAGTAAACACGACATGTCATCGACGTGCATGCGAGCATCCCCACCACCTGCACAAACACAGTCTTATTCATCTAGTTCCGGGACACTTACCCCCGCATCACTCTGCTCACGTACATCACCCACATCACACGTGTGCACGCACCACATTGTCACGCAGAGTGCACTTGTTTTTATCGCTTCCCTTCAAGGAATATACAGTCACTGGATGAATCGCTTACATTTCATCATAAGTAGAACTACACCGCATCATGCTTTATCGGATTAAAAACAAAACAAACAGAAAAACGAGCAGCTGTACCATGGGGATGAGTGGACACGTATATGTATAGCATTGTCTGATGACAGGGTTCCTCGCTAAGTCCGATGCTCTTTAATATCTACGTATCGGACTTGGCGAGGGTAATAAAATCCTATGGAATCGCACTCACAACCTATGCTGATGACACTCAGTTAGTGTTATCGGTACACAACGATGGCATTGCAGTCGCGGCCAACTTCCAGGAGGGAATGAGGGCAATAAGTTCCTGGATGTCATCAAACTGTCTCAAACTAAACTCCGACAAAACGGAGGTGATGACATTCGGGAACTTGCAACCCACCTGGTCCCCTCAGTGGTGGCCTTCCCAGCTGGGGAACCCCCCTCAACCTGTAGTCAAGGTGCGCAATCTGGGAGTAATCTTCGACACCAATCTGACATTCTCTCATCATGCCAATGCGGTGGTATCCTCTTCCTTTTATATCTTAAAAAGGATAAAAAAATTATTGCCATACCTGCCGCCTTCTGCGGGCAAAACCCTGATCAGCTCCCTGGTGTTCTCAAGAACAGATTATTGCAATGCCCTCCTTCTAAATGCCCAAGAAAAGGTCCTTCAAAAACTACAGACGGTACAAAATGCCGCAGCCAGGGTCCTTTTGGCTATTCCCAAATTCACTCCCACGTCCCCCTATATCAGAAAGCTACATTGGCTCCCCATACGGAGTCGAATCAAATTCAAGGCTTTATGCATAGCCTATAAAACTATTAATAGCCCCGGCCCGCAGTTTTTAAAAACAGCTCTCCGTCCCGTGGAGCATGCAAGAACCTTACGATCATCCTCAGCACATTTACTAAGGGTTCCACGGACAAGGAGGACTAACTGGGGAGACAGATGTTTTTCCATAGGAACTGCTAAACTGTGGAATACATTACCATCTCACATCAAAACTGCCCCTTCCCTACTACACTTCAGAAAGAACCTTAAAACCTGGCTGTTTCAATCCTAAACTATTTCTTGCCTCCAGAGTGAGTTCAGTAGTACTAGCGCCGAGACACCTTCACGGGTATTTGCGCGCTCTAAAAATCGCATAAAATAAATAAATAAAAGTATACTGTATCCTTATCGGCTGCTGCCCCGCCTCCCTTTCCCTCTATAGAGAATGGAATAACATTAGTCTTGACAGTAACAGCGCAGACAATCTCGAGCTAAAACATGTAGTGGGGCATTGGTCCCATCACTCGGTGAAAGCATCTAGGGGAAAGGGGGCGCGGTAGCACGCTTTAACTGGAGAAATGGCAACAGCGATGCGGCAGGCAGTGTTGTGGCGGGAGTCCTTCGCCAGGTCTGCTCTCCGCCCAGGCTCAGCACGGACATTGTAGACATGGAAGTTGATTGTGAGCACAAGTAGGGACCGGCCTGTAATCCGGTTGTCTGTATCCATGAAGCGGGCAGCAAGTCAACCAGTGATAGGCAACGGGTGAAAGGCACGAACAACGGCACAAACAGGGGTGCAGGAGTACTAAAAACGGCACAAACGGGGGCAGAGGCAGAGGCTCGAGGCTCACCTTTACTGCTGTGAAAGGAAAAATGGCGGCCGCAGGCTTGCAAATTTTTCGGGATCGGGGGCGTGGTTTTGCTGTTTTGAGTGACGCATGACGTCACTGTCTAAAGAACAGCAAAACTTACGCCCCCAAATCCGAAAAAGACGGGGCTAAATTGGAGTGACGCATCTCTCCTCTAATGGCTGGCCTCCGTTTAGGAAGCCAGCCAATGGAGGAGAGACGGGGCAGGGAGGCGGGTTAAACAGCACACTAAGAGACATTAAATCTCCGACCCCAGACTGCGCAAGCGCAGCCTTTAGGTCCTTGACCTAAAAAATAAAGATAGTACCTCAATCACAGAACAATCAGTGAAAGGACAGCAATCAAGCTAAAGTAATCAGTACCTGGTCCATGGTCCAGCCAAAAGGAGAGGAAGTGAAGCTGGGACACGCTTGCCAATTAAAAGGCAACATATGAGAGTGACAATGAAGTCAACTAATGGTAAGCAATGAGCGGGCTGCAAGCCCCTTGTTGCATACATATTTCTGGCAGGCGAGAGGGCATTCAGCAAATTCACTGCCATGGGCAAGGCCTAAAAAACACAAGCTTTTTCTTCTTCTGAATGATGCTAGTGAACCACCAAAAGGAGTCTTATTCAGTATCACAGGCAACTAGACTAAAAGAAAACAGAGTGAGTGGAAAATCCAAGACAGAGACCATCATAATAAACATTTCATTTCATTTCAAAAATTCTTTATTTCGGCCATCCAGGCCTTAAAATAGTACAGATTAAAACATTATAAAAAGGAGATAGTTATAAAATTCATTGCATAGACATCATAGAATTCATTATACACGTATTAGCCATGTTTGCAGTAAAAAATGAGGTTCAGGGTATTTGAAACTTTAGCATTAAATAACAACTAATTTGCGCCTTTTAGTCCACATGGCTAACAAATACTTAGAGAGTGCAAATACGATAGAGCTTGATGTGTTAGTCTTTAGGATTCTAAGAGCATATAAACAATTTTTAAAACCTAAGTTTCTGCAAAGTGGTGCCAGCCAGTACTTCTTGGATTTAGTGTAAGCGGGACAGAAAAAAAGCACATGGAGTTCATCCTCTACTTCACAGCTACATCCTGGACAGAACTTAATAACAGAGGCTGACCATTTACTTATGAAAACTTTAAGTGGTAAAGTGCCGTATCTCCATTGAATGAAAGGTTTCCTCGCTAGAATCGGGAAAACAACATCCATAAAATCCTCCAACAAGTAAGAATTTTTGAAATCTAAAAAAGAATCAGTCAAAGTACCAACATTAGAGGCACAGACAACAGAGTTCAATTTTTTGTCCTTAAAAATCCTGGTAAGAGACTTACGCGATAGCTCGAGACAGCCCCTTTCCGGGTTGTCCCACATATCAGGCAAACCTAAACTTAAAAGTTCACACTTTACGAATGCCAGCCAGGGAATTTTACCTGCACTATTAAGACTTAATACCTGCTTCGGCTCTTGCCTATAATGCAACAGCTCTGTGGTTGCCCATAACCTATTGCAAAACCTGAGCGGCTTTAGTGCTAATTCGTCTTCTATAGGTGTGAATCCCAAGTCTAGTCTTAGAGGAAGGAGTGGGGTACTTTGAGGGAGTGACAACAACCGTCTGATACATTTTGTTTCTAGCTTGGCAATTTCTGAGCCGCAAGAGTGTCCCCACAGCTCTCCGCCATAGAGAGCTGCAGCCCTGGCTTGGGTCTTGTAAATCTCCAGAGCTGGGCTCACTGGCTTGAATGTTGATGTGTTTGAAACCTTAAAAATACCACCCGCCAGCTGTGACAATTTCAACTGAGACTTTACTTGTTGAGATCCCCAGGAGAGATTTTCATGTAGTGTTACCCCAAGATATTGAAATGTCGTGACCCTTTCCAACCTCACACGACCCAAGGTCGGATTTGGTCGTGTGGATGCCAGAGGATTAAATATCATAAATTTTGTTTTATCGGCATTTATCTCAAGACCACGACATCGACAGAAGTCCCCGAAGCCATTCAGTATCCGTTGTATCCCCATAGGGGATTTGGAAAGCAGGAGGGTATCATCGGCGAACATAATCGCCGGTACCCTCCTGCCTGCCAGCCTTGGGGCGTCGTTATTGGGGACGTTGTTCAGATGTGAAATTACACCGTTAACGTAGAGGCAAAATAGGGTCGGTGCCAAAACACAGCCCTGTCTCACCCCTCTATCGACTGGGAACCTAGGTGACAGTGCCCCATTCCTCCCACATCTGACCTGGGAGAATTTCCTCTCATGCAGCCTCATCAACACATTCAATACTTGGGACGGAACACCCAAGTCCTGGAGAACCCCCCACAGTTTCCCCCTTGGCACTAGATCAAACGCGGACCGGAGGTCCACAAACACCATCGATCTTTGCCGTTTTCCAGTACAGAGAATCAGGCGAAAGATCTGGTCCATGGTGGATGTGTTCCTCCTGAACCCCGCCTGAAAGGGACTTAGGACTTCGAATTCCTCCATCCATGCCAACAGGTGGTCCAGGACAATCCGCGCAAAATTTTTGGGGGGTCGTCAATGAGGCTAATAGGCCTGTAGTTGACTGGGAGCAGAGGAGAACCCTTCCTTTAAATTGGGACTATCTCTGCTCCCAGCCAAGTACAGGGAACCGCCATACCTCTTAGGATTGCATTGAAAACAGTGAGCAGGTAAGGAACCCAGATCCCAGGTTCATGCCTAAATAGGTCTCCAGGGAGTTTATCAAGTCCCGGAGCCTTACCCACTGCAAGTTTCCCTATCGCGTGCGACACCTCCCCCATAATAAACATAAAACAGTTAGCAACATAGTATTGATTTATTTTCAAACATAAGCATAGCAAAGCACTTAAGTCTCATGACTCAGGGAAAGGTTAGTTAAGTAGAATCCATACAGCATAGATTGTACAACCGTTGTTGTAATGTATGCTCTGTACTCTTATTTACCTTCTTGCCTTGTTAGGATGTAGGAGGGGTGGTGCAGGCAAATGTGCAATTTTTGGTAAACTCCGCCAGTAATAATTGCCATAGAGTCAACCACATCCGGTCAACAGACTTTGAGATCTGCTGATAATGGAAATTAATAGCACAGCGGATTACACAACCTGGGGCAAATGGGTTTTGGCTTTCATGAATGGATGGGTAAGAGCAACTCGAGCACAGCGAGAAATAGAAAACGACAATGCCTGAGCAGCATGTGAGTCACATCTGTTGTGGAAGGAAGACGACAGTTCAGTTACCAAACTCAAACAGTAGGAGCATTACAATTTTTACAAAGTGTTCATTAATTTTAATCATCGTCAGTCCCTCCGTGTTTGATAAAAGAGTGGTCCTTCTCACTCACTGTGACACTGAACACACACTTTAAAGACACACTAGCAACAGGCCATGTTCATTGCCAGCCTGCTGAGTTCTAGCCATTCTTCCTAATTCCCACACCAAAAGATCAATGGGTTTTGATCCAGGTACCCCTCTGTTGGGTCATCCGGATAGTCAAGGACCATCTTCTCAATTGTCATTGATGCAGCCACTGGCTGCGTCTGTATTAACTGCAGCTGCAGCTGTGCAGTTGATTAAAATCCTGCCATATGAAATCAACCCGGCCCATTGCAGTGAACTTGATCTGCTTTTGTTGTGGGATTAGTAGCCGGTGATGGTGTTGGTTAGTGCTGCAGAGAGTGGGAGCCAACACCAGGGGCCTCTCTGTAGGTTGCAGAATGCACTTCAGTTCTGCCATGGCCTAAATCACCTGCCATGGCCTATATCACCTACTTGGCTGATAGGCCAAGACTTGTAAATGAACATATTCAATTCTGAGAAAGGAATGAAAGTGGATCCAGTGTTGTGACACAATCTCTTTTTGAAGCCTTTAATTAGTGTTGAAGCAAATCAAGCCGCCCCTCCCTCCTTAAGAATATCACCACCATGAAGTGGTCAAGGGGCTTGATTGTCTCAGTGACCTGGAGAGCTATGCTCATGGGACCTCCCGACAGGGTCACCCAAGTTGGATAAATTAAAGGATAGGGACCAGACAAAACATGATCCACTGGCCTTCTAGGTTTGGCATTGGGCCCAAAGCTAACATTGCCCCATTAAAAGTATTTGTTACGTGAACATCAGCATGAACAATCAAATTGTCTGAGTAGGAGGGACTTCCAGAAGACAAGCATGAATGACAGTAGTCAAAGCTGCAAGCAAACTACTGACAGGATGACCAAAGTTCTGAGTGCTAAGTGCAAGAATCGGATCCTGGAACGTAAGGATTATGGACTGGCTCAAGTAATTTCTTATATGAGGAACTATGACCTACACATCTGTGGGTCAGCAAAAGCAGGTTCCCAGGATCTGGCTGAATGAAAACCACAACAGGAGAGATTGAACAGTGCTCAGGAAGGGACAATGACCAACATCACAAATAGTAGCAGACAGAGAAATGCCTAACTGAGTGGAAGCCAGTCAACAGCAGATGCATGACAGCCAGATTAAAAGGCAGACACATCAATACCACTATTATCCAGTGCTTTACTCCAACAAATGATGCGGAGGAAACAGTCAAGGACATATTCTACCAACAAATGCAAGGTGAGCATAAAGCTGTGCCAAACCATGACCTAAAGATTATGATTGGGACTTGAATGTTAAAGTGGAAAATGACAACACGGACCATGACAGAACCATGGGAAAGGAAGATTGTGGAATAATGAACTACAATGAAGAAAGAGTGTTGGAAAATTGCACCACAATTGATCTTGTCATAGGCGGAACTGAGTGTGTGTGATATTCACAATCTAACTTGGTGCTCCCCCAATGGTATAGACAGAAACCAGATTGACCACTTGTTGATAAGTGGTACCTGGAGATGCGCACTGCAAGATGTAAGAGTGAGGAAGGAAATGGACGTCAGCAGTGATCTTTATCTAGTGACTGCTCTTGTAAAGCTGAAGCTTAGAAACACTGAAGGCAAAACATCAGGATGACAACCTTTCGATATGGCAAAAATACATCACTGAGATGGTATTTGTCTTACAATTCGGACACGGAAGATCAGTCTGAGCCAGTTGCAGATGCAGTCAACAAGAGATGGGAACAGGTCTCTTCAGAATAGCTGAAGAGCAATCAAACATGCATGTGGACCAAGCCAGGGAAGAGGAAAGAATTGATAAGAAAAGACACTTGTTACGCTATTGAAGATAGAAGGGCAGCAATAACGTAGCTCATAGATGCCAACTAAGGCAACAAGACCTAGAGGCAAGCAGAGCAGTCAAAAGAATGACAAATAAGCAGGTGTAAATGGATAACCTTGCCAGCCAAATAAAGGAGGCAGCTAATAGAGAAGAACAGGCGATGGCCTTCAAGATCATGAGGATAGTCCGTAGTAAATCTTGTGCAACATATACACAGCTATCATGAACACGCAAGGATCACTACTCAAAGCAGAAAAAGAGCAGGAAGCATGCTGGACCGAACACTTCAGAGAAATCTTGAACTCACCAATACCAACAAGCAAAGCAGGACCTCCAACAAGCAAAGACTGGCTTGCATGTGAACACCGCCACAACGAGAAAAAAGAAATAGTCACTGCCTCCTGCTGTCTCAAGAACAGAAAAGCTCCTAACCAAGACAGCCTGAATGCTGGAATGTCCAAAGCAGACCTTAAAACATCAGCCAGGATCCTCCAATCACTGTTTACATTAGGATGAAAATAAATTGCAACCAAGACATCATTCTCAAGATTCCATAAAAAAGCAGCCATAACAAACTGCAACAACTGTTGTGGAATCATGCTCCTGTAAATCCCCTTAAAATCCTGGTAAAAATCCTGACAGAGTGGACTTCTGATGCAGTGCAAAAACAGTTAAGACATGAATAGGCTGGGTTGAGCAACAGCATGCTTGGAGTAGCAGGGACAACTATACATACATTTCTTTGATTTTGAGAACACCTTTGACAGTATCCACTGTGACAGCCTCTGGTGTATACTGACAGCCTATGGCTAACAACATCAGATTGTTCTCCTCATCAAGAGCTTCAATTATCATTTTACATTTAAAGTGAGATATAGCGGGTAAAGCTTTGTGGTCGAAACCGGTCTAACACCAGGTTGCGTGATTTCAGTGTTGCTCGTCAACCTGGTCATCGACTGAGTGATGTGACACACAAAAGAAGACCAAGTCAGAGGCATCAGATGGACCTTATTCTCAACACTAGGGGAACATGAGTATGTAGGTGATCTAGCCCTGCTTTCTCGCACTCACCATCATATACAGTAAAAGACATCTCGCCTCAACATCTGTGGTGGGCCTGAAAATCAACACAAAGAAATCAAAAGTCAAGGCACTCAACATCCCAAACCCTTCATCAATCAAGGTGGATGGAGAGGACCTAGCCATGGCTGAAGAGTTCACCTGACTAGGTGATACTAGCAGACATGATGGAGTGGCAGGCACTGACCTCAAGAGCAGACTGAACAAGGCCATGAATATCTTCAGGTTGCTGAACAATGTATGGAGGTCTTCTCAGTACAGCACACACACTTAGCTGGACTTTTAGCAGGGCTGCATTCTGTCCACACTTAAGACTTAGATGGTAGACGCTATACTTCGAAAGGAAATTCGCTTGTCATCAACAGGAGAACCTTGGGGCATATTATCAAGGGGGTTTTTAAAAGCCAAGAAAGCGGAGATAAAATTATCTCCCTATTACCCAGCTGTCGCTAACACCACTTAGCAACAGCTAGTAGGAGATAGCGACCATCTTGGGCCCCACTTTGCATGTCAGTGATATTTATCACTAATGACATGCAAAGTGGGCGTGCCAAGATGTTAGCGACTGGAAACAGTCGCTAACATCGCTATCTCCTATCACCAACTTATGGAGATATTCGCGCTAAGCGCGAATATCTCCAAAAGCTAACGCCTGCCCTGAGCAGTTCTTAGCCATGTTATCCAATGGGAGGTGGATAACATGGATAAGAGCATTAGCTCGGTAATGCATGAATATCGCTGACTTTTCAGCGATATTCATGCATTGCAGCCGATTACCAAGGTTTATTAGCGATAAAAATCGCCGCAGCTCAGCGGTAAATTTTTGTCTCTAACCAAGCAATAGCGGTAATTGTCGCTATTGCTTGGTAATATGCCCCCAAGTCCCCTAGAAATGAATAATTAAACTTAATTTCTAGCTTAATCACAACTTTTGTGGCACAATGCTTGAAGGAGTAGGATGACAGAGTTTGTGAGGTAAGACCCAGAAGATTTAAACAGTTGTAGATTTCACGCATCAAACATTTTACTCCTGTTTCAACCGCCACATTGTAAAGAGGGGTAAAATGTATAACGTTGGAGTCTGGCATCAGTGTGGGCAGATTGGGTGCACACCCAATCATAGGAGTCACGGACACCAAATCTGGCTGAACTTCTGATTCAATGTCTAAATCTTGATTTTTAAAACCCTCCTGGACTGCACCTTCTAAAGTGACTGAAAAGATTTGAATCAGAATAATACATGCCTCTGGTCCTATCATAGAATGCAAATCTGCCTAAAATGTTAATTATGTTAACAACACAGAGGTGAGAATTATCCCAACCATACTCCTTGATGTTTTTATACTGTGCTAGATTTGCATATCATGGTTGCCTTGTATAATAGACTTTCCCCTTCCCAGAGGAGTCTAGACCAGAGATGAAGCGTTAAAGAGCTGTACACTTCTGCTGGCAAAGAAAGAGCCCAAGATGGCTGATGAGGACACACTTGTGGACTGCCCTTGTGCTAATGTCGGTGGGTCCTTCATCATGTGGTGGGGTTTGTTGTTGAGTTTAACTCAGGCTCAGGAGAGATCAAGTCCTCAATATCATTTTTTTAATAACGTTGCTTCTGTAAGGCAAAGTACGAGAAGTGCAATACCCACTTCTGTGTCCCGCTTTTGGCTCAAACCAAGATGCTGGCCACTGTGCTCTGAGTCAGGACTGAAAGGTAGGGCTCCTCTCCCCCTTTGGAGTTTGCTACAACATTTCCACAATGCATTTTGTGCCTGCACTAATAACAAACATTGGCAAAGCCAATAGGTCTTGCCTATGTGAGAGCTATTGGCTTTGGCCATGTGTTTTTGCAATGTTGTACACCAGTGTGGCTGCTGTTCGTCATGGATTAAAGTTAGAGGCGTGGAGTGGGGTGGGATGGAGTGGGATGGATTGGGGTAGTTTTGAGTGGGGTAGATTGGAGTGGTGTAGATTGGAGTGGTGTAGATTGGAGTGGTGTAGATTGGGTTAGAGTGGAGTGGGGTAGAGTAGTTATATCGGAGTGGATTAGAATGGAATGGAGCGGGATAGAGTTGCGTGGAGTGGGGTAGATTGAGGTGGGGTAGTGACTGGAGTGAATTGGGAAGATGGGAGTGGAGTAGAGTGGGGTATATTGGAGTGGGGTAAATTATGTTAGATTAGTTTGGAATGGAGTAGGGTAGATTGAAGTGGAGTGGGATCGATTGGTATGGAGTGGGGTATACTGGGATGTAGTGGGGTAGATTGGAATGGATTAGGGTCGATTGGAGTGGAGTGGAGTTGGGTAGATTGGGATAGAGTTAAGTGGAATGGGGTAGATTGGGTGGAGTGTGGTGGATTGGGGTACATTTTATTGGGGTGGATTGGGTTAGATTGGAGTGGAGTGGGTAAGATGGAAGTGGATTGGAGTAAAATGGGTTAGACGGGAGCAGAGTGGGGTAGATTGGAGTTGAGGGGGTACATTGGGGGGAAGCAGTCTTTACATTGCATGTGGTACAATTCATGCGATTACAACGCGGTCATTACAACAACTGCGTTGTTGCAATGCTCACCATTACATTGCAAGTCATTTCTATGACTTGCTGTAGGGAGCGCTCTAAACTAAGGAATATTATAATTTACTATTCCAACACCTTCCCTACTGTTGCACACGCTGGAGTTGGAATAGTAAATTATACTATTCCTAAGTCCAGCTCGCACCCTACAGCAAGTCATAAAAATGACTTGCGATGTAATGGTATGTGTTGTAATCGCATGCGGTATACCGCATATGATGTAACATCACATATTCATTGGGAAAAGTGGAGTGGGCAGGCTAGAATGCAGTGGGGTAGATCGGGTTAGATTGAGTGCAGTGGGATTGATTGGAGTGGAGTGTGGTAGATTGGTGTGGAGTATATTGAAGTGAAGTAGCGTGTGGTAGATTGGAGTGAGGTAAATTGGAGTGGAGTGGAGTGGATTGCGGTAGAGTGGAATGGAGTAAACTGGGGTTGAGCCGAGTGTAGTTGAGTAGATTGGATTGGAGTTGAGTCAAGTCGATTGGGGGTAGAATGGAGTGGGATGGGTAGATTGGAGTGGGGAAGGGTGGGGCAGAGTGGACTGGTGTAGAATGGGGTGGATTGGTGTAGACTGAGGTACATTGGTATGGATTACGATAGATTGGACTGGAGTGGTGTAGGTTGAGTGAAGTGGGATTGATTGGACTGAAGTGGGGTAGATTGAAGTAGATTGGAGTGGAGTTGAGTGGTGTAGATTGGAGTGGAGTGGGGATAATTAGAGTGGAGTGGGTTAGATTAGGGTAGACCTGCATGGAGTGGTGTTGATTGGGGTAGAGTAGAGTGGAGTGTGGCAGGTTGGGGTTGATTGGAGGGGGGTGGGTAGATTTGGTTAAATTGGAGTGGGGTGGGATGATAGACTGGAGTGGGGGTAGACTGGGGTAGGGTTGGTTGGGGAAGACTAGCGTAGGGTGGGGTGGTGTAGATTGAGGTGGGGTGAATTGGGTTGGATTGGGGTGTATTGGGGTAGAATGGGGTAGAGTGGGTTAGAATTGAGTGAAGTGAGGTAGGTTTAAGTAGAGCTAAGTGGTTTAGATTTAGTTGTGTGTATTGTAGTGGGATAAATTGGAGTGGAGTAGATTGTGGTAGATTGGAGTGGAGTGGGGTAGGTTGTGGTTGATTGAAGTAGAGAGGGGTAGATTGGAGTGGAGTTGGGTAGAGTGCAGTGGAGTGGGTTAGATTTTTTGTGGAGTGAGTGAATTGGGTTAGATTGGAGTGGGGTGGATTCCGGTTGATTGGAGTGGAGTGTGGACGGGGTTAGACTAGAGTGGATTGGCGTAGATTGGGGAAGACAGGAGCAGAGTGGGGTATATTGGAGTAGAATGGGGTAGATTGGGGAGGGTGGAGTGGGTAGATTGAAGTGCAGTGGGGTAGAGTGGGTTCATTCAGCAGAGTGGAATAGATTGAAGTGCAGTGGGGTAGATTGGGGTAGATTAGAGGGGGTAGATGAGAGCGGAGAGGGATAGATTGAATCGGAGTGGATTCGGGTAGAGTGTAATGTAGTAGATACGGTTGTAGTCTGGTGTATTGGAGTAGATTGGGGTAGATTGAGGTAGATTGTAGTAAGGTGGGTAGATTATAGTGGGGAAGTGTGTGGTAGATTGGAGTGGACTGCTGTATTTGGGGTAGATTTTTGTAGATTGGGGTGGAGTTGAATTGAGTGCTGTGCATTAGAGTAGAGTGGGGTAGATTCATTGGAGTGGAGTGTGGTTGATTGGGGCAGAGTGAAATGGGGTCCCTTTGGGCAGTTAGAGTGGAGTAGGCTTGATTGGGGTAGATTGCAGGGGAGTGTGGTAGATTGGAGTGGAGTTAGGTGGAGTGGAGAAAATGTGGGTAGATTAGAATGGGATGGGGTAGACTGTGATGGGGTGGAGTGGGGTGGGGTAAATTGAGGGGGTGGATTAGGGTAGATTGGGGTGAAGTGGGTTAGATTGGAGTGAAGTAAGGTAGATTGGAGTGGAATGGGATAAATTAGGGTAAATTGGAGTTGAGTAGTCTGGAGTGGAATGGGGTAGATTGTGGAAGAGTAAAGTGGGATAGATTCAACTAAAGAGAGTCTCCACAAAAGACTCAAAACCCTGGTACGATGGAAGGCTCAATGGGGACCGACGATCCTTAGGACTAAATGAACGTAGATGGTGATCGGCTCCACCCGCCAACCACCTCAAGATGCTAAGAAGGAAGAGAAACCCCTACTACAGAAAGATCAGATGATCTAAAGCAGACTTTTTCAGCTATCAATTAGACCAGGCCAACAATTGCCCCAAAAACCTTTTTGAGCTAATCAAAACACAATCTAAGGATGCACCTCACCTCCTCCAAGCTAACTCAAGCTCACTACCCAACTGTGAAGAGTTTGCCTCCTTCTTCATTCTCGAAACCAAAAACATAAAGAAGGACATACTCAACGATTTAATCACTCATAATGACACACACATTGACTCTTCATCATCCCTTCTGAGAGCCCCACACCGGAGCTCACCAAAATTTGACCTAAAAAATAATGCATCTTGGTCATCCTTCAATACTTATAATGAAGAAACCATACTCAAAATGCTCACAGCTCTGAATCCTGCCTATCACTTCACTGACCGTCTCCCAGCAAACTGCCTAAAAGACTTCATCCCGCAATACTGCCTCTTTATACCAAGATTATAAATACCTCCCTCCTTTAAGGAACCATTCCTGATATCCTCAAATACGGGCAGGCATCCCCCTCCTAAAGAAGCCAATGGTTGACCCAGCGGATTTAAATAACTACCGCCCAATATCCAACATCCCTACCCTGGCCAAACTCTTAGAAAAATGTGTACAACTCCAGCTTGTAAGACACCTAAACCATTTCAAACTGCTCAACAAATTGCAATCAGGTTTCCGTGTAGGACACAGTACTGAATCAGCCATGACCCCCATAATTGAGGATGCGCTACAAATCCTAGACCAGAAGGAAGCCTGCTTACTTATCCTGCTCGACCTTTACCCTGCCTTTGATACCATCAAACACGACAACCTGCTAGACCTTCTGGAACACAGAATGGGACTATCCGGATTAGTTCTAAACTGGTTTACCTCGTTCCTCAAAAAAAGATTGCAACGATTCAAGGTTAACCATTCCCTGTCCAAACCCTTCCCAGTCACCTTAGGAGTCCCACATGAATCATCCCTCTCTCTGACACTTTTCAATTTATTCATGAAACCACTCACTGAGATTCTTAACTCTTCTAACGTACAATACCATATGTACGCAGACGATACACAACTATACCTAAAGATCCATTGACTAGAATACATAAAATCTCTCAACACAACTCTCGGAAAATTTCAGACCTGGCTGGATGAAAACCAACTAAAACTGAATACCCTCTAAACCGAATTCCTCCTAATCGCTCCTCCTGCCCAAGTACTCATGATTCAAGACTGGATCAAACACTTAACAGCACTCAACTGCCAACCTCTTATCGTTGATTCGGAAAACTTGTTGGGAGTAACGCTGGACAGAAATCTCAATATGCAATAACACATCAGCACCGCAACAAAAGGAGCAAACGTTCAGATGAATACTTTGAGAAAACTTAAACCTTTCCTGCCTGAAAAGGACTTCAAACTGGCAATACCAGCTCTAGTTATCCCAAGATTGGAATATGGGAGTGTCTCTCTCTGCAGCCTTCCCAGATCCTCAATGGCCCCTTTTAGAGCTTCAATCAACGCAGCAGCTAGACTTATTACTGGCTCCAAAAGAAACTCCCACATATCCCCGGACCTAAGATCCCTTAACCTGTTACCCTTCGAAGCCAGAATTCAACTAAAAATAGCATGCATGATGCATAAAGCCATTCAACACAACACTCCCAGCTATATGGCACAGAAACGGGTGCCCTCATGTGGCAACAGAGCTTCCAGAAGTGCCCCTAACTAACCTCTTATTGAAACCACAAAGGTACAACAAGAAGAAAACATACAACCAAGCCTTCTCGGTGATGGCTCCCAGGATCTGGAATGCTATGCCCCCAGAAACTAGACTAAATCCCTCTACTGCATCCTTCAAAAAAGAAGTGAAATCCCTTCTCATGGTTAAATTCACTTGAGCATGGGTTACTATGAGTATACAACTCTATTCTTGATCTATATGGAACTATATATTATTTACTATTTCTCTATGTATCTTCGTTACTGTGATTACTGTGATTATACTATGCTTGATTTGTATGGAACTACACATCATTTACCATATGCCTATGTATCTTCGATATGTTTGTTCTATTATCCGAGATTTTCATGGAACTATATGTTATTTACCAAATGCCTATGTATCTGCGATACTTACCTTGTAAAGCGCTCTAAAGGGTCTTGTTCGCGCTATATAACACCTTCAAAATAAGTAAACAAAATAAATAGATTGGAATAGAAACGAGTGAATTTGATTGGGTGGATTGCAGTAGGGTAGATTGGAGTGGCGTGGGTTAGACTGGAGTGGTGTTTATTGTAGTGGGTTAGACTGGAGTGGGTTAGAGTACATTGGGGTAGACAGGAGTGTTGTGGGATAGATTTGAGTGTAGTGGGGTAGATTGGGGACGGTGGAGTGGGTAGATTGAAGTGCAATGGAGTACAATGGGTTAGATTGCGTGGAGTAGGCTAGATTGGAGGGGAGTGAAGTAGATTGTGGTAGACTGGACGGGAGTGGGTAGATTGGGGTGGAGCAGAGTAGATTGGAGTGGAGTGGGGTAGATTGGGGTAGATCTGAGTGAAGTGGGATAGATTGAATTGGAGTGGATTGGGGTAGAGTGGAATGGAGTAGATTAGGGTAGATTGAAGTGTAGTCAGGTAGATTGGAGTGGAGGGAGGTAGATTGGAGTCGGGTGGGTAGATTGGAGTGGTGGTGGGGTGGATTGGAATGGGGTGAATTGGTGTATTTTGCGGTAAATTGTTGTAGATTTGTGTAGATTAGGGTTAAGTGGAGTTGAGTGGTGTGGTGTGGAGTGGAGTGGTGTAGATTGGGGTAAAGTGGAGTGGGGTAGATTTGGGTAGACTATAGTGGAGTGGGGTCGATTGGAGTAGAGCGTAGTGGAGTGTGGTAGATTGGGTAGATTGGAGTGGAGTTGAGTGGAATTGGGTAGATTAGAGTGGAATGTAGTGGACTGGGGTTACGGTGGAGTGGGAATGGGTAGATTGGAGTGGGCTGGATTGTGGTGGAGTTGGATAGATTTGAGTGAAGTAGGGTAAATTGGAGTGGAGTGGAATAGATTGGGGTAGATTGGAATTGGTTAGATTGGAGTGATGTAGGGTAGATTGTGGAAATGTGGAGTTGGGTAGATTGGGGCAGAGTGCAGTGGAGTGAGCAGATTGGGAAAGAAAAGAGTGGATTAGATTGGATGGACTGCAGTGGGGTAGATTGGAGTGGAGTGGGATAGATTGTGGTAGATTGGAGTGGGGTAGATTGGACTGGAGATTGGAGGGGAGTGGGGTGGATTAGAGTGGAATAGACTGAATTGGAGTAGATTGGCGTAGGGTGGGGTAGATCGGAGTGGAACTGGTGGATGAGGGTAGATTGGAATGGAGTGGGCTAGATTGGGGTAGAATAAAGTGAAGTGGGGAAGACTGGGTAAATTGAGTGAAGTGGGGTAGATTGGAGTGGAGTGGGGGAGATTGGTTTGGAGTTAATTAAAGTGGAATGGGGTGGATTGTGGTAGATTGGAGTGGAGTTGGGTAAACTGGGGTGGAGTGGGTTAGATGGGGTAGAGTGGAGTGGAGTGGGGTAGATTGTAGTGGAGTGGGTAGATTGTAGTAGAATGGGATAGCTTGTTGTAGATTGTAGTGAAGTGGAGTAGGGTACTTTGGGATAGATTGGAGTGGAGTGGGTGGAGTAAATTGGGGAAGATTGAAGTGGAGGGGGTAGATTGGAGTGGAGTAGACTAGAGTGGAGTGGCTAGATTGGGGTAGATTGGAGTGGAGTGGGGTATATTGGAGAGGGGTAAGTGGTGTGGAGTGGGTCAGCATAGAGTCGAGCGGCATATAGTGGAGGAGCAGGCATAGACTAGAGTGGCATGACATAGAGTGGAGTTGCATGGCATGTCAGAGTGTCTCAGGGTGGAGTGTTGTGGAGTGGGGGACGTTGAGTATCGTAGAATGGAGTGGCATTTCATAGAGTAGAGTGCATTTTCGTAGAATGGAGTGGTGTGACAGAGTGGAGGGTTATAGTGTGCTGTAGAGTGTTGTAGAATGGAGTGATGTAGAGTGGAGTGGCGTAGTGTGGAGTATGCATGGTCTGGTAGCACACTGCCATTACAGACAACCCATTTTCAATTGAAGTGGAATTACATTTGCACAGTCATACAGTTTTACTGTGCGCAAATGATTGTGTGTGGAAATGTCATCACCTAGTGTAGTGATGTGTTTTGATCAAATTCACATATTTGTTTCCAGCACACTTCAGAATTACAAAATAAATTGCATAATTTGTATTTCTGCTATACTAAGTTATCAGCACAGTTCAATTTTGTTGTATGCTAGAACAATGCCTTTTATTTCACAGCAAGTTTGTCACATAAATTCTCTCACTTTCAAGTCAGAGAAAGAAAAGTAAACAGCAAGCTCACTCAGAAGACAGAGCCTGACATTTGATGTTTGTCTTTGAATGTTCAGCAGATGTGACAAGAAAATAACAAGATTTAAAGGCCTGTTTACGGAAAGCGAGCACTCGGAAGGACACAGTAAAGATGGAGAGACAAACTGAAGCTGGACAGCCTAAAACAAAAAAAGTCAGAAAATACAAAGCAGGCAAATGTGAGTTACAAACTACAAACCCAATGGTAAGCAATGGGTGGAATACATTCCAAAGAAAGCTTTTAGAATGCCCACAAGAAGTCGTTAGCAATCCAGGCAACTGCACTGTGTAGTCTACTTCGGCCTAAAAGCAGGATGCAGCATAACCATGGACAAGCCCTGGTTTCTCTTCATGTTTCTCGGTTTTATGAAGTCACCTTTTTTCATATTCAACAGTGTGAATGAAATATACAAAATTCCCCCACATCAACATGGCCCTCACAGTACATAGATTTGCTCTCCTATCGGAGTTCCCCATAACTATCCCATACTGCATTCTCTGATAGCAGTGACAAGCATAACAGAAGAGTCTCGGAGGCAAATTGACTATTTTTTCACATAGCGCACTGCAGCAGCTGCAAATGCTGTGCTACGTGAAAAGGAGAGAAGAGGAGAGCACCTCTTTACTAAAATATGGCACTCTCCTCCCCTCTCCCTAGCGCCGTAGCTGAAATCAACTGCTGTATGCCACAGAGACACCTTTGCGCCATGGTGCAAAGGTGTCTTCATGAATCTAGCATAGGTTTTGCGCTGCTTCGCTTTACTTTTGTGTTATTTCCAGCGCTAAATAAATTTAGCGCTGTAAAGTAAATTGAGAAAGAAAGGTTTTGCGCCGATTTGCGTCACTTTTGTGATGCAAACACGGTGCAAAATCTTACTCAATCTCCCCCTCAGTTTCTATTCCTCTTGCTGCATTTTGTGACGCTGCACAGTTGCACTGTGTCCCTCTCAAAGATTTTTTGTGCACACACAAAGATGAATCTCTCACTATTGCTTTAGTAGGTGATTAACAGCATGGTTGATGCTTGCATGCTGCCTCCACTGACCCCTAAGGTACCATTGCACATAAAGCAGGGACCCCAGGTATTCTCTAGGGCAGGAATACTCAAAGTACGGCCCGGGGGCCGCATGTGGCCCTTCTGACCTTTAATTGCGGCCCCATGGTTAACAGCTGCAGTGGGCTGTTGTTCACTTGACAGAGCAGGAACATTCAGGAAGCTATGAAATGGGCATACTTTATTTGCAGGTTAACTTAATGAAAGGTGAAGAAGCAAAGAATATTTTCTAGACAACTTATCTTTTACATGCATCTGCTTTGTGTCCCCCTAAGCCCACCCACCGTTCAACACCCCACCCTCCTCTGTTTGCATCGGTGTGGCCCTCGAGAAGCCACAGAAAGTAGTTTGTGGTCCCCGGGGAAATGTTTATGAGTACCCATGCTCTGGGGAAGTGAGGAGCATAAATATAAACCCTGACTTCTGCTGACCTTAAAGTGATAACAGGTAAGCTTTGACCCACACAAGCCACCACTTACTTCCAAATTAGTTGGGAGACTGAAATTTTTTTAAATGCCACAAATGACTTTATTACAGCTTCTTCCAGCTAATAAATCAAAAGAAATTGAATTCAAGGAGCTGTGTCTGACTTTTTTTTATCGTAAACTCAAGCAAACAGCATTTGTGCATGACTGTGTGCATGTGTAACTACAATAGCAGATGATCTGTTGCCTTTGCCAGTGCTTGTTTTAACCAGAATTCAGAGCACTAGGCCGAAGAGTTACTCATTATCTGATGTAGGTGCTCTGATGCTCTTAAGATCAGGGGCCTCATTTATGAACCTGTGCGTCACTTTTACGCCGCCAGTGCGTCACTTTTTGTGACGCACCAGGGGCCTCATTTATGAGAAATGACGCATCGCTGCGTGAAAGCAGCGATGCGTCACTTCTCAGTGCGCACTCCTTGCGACATTCCTGATGCGTCATATTTAATGTATGACGCATCATGTCGCAAGGAGTTACAGATACGTCAGTATTTCTGACGTATCTGTAAGCGCAAAAGTGACGCATTGCTGGAGTGTGTCACAAAAGTGACGCAACTCCAGCAATTCGTCCTTTCACATGGGGCAAGCCCCATGTGAAAGGGCCTGTGTCAGTCTTGCGCCTGCTGTGAGGCAGGCGCAAGATTTTGACGCAACAGCCTCCTAAAAGTGACGCAGGGAAATCTCATAGATTTCACTGTGTCACTTTTACAACCCTTCCTTGCGTCAATACACCCCCCATTACATACATTATACCTGGCGCAGGTATAATGTGGCGTAGGGGTTTACAAAGTGACGCATCTACCTAGATGCGTCACTTTGTAAATATGGCGCAACAAGGTGCATTTTTTACGCCACTGGTGCGTCACAAAAAGTGACGCACCGGCGGCGTAAAAGTGACGCACAGCCTCATAAATGAGGCCCCAGCAGCGTAAAAAATGTGCCTTGTTGCACCATATTTACAAAGTGACGCATCTAGGTAGATGTGTCACTTTGTAAACCCCTGCGCTACATTATACCTACACCAGTTATAATGTATGCAGGGGGGGCGTTCTGACGCAAGAAAGAGCCATAGAAGTCACGCAGTGAAATCTATAAGATTTCATTGCGTCACTTCTACGACACAAATGCGTCAATTTATTACGCCTGCCTCACAGCAGGCGTAAGACTGACGTAAGGAGTTGCGTCACTTTTGTGACACACTCCAGCAATGCGTCACTTTTGCGCCATACAGATACGTCAGAAATTCTGACGTATCTGTAACTCCTTGCGCCATGATGCGTCATACTGTAAATATGACGCATCATTGGTGTCGAAAGGAGGGCACAGTGAAAAGTGACGCATCGCTGTTTTCACGCAGCGATGCGTCACTTTTCATAAATGATGCCCAGGGTCTTGTGTCAGCACACTGATGGATGAACAGTAGTCCCAAGTTTACCAGGACAGTTCCAGTTTTTCACCCCTTGTCCTTCCAGATTTCAGCATATTTAGCACAGTTTCCGGTTATCAGAGATGGTTGACTGCAAAGAGAGTTACGTTTTTATACGTTCCAAGTTTTAGGTCTTCCAAGGCAGGACAAGTTAGAAGTTAATAAAAAAGCAATTTAATTAACATGCATGATACTGAGTTTAAAAGTTGCATTTAATGTCTTCCTGCTTTAGTGCCATGCTGCCTGTGTTTCTGTGTTGATCAGCCCTGCCATTTGTCAGTGTCACTCTGCGGCACTGGGTTGACGTAAAATTGAAGTCCTTCTTTTATGTTTGCAAATATCAGGGCTATTGGTTTTCGACATCAGTTCACCCTAGCACAGTGCATCGGATTTACAGAAACCCACATGAACCAGCAGACAGAGCTTGTCTCAGCAGTTGAATGTCTCCTTGTCAGCAGGGGCACTCTCTGAACTCCAGCGTCATGCTTCACTGGGCTGAAAAGGTCAAAGCGTTCTGTACGCACAGGGAAATGGCGCCGCGCTGACCCGCGAGCCATCACGCCGCCGGCACGCGACACCTGCACAGCTCACCTCTTCCGGCTGACTTTTATCAGCGTGAAGATACTTAAAATACCAAGCACCAACAGAAGCAGTGAGTGATGTTTGCAACCGAACCTCTGGTCCCCAAGGCCACATTATTAGGATGCTTGGAGCACGAGACATCGGGGCCCGAAGGCCTAAAACATGGCCGCCCTCCCCAGCCAGTTAATCAAGCTCGCAGGAAACAAGGCACTGAATATATAGCGAGGGTGCCTTGTATACTGCGCTGTAAATATTGCAGCGCGGGCGGAAATGAAACTTCATCAGGCAATATTTATGTATCACGGATTATCACAGTTTCAGAACTGAGCCTTAGTTACTGCTTATTCTTGCCAACTCAGGTGCTGTCAGGTACATATTTTAGAAACAGAAAGACGCCGCAGCCCTCACCGAGGGTCGTAAAGTCTCCCGACACCCCCAGCGCGTACCCCCTTTTCCCATGGATTAAGGCAACATCACAGGAGTGTTTGATATGCAGGACACCCTTTCTTTTCTCCTCTGATTTATTAACAAAACTTCTAATAACTGGACCAGTGATGAATAGCGCCTGGGGTGATATTACATTCTTGTTAATTAATCTTTTCCTGTTTGCACAGACTTCCCTTTAACAAATTGCTGCCAAGTTCGGTGTAGCATAGATTTGCCTTATTTTGCTCTTCGCGCGTTCCCTGGTTTTACACATTGGCCACATGCCTGGATCTGCCAGTGCCTGCGGGCAGGTCTGCCCTGCTTTCTTGGATGAGGCACAGAGTGCCTGATTCACCAACAACCCATACTAAAAGTTGAAGATTTACTCCCGTAGGTGTTTTGAGGTACTTTCTTTTTTTTTTTATTTCAAAGAATTTTATTGAAAGGAGGATAGGGGGGAATGGGGGGGGGGACAGACCATTAGCAAGGTTGTTCTCCTCTAGTCTGCTGGGGATTGCACCAACGGAGCTGTGCGGTTGTCTGTCTACGGGGGTTTGTGTGACCCTAAGTGTGCGTCTAGGGCGGCCCACATCTCGTTTTTTGCTGCGTGACTAGTTGAGTGTTTTGCTGTGATGTTGTCCGCCCCTCTGAGGAAGGTCACCCAGTTGATCCATCTCTTAAATGTCGCCTTGCCGGTGTTCTTCCAGTTCGCTCAGATTGTTTTAACTGCCGCTGTGAGTAGCTTTCAAACTTTTTTAGAATTCATTGTTTGCTCCTGAAAAATTGCGCTCACAGAATTGTAAAGCAGCACAAGTAGAATGCAGAACTTCATTTGAACTGTCTTACTTCTCTAGAAACCCCGCTTCTCGGCAATTTTGAGGATTTTCCCTCCCATACCCCTCAATGAAAACTGAATTACTTTTGCCATTAGCTGTAGTGCTCACTTAAAAGGTGGCTAGGCTTCTGTCAGCGTCTGTACATACAACCTTTTCAAAGGGTCCCTGACTTGGGAGTGCTCACTTAGAGGCAGCTAGGCTTCTGTCTCCATCTGTGTTTATTTATTTTATTTATTTATCTTGAGTTTTATATAGGGCTGGCTAGACCGGCAGGTATCAGAGCGCTTTACATAAGGAACAGCGAGTTGCAAGTTACACATTTTACATAGGTTACACAATGAGGATCAGAGTTACATGCTAACATGTTACATTAGTTAAAAGCAATCAAAACTTAGTAACCAAAGAAAAATAGCCTAGTTACAGAAAAATTCGTCATGGGAGGGGAAGGTAGGGAGAAACAGGGAGACGGGGAGAAACTGTGCCCAATGTCCGGCTGGGTAGGTGACGGCCGAGGTAATGAACCAGGGCCGATCTCCTGAATAGCTGAACCAAGCAGCTCCACCGGGCGTCAGACATAATGATCGGACTCCGCTGTCAGGATAGTGAGCAGGTGTACTCAGAGAGTGTCAGAGTAGCTTAGGCGGGGGCTGGGGGGATTGAGAAACCATGGAGCAGGAACACAAGGAACAGTGAAGTTGCAATGTACAAAAATTACACATTAGTTGCACAATGATTACACAGTAAAAAACAAGTGTTACTAGTGAACAGTGGATAAGGGTAACTGATGAAAGCATCATTATTACAGATGAATGCATAATTAGTAGGTGGTGTGAATGGAAAAAATAAAACATCAAAAGGGGTAGAGAGAGCTGGGGGTGTCCCAGAATCAGAGGCTGAGATAGGTGAGAGGAGAGAGGGGGACCTGAGGGGGAGTTAGAGACAGGGCAGTCCATCAAAAAAGAAATGTTTGAAGGTCGACAGGATGGAGTCCAGTGGAATGAAGGAAAGGACAAGGTTCAACAAGATGGCGGATCCGGGTCATGGGTATCGACGGGAACCATCTCAAAATGGCAGGATACATACAAGGCATGATCACAAAAAAAAACCTAGAGAGCAGAGTTCAGTCGAGTCGGGTCATAGTGGGGACGTAGCCACAGAACCAGGACAGGCGGAGGGCAGTAGAATGTCGGCTGTTTGCGTGCAAAGGCACAGTACCATGAAGGCATCAGGGTTGTCGATCAACACATCGTGAATCAGGGGAATCTGCCTGAGTGAAAAGGAGCAGACTTTGGAAAAAGGGGAGCCACGCCCCCGGGCTCAGGCTGCAACGAAAAGCCCAGGGGCGTCGTACCGCTGTGCCGTGAAAGTTCACCACATCAAAACCCCGTACCTGGCAGAAGACTCATGGGGCCAAACATCCCACGGGAGGCAGGCTACAGGGCAAGTTGCGGCATTCATGATCGGAAAGGCAGGGGGAAGATCAGGAGGGGTGGAACTTTCTTTTGGCTAATTTATGGCCCGCGGTCTGCCCCACCGCATCGGTACAAATTCAGCCAGGCGAACAGTCTTACCGCATTTATTTAGCGGCTGCATCCAGGCGAGTCAGTCCCATTTACAGGATACCGTGATGTGCCTCGGGAGTGGTGGCGACGAGGCACGATTTTCTCGCAGGTCGTATGTCCCCTAGGGGGTGCCGTCGGGAATCTCCAAGTCATCAGGTCTTCAGGGCCTCAGAGTCTGTGCAGACCCGATCCGGTTTAGTCTTTGGATGCCCTCACGGAGCCCCCATTTTGATGTCAGGCATCCAGTTTTTCCTGAAGGGCCCGCATCTCTTCGCTGTTGTGGTCGGTGTGTCAGGGGCGAATTATTGCAGTGGTCTATTGGGGAGAGCACTTTTCCGGGCTTGTTCCGGTGATCCCCAGCACCTATTTTGTCATCAGGGAGAGTTCCGTGTGGGCGCTTCAGCCGGCCATCCTGAGGTCAGGCAATTGAGTTTTCTTCTACCGATGAGCTGAGATGGTCGGTGCTTGCTTCTCCTTGTTCCTGGATATTACCATGCCTGGCTGCGGTCATCTGTTTCCTCAGGACTCTCGTGGGTCCAGTGCGGGACTGTCCAGGAATCGCCTGGTGAGGAGTTCGTTGTGACGATCCCTCCAAGGTGTTAGTTGCAGTCCTGGAGGTATTGAGGCACGGGTCGTCATTTCTTGTGGAGAGTACAATGCAATTCCGGCTCGCCCCCTTGGGGAATGTACCGGTGAGTCCAGGTTTTTGTACAGGGCTTGGGAGGAGGGTGCAGCAAGGATTTCCACCGAGTGTGTGATCCTGTTGCTCTGGAGCTTGGTCTTAAAGCTCCTTCTCTGCGGCCATCTTGGGGTACTGGGTACTTAACCTTTTCAAAGACCCCCTGACTTAGGATGCTCACTTAGGAGACGGCTAGGCTTCTGTCTGTATCTGTACACTCAACCTTTTCAAAGGGTTCCTGACTTGGGAGTGCTCACTTAGGAGACGGCTAGGCTTCTGTCTACGTCTGGACACTCAACCTTTTCAAAGGGTTCCTGACTTGGGAGTGCTCACTCAGGTATCGGTAAACTCAACCTGCTCATGTGTGTACAAGGGTAGTGTGTGAGAGAGTATGTGATTGTGTTTGTGAATGAGAATGTGATGATAAGAAGAGTGTGTGGTAGACATAGATGGACCTTACAGAGAAAGGCAGAAGTGGAACTTGAAAATACTTAAAAGTACATTAGAAGAAGGGGAGGAATGAGAGAAGGTAATGAGATGATGGGCAGGAATAGATATGGGTGTGAGCAGTGCGCTATAAGTGAAAAGGGTGTAAAGAGAACAAGATATGATGAGAAAGGCCTGGGGTGAGTCAAAAATGAAGTGTTGGAGTGAGAAAGGATGGTATGTAAGATAGAAAGAGGAAGGCGAGAAATGGAAATGTGTAGTAAGCACGTTTTTACGAAGAGGAAGGTGGTGCATGATAGTAAAGAGTTCACAAGAGAAGGTTTGAGAAAGAGAGGATGGTGTGTGGGTTTGAGAGGACTAGAGAGTGTTAGTAAATGCCTTGGCTGCCAACAGCAAGGGGTGTCAGTTTATCAGTACAAACAGCAAATGAGGCACCCTTGCAAGAGTGGTGGTACTGAAGGATGTGTTTTTACTTTGGTAGCAAAAATCCTTGACTCGCCCTAGGCGGTGGTGGGTGGGATAGAGGTAGGAGATGGGAAGTAGAAAAGAAATAGGTGACAGGGATCACCGACATAATATCAGTGGTAAACAAGATTGTTGAAAAAAAGAATATGTCAAAAATATAGTTTACCAGAATAAGGTGCAACTATACTTACAATGGTAAGTACCAAAATATGGGAAAAAATGATCTTTGACACTAAGGGGCTCATTAGGATGGCAGGCAGACTTCCATCCGCCCGCCACCCCAACGGTGCTGGTACTGGCCGCCAGTGGTGCGGCGGTCCCGCACCGGCGATTAGGATGCTACCGCCACCATAGTGGTGGCATCCTCCATTCCCAGCATTGTGACGGGCGGTGCTCACAGCACCGCCCACCACAATGTTGGGAATGCACTGCATGCATTGTCAGGCACAAGGTGACAGGCACCGCGAGTTGCCTACCACCATGTCCATGACAATGCAGGGGGGTACCATAGGTACACCCCATGTGCTCCCCTCACCCCCCAATACCCTTGGGGCCCGCAACGGGCCCCCGTAAGAGATTTTAGCATGCCTTTCCGTGGCAGCAACGCCGCAGGCAGGATGTAGGGCGGATCGCCACCGCCATGCGGGCGGTGGCGATCCGCCCTACATCCTAAGGGGCCCCTTAGATCGTAAAAAAAATACATCATCACGATTTTTCAATATAGAGTTTAAAGCAGTAAATGTAAGATACAATTTAAATATAATATATATTAAATCGATTCCACTAATATTTAATACTATATATATAAACATATACTTATATAAACACACACACATATGCATTACCGCAACTAGTGGTGGCATCCTCCATTCCCAGCACTGGGAATGCACTGGATGCACTGTCATGCATAAGGTGACAGGCACCGCAAGGTGCCTGCCACCATGTCCATGACAATGCAGGGGGGTACCATAGGTACACCCCATGTGATCCCCCATCCCCCAATACCCTGGGGCCCCGCAACGGGCCCCCGTAAGAAATTTTAGCATGCCTTTCTCGCCACTCGAAAACACCATCAACTGATCCACGCCACCAAGAAAACTACATTCAAGGAACGTCTGGACAGCAACGCACACAACAGCAAGGAACTCTTCAACATCGTTAAAGAGCTCTCCAACCCCAACGCCGGAAACAACGACATCACCCCATCGCAAGACCTCTGCAACTCCCTCGCCTCCTACTTCCACAGCAAGATCGCAGACATACACAACAGCTTCAGCACGCAACCAACGCTCCCCACGACCGCACCAACGACCCCCACCACCTCCATCCGCGCCTGGACCCCGATCACCACCGACGACCCCATCCGTACGATGAACTCCATCCACTCCGGATCTCCAACCGACCCCTGCCCTCACCACGTCTTCAACAAGGCCGGCGCTGTCATCGCCCCCCACCTACGAGACATCATCAACACCTCCTTCGACACCGCCACCTTCCCGGAGAGCTGGAAGCACGCCAAACTCAGCGCTCTACTGAAGAAACCATCAGCGGACCCCACCGAACTCAAAAACTACCGCCCCATCTCGCTTCTCCCGTTTCCGGCCAAAGTCATCGAGAAGACCGTCAACAAGCAGCTGGCCGCCTTCCTCGAGACGAATGGATCCCTCGACCTCTCGCAGTCTGGCTTCCGGGCCAACCACAGCACTGAGACCGCCCTCATCGCAGCCACCGACGACATCCGAGCCCTGCTCGACAACGGAGAAACAGCGGCCCTCATCCTCCTGGACCTCTCCGCGGCTTTCGACACTGTCTGCCACCGCACCCTAGTGCAGCGCCTCAGCAACGTCGGAATCCAGGAGAAGGCACTAGAGTGGATCATCTCCTTCCTCGCCGGAAGGACTCAGCGAGTCCGCCTTCCACCGTTCAGATCAGAAGCCACCGAAGTCATCTGCGGCGTACCACAGGGATCATCGCTCAGCCCCACCCTCTTCAACGTCTACATGAGCCCCCTCACAGCCATCGAACGCCAACACAACCTCAACATCATTTCCTACGCCGACGATACCCAGCTGATCCTCTCCCTCACCAACGACCCAGCCACCGCCAGAGCTAACCTACACGAAGGGATGACAGACGTAGCCGAGTGGATGATGACCAGCCGCCTGAAACTGAACTCAGACAAGACGGAAGTTCTCATCCTGGGCTCCTCGCCCTCCGCCTGGGACGACTCCTGGTGGCCCCCCGCCCTGGGCAGCGCACCCAAACCGACAGATCATGCACGCAACCTGGGCTTCATCCTGGACTCCTCCCTCTCCATGACCAGACAAGTCAACGCCGTCTCCTCGTCCTGCTTCAATATCCTGCGCATGCTACGTAAGATCTTCCGGTGGATCCCCACCGAGACCAGGAAGACGGTCACCCAGGCCCTCGTCACCAGCCGACTGGACTACGGCAACGCCCTCTACGCCGGAACCACCGCCAAGCTCCAGAAGAGACTTCAGCGGATCCAGAACGCCTCAGCAAGACTCATCCTCGACTTCCCCCGACACAGCCGCATCTCCGGACACCTGAGAGACCTGCACTGGCTCCCGGTCAACAAGAGAATCACCTTCCGCCTCCTCACCCACGCACACAAAGCCCTACACAACCAAGGACCAAGATACCTCAACAGCCGCCTCAACTTCTACACTCCTACCCACCAGCTTCGATCAACCAGCCACGCCCTCGCCGCCGTCCCCCGCATCCGAAGAGCCACAGCAGGAGGAAGGTCCTTCTCCTACCTGGCCGCCAAGACGTGGAACTCCCTCCCGATCCACCTCCGCCTGACCCAAGACCACCTCGCCTTCAGGAAGCAGCTCAAGACCTGGCTGTTCGAGCAGTAGCGGACCCCCCCCTCCCCAGCGCCTTGAGACCCTCCGGGTGAGTAGCGCGCTATATAAATGCTTGATTGATTGATTGATTTCTGTGGCAGCAACGCCGCCATGGAAAGGCATATTTCCGCACCCATGCTAATATGGATGGCGGTGTCTAGCAGACACCACCACCATATTAAACCCTTTTCTGGCCGGTCGACTTGTCGACCGGGCGGAAAAGCGGTGGACAGTCTTCCAGTCTGCCGCAGTACCCCCGCCACACTAATATGGCAGGGGGAAATGGGTGGCAGGCAGGATGTAGGGCGGATCGCCACCGCCATGTGGGCGGTGGCGATCCGCCCTACATCCTAAGGGCCCAGATTAAAGAGGAACTCCAATCTCTCAAGGATCGGATATCCAACCAACCTGGGCGTAATTTTTCCTCAAGAACATTTAACCTGAACTCCCGATCACACCACTTAACTCACACCCCTAAACTCACGTCACCCATTCGGAATTTAGTTCCCCTCAATACACGTTCTCGTCCTAAGCGAAGCGTCAATACGTTCTCCGAGAGCGATATACTAGCTCTTCTTCAATCCTACGCACCCTCTACCAATAATTGCATTACCACAACTCAGTTGACCATCCCTACTCGCCACCCTAACCCACTCAGAGTTGCCAGACACAATAATAGAGGGATCGTCGAGAGCAACCTTACACACGTCCATCTCACCCAAGACCCTTCCTGTTCCCTCCTTACTCCCCGGATCAAATGCACACTCTTAAACTGTAGATCGGCTTCCAGACATGCTGCTGACATAGCTGAGCTCATACTTTCTCAAGAACTAGACCTGCAATTGTTAACCGAAACCTGGCTAACTGATTCCTCCACACCACTGATGGACATTCAAGTTCCCCCGAACTACCACATCATCAGATTAGACAGGATAGGTAAGATAGGTGGAGGTATAGCCTGTATTCATCGTAGTCACATCACGGTAAACAGAGCCACATCCCCGGTCCTCACGTCTTGCGAATACTTCTGCCTAGACCTTAGCAGCAACAGCAAACAAGCTTGTTCACTGCACATCATCTATCATCCTCCAGGAGACAATCTCATTTTCTCGATACAACTCATGGATATGATTTCAACTAACAACGGTGTGCAAAACAACCAAATATTCCTCGGCGATTTCAATCTCCACTGGAATGACAAGAACGACACAATTGTCAAATGTCTCAGAAGCTTCCTCTATGATCTAGCCCTGACCCAAACCTGCAATGGTCCTACACTTAAGAAAGGTTCAACCCTGGATCTAATAATCTCCAAAACTGACATCATTCAAATGGAATCGATACAACCATGCGACTGGTCTAATCACCACATCATAACCTTCTTTATCAAGGAAACAGTCAAATTTAACTCAGTTCAGGCCATGAAACCAAAGATCTGGAAAAGAGACTTGAAACAACTCAACACAAACACACTACCTTTCTCAAGCTACAATCTTCTATTGCCTCCTGCTGGCATCACAGACATGCATGATCTCACCAACCACTACCTTAACTCGATGACCGCAATAATCAATGAGGTTGTCCCTCTTCAACTTAAGAGATTCTCCACTAAAGACTCAAAACCTTGGTACAATAGCCTAGTTAACGAAGACAGGTGCTCTGTCAGAGTTGCTGAACGCAATTGGAGATCAGCCCCGTCGACTACTCACCTCAAATTACTAAGGAAAAAGAGAAACGACTATTACAAGAAGATTCAGCGCACCAAAGTAGACTTTTTCAAACACCAACTAGACCAAGCTAGAAATCGCCCCAAAAAACTATTTGAGCTAATCAAAACTCAATCTAAGGACGCCCCTCAACGGTTACAAGATGCCGCCCATTCGCAACCCAACTGTGAACAATTCTCTGCCTTCTTCAATCAGAAGACCCTCAACATTGAGAACGATCTATTAAAGGACCGACTACTTTACTCTGTACATAAGTAGCTGGTTCCTGTATCTTCTTCTTCAGTCTATCCCTAGCGCCGGGAAACCCACTGTGGGTAGCTGTGCGCGGTACAAAGTTCAAATAAATAAATAAATAAATATTCACAACCCCCCCCCGTCAGCACCAACTACTACACACCAAATCCCTTCAAAGTGTGCACCAAAGAACAATGCCGTCTGGTCGTCCTTTGACACTTACTCGGAAGAAGCTGTGGGTAAGATTCTAAATGCCTTGAAACCTTCCAACCACTTCATCAACCCGCTCCCTGCTAACGCTGTTAAAGACATAACCCCATGGCTGCTTCCGCTATGGACCAAAATCATCAACAGTTCACTCCAACAAGGTTGCATTCCAGATACCCTCAAAGTTGGCCAAGTCTCACCCATCCTTTAGAAACCAACAGCTGATCCCACAAATCTTAACAACTATCGTCCTATATCCAATATCCCTACCCTGGCCAAACTGCTTGAAAAATGCGTACACCACCAACTAACAAAACATATTGTTCACTTTGACCTTTTTGGCAAACACCAATCAGGCTTCAGAGCGGGGCACAGCACAGAATCAGCCATGACTCACATTATTGATGATGCACTTCAAATCCTGGACCAGAACGGCTCATGCCTACTCATCCTGCTCGACCTTTCCTCAGCTTTCGATACGGTCAAACACGAGAGTTTGCTGGATCTGCTCAGATTGAGGATGGGTCTTTCAGGATCTGTGCTAAACTGGTTTACCTCCTTTCTGCATAACCGAACACAACAATTCAAGATTAACAACACTCTTCCCAACCCACTCTTTCCAACCCAGTTCCAGTAAGGCTGGGCGTCCCACAGGATCCTCACTTTCCCCGACATTGTTTAACTTGTTCATGGAGCCTCTCACCGAAATTCTTCAAACGACTAACGTGCAATATCATATGTACGCTGATGATACACAACTGTATCTAAAGATGAACACCTTAGAAGACATTAAACAGCTTAACTCCACACTCATGAACACACAAACATGGCTGGCAGAAAATCATCTCAAACTGAACACTCTAAAGACTGAATTCCTCCTTATAGCCCCCCAGCTAAAATCCCTCTGATGCAAAACTTAATTCAACATCTCACTGCACTCAACGTGCAACCATCTATTGTGGACTCAGCAAAATCACTGGGAATAACTCTAGACAGCAATCTCAGCATGCAGAAACACGTCAGCAATGCTACAAAGGGAGCAAACTTCCAGTTAAACATTCTAAGGAAGTTGAAACCATTCTTACCAGTCAACGACTTCAAACAGGCTCTACAAGCGCTAGTTATCCCCCGCGTGGATTATTGGTATTGTCTCTCTATGTGGCCTCCCAAAAACGACTACAGCCCCCCTAAGAGCATCAATAAACTCTGCAGCAAGACTCATCACTGGTTCGAAAAGAAGTTCCCACATCTCCCCTGACTTAAAATTCCTGAATTGTCTCCCGCTCGAAGCAAGAATTCAGCAAAAAATTGCTTGCATGACACATAAGGCCTTACACTACAAGGCACCCATTTATCTCGCTCAGAAATTGACAATCTCTGGTGGCTCTAGGTCCTCTAGGGGTGCAGATAACCTTCTGAAACCTCAAAGATTCAATAAAAAAAAACATATAAACGAACCTTCTCTGGAATGGCACCTAGGATTTGGAATACTCTTCCCCCTGAAACCAGAGTGAATTCTTCTTTCGTATCCTTCAAAAAGAAAGTAAAAGCGTTTCTCATGACAAAATTTACTTGACCTCTCTTCCCTGCCCCGAACCTTTTTCATCCGTGATTCGCTGTCTATGTTCTTGGAACTCTCTCTTTATGTGCTTGGATCAACTATGATCCCATGCTTTGTTATTTTTACTACTTTTTCTGTATGTTTTATTTTATCTATCCTATGCTTATTCTATATATTGTGGCTTGTTATTCATTTGTTATAATCCTCTTTGTTCATTGTAAAGCGCTCTGATATCCGCAAGGATCTTGTTCGCGCTCTATAAAACCTTCTAAATAAATTAATATATATATATGAATATATATATATATATATATATATATATATATATATATATATATATATATATATATATATATATATGCAACACAGTGAATACACATATTTTACATTATATTATTTTCTTTAATAAATTACATTTATAACTGTGAACAAGTATTTATTTTTTCATAGTAATAGTTTTAAAAATACATATATATAGATATATCTGTATTTAAAGATATATATAGATTTATATATATACTAGTAGCCCGTCCCGACGTTGTCCGGGTATGAATTGCTGCCGGCCAGTAGTATATTGTTTTGTAGGATTTCGTTTTGATAGCATTTCTTATCTGTGACAGGCCTGTGAAACGCTCCGAATCACAGTGCACTGCTGATGCACTTAAGAGTGCGCGTTCAGTAGTGTGTGAACTCGAGTTTCCCTACTTTATTTTTCCTTGCAATATTATATAGCGGGAACTCGACAACATGGCATGAGCACAATTTACATTACAGAAGAACAAATTCATTTGTGGTAGGTACGGGGAGACAAAGTGATTTGCCTGGAATCACAGGATGTTGAGCAGATGCCGAGATTCGAACGTAGCTCCCCAGCTCTAAAGTTCGCAATTCTAGAACTTGTGGCGGGAGGTGTGTTTAAAAATGTATGTCGGTGCTGGCCATCCATGAGAGAGACCAGTGCATTTTTCAAATCGGTGGTGAAAAAATATGAGTATGTTGCTGGAGATGTGGGCCGCCATGCCACCAATGTACTTACCGGGGGAGGGTAAACACCCATTATTCCGCAAGTTTCTTTCGGCATACCATCACTCCGCATACTTTCATTACGAAAGTACCATGACTCCACAATGCCATTATAACGCGTAGCATTACATTTTATATGCTTTTACCACGCATACATTTACAATGAAATTCGTTGAAAATGCATGAATTGTAAAAGCATGGTTTTATTTTAATGTTTGGATAAGGTAAGTATGGGTATAGGGGTATATGTTTTGGGGTACTGAGGTATATGTTTTGGGGTGTTTGGGTATTTTAAGGGTTTAGATATAGTTTTGTGTTATGGGGTACAGGGGTAGTTTTAGGGTTTAGGGATAGGTATGGGTTTTGGGGTACAGTGGTATTTTTAGGGTTCAGGGCTAGGTTTGGGTTTTGGAGTATAGGTGTATTTTTAGGGTTCAGGGGTAGGTTTGGGTTTTGGGGTACAGGGATATTTTAAGGGTTCAGGGGTAGGTTTGGGTTTTGGTGTACAGGGTTATTTTTATGGTTCAGGGCTAGGTTTGGGTTTTGGGGTACAGGGCTATTTTTAGGGTTCAGGGGTAGGTTTGGGTTTTGGGGTACAGGGGTATTTTAAGGGTTCAGGGCTAGGTTTGGGTTTTGGGGTACAGGGGTATTTTAGGGTTCAGGGGTAGGTTTTGGGTTTGGGGTACAGGGGTATTTTTAGGGTTCAGGGCTAGGTTTGGGTTTTGGGGTACAGGGGTATTTTTAGGGTTCAGGGGTAGGTTTGGGTTTTGAGATACAGGAATATTTATAGGGTTCAGGGCTAGGTTTGGGGTTTGGG
Source organism: Lissotriton helveticus (assembly GCF_964261635.1). Lineage (NCBI taxonomy): Eukaryota > Metazoa > Chordata > Amphibia > Caudata > Salamandridae > Lissotriton > Lissotriton helveticus. The sequence continues at coordinate 2,093,048,523 of NC_136065.1, read as the reverse complement.
GTACAGGGGTGTTTTTAGGGTTTAGGGATAGGTTTGGGTTTTGGGGTACAAGGTATATTTATAGGGTTAAGATGGGTTAGTGTTTAAGGGTGTTTTAAGGAGTAAGGGTGGGTTATGATTATGGGCTGCAGGGGTATTTAAAGGGTACAATAGCCTAGTCAACGAAGACAGGCGCTCTGTCAGAGTTGCTGAACGCAATTGGAGATCAGCCCCGTCGACTACTCACCTCAAATTACTAAGAAAAAAGAGAAACGACTATTACAAGAAGATTCAGCGCACCAAAGTAGACTTTTTCAAACACCAACTAGACCAAGCTAGAAATCGCCCCAAAAAACTATTTGAGCTAATCAAAACTCAATCTAAGGACGCCCCTCAACGGTTACAAGATGCCGCCCATTCGCAACCCAACTGTGAACAATTCTCTGCCTTCTTCAATCAGAAGACCCTCAACATTGAGAACGATCTATTAAAGGACCGACTACTTTACTCTGTACCATATTCACAAACCCCCCCGTCAGCACCAACTACTACACACCAAATCCCTTCAAAGTGTGCACCAAAGAACAATGCCGTCTGGTCGTCCTTTGACACTTACTCGGAAGAAGCTGTGGGTAAGATTCTAAATGCCTTGAAACCTTCCAACCACTTCATCAACCCGCTCCCTGCTAACGCTGTTAAAGACATAACCCCATGGCTGCTTCCGCTATGGACCAAAATCATCCACAGTTCACTCCAACAAGGTTGCATTCCAGATACCCTCAAAGTTGGCCAAGTCTCACCCATCCTTAAGAAACCAACAGCCGATCCCACAAATCTTAACAACTATCGTCCTATATCCAATATCCCTACCCTGGCCAAACTGCTTGAAAAATGCGTACACCACCAACTAACAAAACATATTGTTCACTTTGACCTTTTTGGCAACCACCAATCAGGCTTCAGAGCGGGGCACAGCACGGAATCAGCCATGACTCACATTATTGATGATGCACTTCAAATCCTGGACCAGAACGGCTCATGCCTACTCATCCTGCTCGACCTTTCCTCAGCTTTCGATACGGTCAAACACGAGAGTTTGCTGGATCTGCTCAGATTGAGGATGGGTCTTTCAGGATCTGTGCTAAACTGGTTTACCTCCTTTCTGCATAACCGAACACAACAATTCAAGATTAACAACACTCTTTCCAACCCAGTTCCAGTAAGGCTGGGCGTCCCACAGGATCCTCACTTTCCCCGACATTGTTTAACTTGTTCATGGAGCCTCTCACCGAAATTCTTCAAACGACTAACGTGCAATATCATATGTACGCTGATGATACACAACTGTATCTAAAGATGAACACCTTAGAAGACATTAAACAGCTTAACTCCACACTCATAAACACACAAACATGGCTGGCAGAAAATCATCTCAAACTGAACGCTCTAAAGACTGAATTCCTCCTTATAGCCCCCCAGCTAAAATCCCTCTGATGCAAAACTTAATTCAACATCTCACTGCACTCAACGTGCAACCATCTATTGTGGACTCAGCAAAATCACTGGGAATAACTCTAGACAGCAATCTTGTAGTGTAGCTCCTATTTTCCCAATAGGCTCTGCGCATTGGAATAGTACCTACAGCAGTAAAGGCCTAGGCCAGACGTTAACTAGGTCTACTACTGTCGATACTAGACTTAATTTTTGGGTTTGCCAGCTAAGCTCAGAGTTCGCTAGAAACTTTCTCGAATGTTCAAGGAAGGATTAACTTCCCTGATTAGACAAGAAGGGATTTAGTTTCTGACAACCATAGAACATGACAACTTTGCTCTCCCCTAATCAAGAGTCAATCTCAAGAGTCGTGTGAGCACAAGGCAATTATTTTACTCAGTCAGTACGTGCGTTCTTAGTCTCATCAGAATGTAGAGAAAAGGAAGAGACGGGCGTGTTCAATAAAAAGGTGTTATTTATTGATCAGTCTCTTTTCTCATACATGAGAAATGGATCGATATTATTGCAATACTTATAGTTAAGTAAAGTGCATACATTAAAAGCAATAGTATAAAATAATACTGTAAAAACATTGATATGGTTTCTGAGCCATATGATGTTTAAAATGATTAAAATATATTTACATACACATATACATTTGACTAAACGTACTCAACTGGTGTTTCTAAATACGCCTACCCCGTGTACCTGACCTAAGTCTAATGCGTGGGCGGGAATAGAAAGTTACAGTTTAAGTTAAGTTTGTTTTTGCCAAGTGAATAACTAAAAAATTCTCTGTGAGGGGTTATTCAGTTCTGTACCTGGAATTTAGGATGGATGAGGAATGGTATCTCTTTCTCTGCTCTCGATATTCCAGGCTGCCTGCGAGGGCTACCCGGAAACGCCGGTGCTGGGTCTCTCGGCTTGAGATAGCAGCGCGTCTCTCAGCGCGTCAGGAAGGCGGGGCTGCTGCCAGCGGGGTCTGCTTCTGCTCTCGGCTTCGGCAAGTATGGCTGCTCCGTCTTGTCACCATGCGTGTGTTTGCATAGGGCAAGGTCGGCAATATTTATACCTTAAAGGTGCCGGGATTGACGTAAGGATGGACATAGGTACGTCAATAAAGATGTCATACGACTTGCTCGTTAGCACATTCTTTTGCAAAAGTTCTCTGTGAAATCAAAACAATGGCCGCACGGATTATCCAGGTTGTCATAGGTTTGATTTGTTATGAGAACGTCGTATGCCTTATCAGGGTCTGGCGGAATGTCGCTTGTCTAATTAGATCTCAAGCGTTATGACCTAATCAGATAACACGTTCCTGTGCCGTAGTGTGACTGCGTCAGATAACGGTATCTGAATCATGGGGGCTGTTCTTGCCTCATGGGCTGACTGTTAGTTAACTTGATAGTTAGTTTAACCAGAATAGGGTCAGGAATAGGGGGATCGATTCAGAACCTATAGAAATACACGACACCCACTCCACGCTAACTATGGTCATATCTACTAATCTATGCATAGTATAACATAGTACAACATACTATAGAGTATAGTGTATACCTTACCACCCCAAAATACATAAATGCATTTTGAAATTTTCAAATATACTGAAAAATTGCAGTCATATATATCGTATGCACTTAAGCTATGAATTAAATGCAAAAGTAAACACGCATTGTTATGCATTATTGCTTTTTGGTATATGAGAAATACACATGAAATGGCTCTTAATATGGCTATACAGAAAGAAAGTTCGAGACCATTTCATCACATAATAAAATGTTTGTGAACATACCAGCGGGCAGCTAAAGTCTATAAAGTCTCTAAAAATAGAAATCTTAGTTCTCTAGGAATAGTTTCTTACTTTAAGCAGAAGATCAGTGTCCCGGGAAAAAATATGTAGAAAAATATTTTAGGGGCTTGCTGAAAAAATTGCTGTCCGTGAACTGGATGGTAATTGTTCATGTGACTTTATTTTTAAAGTTGAAGGCCGAATTCAGGGAACGCCGTGTGCGAGTTTACTCAAAAGTCTCTATTTCTGTTCAGGAGAGAACATCATATCATTCAGGCTTTCGAAAAAACTGTCAACAGCTTCATGGGAAAGTTCCACTAAGTCGGAAATAGGGGTAACCATGCATTCGTGCGCATGATTCTCTCCATTGACATTCTGATTCGCATTGCTGACAGAAGGTCGTACCTGTTCGATGCTGCTTTCATCTTGAACTTCACTACCCTTCAATCGTAGTGGTGAAGATTCCAGGAATGCCGTCATCAGGATTGGCAGCCTTTGAGGGTAGCACAAAGCGTGAACCTTGGTAGGAACCAACAGTGTATCTGCATCCACCGGCGCATCCGATTGTAGCGTCAGACAGGTGTCTAACACGCATTCTTCTCCGCATAGCAGACACCTTAGTACAGGTAAAACACACCTTTGCCACATTGGTCGAAATGATAGAAACCAAGTCATATTTAGGTCTCTAAGCCGGGAGAGTCCCAGGATTTTTGATATTCGGTCCCGGTATCCAATGGCTAGGATCGTATCTTCCATTGTCGCGAGAGTTTGATCTGTGACATGGGTTGCCATAACGAAAAATAAGGACTAGGAATAGGATTCCTGCAATTAGTCCCAGGATCAGGGGAAGTCCGCCAAAAATCGAATGGACGAAATCTGGAAAAATACCCAGTATGGCTTTGAATGGTGTTAATGCCATCGAAAATACTGTCTTAAATACCTTTGAGACCCCAGTGGTATCAGAAATATTTAAGATTTCGCTCAGGATTTCCGCGAAATGTAAGGGGGAATTGGTTGATAATAATGTATGTATCTCTGCAGTCGTCCTTGCGACTTGTAGATCATACGTTTCTTTAGATGACGTGAGCCTTGTAGGCGTCTGAAGAAGCACTGTTTTCATTCTGCTTAAAGTGTCTATTCGAATAGAAGTAATTTTCAAACTGGGCCATGCCCTTGCCTCCCTGTCTGGAAAGGAGCTGGGGAACAAAGAACGTCCACAGCACTTGACCTTCGCCGTTGTAGTTACTAGATAAGGAGTCCCGGGCATAAGACTACAACATCTGCGGTCTACAATAAGAATGTAACTCCCATTATAGAGTCTTTGAAAGAATGGTTCTATTTCAGTTGCAGGTGCGCCTTGCTGGTGACATGAAAGGTTGTATGAATTCCCTTCACAGGCTCCGTGCAAACTAATACCGTTACACAGAAGCGTGCCGCTTAGTGACATAGCACAATTGTTGCCACTAAGAAACACTTTCTGTCCTTTATTACTGACACATGCATGTGAATAGGGCAGGTTCCAAGTTGTTTTAAGGTACCCCTTTCCCAATTTCTCGTACATGCCAGCCTGTATATATTTTTGGCAGTATTGAAACCTGAAGGTTGAGATTGGAATATTTATTATTCCATGGATTATCCATTCACTGACAGGTCGTTCTGACATTGTCAATGGTAATCTTTCTAGTTTTTCAATGCTCAAGATTGTATAATCAGCACCCTTTTGCGCCATACCGATTTGTCTATCAGTAAGGTTAAAGATTTGGAATAGTGACGTTGTGTTGATTAAACGCCAAGGCACATAGCCTGAACGCAGATTTTGTAACGTCCAGCCAAGCTGTACAATAGAACGCAATTGTGACTGACCATGTTGTAATAACAGTAAGTCTTGCGATAATATATCGATTGCTGAAGACACAATGCTGTCCAATGAAAAAATTCTGGAGGACAGAGTCATTAACTCATTGTCCACTACAGAAAGCGATTTTTCCAAATTGATACGATCAATTTCACGTATTCTCTCTGCTGTTTCAATTTGAGTAACCTTCCAGGCCTCATTGTATGCTGCATATACAGAGGCTGCTATGAAACGCTTTTGACGCTGTTTGCGTGGTCCCATCATGAAATCACGCAAGTCAGCACAATCAGTAAGTAAAGTTAGGTGTTGCTTAATTTCAGGCAGTGTGGAAGTTTGTAGCCATTGAAGGCATAATTTGCCCACACTGTAGGTGGTTATTATCCCTGGGTGATGTCTTTGAGGATATCTAGGGTCTGGCCTGGTCATTTTGAAACCCTGTGTTTTATTCAGGAATCTATCTTGACAGTGATTTGTATCTGTGGGCCAGATCAACCATTGTTTCCAATCAGGATGTGTTCTGTTTTGGTTAAGTATATGGTTTACGTCTATTTCTTCATCTGTATCAGAGTTATTGCTAAACATTGTTGGCTTTGGAATAGACGGGTTATTTAAATCTTTGATTTTGGCTAAGCCAAGACAGGTGGTTTGTTGAACAGTGTCATTTAAAAATATCATTTGTTCTGGGATCATGCAGGCTCTAAACAAAGCTTCTAAACCCTGTACTTGCCATTCTTTTGTACCCCAAACACTTTTCAAATCAACATTTTTGTCCCAATAATCAAATCCAAAAGTATTCATTTTTTCAAAGAATGAATCTGAATATATCAATTTTGTGTTGGTTATCATGGTTTTCATCCCTGTCTTGTTTGACAATTTAAAATAAAATGTTTCAGCATTACTTATGTTAAAACCTGAGAAATATGAATATTTGTCATAAACGGTTCTAGAGCTCCCTTTTGGAGGTGTTGCACAATGTTCCCATTGATTATAATTTAAAACATTTCTAGGTTGTGCAGATCTATGCAAGAAATGGTTACCATAATGGTTATAGCAGTACATACTATCATAATTTGTAGAACCTTGCAAATAATCATGTTTTGTAAATTTAGCAGACATTACTAAGTCAGACATCATGTTGTTAATACTTTCAAAGTCCCAATCATCAGCAAATGAGTTTGGTTTTGCAAAGTCACTCAAAGAGATCTTGATTTGGTGTGGATATTTCAGGATCTCGACCCGACTATAAATTTCATAGTCAGTGTTGTCCCAGGCTACCCCACCAGGTATCGGATTGGCTGTGAAGTTGGCTGAAGAAAGTTCTGAAGAAAGTTCTCTTTTCTCGACGTGTGAAGATGTGTGTGGTTTGAGGACCAAGTTGATGTTCTGACTTGCTGTGTCCATTTTAGCATATTTTCCCTCAATGAAGCGTCCCAAAGTAAATACCATGATGAGCCAAAGTATGAGGATAAATGCACCAAAACCCACCCAAAATTCAATCCATGGAGAAACCAGATATGTTTCTTTCAGTTGTTTCAAAAGTTCCTTAGCTTTGTCTTTAAAGGATTTTGATGATGGCTGTGTCTTTTGTTCGCTGAAACCTTCAGAGGAATCATCGAAGTTGATGAAGTAACCAGATGCAGTTCTGTCAATTGTTCCAATTGCTTCAGGATTTTTGTTTCTTGCATTTTCACTTGGTACTTCATTATAGATTGGTGTGTCTCTGCTAAATGTTTTTATTTGGGATTTCAGAGGTCTGAGTTCTATTGCATTGTTGCATAGTCCTTGTTGTTCTTCTGTAGGCGTTTCGAATGTGATGAGCCTCTTTGATAGGACCTCTGTACTGGTAGCAAACCTTGGTGTTCTGCTACTTATTGGGAGTCCACTTGGCCTACTGTTTGTTATCGGCCACATGTTGTGGTTTTACCAGGTCGATGGATACAACTCGGTTCTCCTTTTTTCCAGCAAGTGGCGGTAGTACAACTGATCTTGTCCCGTTGACAGACAAGACAGGAACTGCTTTTCTGTAAGAAGGCCCAAATTCCTTCTTTACCGCGATCTTCTCCCTGACTAGATCCCCGACTTTTGGAATCCAGACAGGTCTTGCTGGGACAGGTGGTGATTCTTCAGTGGTTGTTGGCTGTTGTTTCAACTGTATGTTGCTCAGGTCTTTTCTTGTTTTGTTTAAGTCCTGCAAAATAGCCAAACGGTCTTTGACATCAAAGGTTTTTCTATTACCACTGAAGTCTGACTATCAAGGTCAGAGATCAACATCCTAGTTCCGAATAATAATTCGTACGGACTGAATCCCTTCAGAGAATTTCTTGGCAAGTTATTTAGACTACGTTGGACACTTATTAGATGTTTGACCCACCCAGCTCCCGAACCTAATACCTTTGCCGTTATAGATTGCTTTATGTCACGGTTTTTTCTTTCAACAATTCCGTTCCCCTCCGGGTGAAATGGACAAGAGTACCGCAATTGCACGCCCATGCTGACCATGGCCTCCTTATAAGCCCGAGAGCTAAAAGCAGGACCATTGTCCGAATGCAGAATGCCAATTGCGTATGTGCCGATAAAGACCCGCAAATCTTTGTATAACAGTCCGGATGTCAGCCGAGTGCTGAGGATCTACATTATAAGTGGAAACTAGCCTGTATATGTTAATCGCAAGCCATTCTTTTTAGTGGTGATGTTATCTGCAGTCAGATTCCACCGTATTTTATTATTTCTCTCCCCACTGCGATTTCTGTTGCAGTTTGGGCAGTTTTTTACAAACATGGTATGATGTAGGCTCATGCCTGGCCACCAGTACCGTGATTGTAAATCTTCCAGAGAATCTTTTAGTTTGAGGTGTCCTAGACCCTCGCCCATATGTGCGTCTGCGATTAACAAGTGTCTCCTGTCCATGTTTGGAATCACTCTATCCCCCACTCCAGGGATTCGAGCAAAAGGGACGGAGTTTGCATCGATTATGTATGTATAATTGAGTGGATAGTTGATCGGTAACGCTGAGCAGTCGCCTTTTGATGACGTTTTCACCGCCAGCAATGTTTCACCGTCAATGTATTTTAATGTACGCTTTTTTCGATCTACGGGAGCCGGTTTAGTGGCTGCCGCTGCGGCTGCTTCAGCCAATGAATTCCCTACAACGTGAACGCCATCACGCTGGTGACTCAGTGAGTGTGTCACGTGAGTCTTTGGTAGTTCTTTTTTCAAAAGAGCTACTTGTTCCCAGAGCAGTCTCTGCTTTATTGGTGCATCTGTGTCATCTTTGTAACCGTTCTGAATCCATGTCTGCAAATCGCTGTTATATGATTTGACGCAGAAATATGAATCTGACACTATAAGTGTCGGGAATTCGCGATCCGCATTATCTAGCGCCATTTTCAATGCGATTATTTCAGTTTGTTTTTCTGAATTAGTTTCTACTGAGTGTGATTTTGTTAATAGAGGTTTTAATTTACCTCCGCGCCATACTTCTTTTGTAATCTCACATGTGGGGTTGTATGCTTGTTCTCCCCAAACGGAGGGTTGAGCATGTCCGTCTGTATAGATTACACAGGCGTAATGTCGTAGAGGCAGAATGTCGATTGGCAGAGGATACGTCTTTTCATATTTTAGATTTTTTAATTCTTCTAGTTCTGGATCAAAGTAGTAGTCTACTTTGTCCGTTGTGATTGAATTCACCCATTGTATCCATTCCGGATTCAATGTTGTTGTTGGTAAATTACACGGTGTTGTTAGTGCCTCAAAGGCTGATTCTGCTGTTCTGACTGTGATGTGTCTACCGTCAGCTATGTCTTTTTCTCTAGCTATTGCGGTTTGAACTGCACGAATGATTTTTTCTGTATACTGTTCAGCTTCTGTGTACATGTGTGATTTGAATGCAATTGGTACCTTTTCTCCCTCATTAGAGGTCAGGTATGTGAATCCGCATCTCCCTGGGATGACTCGTGTCACAAGGTTGCATGTATTATCACGGGTTTCTAATTTTGTTTTAATTAGCATGTCTGTTTGTAAGGATCTCAAAATTTCTGTGTGTGTTTGAGTCCAACTGGATCTTTTAAAGTCTGGTTTAATTAGATCGTAAAGGGGTTTGACCCTTTCTGCGTAATTTGCAATGTATGTTCTTCCGAAGTTTAGGAAGCCTAGAATTGACTGTAGGTTTTTTAGTGTTTTAGGAGCTTGGATTACGGCACATTTCTCTAGGAAATTGTCTGCCAGGCTTTTACCTTCACTTGATAACTCATATCCTAAGAATAGGACTGTCAGATGGGCAATTCTGGATTTTTTAAAGTTGAATTTGTAACCCTCTGCAGCGAAACCAAGTATTATGGTGTTCACTCTTTTCAAGTGAGTCTCCAAGTCATCATCTGTTAAGTAAATGTCATCGACATAAGATAATGCTTCATCATCATATAGTTGTAGTAATTCTGTTACTCTCGCTGAGAATACCCCCGGGCTGTTCTTGTACCCCTGGGCTAACCGACAGAATTGTTTTTGAGTGCCATTTACTGAGAATGCAGTTAAATATCTGCTCTCTGGTGCTATGTTTTGACAAAAGAATCCATTGGAGATGTCCAAGGTTGTTTTGTATTTTTTGCGCACTATGTTATTCATTAGTGCAGCACTGTGTGAGTTTTGCACTGCAAAAGTTTTGCAACATGTGTTAAGGTGTCGGTAATCCAAAACTAGACGATATGAATTGTCTGGTTTGGAGACCGGAAACAAAGGATTGTTCATTTGTGAGGTGCAAGTTTCAATCACCCCCTGGTATTCTAGCTGATCTAGTATTTCATTTACTTGTTTTTTAGCTTCTTGCTTAATTGGGTACTGCCTTTGTGCAGTAGGTTGTGATTTTAACTGGATTTTGTGAGGAGGAGAATCCTCATCCCATCCTACATGATTTTTATATAAAGCAGGTGCTAAGGCCACTGCCCACTTTCTAGCAAGTGTATATTTTTTATGAATCGGGATTTGATTCGAGAAGGCAGGCATAATTACTTCTTCGCCATGAGGGCACTCCCTGACAAACTCTGGTGGCCAGTCTTTTTCAGCTAGAAGGATGTCATAGCCTTTGGAGAGGTTATCCCAAAATAGTCCCCTTATTTTCCTAGTCTTATCTCCCTCTATACGTAATGTTATCTCGTATATCTTGTGGGGCTTGCTAACTCTGGTGTCTGCAGTTTCCACTTGAAGGTATTCATTCGTGTCCACTGTCTCCAGATGATTCATAAGGACTTTGCGAGCTATGCTCACCTCTGCTGCGCTGTCTAGCATTGTCTGAGCCCACTCTCCGTTTTTCAGTTGTGTCCTCAGTATTCTCGGCATTGTTAACTACCTTGATACTGGCTACCTTCTTTTTTGGAAATTGTAATTTCTTTTTCAGTTGAGCAGGTTCCTTGTCTTTGGACTTGGCGTGCTCTTCTGATCGTCCTCTTCTTTCCGATTTCTGCGAGGAATTCTGAAAAGATTGAGAGGGACGTGTCTATCAGGTTTTTTAATATTATCCCTATTTCTAAGGTTATATCTATTCCCAGAGGGGTCACTCTGCGGTGACCTCTGTCTTTGGTTTGGAGATTTCTCTCTTCGCCTAGGAGACCTTCCTCTGGACTGGAATTTCTTTTCTTTGGGATTGGATTGTTTGTTTCCATCCCAGTTCTTTTTTGGTGAATTATTATTAAAAAATATTTTTTCTGGATTAGTAGTCAGTTGCGGTTTTACTGGTGTTCCACCTAGATTATCTCTGCCTAGTTCTTCATAGGATTTATCTATGATTCTGGCAATTTCAGCTGGTTGGTCTGCTATATCTGTCTCTTTTAACCTCTGGCGGATCGCCACGTTTGCTGCTTCACCTTTTATGTTGGCTAGTAATATAGCCGAGACCTGCTTGAAGTCTTTCAGTAATTTCATACCAAGAGTTAAAGCAGGTTCTGGACCGTATTCATCTTGAATTTGTTTTAGCACATCTGGTATTACCGAAATGGATGGAACACCGTGCGTTTTTGTGTAGATGGAAGCAAAGACTGTACCCCAAGTGTCACAGTCCTCAATGTGTGGTGCGATTCCCATTGGGAGACATATAGTCAGAATCCTGTGTTTTTCTAATGGGGTGGTGTCAGGAAACACCGCCTCTATTTGGGTGATTTTCTGTGCCAACCAGAATGGTATTTGTTCCCGTTTAGCTGGAACTTTACCTAGGCAGGATTGGATGTTCTGTGGTGTAATTTTATTTGTGTTCCCCTGGTGAGGGGTCAGCTGTGGAAGTTTAATCGCTGGCTGAATTGTTGAAGTCCGCATTACATATTGAACTAATTGTCTATGAATTTTTAGTAATTGTTTTAGCTGTGTTAACAGCTCTGCTGCAGGCATTCTTTCGATGTCTGGATGTGGTGTGTATCCGGCCAAGACCGGCCACGTTGCTCCTGGTCTTCCTAAAGGACCGAGCCTTGTAATGTGATTATTATGTTTTAGGGCGCCATCAAATAAGAGCAAATGCTCTTGGAATTTGAGTGGTACTTCCACCTCCTCGAAAGGAGTGTACTCATTAGGAGGTTCCTCTACTTTATAATAGTGGAAGTACTTTGTTACAGCATTTGCTGCTGGAAAATGTATCCATGTATAATATACCTCTGTCTGCCGATATTCGTGTGCCTCGATTACGAATATGACTGTGCCACCTCTAGGTGTCAGTCCATTTTCTATAAGTTTTAAGGTTATAGATCTCCTTTTGGCGACCTGGATGAGTATTATATCCGGGTCTGCTGCTTGCATGGTAGCATCAGCATCAGCGAGTTCAGTTGCTAATCTAACTGCCTCTCTTTCTTCATCACTGTCTCCCATTTTACGGACAGGATGGTATTATGTTTATTTGCAGATCAGGTTTCTTATGGAACAAAGATTAGATGCACAATATTTTGGAACTGTTTATCCTTCAACGTTGACTTGACCAAAAACCATACATAGGAGTTCCCTCCTGCGAGGTTTTGGAGGATATAACCTTTCACCCACTCCAGACGTCTTTGGAGTATTTGGGAAAAGGGGTCTGAGTGAGAAAGCACGACTGAGTTACTCTAAATGTCTTACGTTAGTTTTATCGCCCTTTCCAAACGCGTTGGGCGCCATGTAGTTTAGCTCCTATTTTCCCAATAGGCTCTGCGCATTGGAATAGTACCTACAGCAGTAAAGGCCTAGGCCAGACGTTAACTAGGTCTACTACTGTCGATACTAGACTTAATTTTTGGGTTTGCCAGCTAAGCTCAGAGTTCGCTAGAAACTTTCTCGAATGTTCAAGGAAGGATTAACTTCCCTGATTAGACAAGAAGGGATTTAGTTTCTGACAACCATAGAACATGACAACTTTGCTCTCCCCTAATCAAGAGTCAATCTCAAGAGTCGTGTGAGCACAAGGCAATTATTTTACTCAGTCAGTACGTGCATTCTTAGTCTCATCAGAATGTAGAGAAAAGGAAGAGACGGGCGTGTTCAATAAAAAGGTGTTATTTATTGATCAGTCTCTTTTCTCATACATGAGAAATGGATCGATATTATTGCAATACTTATAGTTAAGTAAAGTGCATACATTAAAAGCAATAGTATAAAATAATACTGTAAAAACATTGATATGGTTTCTGAGCCATATGATGTTTAAAATGATTAAAATATATTTACATACACATATACATTTGACTAAACGTACTCAACTGGTGTTTCTAAATACGCCTACCCCGTGTACCTGACCTAAGTCTAATGCGTGGGCGGGAATAGAAAGTTACAGTTTAAGTTAAGTTTGTTTTTGCCAAGTGAATAACTAAAAAATTCTCTGTGAGGGGTTATTCAGTTCTGTACCTGGAACTTAGGATGGATGAGGAATGGTATCTCTTTCTCTGCTCTCGATATTCCAGGCTGCCTGCGAGGGCTACCCGGAAACGCCGGTGCTGGGTCTCTCGGCTTGAGATAGCAGCGCGTCTCTCAGCGCGTCAGGAAGGCGGGGCTGCTGCCAGCGGGGTCTGCTTCTGCTCTCGGCTTCGGCAAGTATGGCTGCTCCGTCTTGTCACCACGCGTGTGTTTGCATAGGGCAAGGTCGGCAATATTTATACCTTAAAGGTGCCGGGATTGACGTAAGGATGGACATAGGTACGTCAATAAAGATGTCATACGACTTGCTCGTTAGCACATTCTTTTGCAAAAGTTCTCTGTGAAATCAAAACAATGGCCGCACGGATTATCCAGGTTGTCATAGGTTTGATTTGTTATGAGAACGTCGTATGCCTTATCAGGGGCTGGCGGAATGTCGCTTGTCTAATTAGATCTCAAGCGTTATGACCTAATCAGATAACACGTTCCTGTGCCGTAGTGTGACTGCGTCAGATAACGGTATCTGCATCATGGGGGCTGTTCTTGCCTCATGGGCTGACTGTTAGTTAACTTGATAGTTAGTTTAACCAGAATAGGGTCAGGAATAGGGGGATCGATTCAGAACCTATAGAAATACACGACAATCTCAGCATGCAGAAACACGTCAGCAATGCTACAAAGGGAGCAAACTTCCAGTTAAACATTCTAAGGAAGTTGAAACCATTCTTACCAGTCAACGACTTCAAACAGGCTCTACAAGCGCTAGTTATCCCCCGCGTGGATTATGGTATTGTCTCTCTATGTGGCCTCCCAAAAACGACTACAGCCCCCCTAAGAGCATCAATAAACTCTGCAGCAAGACTCATCACTGGTTCGAAAAGAAGTTCCCACATCTCCCCTGACTTAAAATCCCTGAATTGTCTCCCGCTCGAAGCAAGAATTCAGCAAAAAATTGCTTGCATGACACATAAGGCCTTACACCACAAGGCACCCATTTATCTCGCTCAGAAATTGACAATCTCCGGTGGCTCAAGGTCCTCTAGGGGTGCAGATAACCTTCTGAAACCTCAAAGATTCAATAAAAAAAAACATATAAACGAACCTTCTCTGGAATGGCACCTAGGATTTGGAATACTCTTCCCCCTGAAACCAGAGTGAATTCTTCTTTCGTATCCTTCAAAAAGAAAGTAAAAGCGTTTCTCATGACAAAATTTACTTGACCTCTCTTCCCTCCCCGAACCTTTTTCATCCGTGATTCGCTGTCTATGTTCTTGGAACTCTCTGTTTATGTGCTTGGAACAACTATGATCCCATGCTTTGTTATTTTTACTACTTTTTCTGTATGTTTTATTTTATCTATCCTATGCTTATTCTATATATTGTGGCTTGTTATTCATTTGTTATAATCCTCTTTGTTCATTGTAAAGCGCTCTGATATCCGCAAGGATCTTGTTCGCGCTCTATAAAACCTTCTAAATAAATTAATATATATATATGAATATATATATATATATATATATGCAACACAGTGAATACACATATTTTATATTATATTATTTTCTTTAATAAATTACATTTTTAACTGTGAACAAGTATTTAATTTGTCATAGTAATAGTTTTAAAAATACATATATATAGATATATCTGTATATAAAGATATATATAGATTTATATATATACTAGTAGCCCGTCCCGACGTTGTCCGGGTATGAATTGCTGCCGGGTATATTGTTTTGTAGGATTTCGTTTTGATAGCATTTCTTATCTGTGACAGGCCTGTGAAACGCTCCGAATCACAGTGCACTGCTGATGCACTTAAGAGTGCGCGTTCAGTAGTGTGTGAACTCGAGTTTCCCTACTTTATTTTTCCTTGCAATATTATATAGTGGGAACTCGACAACATGGAATGAGCACAATTTACATTACAGAAGAACAAATTCATTTGTGGTAGGTACGGGGAGACAAAGCGATTTGCCTGAAATCACAGGATGTTGAGCAGATGCCGAGATTCGAACGTAGCTCCCCAGCTCTAAAGTTAGCAATTCTAGAACTTGTGGCGGGAGGTGTGTTTAAAAATGTATGTCGGTGCTGGCCATCCATGAGAGAGACCAGTGCATTTTTCAAATCGGTGGTGAAAAAATATGAGTATGTTGCTGGAGATGTGGGCCGCCATGCCACCAATGTACTTACCGGGGGAGGGTAAACACCCATTATTCCGCAAGTTTCTTTCGGCATACCATCACTCCGCATACTTTCATTACGAAAGTACCATGACTCCACAATGCCATTATAACGCGTAGCATTACATTTTATATGCTTTTACCACGCATACATTTACAATGAAATTCGTTGAAAATGCATGAATTATAAAAGCATGGTTTTATTTTAATGTTTGGATAAGGTAAGTATGGGTATAGGGGTATATGTTTTGGGGTACTGAGGTATATGTTTTGGGGTGTTTGGGTATTTTAAGGGTTTAGATATAGTTTTGAGTTATGGGGTACAGGGGTAGTTTTAGGGTTTAGGGATAGGTATGGGTTTTGGGGTACAGTGGTATTTTTAGGGTTCAGGGCTAGGTTTGGGTTTTGGAGTATAGGTGTATTTTTAGGGTTCAGGGGTAGGTTTGGGTTTTGGGGTACAGGGATATTTTAAGGGTTCAGGGGTAGGTTTGGGTTTTTGGGGTACAGGGGTATTTTAGGGTTCAGGGGTAGGTTTGGGTTTTGGTGTACAGGGTTATTTTTATGGTTCAGGGCTAGGTTTGGGGTTTGGGGTACAGGGCTATTTTTAGGGTTCAGGGGTAGGTTTGGGTTTTGGGGTACAGGGGTATTTTAAGGGTTCAGGGCTAGGTTTGGGTTTTGGGGTACAGGGGTATTTTAGGGTTCAGGGGTAGGTTTGGGTTTGGGGGTACAGGGGTATTTTTAGGGTTCAGGGCTAGGTTTGGGTTTTGGGGTACAGGGGTATTTTTAGGGTTCAGGGGTAGGTTTGGGTTTTGAGATACAGGGGTATTTATAGGGTTCAGGGCTAGGTTTGGGTTTTGGGGTACAGGGGTATTTTTAGGGTTTTGGGATAGGTTTGGGTTTTGGGGTACAAGGTATATTTATAGGGTTAAGATGGGTTAGTGTTTAATTGTGTTTCAAGGAGTAAGGGTGGGTTATGATTATGGGCTGCAGGGGTATTTAAAGGGAGCAGGGTGGACACCCGGAGCTGGAATGTACAGAACCTGGGAAGAAAAAACAATGAAATATTGTGTACAAAGCTCGTTTTTTTTTCCGTAATCCCGCGCCCCGCACACGCCCACGTCCCCAGCATACACCCACAGCACACGATATGAGACATGGCATGAAGGGCGGAACGTACCACACGCCTACAGCGTTTGTCACGCCCACAGCACACGCCCACAGCACACGCCCACAGGAGACTACTTTGCTGGCACGGTTCTTTTACCTTTTAAATGTATATGGTGGGCATCTGCATAGCCTATGTCCTTCTGCTGCAACTGCCCTTTCCAACGCTGTATTGGGTGTTGTGATTGGTGCTGTGGTTCCTGAGATTACCCGCCTCAAAGGTTTGGGCTCTCGCTTTATTATATTAGTATAGATATATATAGATAGATATATATATAGTACAAACACAATAAAACCATTAAAGTACAAACAATTCAATAAAAAAATATATTAATGTTCACAATAAATAAAATATAAAAAATGTAAAACCACATTTAATAAAAATACTAAAAATGAAAACAAATAGTGTACAATGTTTTCAAAAACAATGAATGGTATAAAATCTATTTGACCAGTATTATGAAGAAAATTTTAGTCTAAAAATATTAGATGTGCTATTCCCACTCTAATTTATGCAGCAGAAGGGAAAGTGTTGACTTCGGAGTGGTTAGATTCACTTTTCCTACTCCGGTCACTAGAAAAGTAGGTAACGTGTTGGACTTCAGAGGGGTTAGATTTACTATTTCCACTCCAGTCAGTGCAAAAATATAGAAAGCGTTGCACTTCGAAGGGGTTAAGTTTACTATTCTCACTCCAATCCAAGCAACTGTAAGAAAATCGTTGGACTTCGGAGGAGTGAAAATTACTATTAAATATAAATAGCGCAACAGTAGGGAAAGTGTTGGACTGCGGAGCAGTAAAACGTACTATTCCCACTCCAGTCTGTGGAACAGTAGAGAAAGTGTTGGATTTTGGAGGGGTCAAATTTACTATTCCCACGCTAAACAGAGGTTAAAGTTTTGGACTTCGGATGGGTAAAATCTAGTATTTTCACTTCCAGCAACACAACAGTCGGAAAATCGTTGGACTTAGGAGGGGTTTCATTTAATATTCTCATTACATATTTACTATTCTCATTCCAAACAGGGCAACAGTAGGGAAAGCATTTGATTTTGATGGGATAACATTTACTATTCCCACTCCAATCTGTGCAAACTAGGGAAAGTGTTGGCATTCAGAGGGGTAAAATTTACTATACCCACTTTAGTTTGTGCAACAGCAGGGAAAGCATTGGATTTGGTAGGGGTGAAATTTACCATTCCCACTCCCCACAGCACAACATTAGTGATAGTGTTGAACTTCGAAGGGGTTAATTGAACTATTCCTACTGCAGTCTGTGCAACAGCAAGTAAAGTGTTGTATTTCGGAGGGGTTATATCTACTATTCCCACTCCAAACAGTGCAACAGTAGGTAAAGTATTGGACTTCCAAGGGTAAAAATATACTATTCCTACTAGAGTCTGTGCAACAATAGAGAAAGCGTTGTATTTCAGGGAAGTTACATTTACTGTTCCCACTCCAAACAGCGCAACAGTAGGGAAAGTGTTGGACTTCGGAGAGGTACAATTTATCAATCCTACTCCAAGCAACACAGCAGTAGGGAAAGTCTTGGACTTTGTAGGAGTTACATTTACTATTCTCACTCCAAACAGGGCAACAGTAGGGTAAATGTTGGATTTCAGAGAGGTAAAATATACTATTCCCTGTCCAAACACAGCAGCAGTAGGGAAAGTGTTGGAATTCACAGTTTACTATTCCAACTTCCTTCTGAACAACAGTAAGGAAAGTATTGCATTTTGAAAGGGTTAAATGTATTATTCCCTCTCCAAACAGCGCAACAGTTGAGAAAATGATGGACTTCGGAGCAGTAAAAGTTAATATTCCCACTGCAGTCTGTGCAACAGATGAGCAAGCGCTGGGTTTCAGAGGAGTTAAATTTACTATTCTCACTCCAAACAGCGCAACAGTTGGGAAAGTGCTGGATTTGTGAGAGGTAAAATGTATTACTTCCATTACAAACAGATGAAAAGTAGGGAAAGTGTTGAAATTCAGAGCGGAGAAATTTACTATACCCACTTCAGTCTGTGCAACAGTAGGGAAAGCATTGGATTTGGTAGTGGTGAAATTTACTATTCCCACTCCACATAGTGCAGTAGTAGGGAACGTATTGGACTTCTGAAGAAGTGCAATTTACTGTTCCTACTCTAGTCTGAGCAACAGCACGGTAAGTGATGGATTTGGGAGGGGTTAAAATTACTATTTCTACTCCTAACAGTGCAACAAGAGGGAAAGTGTTGAACTTCGAAGAGGTTAATGTACTCCTACTGCAATCTAAATGAGAGTTGGAAAAGTACTTCACATCAAACACATTACATACATGAGTAACCCCATGAATTTAGAAAATATAATCTAAAATGATTAATTAACATGAAAAACAAATATATATATATGTGTGTGTGTGTGTGTATTAAAAATCTAAAAACAGTTAATCAATTTACATAATTACTATTTCCAAAAATTGTTAATCATCAATTAATAAATAATTGTTATTCAATTATTAACTTCCCACTCTATACCCAAACAAACCTAGCAGCCTGCACCTCAAATAAAACTAAAATATTCCACAATTAAAATCAATTAAATCATTATGATTAATAATTACTTGTTAATTAATTAATACTTAATTAACTTCACACCCTAGACCAGTACAGACCTAGCAGCCCACAACTAAGATATAGGTAAAATAATAAAGTATTCTATAATTTACATGTGCAAAATTCAATGAAATAATGAATTTACAAACAACAGTTAATAAGTGTTTTGAAGGTGCTTTTTATTGGCATTTGTAACCAACATGGCCGGAGGCAGGGCATAAACAAGCATCAATTCTGCTTAATGCGATTACAGTACTGCCAATTAAAAAGAAAAACTAGAGCACCAGAACAAAAAGTATGTACAATTAACAACAATTATAGGTACACAGTATGGATCAAGGAAATCCAACCCCATTTCCCAGTGCTCAGTTTTGATTCTTGCATACCCCCAGTCAGCATAACTAGTAATAAATCAACAGTTTTGGCACATGGAGGCATTCATGGTCAAGTTCCAGAACCAGGTGTGTGTATTCCCACTTGACTACCTATCTGTCCGCTCAACCCCGGTGAGGCTGGCTGCTTCTACGTGTCATCTAACCCTCATTCCTGTGTGATATTGTGTTCTGTGTCATGCGTTAGCTAGCCCTCTCCCTGTGCATACCCTCCAACAGTGCAGCTAAAGTCTCCAGATCCTGCTACAGCTTATCATCTCGACGATTGAGCTTCATGTACACCTCTTTCACCAGCCCGCACTCAGTGACATCCTTAAACCATAGCGTGATCGAAGGGGACCTTGTGCTAAACCATCCTATAGCTACTCTCCTTGTCGCTAACAGCAAGGCAAGCTGCAGGAACTTCCAGGGCATTTCCCCCCCTCTGGGTTGTTTGAAAATACAGAGCAAGCAAAGCGGAGGTGAATCCTTGAGCTCCAATCCTGCTAAGGCTTGTAGCCATGTAATCACTGCTGTCCAATACACCCACACTCCAAGACATGTCCAGGTCATGTGGAAGAAGGAGACAACATCCTCCCCACATCTAGGGCCCGATTCACAGAACTAACTTAAGACAAAATCCTAAACTTACTACCATTTTGATATTCACAGAAGGCACTTACTCATTTCGGTATTCACAGAAGGCACTTACTCATTTCGGTATTCACAGAAGTTAGGACTCCTAACTTTAGGACTCCTAACTGCCTTCTGTGAATACCGAAAGTCTTAAAGTTATGATTTTTCTCAGTTTAGGAGTAGTAAAGTTAGGACTCCTAACTTCTGTGAATACCAAAATGAGTAAGTGCCTTCTGTGAATACCAAAATGGTAGTAAGTTTAGGATTTTGTCTTAAGTTAGTTCTGTGAATCAGGCCCCCAGGGTTTAATAGGTATAAGATATGTTCAATGCACAAAGTTAAAGTGTGCCAACTTAAATCTAGCATTGCACGAGATGCTATTCTTCCTCACTTTCCAGCCTGCATCCAACAGGGGCATTTCCAATTCCTCCGCTTACGCTCGATGGGATGCAGGCTCAAACTAGACTTTATCTACCTTGAACGATTTGTATAAATGCATCACAATATGTCTGGTAGACCCAGCCATCAATAATATTTGATGCCGGTCTTCAATGATCATCCAGGTTGTGGGAGCCAATCCCATCTGCCTCTGCACTAGCTCTCCCTCTTATGCGAGGGCCTCTGCCCTGAACACACCCTGAGGACGCCGGTTTGGTCTAGTTGTCCTGCATGCTGTACCCCTTTGTAACTGGTGTCTGGCTCTCCACATGGGAACTAGTTTTAGCGTGTCAAGGTTTTTGTGGTGACTCCAGCACTTTTTTGCCCTTTCTGCATTAGTATTAAAATCCCACTGATAGTCTTGCAGCTTGTTGCCCCACCCTCTCTCACCACATCCCCATTCCCACAGCTTCCTGCTCCCACAGGTTTCCCACCCTCTCACCTTCCTGCCAGCCCTTCCTATCTCTCCGGACCATTTATGGAGGCCGCTGCGCAGCCAAGTGAGTGGCCATTTACCTCCTGGTCATATGAGCCACTCCCCCCTCCCTCTGTACTAGCTCTTCCACTGTTGCATGTGCCTCTGCCCTGAACACACCCTGAGGATGACAGTTCAGTTCTGCTGCCTGGCACGCTGGACCCCCATGCAACTGGTGTCTGGCTCTCAACCTGGTAAGTAGTTTTCGTGAGTTAGGGTTACATTGGGAATCTGATTGACTGTGTCTTTCTGATGACTCCAGTGTTTTTTTGCCCTTTCTGCATCAGTATTACAAGCCCACTGATAGTCTTGCAGCTTGTTGCCCTGCCCCCTCCTGCCGCATCTATGTTGCCACAGGTTCCCGCTCCTGTAGGTTTCTTCATCTCCCACCTCCCTGTCAGCCCCTCACACGTCTCAGGAACAACAAAAGAGCTGTTGTGCAACCGCGCCACTGGCACGTCAAAGGCAAGCCCTCCTGCGCCAGTCTGCGCTTGGACCACGCTCAGCGCCAGGACCCCTGGACCTCACCTGCTATTTATATAAACTGCAGAGGACCTCTGGGCCTCGGATGCACCCTGCTTTCCACCAAATGGACTTTCTCCTTCCTACGCTGCCACCTCGCCTTCAGCACCAAAGTAACCAACAACACTAAAGACACCACAAACATGACCGCATCCGCCAACAAGACTGCCATAACACAACTCCAGAGCATCGTACTCAATGCTTAATCACTCAGTAAACACTACGGAGATCTGGGATTTGATCATATCCCTCACCCTGGACGTCATCTTCATCACAGAAATGTATTTATTTATTTATTCGTTTATATTATTTATAAAGTGCACTGTGACCAGACTGGTATCCTGGCTCTTTTAACAGCAAATGTATACACAGGGAAAAAAAAACAATCAATCAAACAGAAGGTCTGGTATAGTGCAGCTGGTCGTCCCTGGGGGTCTCCATGCACTGGTGGGCTGTGTGAGCCTCGGTCGAAGAGCCAGGTCGTGAGCTGTTACCTGAAGTCCTTCAGGGAAGGGGCGGTGTGAAATTGGAGGGGGAAGTCATTCCAGGACTTGGTGGCCAAGTTGGAGAAGGAGCGGAAGAAAGAACCAAAGACAACGTAGTGTAACGGATATCCATTATTTAGGTAAAAGCCAGGTATTCAAGGCTTCCCTGAATTTCAGCAAATCTGTCAGGGTTCTATGTTCAAATGGTAACCTAGTCCATATCTGGGCAGCCTTCACTGAGAAGGCACAACCCCCTTGTCGAGCCTTCCGGAACCTGTGTTCTTTAATATTATTGGTGGTTGCAGACTGGAGGGCCCTCCCTGGAGCCTATCTTTCCAGTCTATGCTGCAGTGCTATAGGGCACATATTGTGTATGGCCTTAAACACAATACACATGGCCTTGAAGAAAATCCTCAGCTCTACAAGGAGTCAATGATTTTCCCTTATAGCCTTGGATGCCGAGGGTCTCCGTGGTCTGTTTAATACCAGTTTTGCTGCAGCCACCTGAACTCTATGCAGTCTCTTGATCAAGTAGTATGGGGCTCCTAATAGGAGAGAATTACAGTAGCCTAATCTACTGAGTATGACACTTCGCACAATTAATGCTTTAGCCTGAACAGGAAGGAAAGTGAATAGTTTTTTTAGTCCTCAAAGCAGTGCAAAACAAACACCAGCTACTTTGTTCACATGCTTTTCTAAGGAATGACGATCATCAAAAGTGACTCCAAGATTACGTACTGCTTCTGAGAAGCATAGCCCAGTCTATGTAGGGAGTGGCCAGACATTCATGGGTAGTGACATTACAATCTTTTTCACCAAAAGACATAAAGATTCTATCTGGTCCCAGTTTAGTTTAAAGGAGTTTGCATTCATCCAATGTACAGTGCACTAAACAGGTATGGAAAGCTTTTACAGCATCTAGCTGGTTATTGATAAAAGACAGAATCAACTGCATATTGTCTGCATAATTAACCACAGAAATATTGTGAGTTTTTATCAGAAAAATTTGTGGCTGCATATAAATCTTAAACAGCACCAGGATGAGTGCTGAACTTTGAGGCACCCCCTGTTTAATATGTCTAAAAACGGATTGATAAAGGGTAGCACCACCATCTGACAGCAATCTTGATTTTATCCACTTCCATATGGTCCTAGCAACATCTGGATGAACCCTGCATCTGCACCAGACATCACCCCGCAATCCCCGAATGCTACAAAATGACACAGCGAGAGCAAAACAAGAAAAAAGGAGGTGGAATATCATTTGTTCACAAGGACACCATCCACTGTACGACATCCCAATACGACCTGACTCCGATCATGGAACAACTCAACTTCCAACTCCACACAGATGGAAGCAGCACCATCAGAGGCACCCTAGCCTACAGACCACCAGGACTACACCCCAGATTCTGTGATGCCATTCCAGATCTCATCACCTCAATCACTATTGACTCAAAACATTACATCCCCTTATGATACCTCAATTTCCACCTTGATGTCCTGAACAATGCTAACACCACTGACCTTACGGAGAACGTGAGCAACATTGGCCTCAAGCAACCCTGAGGTTCCCTAGCAGCAACAGCAGAGTCAAGTACAGCCATGCCATACAACTCACCTGGTCCAACCACCACAGCGTTCACTTCACCTAGCTGATGCCGCATCCCTCATGTCCACACGCAGAAGCTGGAAAAGGGTATCAGAAGACCAATGGAACAATGCTCCAAGCTCCCGCCACACCACACATGACCAGGAACAAGCAGCAAGAAACTTCTCCCAATGGATTACAGAAAGCGCCAACAGCATTTCTCCTACCAGGACAGTCAAATGCAAAAAAGCAACCTAAAAAGCAAGCTGGTACAATGAAGTCCATCAAATGCATCTGCAGACAACTCAAAAGGGGTGGTGCACCAGTACAAGGATGAAAGATCACATTGCCTTCAAAACTGCCCTCAACAAGTACCACTGCCTACTGAAAAATATCAAGGAGAATGCCCTAGCAGACCGCATCGAAGTCAGCTCAAACCGCAGCAAGGAGCTCTTCACCATCGTGAGGGTATTTTCCAACCTCCCCCAAGAATGAAATCACACTCTCACAGGAACTGTGCTACAACCTTGGGGACTTCTTCCACAACAAGATATCAGCCATCTATGAGAACTTTGAATGCCAACCCTCCGCCGTCTAAAACATCCACCAACTCACACCCACAAACACAAACACCTACGTCTGGCTTACCCCGTGGGTTCCTCTCACCATGCAAGACACCATTCCCATCATGTACTATGTGTACTCAGGAGCACCCACGGCCCCCTGACCTCACCACTTCTTCAACCTCAGATGCAAGACAATCGGTGACAAACGAGGGAAAGTCCTGAACACCACCATCACTGTGGCCGCCTCCCTAAAGGATTAGAAACACATGTAAGGTGTCTCCTGAAGAAGCCATCCGCCGACCCAGCAGATATCAAGAATTACCAACCCATCTGTCCAATGAAAGAAAGAAGATTGCACTGCCTGATTTCTACCTATTCAATGAAAGAAGAAAGCTTGCACTGCTGCAGCCTGATTTCTACCTGTCCAGCAAAAGAAGGACGCTTGTGTTGCTGCTACATTGTTTCTACCTGTCCAGTGAAAGAAAAAAGTCTGTGCTGCTGCTGCTTGATTTCTGCCTGTTCTGTGAAAGAAGGAAGCTTGCACTGCACCTGCCTGATTTCTGCCTGTCCAATGAAAGAGGTAAGCTTGCACTGCTGCTGCCTGATTTCTGCCTGTCCAATGAAAGAGAGAAGCTTGCACGGCTGCTTCCCTTATTTTTGTCTGTCCAATTAATGAGAGATATGTGCACTGCTGCTGCCTGATTTCTGCCTGCCCAGTGAAAGAAGTAAGCTTGCATTTCTGCTGCCTGATTTCTACATGTCCAATGAATGAAGGAGGCATGTATCTCTGCTGCGTGATCTCCACCAGTCCAATGAGAGAAGGAAACTTGCACTGCTGCTGTCTGATTTCTACCTGTCCATTAAAAGAAGGTGCGTGCACAGCTGCTGCCTGATTTCCACCTGCACAGTAAAAGAAGGAAGCCTGCACCATTGCTACCTGATTTATTTATTAGCCCGTAAAAGAAGACAGCTTGCACTGCTGTTGCCTGATTCTCCCTGCCCAATGAAAAAAGGAAGCGTGCACTGTTCCTGCTGTGGCATACATGCACAGTGAAGAAGGGACATGCCATGCCAGTTGCTCAATTTGTCCTGCTGCTGTTCTGTGAGGGAGAGAAGCTTGCCTTGTTACTACCTGCATTGTTCTTATTCTTGTGAAAAAGAAAGCTTGCCGTGTCACTACCTGTGTCGTTCTTGTTCTGTGAGAAAGGGAAGCTTACCCTGTCACTACCTGCACTGATCTTGTTCTGTGAGAAAGGGAAGCTTGCCCTGTCGCCACCTTTGTTGTTCTTGTTCTGTGAGAAAGGGAAGCTTGCCCTGTTGCTACCTGCTTGCTTTTGTTCCGTGAGAAAGGGAAGCTTGCCCTGTCACTACCTGTGTCATTCTTGTTCTGTGAGAAAGGGAAGCTTGATGATTTTGCTGTGTTGATGTATGATGGAGCATGTGTTGCTGTATGTTCTTGGTTATGTGGATGCATGGTGTTTTCTGTGTTGTTGTATGATGTTTTTTGGGGAGACGAATAATGATGGGTGTGTTGGAGTAAGATGTTATTTGGATTGAGTTATAATGGCGGGAGTGTTTTTTGATAAAGTTCTTGAACTTTATCAAAGGAGAGCAGGGAGCAACGCGCACATGGACTGTTACGGAAGACGTCTGCCTTCTTAGAGGCCTGATACCATGCCTCTCCTCGTCTATTATAACAAGTGTATTAGCTCTCCTGCTTGTAGGAGTGACTATCTTTGTACCTTGGCGAAAACATTGTAATTTATGGATACTTATGGAATGGAGTGACATCCTCAAACCCCTTAGAATTATAAGAAAAGGGTGTTCGAATTGATTACATTCTCTTATTTGGACACTATCTGTACTAGAACTGAGCCTTGAGAAAGTCGTCTTATGACGAAACACATGTCAGCTGTATTTGAAATTAAATTTGAATTTAAAGATATTTATTGAGCGCACGTACACCAGGTGGTTTCATGGCGTTATTGAGGAGAGTGGTTCCTGAGTTGTACGGGGAGATGGATTAGATTTTAAAAGCGTGTGAGAACAGAAAGGTTTTTAGGGTGCTGCGGAACTCCAGGTAGGATGTTTTAGATCTCATATGAAGCGGAAGAGAGTTCCAAAATTGTGGCGCAAGGACGGAGAAATTGGAGCCTCCCATTCTGCTCTTCTTGAACCTGGGTACCACCAAGAGGGACAGAGAAGAAGAGCGCAGTTGTCTGCTAGAGATATAAGGTTTGATTTTGGACTTGATGAACGCTGGAGTTGTACCTGCGAGGGCCTGCGAGGTAATGCATCCTATCTTGAAGAGGGCCCTCTCTCTGATAGGGAGCCAATGGAGGGATCTGAGGAGGGGAGTGGTATGGTTTGATTTGGGTAGGCCATAGGCTAGGCGGGCAGCTTGGCTTTGCACCAATTGGAGCCATCGGATGGCATACGCAGGGGCACCATTATACAGGACATTCCCGTAGTCTAAACGGGAAAGGACCATAGCCATCAGGATCAATTTAAGAGCAGAGAAGGAAAAGAACCATGAGATCTTCCGGATGGTGCACAAAATAAAGAAACAGGAGGAAACCACCGTGCTGATCTGAGAGTGTAAGGTGAGTTGTTGGTTGAGGTTGATTCCCAGTGTCTTAACAGAGGAAGAGGGAGAAGTGGAGGAACCAAAAGAAGGGGGCCAAAAGATAGGAGACCAAGGGTTGAGTTTGCCGCCGGTGAGGAGAAGTTCGGTCTTATCAGGGTTGAGCTTGAGGTGGCTGGAGCTCATCCAATCCCTGATAAAGACCATCACCAACTGAAAATTATAGATAGAGTCAGAAGAATTAGAAAGGTTAAAGATGAGCTGGAGGTCATCGGCGTAATTAAACACCGTGACCTCCATCCTCTGTAAGGCAGAAATGAGCGGAAAGATGTACAAATTAAAATGAAGAGGGGAAAGAGAAGATCCCTGAGGGACGCCACATTGTACCTTGCGGGCTTGGGAGGTGAAATTCGCCAGATGGACTGCCTGTGAGCGATCGTCAAAAAAGAGCTGAGTCAGGCCAGGGCTGAACCTCCAATGCCTGCCGCCTCGACACGGGAAAGGAGGATGGTGTGGTCCACCGTGTCGAAGGCGGCCAACAAGTCAAAGAGAACCAGTGCCTGTGGGAGGTTAGCATCTAGCCCCTCTCTAAGTGTGTCTAAAACCCAGACTACCACTTTTTTGGTGGAATAGAGAGGGCGGAACCCTGCTTGGCAAGGAGCGAGAAAGCCGCTGTCCTCGATGAAAGAGCTGAGGACTTTGGTGACGTGGCGTTCGAGGACTTTGGCTGGATAGGGAAGAAGGGAGATGGGCCGATAATTTGCTAGCGCTGTAGGATCTGCGCCCGTTTTTTTTAGGATTGGGATGATGGTGGCAGATTTATGACAAGGGGGGACAGTTCCTGACTTAAGGGTCTCGTTGAGAAAGGTAAGGGCAGGGATCGGGCAGGTTCGGAAAATGTTGCGCAAGATGTAGGCTGGACAGATGTCAGAAGGAGAACCAGATTTGACGCAAGGAAGCAGGGAGAGAAAGGTTTCTTTAGACAGGGGGGCTATTTGATCAAAGTGATAGGTATTGGGTGGCGAATCGGCGTTTATGAAAACTGGGGAAGGGGAGGGGATGTTGGCCTTAATATCTGCAATTTTGTTGATGAAAAAGTTGTTCAGCGAGTCACACAGGGACTGGGAGGGTACCGGCTTAGAGGTGGTCCTATCCGAAGAGGCCAATTCAAAAATTGTGGCGAAAATTTCTCTGGGTTGGTTCTCTGCCCGGAGGATTTTGTTAGAAAAATAGCAGGTTTTTGCATCTAAGATGGCTTTCTTGTACTCAGCCTGGATGGAGGAGTACGATGATTTAGAGGCGGTGCAGTAGGTGCGTCTCCAGGCACGTTCTGCACGGCGGACAGCTAGTTTTTTCTCCTTAAGCTCAGGACTAAACCATTTGTTGACGTCATGGGCACGTCTTACCCTAATACGTCTCATGGGGGCCACTTGATCACAGGCGTTGGACAGCCATTTGTTAAGAGTTTCTACATGAGACTGTGTGGCTTGTTCCTCTATAGCTGGGCAAGAGGTTAATAAAGAGGAGCAGAATGATGGGATGTCAACTTTGCCCCAATTACGAGCCCAGGTGTTTTTGGGCAATGAGGGTTTTGTGGACAAACTTAAATTCAAGGAAAAGGAAATCCAGTGGTGGTCAGACCACAAACAGGGGGTCACAGTAGGAGCAACGATGGGGATATTGAGAGACCAAACTTGGTCTAAGGTATGACCCTGGACATGGGTAGGAGTGTGGATATGAGATATGAAGTTCAGACTCTGGAGTGATTCAGTGAAATCTCTGGAAGGGGCGTCTTCAGCTGGGTCAGATGGCCAGAAATTGAAGTCACCAAGTACCAACACCGCCGAGTTGTTCACAGCTAATGTAGCTAGCAAGTCCTGGAAAGCTGGGACAAAGTGGGGCATATTTTTGGGGGGGCGATACATCAAAACACACGTAATGGGTGTCTGAAAAGAGTTAGAACAGACGACTGGATAGTCCACTGCTGGGATTGGAGGGTGGTGTAATACTTGAAAGTGTAGGTCAGAGCGGATGATTAGAGCCACCCCCCCTTGCTTTGCCGGGGGGTCGGTCTGCTCGGAGAGCATAGTAAGACGAGGGCAGGGCCGCAAGCAAGTTGGGCAGGGAGTCCTGGCAAAACCAGGTTTCCGTGAGGAATAGTAGGTTGGGTGTCTGAGTGTCCAGGAAGATAAACAGGTCGAAATGGTGTTTTACAGCCGACTGAGTGTTTAGTAGGAAAGCAGAGATGGTTGAAGTGTCAGTTGTTTGAGTGGGGGAAAAGCTAGGGCAAATGGGAGGCCGAGCTGATAGAGGTCGATTGGGTGGAGTTGAAGATAGGGGATGAGTGTTTAGAATCCCAGCATCAATAATGTGACCCAGTGCTACCTGGTTCAGGTCCCAAGGGCCTTGGTATGCGCACAGTGTTTCAGGGGGGTAAGAAACAGAATGGGCATGGTGCTGTGCCCCTGGCCCAGTCCGGTCGCGGACGGGCGCAGACGGGCTTGCCTTAGGCGCGCCCGCTGCGCTCGCCCGCTGCGCGTCCGAGAGATGCACATTTTTGTAGGGTGAGAAAAGGGGCGTGGCCTCACATCAGTGGGCGTGGCCGGTGGGCTGGTCGAGTAATGGCGGCGATGACTGAATGTCCCCACCCGCGGCAACGCTTACATCCGCTGCGCGGGATTAGCCAGATGGATTTTAAGGTGAAAGTGCCCAGAAAGCTTCAAACATACAGGTAAAAACAATATTTCAATGAACGCTTCATCTGCGTGTCAACACATTAAGAACTAATCCACTTATGATATAGACTTTGTCATACTGTTTGTTCTATAACTGCAATTTTTTAAATTGCATTTTTACAGACAACATAATCAGTTGGACCTGTTTGTGCTGTGCTCTGTTGTTTAAATTGTCACATTTTGAATTGTTTTACAAAATGTTCTGATTTGCCCCATCATAAAAATACAATTTATTCGAATTTTTTTGCTGTGAAAACAAATTTCCATAACCATGGGGACCACTCTCAGAGGTGTGTGACCCCCCATGGGCATGCTGAGGGTTACAGAGGCCCACACCAAGAAAAAACATCGAAACAGGAGTGCAATTCGGGAATCAATTATGATTTGTATCTTTCACACAGTCGCAATGTGGAAAGAAATCAACAGGCAAGGGAGACACTATAATGAGTGCTTGGCAACTGATGGTAAGGACCTAGGGCCAGATGTACATAGACTGGAGATTTCCTAATAGTGCATTTTTGCGATGTGCTATTAGGAAATCGCAATCAGCTATCTACAACAGTGTGTTTTACATTGTTTGCGAATCACAATAGGTCGCAAGCGACCAGCCTCATTAATATTCAAGAGGCAGATTGCAATTTGCGACCCATAGGGAATGGCTGGCACTCACATGAATGATGGCCTATTGGGTCTGCCGACCACTATGTCTGTGACTGCTTTTTATATAAAGCCGTTTTTTATTTTGAAATGCAGCCCGTTTTCTGAAAGAAAAAAGGAATAAATTTAAAAAATAAAAAAAAGTTTCCTTTTCATTTTTACAGTAGGCAGTGGTCTTAAAAAATGTTGGCGCCCACATTCACAAAGAGGAAGGGGTCCCTAGGGATTAACACCAACTTGAAGTTGGTGGTAACAGTGAATGTTTTACCACCGCATTCCCGGTAAAAAAAAACATTCCTACATACCAGTGCAATTCACTGTTAGGAAGGGATGCCCTTTGCACGCCGCTTCTTAATAGTGACTCTCAAACCAAATTTGTGATACAGTTATAACTGACTGAATCGCATATAGGGCTTTGTACATTTAAAAATAATTTTTTCAGGTCGCAAATGGCCCGATTCTGTGAATCCGCCGTTTGCGGGCTGAAAAACCTTCGTACATCTGGCCCCTGGAGACGAGGCAGGCACAAGGTTACCGGCAGCTAGTTGTATGCAGGGCCTTGCAGCCAACCCTGGCTGTGCACACTTGAGAGCCATGTGCATCCGGCCAACTCCCCCTGCGCACAGCCGAAGTTGTTTACAGAAACGTGTGATTATGTGCACGAAGATGTCGGCCTCAGGCCATTCTCTGATTTCATCAGCATCTTATCTACAAAGAAGGAACGTTAATTACATATAACTACATCCATTTTACTTGTAAAATGCAACAGGGCACTCCCTTGCGTCACTTTTACGCCGCTGGTGCATCACATATGGTGACGCACCAGTGGAGTAAAAAATGTGCCTTGTTGCACCACATTTACAAAGTGACTTTTCTAAGCAGATGCGTCGCTTTATAAACCCCTGCGCTACATTATACCTGCGTCAGGTATAATGTATGCAGAGGGGGCGTTCCCCCGCAAAAAGCCTCGTAATAGTGACGCAGTGCAATCTATGAGATTTCACTGCATCACGTTTAGGACGCTGTTGCGACAAAATCTTGCGCCTGCCTCACAGCAGGCGTAAGACTGACGCAAGCCCTTTCACATGACATGGGGCTTTCCCCATGTGAAAGGACGCATTGCTGGAGTTGCGTCACTTTTGTGACACACTCCAGCAATGCATGACTTTTGCGCTTACAGATACGTCAGAAATACTGACGTATCTGTAACTCCTTGCGACATGATGCGTCATACTGTAAATATGATACATCATTGGTGTCGCAAGGAGGGCGCAGTGAAAAGTGACGCATCGCTGTTTACACGCAGCGATGCGTCACTTTTCATAAATGAGGCCCTTAATGTTTTCAGAAACTGCAGCGTCCTCCTGTGGAACTGTATCTCCATAAGACAAACAAACCAGGTGTTGATAACTGTGGAAAGAAACATATGTTCACTGTGAGGAAAACACTACCCTCTTGAAGTATACAGGGGCGTAGCTTCCTAGGTGCAGCAAGTGGAGTGGCACCGAGGTCAAAGACCTGAAGGGCCCTCTGCACCATTAGTTCTATTTTGTATCAGTGAATCAAATGCTAGGGAGACCATTTTCGTCCTTCTGGATAAGATACTGAAAGTATATATTGTGTTGTGTCTGATTTTAATATTTGAACATCATACTGGGGTATCACACATACTTAAAGTGAATGTTATGAGTATATGTGATTAGACAACAATTCTTTATGTTTGTGTTTTTTAGAATAAAGAGGTGCTGCTTATGTCAACTTTTCTACAAATGCTCCTGAATTAATATTATCCACATCAGCTCCTGTGATGGATTTTCTGTAATGGATGAATCTGTCTATATGGTGGGACTTTCCAGGGAATCACGCCACCTATGACAGTTGCAGGTATAGTCAGGACCTAGTTTCCATAGGAAAAGCATTTTTTGACTTGCCTGTATCCATGGCGCCATTTGACAAATGTTCACAAAATGTTCCAAAAAAACTGTACTGGTAAAACAGTTTTGCATAGAACAATTCAGGGTGGGCCGTCAAGCAGGGGCAGAGAAAAAGGGGAGAGTAAAAAAAGGTGCATTTTCCATGTTAGTTCACATTAGGGTTTTGAACACAACTAACGCCTGAACCACTGAGCGAAATTACACCGAATTCGGCAGAAAGGTATCTTTTGATCCGCAGATTAAGCTTTCCATTCTTTGGTGTAAATCCATTCAGTAGTTTGCGAGAAATTAAAGGAAATCCAAATTTGTATATCTATGATTGTGAAGCCTTTGTGAATAATGATAAGCTTGTGCAGATATCTGCAGAGCTCTGGTTGGCTGCAAACACTTCAACCAGGAAGTGTTGACAGCCATCTTGGGACCCACCTTCAGCTGAGTCCCCTCCAAAAAAAGCAAAAGGAAAATAAAGGAGGCAGGGTAGGAATAACCTCACTCCCCAGCAGTGGGCATGGGGTCCCAGAAGGTACCCGCCAGGGCAAAAAAAACATTTCTTTAAAATTCAGAGTGAAAATTATGAGTATTTGCCAAATTTGCTGTGAATCACTCTCCCACACTTAGTCCATGGGTGGGCCAGGTCCCTAGGGCATGCACAGATTTGTAAAAATGGAGAGGGGTGCACAGGGGCCCCCCTTCAAGGGTATATATTCATGACCTGTGGACCACCACCTCCCCGGGCATGTAAATTATTATCGTCGGGGGCTCATGGACCCCCCCAGGCACCCAGGACCAGCACCTTCCTGAGGCTATAATTAACAAATTAGACTGGGACAACGCGGACTCCCTTGAGGCCCCAGGGACCTCCATCTCTCCGAGCTACAGTAAATATTAAAGTGAGGGGTCAGCGTGGAACCTCGGCCTGAGGACCCCCACCTCCCTGGGGCTAAATACTTTTTTTTAAATGAAGGAGAGGGGTGGTTCGTGCCCAAGAAAGGGATACTCCTCCTGAAGCCATATCTGACCCTGCAGTCTTTGCCATGACCAGTCTTTACAAGAAAGGCACTATCCCACCTGTGACGTTACTACACATGTCGTTACAATGACTTGCTGTAGGGGATGTGTTGCTGGACTGGTGTTAGATTTTTACGTTCAAAACCAGGCCTACTGTTGCATAGACTGGATTTGGAATAGTAATTTATACAATTTCAAAGTCCAGCGCCCTCCAAAGCAAGTCGCTGTTATGACTTGCGTACTAAAATAACATATGATAAAGTCTCAGGCAGGGTACTGACTGCGTTGTAAAGGCATTCAAAGTAAATGCATGCAGGGTTTTGTCATACAAGCGGCTGTGACAGCTCCTGCCAAGCAAAAGTAACCACTCTGCTTTCAGCATGCAGGAACTGTCAAAATGCTGCCGCTTGTTTTAAGCGGAGTCTTCATCGTTTTAACTGCCCACAGACATGCAGGCAGGGAAAGAGATGAAAGTATTGCTCCTGCACACAGGGAGCTGCATATTTACAGCTCCCTTTGTGAAGGAGAAATGACGGCTGCCGTAGGAGGCACGAGCTGGCTGGGACTGCAGGGCATTATGGTTCCCTCTGCAGTCTCAGGGGGAAACAGTCAGAAAGAGGAATAATAAAGGTCAGAAGTGAGTAGAAAGAGGAAGAATAATGGTTAGAAACGAGCAGAGAGGGAGAAAATGAAGCTCAGAAGTGAGCAGAAAGAGGCAAAATATAGACCAGAAAGAGGCAGAATAAAGGTCAGAAATGAGTATAAAGAGGTAAAATAAAGGTCAGAAATTAGCAGAAAGAGGCAAAAGAGAGGTCTGAAACGAGCAGAAAGAGGCAAAACAGAGGGCAGGAGCGAGCAGAAAGAGGCAAAATAACGGGCAAAGTGAGCAGAAAGAGGCAAAATAGAGGGCAAGAATGAGCAGAGAAGAGGCAGAAAAATGAGCAGAAACTAGTAGAGGATGTACAAAACCAATGGCAGCAGAGGGCAGCGGACTGTGGGCATGGAGGACTGTTGCAGGGGGAGCTTGCATGAGGATATGCTCCTATGTGCACACTCCTTTTTTACCACACATCCACTGGCCCACTCATACACTCATGTATCCACTCACAGACCCACTCACACACCCACTCACAGGCCCACTCAGAAACTCACATACTCATTGACAGACACACTCAGACATTCATGCACCCACTCACAGATCCATTCAAGCACTCATGCACTCACTAAAATATCCACTGAGACTCACACACACACTCATAGACCAACTTAGAGATTCACACACCTACTCATGCAACCACTCACAGACCCACTCAGAGATTCTTGTATGCTCTCACAAACCCACTCAGACACTCGTTCACCCACTCACAGACTCACTAAGACACTCATGTTCCCATTCACAGACCCATTCAGAGATTCATGTACCCACTCACAGATCCACTCAGAGACTCATGCGCCCACTGACTGACCCACTCAGACACTCACAGACCCACTCAGACACTCACACACCCACTTACTCACCCACTCAGAAACTCATCCATCCACTCACATACCCTCACAGAGACGCATGCACCACTCACAGACCCACTCAGAGACTCATGCACCAATGGACTGACCCACTCAGACACTCATGCACCCACTTGCAGACCTACTGAGGCACTCACACATTGTCACAGACCCACTGATACACTCATTTGTCCACTCACAGATCCCCACAGGCACTCATACACCCACTCAAACAGCCATGTACACACCCACACAGTCACTCACACACCCATTCACAAACACATGCAGCCACTTACACACCCACAAAACCACTCACACACCCACTCACAGATCCAGGCAGCCACTCACACTCACAGTTATAAGCCACTCACACACCAAATCGTAAAGCTAATATGTTACAGTTAGGAAATAAAATTTAAAATTTTTTTAATTCACAGAAAAAATAAAAGGTTACAGGAACATTATAGTTAGGAAACAGATTTTGAAAAGAAATGGAAACATTCACCGAAAAAACAAAGGTTACAGGGACATTATAATTAGGAAATAGAATTTGAAAAAAATTTAGAAGTTCACCGAAAAAACCCAAAGGTTACAGGTACGTTATAGTTAGACTCAGATTTCACTCGTACAAAACCGTTGAAATTCTGCTGTTATAGTTACCTGAGCTAATTATAACTTACGCACCTGCAATGCACTGCTTATGATCTCCTGCCGTGGGTTTTCTAAACAGGGCCGTTGTCAGCTTGCCCTCCTGGACTTCGACTCTCAGGTCCAGATAGCTCACTGCCACTGAGCTAATCTCACCTGAGAACCGTAAGTTGACATTGTTCCTGTTCAGAACCGCTATGAACTCTTCTGCCTTACTTTCCGGGCCTTTCCATATTATGAACAAGTCATCGATGTATCGATGCCGGGCCACTATGTCCCTTGTCCAACTTTCGTTACCCACGGCCCAGGCAACCTGCTCCTCCCACCAGCCGACGTATAAATTTGCATAGCTGGGGGCGAAGCAGGCCCCCATCGCGGTCCCCAATATTTGCCTGTACTGGTCTCCTTGGAAGAGAAAGATGTTGTTACATAAGCAGAACTCAATTAGTTCCAATAGCATAGTGTTGTGTACTGCAAATTTCAATGGCCTTTTCTGCAAGAAGTATTTGACAGCATTCAATCCATGATGATGAATAATGCAGGTATTTGAGACTGGTTATGTCTAATACAATCAGAGTGTAGGTTGAATCCCACTCTAGCCCCTCCATATGCAGAGAATGATGATATTTATTATATATATATATATATACATATATACATATATATCTCATTTATATATTCCAACTCACTACTTCACCAGGCGGCCGAACACTACAGCGGGTGCTTCTGTCACGGTAGGTGAACCTGTCTTGCTTCTCAACAACTCCAACACACGGAGAACACTGGGATCTTTTCAAAATGGTTTTATTCTTGCAGATGCATTTCGGTATTATAACCTTTTTCAGTGCTAAAAGCCATATAAATATGTTATGCCCAGCTTCCAATTCTTTTAAAAGTATAATGCAATCCATTGGTGGGGCTTCCAACCAACCCGAAAATGGCTCATCCCACATTTGGCAAGGATAACGGGGTGGCGGGGCCTCAATGTCCCATAATGCACCATCATCACAAATAGGTGTCCGTTCTCCCAGCTTCGAATTTGAGGGCTTTGCTCACATTACCAATAAAAGTACCATCTCGAGTGTGAAGCCACTTAATGTTTTTGGGAAGCTGGGCATACTCCCTTCGCTTCCGGCTGTTTTCCAAAGGCAGAGACGCTTATGGGTGGCCCTCATATAGTCGAGGCACCCCAAACTAATTAGTCCACGTCTTCACTAGACGACCAGTGCTGGCGGCGGGTGTTCAGTCGCACCAATTATACTCCAACTCACTACTTCACCAGGCGGCCGAACACTACAGCAGGTGCTTCCGTCACGGTAGGTGAACCCGTCTTGCTTCTCAACAACTCCAACACACAGAGCACGCTGGGATCTTTTCAAAATGGTTTTATTCTCGCAGATGCATTTCGGTAATATAACCTTCTTCAGTGCTAAAAACCATATAAAAATGTTTTGCCCAGCTTCCAATTCTTTTTATAGTATAATGCACTCCATTGGTGGGGCTTCCAACCAACCCTACTGAAGGAAGAACGCAAAGTGAGTACAGTTTCAAATGTATCCCCACATTGAAACACCTTGTATATACACTAACAATGTTAAAAACAAATGAAAATGTAAAATGTTCGAATGACATAAAACTGCAAGGCCCATAATGCACCACCCAACTAATGTAAAGGGAATGGTATGAAATGTGGAAAGAAACAAAGGACTAGTGTAGAACACTGCCGTGACCAAGAACGTTTGTTCGAAACGCGTAGGAGTTTTGCGCTTTTACCTGTGAATAAACATCGCAACTGCCAAGAAGTTTGCCGCATGATTCTTTTGTTTTGCATATATATATATTCTCCGTTCCTGTTTTCAAGAGCCCGCCCTGCATGGGTCGACAGTCCTCAGTAAAATGGAGACTGTTTTGAAAACATTGATGGAGGGGGCACGACCCGCTCGAACTGCCACACCAGCTAATTGGACTTCCTCAGCAAACTTGGTAAGTGGCAGCGAGAGAAAGGGAGATGGGAGAGGTGATTCTTCTCCCTTCACATCGCTTTTAAGAATTACTTGCAGCACTGCAGCATACTCAGGCATTGCGCTTTCAATTTCCAAGACATGCACCATGGTTTTGAACATTGTTTCCGTGACTGCTGCCATATATCGCTATTCAGCATAAACTTTGAATTTGCAGCATCTCACGTTTGGTGACTTTCACATGATGCATTGTGGGGTCTGTAGTATCCTGCACGGACCACGTGACCACTGGAACTTTAAATACCACTCACCTGTGAACAAGGCGGCAAGACCACTGAAACGCGTAAGGAGAGAAGAGTGGATGTATTGCTGTGACGCAGACCATTAAATGTCCTTTCTTGAAATAAGACGAAGTTGGGCTCTTTTGTGGTGGAAAGTTAAGTTTCAGGATTCTCCGTTCCTGTTGTCAAGAGCCCGCCCTGCATGGGTCGACAGCCCTCAGTAAAATGGAGACTGTTTTGAAAATATACCGGAATTACCAGAACCCCCCTGCAGGGTTTGTTAGCGTTAGGCATACACCTTTAAGGAGCAGGACTATGTGCAATCAATCAGGTAAGGCGGGTTACAATACCCGAGAGACACGAACCTTCCTGTTTCATTTACACCCATGGCGCTGAGGAAGGCAGACAACACGCCGAAATGCATTCGCCTGTAGTGGGTGAAGGAGAGCTGCCATTTTACCTGTGAGATGGAATAAAGCCGGTTTCTCAATACTCCCCTGCTGTGGTCTCTTCACTTTTTCCCTGGCGAAAGTGTGGAGTGTGATATTTTCAGCGCGGGTTCCAGTTACGCGCAAAGAGGCCCCCGCTTTATGAAGTTGGCTCTGGTACAGCTGGACAAAATGGATTTAATCTGGGTTACCGGAATTACCAGAACCCCCCTGCTGGTTCGGGACGTGACATGGCGGTGTAGAGGCCATTCAGCCTCACGCTGGGCTAGGCTTGATTTCAGCCTCGCCCCCGCCCAAAGTGTTCCTGATGACAGCAGGGTAAAGCGGTTAGGGGAGAGGAGGAGACGGCGTGTTCCACAAACATGGGAGGAAGGACGGTTCCCCCTGCAACTTCATGTACCTGCTCCACGCAACAGCCTCCAAATAACTAACGATGAACAATGCATCTTGGGACTGGTAGGCGTAGCAAAAATAACGGACTACCAGGGTTTGTTAGCGTTAGGCATACACCTTTAGGCATACACCTTTAAGGAGCAGGACTATGTGCAATCAATCAGGAAGGGCGGGTTACAATACCCGAGAGACACGAACCTTCCTGTTTCATTTACACCCATGGCGCTGAGGAAGGCAGACAACACGCCGAAATGCATTCGCCTGTAGTGGGTGAAGGAGAGCTGCCATTTTACCTGTGAGATGGAATAAAGCCGGTTTTGCAATACTCCCCTGCTGTGGTCTCTTCACTTTTTCCCTGGCGAAAGTGTGGAGTGTGATATTTTCAGCGCGGGTTCCAGTTACGCGCAAAGAGGCCCCCGCTTTATGAAGTTGGCTCTGGTACAGCTGGACAAAATGGATTTAATCTGGGTTACCGGAATTACCAGAACCCCCCTGCTGGTTCGGGACGTGACATGGCGGTGTAGAGGCCATTCAGCCTCACGCTGGGCTAGGCTTGATTTCAGCCTCGCCCCCGCCCAAAGTGTTCCTGATGACAGCAGGGTAAAGCGGTTAGGGGAGAGGAGGAGACGGCGTGTTCCACAAACATGGGAGGAAGGACGGTTCCCCCTGCAACTTCATGTACCTGCTCCACGCAACAGCCTCCAAATAACTAACGATGAACAATGCATCTTGGGACTGGTAGGCGTAGCAAAAATAACAGACTACCAGGGTTTGTTAGCGTTAGGCATACACCTTTAAGGAGCAGGACTATGTGCAATCAATCAGGAAGGGCGGGTTACAATACCCGAGAGACACGAACCTTCCTGTTTCATTTACACCCATGGCGCTGAGGAAGGCAGACAACACGCCGAAATGCATTCGCCTGTAGTGGGTGAAGGAGAGCTGCCATTTTACCTGTGAGATGGAATAAAGCCGGTTTCTCAATACTCCCCTGCTGTGGTCTCTTCACTTTTTCCCTGGCGAAAGTGTGGAGTGTGATATATATATATATATATATATATATATGTATATATATATAAATATATATATATATAAATTCACTGAAAAAGCCATAGGTTTCAGGCCTTATATAGTTAGGAATTAGCATTTAAAAAAAACATTGAAATTGCTCCTATATAGTTAGTTGGACTAACTATATTTCGTGCACCCGCAATCCACTGCTGATGATGTCACATATTACATCATTCATGACATGTCCAGTGACATCACTGATGACATCACTGATGACATCTCAAATGACATCACTGATGACATCACTGATGATATCTCAATTGACATCACTGATGACATCATCCAGTGACTGTGTGTTTCTGTAAAGTTTAAATATGTTTTACATATTGAAGAATGATTGGATGTATAAGTGTCTAGATGAAGGATTTAGTAGGTGTGTGACTGACTGTATGAGTGAGTGATGAAATGTGTCTTACTGAATGCATGGGTTAGTGACTAAACTGTTTGAATGTGTGCATCAGTATGTCTGCTGTTGTGTAAGATGCTGTATGTGTTGATCAGTAGCTATATGAGTGGCTATATGGGTTATTGATTGGTTGCCCAAGTATTTGTATGTGAGACTGAGTGTGTGTGTGGGTGACTGGGAGGTGTGTGACTCTGCATAGATGTGTGAGCAGTTGATTCACTAGGTGTATGGGTTCAAGAGTGCATATGGAAACAGCTGTATGGGAGGTTGTCTGTGTGCATTGGTGTGTTGGTGAGTGAATGTATATCTGAGTTCTACATGTCCAAGTAAGTACATATGTAAAACACAGTGCATGTGAGAGTTGGTATATATAAATGACTATACATGAGAGCCAGTGATTGTGCAAGTGGCTGTATGGATCAATGTGTACTTGTATCAGTGATTGTTTAAGATAGTAAGTATGTGTTAGTATATGTTTGAATAAGTAAGGTGTTGTGTGTATAACTGTGTAGATGAGGAAATGGGAGTGTGATTGATTCTTTGCATGACTGACTAGGTGTGTAAGAAACTCCATGGATGAGTGTATAGGTGTATGAGTGCATATGATAGTGTTGTATTGATGAGTGACTGTATGTATGAGTGATTGTATGGGTGAATGAGTGGATGTGTGTGTAGACCTAGGAATCAGTGAGTGCGTATGTAGTAACTGGTATTGGTGTGTCAATGGTTTCAAGAATGGTAGTTTGTATTTAACACTGGGTGTATCAAAGGTTACATTAGAGTGTGAGGAGGTGCATCGTATTATCACATAAATGATGTCATCAGTGATGTCAATTGAGATGTCATCAGTGATGTCATCAGTGATGTCATTTGAGATGTCATCAGTGATTTCATCAGTGATGTCACTGACCATGTCATGAATGATGCAATATGTGACATCATCAGCAGTGGATTGCGGGTGCGCGAAATATAGTTAGTCCAACTAACTATATAGGAGCAATTTCAATGGTTTTTTAAATGCTAATTCCTAACTATATAAGGCCAGAAACCTATGGTTTGTTCAGTGAATTTCAAAGGTTTTTTATATGCTAATTTCTAACTATATAAAGCCTGAAACCTATGTTTTTTTCAGTGAATTCGCAAGTTTTTTAAAATGCTAATTCTATTAGCGGATAACGTTTAAATATGTTAATATTCTTGTGGTACCACCTGAGCAGCCCTAGCGGGTCAGGTTGTTTCTACCCTGTCCCCTTTTTGCATTCTACACGTTTGTTTTTCTGCTTCTTTTGTGCCTCGGTCTACCTAGCACAAGATGAATGCCAACACTTC
The DNA here is from genome assembly GCF_964261635.1 of Lissotriton helveticus. Classification (NCBI taxonomy): domain Eukaryota; kingdom Metazoa; phylum Chordata; class Amphibia; order Caudata; family Salamandridae; genus Lissotriton; species Lissotriton helveticus. The sequence continues at coordinate 2,093,007,571 of NC_136065.1, read as the reverse complement.
CTGGTTAGAAGTGTTGACAGCCAATGAGCATGCTGCTTTCCTGTGAAAGGTATGCTGATTGGCTGCCATTGTCTGTCAACACTCCAAACCAGGAAGTGTTGGCAGCCATCTTGTGCCTCGGTAGAACCAAGGCACAAGAAAGCAGTGAAACAAAGGTGCAAAACACACAAAGGGGGCAGGGTAGAAGCACCCTGACCCCCTAGGCCTGCTCAGGGGGTCCCACAAGGACCCCCCAGGCCCAAAAATATATATATTTTTTTGCTTTTCCCCATGGTACGCTCAGGGTACGCGTACCTCTAAGCGTACACGGGAACGCACCCAGCGCTTACACCGTGAAAATGTAAACAAAAAAAATAGTTTTTCTTCCCTTCAGGGCCCTTCTAGGCCCCCCTCAGAAAACCTAGAGGGTCAGGGGGTATCTACCCTGCCCCCTTTTAATCATTTCCCCCTTTATTTTTTCACCCTTCTGTCTCGATTCTACCGAGACACAAGATGGCGGACTCTCCGGACTGTTTAGAATGTTGACAGACACCCGAGAGCCAATCAGCTTTCCGCTCGCGCACTCCCGTGGCGCGCCAGGTGCGCTCCCGGGTCCGCGTACCTGTAAGCGCTTGAAGCGTGCATATAGATATATACATTTTTTTAAAGTTCATTTTCGTAAAAACCACTGGAGCAATTTTCACCAAATATAGAAAAGGCACCTCTGCGTACCAGTCCCTACAATTTTGCAAAGTTTGGTGTAATTCCATTCAGCGGTTCGGGCTGTAGCCTTGTCTATTCCTCCTTTAGACATTAACATGGGGAAAACATGTTTTGGGACCCCCCTTTTTTCTCGGCCCCCGCATGACGAATCCCCCCGAAACTTTAAGGGAAGAAGCGGAGCGGAGTTGGCCTATATTTTGGGAAATTATACGCAAATTCCTCAACCGGCGCCAAAGTTATTACCAATAGAATGTTGCGGATTTCCTATGGTAGCTAGGTCCTAACCATATATACCTACTGGCTATCGCCAGTAGGTAATATATATATATATATATATATATATATATATATCACTGAAAAAACCATAGGTTAGAGACCATATATAGTTAGCTGGACATTTTATTGACATAAAACCAATGAAATTCCATATATAGTTAGTTGCACTAACTATATATCGCGCACCCGCAATCCACTGCTGATGATGTCACATATTACATCATTCATGACATGGTCAGTGACATCACTGATGACATCTCAAATGACATCACTGATGACATCACTGATGACATCATCTAGTGTCTGTGTGTTTTTGTAAAGTTTAAATATGTTATACATATTGAAGAATGAGTGGATGTATGGAAGACTGAGTGTGTGTGTGGCTGGCTGGGAGGTGTGTGACTCTGAGCATATCAATGTGTACTTGTATCAGTGATTGTATAAGAGAGTAAGTATGTGTTAGTATATGTGTGAAAAAGTATGGTGTTCTGTGTTTAACTGTATAGATGAGGAAATCGAAGTATGATTGATTCTTTACAGAACTGACTAGGTGTGTGAGTAACTCCATGGATGAGTGGCAGTGTGTGAGTGTCTGCATAGGTGTATGAGTGCATATGATAGTGTTGTAATAATGAGTGACTGTATGTATGAGTGATTGTATGGGTGAATGAGTGAATGTGTGTGTAGACGTAGGAATCAGTGAGTGCGTATGTAGTAACTGGTATTGGTGTGTCATGATGTCATCAGTGATGTCATTTGAGATGTCAGCAGTGATGTCATTTGAGATGTCATCAGTGATGTCACTGACCATGTCATGAATGATGTAATATGTGACATCATCAGCAGTGGATTGCGGGTGCGCGATATATAGTTAGTGCAACTAACTATATATGGAATTTCATTGGTTTTATGTCAATAAAATGTCCAGCTAACTATATATGGTCTCTAACCTATGTTTTTTTCAGTGAATTTTCAAGGTTTTGTAAATGCAAATTCCTAACTATATATGGTCTATAACCTATGGTTTTTTCAGTGAATTTCATTGGTTTTTTAAAAGCTAATATCTATAGCTGTAAAATATATTCTTTATTACATGACGTATCACGTAGACACGTGAGACGCCTCATGACGCGTCGCATAACCGTGACGTATCGGCTCTGCAGCGCAAACAAAACCCGTAACGTAAGCGCTCCGGAGCACGCTTACAGATATATATATTTTTTTTAACCTTAATTAGACAAAATCCACACGTGCACATATCTTGAGGCCTTGCAAAGGCACATCAAACAAACAGTCCCTACAATTTTGCCAAGTTTGCTGGAAATCTATTCCCTTAATTTTTTTTTACTGTTTCTCTTGGTTTTCCCCTTGTTACGCTTACCGGGACGCTACCCGGTACGCCAACTGGACGCTCCAAAAACACAAGATGGCGCACTCCCTTTACGCTGCCGGTTAGCTGCCCGGTTCGCGTACCGGGAAGCGCCTCTACCGCGAAAAATCGCAAAAAAATTATTTATTTTTTTTTGCCCCGCGGGGGACTTTAATATCCTAAAGAACAAAAGTACCTGTCAGTCGAGTGACGCCGAGGTGCTTAAACTCACGCTGGATACGGTGCACAGAAAAAAACAAGACAAGGGCTAACAATCAAATTGACTATCAACAATTGCTGTTTAAGTCCTATCAGCCCACCCAACTGGCGGAGCCTCATCATGTAGGACACTCAAACCATGGTCAGTCTGCAAACGCCCAGATGTATTTTGGCAATGCATCACTTGGTCATGGTCCGAACACCGCAAATGTTAATACAAGAGGTGGTGCTGATATGTGCAGTGCAAAAATTATATATCATGTGAAGTGGATAAAATGGCTGTCAAGGCAAACAAAGACCTTTAATAGTGATTGCCTGGACGTCAGATTAAAAATAGTGTAATGACAGTGTAAAATAATCACTGTCCAGCTTGCTTGGTGGAAAACAAAAATCAGGCCAACATGTTTCTGCCGTAATGTGTAAGTTCACTGGCATTCATCAGGGCCAAGCTCTCATATGCTACTGCAATTACACTAACAAATGTGTTGAAATAAAGTAAGAAGAATTAATCAAAAGACCATATTACAGGTAGAATAAGAGTGGTCGAACACGACCATCCTACCGCATCTTCTTAATTTGCTCAGTGGATGCGATTGGTCTTCCCTGTAGTAAGAGTCAACAAAAGAGGAAAACCATGTAAAAAATGTAAACACGTGATGCTTGTTAAGACATAAACAACATTTTACAACTTACGTATACACATAGTGCCACGTGTTATTACTGTGCAAAACCAGCGATAATTTAAGCGGAACTCAGACAGATCCATCACTAGATTATGATGGTCATTAAAGAGGTGCGTAATATAACGTCACCAACAGTTGATTCTGTATAGTATTTCAGGAACTTAGATATAGCACTTACCCATCAATCTGTGGGAAGTAAGCCTCACCTCACCCGGCAACTGCTCGGAAGGATAAGGCCCCGCTCTAGACATGTAAATAAAGACAGTTCCTTGGTTAGATCACTGTCAAGGATTTAGTACTGTGTACTGTCTACCTAACCCAATAATTTTCTGAACTGCCCACACCTGGCGCCCCACCACGATGAGCCAGATGTAAACATTCGACGACTAGCATATATCACAACCTTTATGCATATCTCAAATTAGTGCTACCTGCTGTAAAGTAGCTCAGTTCTTTATCTATACTGAACAGCTGTGCAGTATTGCTGATGAAAAAACGAGAGAAATATCCCCCGTCCTGTCAAGCATGCCTCTGGTCATAGCTGGCATTGTTCGGCCAGTGTCCTTATTGTAAGACCAAGACTACATGCAAAAAGTCATCCAACCTCTCCAATCCCAACTTACCTGTCCGTCGGTACCTCACGGCGGGTTCACGAGCCGAAGGGGAGGCACCGACGGACCGGTTGGGACCAGTTTTATACTCGCGCTGAGTGAGTAATTGTTTGCAGCTGGTCCTTGCAACGGTACACGACGGGTGCGCGATATATAGTTAGTGCAACTAACTATATATGGAATTTCATTGGTTTTATGTCAATAAAATGTCCAGCTAACTATATATGGTCTCTAACCTATGTTTTTTTCAGTGAATTTTCAAGGTTTTGTAAATGCAAATTCCTAACTATATATGGTCTATAACCTATGGTTTTTTCAGTGAATTTCATTGGTTTTTTAAAAGCTAATATCTATAGCTGTAAAATATATTCTTTATTACATGACGTATCACGTAGACACGTGAGACGCCTCATGACGCGTCGCATAACCGTGACGTATCGGCTCTGCAGCGCAAACAAAACCCGTAACGTAAGCGCTCCGGAGCACGCTTACAGATATATATATTTTTTTTAACCTTAATTAGACAAAATCCACACGTGCACATATCTTGAGGCCTTGCAAAGGCACATCAAACAAACAGTCCCTACAATTTTGCCAAGTTTTCTGGAAATCTATTCCCTTAATTTTTTTTTACTGTTTCTCTTGGTTTTCCCCTTGTTACGCTTACCGGGACGCTACCCGGTACGCCAACTGGACGCTCCAAAAACACAAGATGGCGCACTCCCTTTACGCTGCCGGTTAGCTGCCCGGTTCGCGTACCGGGAAGCGCCTCTACCGCGAAAAATCGCAAAAAAATTATTTATTTTTTTTGCCCCGCGGGGGACTTTAATATCCTAAAGAACAAAAGTACCTGTCAGTCGAGTGACGCCGAGGTGCTTAAACTCACGCTGGATACGGTGCACAGAAAAAAACAAGACAAGGGCTAACAATCAAATTGACTATCAACAATTGCTGTTTAAGTCCTATCAGCCCACCCAACTGGCGGAGCCTCATCATGTAGGACACTCAAACCATGGTCAGTCTGCAAACGCCCAGATGTATTTTGGCAATGCATCACTTGGTCATGGTCCGAACACCGCAAATGTTAATACAAGAGGTGGTGCTGATATGTGCAGTGCAAAAATTCTATATCATGTGAAGTGGATAAAATGGCTGTCAAGGCAAACAAAGACCTTTAATAGTGATTGCCTGGACGTCAGATTAAAAATAGTGTAATGACAGTGTAAAATAATCACTGTCCAGCTTGCTTGGTGGAAAACAAAAATCAGGCCAACATGTTTCTGCCGTAATGTGTAAGTTCACTGGCATTCATCAGGGCCAAGCTCTCATATGCTACTGCAATTACACTAACAAATGTGTTGAAATAAAGTAAGAAGAATTAATCAAAAGACCATATTACAGGTAGAATAAGAGTGGTCGAACACGACCATCCTACCGCATCTTCTTAATTTGCTCAGTGGATGCGATTGGTCTTCCCTGTAGTAAGAGTCAACAAAAGAGGAAAACCATGTAAAAAATGTAAACACGTGATGCTTGTTAAGACATAAACAACATTTTACAACTTACGTATACACATAGTGCCACGTGTTATTACTGTGCAAAACCAGCGATAATTTAAGCGGAACTCAGACAGATCCATCACTAGATTATGATGGTCATTAAAGAGGTGCGTAATATAACGTCACCAACAGTTGATTCTGTATAGTATTTCAGGAACTTAGATATAGCACTTACCCATCAATCTGTGGGAAGTAAGCCTCACCTCACCCGGCAACTGCTCGGAAGGATAAGGCCCCGCTCTAGACATGTAAATAAAGACAGTTCCTTGGTTAGATCACTGTCAAGGATTTAGTACTGTGTACTGTCTACCTAACCCAATAATTTTCTGAACTGCCCACACCTGGCGCCCCACCACGATGAGCCAGATGTAAACATTCGACGACTAGCATATATCACAACCTTTATGCATATCTCAAATTAGTGCTACCTGCTGTAAAGTAGCTCAGTTCTTTATCTATACTGAACAGCTGTGCAGTATTGCTGATGAAAAAACGAGAGAAATATCCCCCGTCCTGTCAAGCATGCCTCTGGTCATAGCTGGCATTGTTCGGCCAGTGTCCTTATTGTAAGACCAAGACTACATGCAAAAAGTCATCCAACCTCTCCAATCCCAACTTACCTGTCCGTCGGTACCTCACGGCGGGTTCACGAGCCGAAGGGGAGGCACCGACGGACCGGTTGGGACCAGTTTTATACTCGCGCTGAGTGAGTAATTGTTTGCAGCTGGTCCTTGCAACGGTACAACGGCGCATGGGCGCTGTTCCAACTCTATCTAACGCATGCGCCGATGTAACTGGATAGATAGTGCGCATGCGCTATTAGAGTCGCTCTCCACTTGGATGATCACGCATGCCTGGTGAGCACGCGTGGTGGCGAGGCGCATGCGCGTGCCGAGAACACTCACAGGCGTGAATCGTGCAACCTCAGTTTCACAGTGTTGATTATCGCGCGTGTGAAAGACTTAGCAGTACCCTTCCAAATGTCAGTGGCATTCGATCCACTCGGTCCACAGGGGATCGAGGGGCGCAAATAAAGTCACTCTCCACTATGAAGCTCACGCATGCCCAAATGAAACTGGTATGGTTGCAGGGCGCATGCGCGTACACCTAACACTCTGTGAATGCACATGCTCAGTTGGCCAGTGTCATTATGCGCGCGTATGAAAACATCGCAGTGCCCTTGAAGATAAGTGTGGCATTAAAACCATACGGTCCACAAGGAATCCATATTCTGATGAACAAAATTCAGGCAACAAGCTCCGGCTACAACCAACCTGTAGGGTCAAAGATGTGAGTTCTCAGTGGCTAGAGAGTACATTTCAGAAGCCTACCTGGGCAAGTGTTAGGTATAGAAGAGAGAGATCAGATGAAGGTCGAACCTACCTGGGCCCCAGAATAGAGACTCCCCAGTAACAATTAGATCCAGCAAATTGTCTGAAAAGACGGATCAACCCTTAGGAGCAAGAGCCTTATGTAGAACAATAGGTACCAGGTACAACACCTCTGTAAACTCCACTGGACACGTGTTTTCGCTAAAAACCCGTGGTCAGCCCTCAAGTAGTGCCCGGCATATCATTAGAGTACATATGATGACATGGAGGTGAGAGTTTATAACCCTTAGTATTGAGTGGAACTACCTACTATGTTGAAGAACCCTATCAGTTATTTAGGCTGCTCGTTACAACTGCCAAACTGGAGATCTAAGTAACTATAGGTACGAGATCATCCAACATTATAGTATCAGAGGAGTATCGAAATGGCAAATGTTGCACCCAGATCGAAAGGCACGGAGGGTGCACTCAGATCGAGAGCCACGGAATGTTGTCATTCAGCCCAATCACGTCAGACTTCAATTTGAAAATCCACCGCTGCTCCTTGACGAAGAGAAAGTGCGAGACATCAGAGATGTGGGGTGGAATGTAAGGCTGTTCAAGTACCACCCATGCCAGATCCTCTGCTTTGTGTTTTGCCTCTAAGAAATGGTTTGTGAGGCCTGTAGATTGTTTCTTGCAACGGATCGTGCTTTTATGTTCGCTGATGCGAGACTTGATCGCTCTCGTTGTATGGCCCACATATTGCTTCTTGCACGGACAAGTAATCAAGTAGATTAGTTTCTCTGAGTTGCAGTTCGTATGTTTTGTGAGCCTCCAAGGTCTCGTGGTACCGATGTCAATCGTTAGGGTCTTGCGTGTCTGTGGACATGCCGCACAGTTGCCACATGGGTAATGGCCTTGTACTGGGGTGGTGTTCCAGAGGGTGTTGGTGATTTGTTTCAATTCACTCCGTGGTCTGGTGTGAACCAAACTGTCCCGAATTGATGGTCCTCTCTTAAATGCAAATAGAGGTCAAGGTATTGCGCCAGCCCCTGTATTCAAGATCTTCCAATGTTTAAGTATGGTTTTCTTCACCACATTAGAGGATGTAGTAAAGGTTTGTACCATGGTCATTCGGTCTCTCGTAGTGTCAGGCCTCTTGTGTTGTAGAAGTGCCTCCCGGTTATTATTGAAGGCTCTCTTATAAGCTTGGCGTACAAGATGGTTTGGGTAGTGCCGATCTCTCAAGTTGGATGACAGTTCTGTAGCATGGTGATTGTATAAACTGTTAGAGGAACAATTCCTTCTGACCCTGAGAAATTGGCCTACAGGCAAATTCTCACGCAATGATTGCGGATGGAAACTCTGGAATGATAATAACGAGTTCCGTGCCATGGGTTTCTTGAAGAGTTCACTTTGTAGGCCTCCCTCTGCTGGAAAAATCTGGAGGTCAAGGTACGCCAGTTTGTCTTTGCTGCTCTCCATGGTGAACTTGAGAAACTGATTCTTTGAGTTCAGCCATGTGTGGAACGACGACACCTCGATGGACGACCCTCTCCAAATCACAAGGATGTCGTCAATATATCGTTTCCACAGTACCACCTGGTGGAAAAAGGGGTTACTGTGGTTCAATACATGATCTTGCTCGAATTGGTGCATATACAGATTGGCCAGGCTGGGTGCAAAGACACTCCCCATTGAGGTCCCTGAGACCTGGAGGTAGAGCTCATTCTGGTACTGGAAAAAGTTTTCCATCATTGCGAGCCTTGCGCATTCCATTATAAAGGATACTGGTGTTATCGTATCTATATGTCTGGCCTCTAGGATGATTCTGATACAATCCAATGTTTCCTGTTGCGGGATTGACGTATACAGAGACTCGACGTCGAAACTAACCAACAGGTCTGTCTCAACGTCGAACTCCGCATCAGCTAGTAGTCTCAGTACATCCCCAGTGTCTTGTAGGTATGTCGGTGTCTCCTTGACTATCGGTTTCAAAAAGAAATCTACAAAAGTAGATAAAGGCTCCAGTAACGAGCCTATCCCCGAAATAATGGGCCGTCCAGGAGGCGGTCTCTGGGCCTTATGTATCTTTGGGAGACAGTAGAAATATGGAGTTACTGGATGTGTTGTAACTAGATATCTCGCTTCTTGGGGAGTAATCCAACCCTCTGATAATCCTTCTTCTACAAGACTCTTGATGTCGTTCGAGATTCTCTGGGTGGGATCTTCATGAAGACGACGATAAGCTCTGGTATCGTTCAGTTGTCTTTGGCATTCTTCATGGTAGATGTTAGTGTCTTGCAACACTATCGCACCTCCCTTGTCAGCGGGCTTGATGGTAAGGGAACTGTCACTGGCAAGGGTAGACAATGCTTGTTTCTCCGAGGAAGACAAGTTGACAAAGTTCTTCCGTTGTTGGGTGTTGTTCATGACATCATGCGTCACTGCTTGCTCGAAGGCTAGGACATTAGCTGGCACTTGTTGGTTCAGAGGTGTGAAGGTTGACTTCGGTTTAAGACCAGTGTTCTGTTCACTTGGGTCGAGTAAGTCAACCGCTACCGTAGTTGAGTCAGATCTTTTAAAGAAAAAATGCAGCCGTATTTTCCTATAGAAGCTTTCCAGTTCACACCTCAAGTTGAAACGGTCACCTTCATTAGTAGGGACAAAACTCAACCCTTTGTTCAAGACAGTATTCTCAGTTGGTGTGATGGCCCTAGAACTCAGGTTCACTACTAAGTCGCAGCTCCTGGTGTTGGGCCGGTCTTGCTGTTGGTCTGGGGAGCCCAGTTCACTGTTTGTTGGCCTCTTCTTTTTCCGCGATTCCTGCCACGGCCCTGCCATAAAAAAGACTGGTCATAGTAAAATGACGGATTGGGAGGATACATCGGCATGGGGTGGCCCATTGGTGGTGGACCCATGGGTCCCTGATGGTAATTCCATGGACCTGGAGGCCACCATTGTCCTGGATTGGGGTACTGTTGAGCACCTCGGCCTCTGTTGGCTCTCCGCTGGAAACCTCTACCTCGCATGCCGGAGTTGGGGCCTGCATGCAGGCGAATTTTCTGCCTGCATGCAGGCCCCAACTCCGGCATGCGAGGTAGAGGTTTCCAGCGGAGAGCCAACAGAGGCCGAGGTGCTCAACAGTACCCCAATCCAGGACAATGGTGGCCTCCAGGTCCATGGAATTACCATCAGGGACCCATGGGTCCACCACCAATGGGCCACCCCATGCCGATGTATCCTCCCAATCCGTCATTTTACTATGACCAGTCTTTTTTATGGCAGGGCCGTGGCAGGAATCGCGGAAAAAGAAGAGGCCAACAAACAGTGAACTGGGCTCCCCAGACCAACAGCAAGACCGGCCCAACACCAGGAGCTGCGACTTAGTAGTGAACCTGAGTTCTAGGGCCATCACACCAACTGAGAATACTGTCTTGAACAAAGGGTTGAGTTTTGTCCCTACTAATGAAGGTGACCGTTTCAACTTGAGGTGTGAACTGGAAAGCTTCTATAGGAAAATACGGCTGCATTTTTCTTTAAAAGATCTGACTCAACTACGGTAGCGGTTGACTTACTCGACCCAAGTGAACAGAACACTGGTCTTAAACCGAAGTCAACCTTCACACCTCTGAACCAACAAGTGCCAGCTAATGTCCTAGCCTTCGAGCAAGCAGTGACGCATGATGTCATGAACAACACCCAACAACGGAAGAACTTTGTCAACTTGTCTTCCTCGGAGAAACAAGCATTGTCTACCCTTGCCAGTGACAGTTCCCTTACCATGAAGCCCGCTGACAAGGGAGGTGCGATAGTGTTGCAAGACACTAACATCTACCATGAAGAATGCCAAAGACAACTGAACGATACCAGAGCTTATCGTCGTCTTCATGAAGATCCCACCCAGAGAATCTCGAACGACATCAAGAGTCTTGTAGAAGAAGGATTATCAGAGGGTTGGATTACTCCCCAAGAAGCGAGATATCTAGTTACAACACATCCAGTAACTCCATATTTCTACAGTCTCCCAAAGATACATAAGGCCCAGAGACCGCCTCCTGGACGGCCCATTATTTCGGGGATAGGCTCGTTACTCGAACCTTTATCTACTTTTGTAGATTTCTTTTTGAAACCGATAGTCAAGGAGACACCGACATACCTACAAGACACTGGGGATGTACTGAGACTACTAGCTGATGCGGAGTTCGACGTTGAGACAGACCTGTTGGTTAGTTTCGACGTTGAGTCTCTGTATACGTCAATCCCGCAACAGGAAACATTGGATTGTATCAGAATCATCCTAGAGGCCAGACATATAGATACGATAACACCAGTATCCTTTATAATGGAATGCGCAAGGCTCGCAATGATGGAAAACTTTTTCCAGTACCAGAATGAGCTCTACCTCCAGGTCTCAGGGACCTCAATGGGGAGTGTCTTTGCACCCAGCCTGGCCAATCTGTATATGCACCAATTCAAGCAAGATCATGTATTGAACCACAGTAACCCCTTTTTCCACCAGGTGGTACTGTGGAAACGATATATTGACGACATCCTTGTGATTTGGAGAGGGTCGCCCATCGAGGTGTCGTCGTTCCACACATGGCTGAACTCAAAGAATCAGTTTCTCAAGTTCACCATGGAGAGCAGCAAAGACAAACTGGCGTACCTTGACCTCCAGATTTTTCCAGCAGAGGGAGGCCTACAAAGTGAACTCTTCAAGAAACCCATGGCACGGAACTCGTTATTGTCATTCCAGAGTTTCCATCCGCAATCATTGCGTGAGAATTTGCCTGTAGGCCAATTTCTCAGGGTCAGAAGGAATTGTTCCTCTAACAGTTTATACAATCACCATGCTACAGAACTGTCATCCAACTTGAGAGATCGGCACTACCCAAACCATCTTGTACGCCGAGCTTATAAGAGAGCCTTCAATAATAACCGGGAGGCACTTCTACAACACATGAGGCCTGACACTACGAGAGACCGAATGACCATGGTACAAACCTTTACTACATCCTCTAATGTGGTGAAGAAAACCATACTTAAACATTGGAAGATCTTGAATACAGGGGCTGGCGCAATACCTCGACCTCTATTTGCATTTAAGAGAGGACCATCAATTCGGGACAGTTTGGTTCACACCAGACCACGGAGTGAATTGAAACAAATCACCAACACCCTCTGGAACACCACCCCAGTACAAGGCCATTACCCATGTGGCAACTGTGCGGCATGTCCACAGACACGCAAGACCCTAACGATTGACATCGGTACCACGAGACCTTGGAGGCTCACAAAACATACGAACTGCAACTCAGAGAAACTAATCTACTTGATTACTTGTCCGTGCAAGAAGCAATATGTGGGCCATACAACGAGAGCGATCAAGTCTCGCATCAGCGAACATAAAAGCACGATCCGTTGCAAGAAACAATCTACAGGCCTCACAAACCATTTCTTAGAGGCAAAACACAAAGCAGAGGATCTGGCAATGGTGGTACTTGAACAGCCTTACATTCCACCCCACATCTCTGATGTCTCGCACTTTCTCTTCGTCAAGGAGCAGCGGTGGATTTTCAAATTGAAGTCTGACGTGATTGGGCTGAATGACAACATTCCGTGGCTCTCGATCTGAGTGCACCCTCCGTGCCTTTCGATCTGGGTGCAACATTTGCCATTTCGATACTCCTCTGATACTATAATGTTGGATGATCTCGTACCTATAGTTACTTAGATCTCCAGTTTGGCAGTTGTAACGAGCAGCCTAAATAACTGATAGGGTTCTTCAACATAGTAGGTAGTTCCACTCAATACTAAGGGTTATAAACTCTCACCTCCATGTCATCATATATACTCCAATGATATGCCGGGCACTACTTGAGGGCTGACCACGGGTTTTTAGCGAAAACACGTGTCCAGTGGAGTTTACAGAGGTGTTGTACCTGGTACCTATTGTTCTACATAAGGCTCTTGCTCCTAAGGGTTGATCCGTATTTTCAGACAATTTGCTGGATCTAATTGTTACTGGGGAGTCTCTATTCTGGGGCCCAGGTAGGTTCGACCTTCATCTGATCTCTCTCTTCTATACCTAACACTTGCCCAGGTAGGCTTCTGAAATGTACTCTCTAGCCACTGAGAACTCACATCTTTGACTCTACAGGTTGGTTGTAGCCGGAGCTTGTTGCCTGAATTTTGTTAATCAGAATATGGATCCCTTGTGGACCGTATGGTTTTAATGCCACACTTATCTTCAAGGGCACTGCGATGGTTTCATACGCGCGCATAATGACACTGGCCAACTGAGCATGTGCATTCACAGAGTGTTAGGTGTACGCGCATGCGCCCTGCAACCATACCAGTTTCATTTGGGCATGCGTGAGCTGCATAGTGGAGAGTGACTTTATTTGCGCCCCTCGATCCCCTGTGGACCGAGTGGATCGAATGCCACTGACATTTGGAAGGGTACTGCTAAGTCTTTCACACGCGCGATAATCAACACTGTGAAACTGAGGTTGCACGATTCACGCCTGTGAGTGTTCTCGGCACGCGCATGCGCCTCGCCACCACACGTGCTCACCAGGCATGCGTGATCATCCAAGTGGAGAGCGACTCTAATAGCGCATGCGCACTATCTATCCAGTTACATCGGCGCATGCGTTAGATAGAGTTGGAACAGCGCCCATGCGCCGTTGTACCGTTGCAAGGACCAGCTGCAAACAAATACTCACTCATCGCGAGTATAAAACTGGTCCCAACCGGTCCGTCGGTGCCTCCCCTTCGGCTCGTGAACCCGCCGTGAGGTACCGACGGACAGGTAAGTTGGGATTGGAGAGGTTGGATGACTTTTTGCATGTAGTCTTGGTCTTACAATAAGGACACTGGCCGAACAATGCCAGCTATGACCAGAGGCATGCTTGACAGGACGGGGGATATTTCTCTCGTTTTTTCATCAGCAATACTGCACAGCTGTTCAGTATAGATAAAGAACTGAGCTACTTTACAGCAGGTAGCACTAATTTGAGATATGCATAAAGGTTGTGATATATGCTAGTCGTCGAATGTTTACATCTGGCTCATCGTGGTGGGGCGCCAGGTGTGGGCAGTTCAGAAAATTATTGGGTTAGGTAGACAGTACACAGTACTAAATCCTTGACAGTGATCTAACCAAGGAACTGTCTTTATTTACATGTCTAGAGCGGGGCCTTATCCTTCCGAGCAGTTGCCGGGTGAGGTGAGGCTTACTTCCCACAGATTGATGGGTAAGTGCTATATCTAAGTTCCTGAAATACTATACAGAATCAACTGTTGGTGACGTTATATTACGCACCTCTTTAATGACCATCATAATCTAGTGATGGATCTGTCTGAGTTCCGCTTAAATTATCGCTGGTTTTGCACAGTAATAACACGTGGCACTATGTGTATACGTAAGTTGTAAAATGTTGTTTATGTCTTAACAAGCATCACGTGTTTACATTTTTTACATGGTTTTCCTCTTTTGTTGACTCTTACTACAGGGAAGACCAATCGCATCCACTGAGCAAATTAAGAAGATGCGGTAGGATGGTCGTGTTCGACCACTCTTATTCTACCTGTAATATGGTCTTTTGATTAATTCTTCTTACTTTATTTCAACACATTTGTTAGTGTAATTGCAGTAGCATATGAGAGCTTGGCCCTGATGAATGCCAGTGAACTTACACATTACGGCAGAAACATGTTGGCCTGATTTTTGTTTTCCACCAAGCAAGCTGGACAGTGATTATTTTACACTGTCATTACACTATTTTTAATCTGACGTCCAGGCAATCACTATTAAAGGTCTTTGTTTGCCTTGACAGCCATTTTATCCACTTCACATGATATATAATTTTTGCACTGCACATATCAGCACCACCTCTTGTATTAACATTTGCGGTGTTCGGACCATGACCAAGTGATGCATTGCCAAAATACATCTGGGCGTTTGCAGACTGACCATGGTTTGAGTGTCCTACATGATGAGGCTCCGCCAGTTGGGTGGGCTGATAGGACTTAAACAGCAATTGTTGATAGTCAATTTGATTGTTAGCCCTTGTCTTGTTTTTTTCTGTGCACTGTATCCAGCATGAGTTTAAGCACCTCGGCGTCACTCAACTGACAGGTACTTTTGTTCTTTAGGTTGCTACATGGGGGGTATTTACCTGTTAGGTCGCTAAACTTTTCCCTCGGACCCTCCCCTACTAATTGTTGTTATATAGTGGACTTTAATATCCCCCTCATCAATCCTAGGGGGTCAGGAGGGGTTTACCTTGCCCCCTTTCCTTCATTTCCCCCTTCGTTTTTCACCACATCTTGTCTCTCGAACCTACCGAGAGACAATATGGCGGCCGCTCCGGACTGTTTACAATGTTGACAGCCAATCAGCTTCTCCTTAGACTCCCGTTACGCTGCCGGTTAGCTGCCCGGTTAGCTGCCCGGTGAGCTGCCCGGTTCGCGTACCGGGACGCGCCTCTACGGCGAAAAATCGCAATTTTTTTTTTTTTGCCCCGCGGGGCACTTTAATATCCCCCGCAACAATCCTAGGGGGTCAGGAGGGGTCTACCTTGCCCCCTTTCCTTCATTCCCCCTTCGTTTTTCACCACATCTTGTCTCTCGATCCTACCGAGAGACAAGATGGTGGCCGCTCTGGACTGTTTAGAATGTTGACAGACACCGGAGAGCCAATCAGCTTCGCGAAGTTCCGTGACGCGTCCGGTACACGAACCGGGGCGCTGACCGGAGCGCTGTCACAGATATATATATTTTTTTAAACGTTAATTTCTCAAAATCCACTGGAGCACATGTATTGAGACATAGCAAAGGCACGTCGGGCAAACCATATCTACAATTTTGCCAAGTTTCATGTAAATCCATTCAGCCGTTCGAGCTAAAAGTGAGTCCAACCGCCCTATGGAAAAATGAATGGGAAAAACGCGTTTTGGGACCCCCCTTTTTTCTCGGCCCCCCCCTTGACGAAACCCCCCCAAATTTTCAGGGGCTGCTCAAAAACAAAATGTGCCATTTTCCTGAAAATTTCAGCCAATTCCGTCCACAAACGCCAAAGTTATTAGACATAGAATTTTCAGAAATCCCATAGAGAAAAAATCCTAACTATATATACCTACTGGCTATCGCCAGTAGGTAATATATATATATATATATATATACACGCATATATATATATATATATATATATATATATATATATATATATATATATTGATCTGCGAACATGCCAGAGACATTTCTCAAAATTTGATATGTACTGAAATTTTGAAGCTACATAGAGGGACATGTCATTGGAAGAATATTGGAATTTACTCACTAATTTATGAAACAAGCTTTTATTATACTACTTGGAGCACTGAAGAAGTCCGTGCAGGACGAAACACATTGGCTACTATAAATCACTACTCTAATGACGCTTTTTAAAAGAAGAAAATGAATAACGAATATTTTTTCAACTGAGATACTGTTGTCAGATACAGTGATTTACATCGTGTGTCACATACTTGGATATATCACCATTCTAAATTCTTGATTAATATATGTTGGACTCTCAATGACCTGATATACTGTGAATAGAATAGTGGGTGCTAGACCACCAGTGAAAAAATGTTGTTTTGAAAATTGTTTTCAGATTTGGAGTAGAGAGGGATTGTACCCCTGGTCCAATTGCACCACATATAGGCAAATACTGCGCCACGCATCTGGTTGTTAGGTGCAGTTAGTGTTTTTCCTCGATCCCATTGTATATAGTTGTTCATAAATATATATATATATATATATATATATATATATATATATATATATATATATATATATATATATATATATATATATATATATATATATATATATATATACATATATATATGGCGCATTGTCTCGCATTTGACAGCCCCCACTCATCCACCAACCGGGCGCATCTGGCCGCTGCAGCGTACAAGGGGACACAGAAAGGACTCATCCTATTTCATTGACTCCATGACCCGCCCAACTCACCTGAAGCCTGCACTGCAAGTATTGAACACTCACTCCTCCACGCCACCATCTCGGGATGCTATTATGAGGCATGCTGGGATTTGGAGTTCGCTCTCACTACACACGAACCCTGATTGGTGCGCAGACAGCGTAAGGAGGAGGGGAATAAGTGCCGGTGAATATTTCAAACAGGATGAGAACATTAGGGACGTGATCTTTACAGCTGAAGGCGCTGAAGAAGGCTAAATCGCCGAAATGCATCCGCCAGTACTGGGACTTTGTGAAATAAAGCTGTGTCCACCATGTTCTCCCCTTGTGGCCTCTGTTCTTTTTCTTCGAAAAGGATTTTCTTCATATATTCTGAGCAAGCCAGCAGCTCAGTCCAAATGGCCCTGCAGCACTAAGCGACCCGAAGATAAACTGGCACAACGCTGCTCGCAGCACTATTGCAACCAGGGGACTGGTATCTTCGAAGTCCGCCATGACCGACCGGAAGGAGTGAGAGGATCGAGGTATTCTACTTCATTAGGATGTATTATCTCGCATTTGACAGCCCCCACTCATCCACCAACCGGGCGCATCTGGCCGCTGCAGCGTACAAGGGGACACAGAAAGGACTCATCCTATTTCATTGGCTTCATGACCCGCCCAATTCACCTGAAGCCTGCACTGCAAGTATTGAACACTCACTCCTCCACGCCACCATCTCGGGAAGCTATTATGAGGCATGCTGGGATTTGGAGTTCGCTCTCACTACACACAAACCCTGATTGGTGCGCAGACAGAGTAAGGAGGAGGGGAACAAGTGCTGGTGAATATTTCAAACAGGATGAGAACATTAGGGACGTGATCTTTACAGCTGAAGGCGCTGAAGAAGGCTAAATTGCCGAAATGCATCCGCCAGAGCTGGGACTGAAATAAAGCTGTGTCCACCCTGTTCTCCCCTTGTGACCTCTGTTCTTTTTCTTCGAAAAGGATTTTCTTCATATAGGTCGTCATGGGCCAATACCAAAATGAGATGACTAACAGGATTTGCTTGTGGCTGCGATTCATAGACGATGTCTTTGTTATCTGGAGAGGAGACACCCAAAGTGCTGTGGAGTTTGTAGAAAGAATTAATGTGAATGATTACAACCTATTTTTCACCTCACAAGGAGTGCTAGTAAAATTGAGTTTCTCGATGTTCAGGTTGTTGTAATTGATAACAAACTGACAACAACAGCTTATAGGAAACCCACAGCAGGCAACGCAATTCTCCATGCGTCAAGTGCGCATCCCAAGCATCTAATATCGAGCTTACCTTATGGTGAGGTATTGCGACTCAAGCGCATCTGTAGTTCTCCTAAAGAATATGAAAGGTGCAGAGATGAGAGCATAGTAAGATTGCGTGCCAGGGGATATTCAGAAGACACACTTAGCAGAGCCATTAGCAGAACTGACTCAAAATCAAGAGCTGAATTATTGCCTATACAAAGAAGACTTACTGGTGAAGTAGAATCAGGTAAAGAGAAAGATGCGCCAAGATTGATAACCACATTTAGCACGCAGGAGCGCAGAATAAGAGCCATATTAAATAAAAATTGGCCAATTGTACTTACAGACAATATCCTGAAGGAAGATCTTCCAAATAAGCCACAGGTAACATTCAGGAGATGTAAGAACATGGCTGCTCCACTGACACAACCTCTGGGGGCAGCTGCTCCCACGTGGATGCCAGTTAAGCAAGGATTTTTCAAATGCTCCACATGCCGAGCTTGTACTATTGGTGTCAATACTAGCAAATACAATACACCTTTCAGTAAAAATGAGCTAAAAATAAGGGGGAATTATGACTGCCGCACTGAGTTTGCTATATATATTCTCACGTGCACCTGCGGCCTAAGGTATGTGGGCAACACGATCAAGCCGGTGCACGTAAGAATATTGCAGCACATCAGAGCAATCATTAACAGTGACTCCACCTATCCGGTGGCCAGACACTTCAAGGCGAGACATGACAAAGACTTTAAGTGTCTATCATATTATGTCATTGATGCAGTTCCAACCCCGAGAAGAGGTGGAGATAGAGAGAACTTGTTAAGACAACTGGAGACTAAATATATACCTAATCTCAATAGCAAGTCTCCTAACGGTTTAAACACCACGGAGGACATGCATACATTTCTGTAATAATTCCTGATGAAAAACTCAATCTGATAATGTTGAAAGATGAGTTCGTGAAAAAGAATGTCATTGATTAGCATCTACGTTCAAAGGAATCTTTTTTTATTTAATTCACTTATTTTTTCATTTGTACAGCACTATGCACTTTCTGTTGACTCTATGAATTTTAATATCTTATGAGCTTATAGGGGGGGTGATTCTTGGATATCCAGGCTTGGATTTTCAATACCATGTAACCCAGTGTCAGCTCAAAGAAAATAATCATTACAGTTTACATGGGAATAATGGTTCTGATTGCAATGATTTGTAAGGTACAAATTTAATCAGTTGCAGCATTTGCACAGAAACGCGTTTGCACTAACAAGCGTAATTTTGCACATATTAATTTTATAGGCATTCAAGCCGAGATGTTTTAAATTCATATTGAATATTTCCATAGAGTTTTTAATATGAGATGTTTATATAATCTATGCATCAGAATGCACATAATAATGTCAAGGCATTTATGCTGATACTACCATCTAGACACAATGGTGCAAAGATAATGAGAATGAGAATTGAATCTCTAGATATGCATCTGTACATGTTTAAACAAATTATTTATTATGCGAAATTAAAAATCGTGAGAGAATGCATTTACGCAGAAATTTGTACATAATGTCATTAAGAAGAACCTATCCAATGTTTCAACTGACCGCTATTGATGTATGAAGACATAGCGTCGACAGAAGTATTTTTTCACTGTTTATCATCACATGATCGAAATGTTTGAAAAAATGAGTATTTAAGACCATAACAAACTGCAGTGTCGCTATGTGATCAAGGTTACTGGATAACCGAAACGCGTCATGCCTGGAATACCATTTTATGCGAGCTAATAAATCTTCCCACTGATAACTTGTCTGCTGTTGGGGGTCCTTCTTTCTGTTTGGTGTGGAATCGCCGAAAGTAACAGAATTTGCAACGATATATATATATATATATATATATATATATATATATATATATATATATATATATATATATATACATATTGCTATATGTATATATATATATATATATTTATATATATATATATATAGCGGGTAGCACCCGAGCGGGTAGCACCCGAGCCTGTGTGCGCCTTCCCCAAAGCGTTAGTTGGTATGATGGATGAGGACAGGAGTGATGTTTGGGGCTCATGGTAGAGCCTTGGAACGAGCAGTAATTTGAGAGTGCATCCATCCAGGATATATGGACTACATCTCCCACAAGCACAATATGTGTTTTCATACAGGGAGATGGTAGATGTCATGCACTTTACTGCTGGCCCCTGATGAGGAAAATAAATTTCCGAAACGCGTCGGGCCTATTTCAAACACGCAACTGCCCATACCAACTAACGCTTTGGGGAAGGCGCACGCAGGCTCGGGTGCTACCCGCTACTTGGACAACCCCATGGAGCGTAATATATATATATATATATATATATATATATATATATGTGTGTGTGTGTGTGTGTGTGTATATTAAATATATGTATATATAAATATATATACATATATATCAGCAACGGAACTTATACGTACCTATATGAAGGTTAATCGATGCTTACCCACGTCTAGTCAATAGCAGACTGATATTCATAGCGTGATATTTAAAAGTGAACATTCTAGTGGTGTACGCCACAACTGTGTTACAGGCTCCAAAAGTGTGTTGCACTTTCAGGCATGGCACTGTTCTGCTGGAGACGTTTGAGGGGTCTGTGAAAGTTGTGTGAAGTGCGGGGTGCACTATGGAGTGGTATCGCCGTGCCAACCGTGTGTTTTGGTATGCATAGTGCGCGTGAGGTTGTGAGTGTTCAGGGTGTTTTATTGGGTACACGAGGGATATTGTGTGATTGAGGGATATGCTGTTGATGCGTCAATAGTGATCATGGCGCTATGTTTAATATCCCATATTCCATAATGTGCAAGCCATTCCATGTGCCTGGAATGCCAATGGAAGGGGGGGCATACACAAACATTTTATTTGGGTCATGATATCAGCTTAAATATTTGATGACTGCATGTTTCCCTTTTCAGTAAAAGTCTCTGAACACAACAGAGATGTTTCTTAATACGTTTCTAATTTATAATTAAAATGCACAATTCACAAACAAGAGCACACAGTCTCCAAAACATGTCCCAGAGGGTGCAGCAGAGCAGAGGCTCGTTTGCAGCTAATCGGTGCTAAAAACAACACTCTGTTTTAAAAGGGCATGCAAAGCACATCCGGGGTCCGCATCCCCCCAAAAACAGAGAGCAGGTCACGGAAGACGCAGCCGGTATTTTAAAGTGTCCACATGTGGGTGAATTCATTCAACTTCCTCTGAGGAGACAAAACAAAAAAGAAATAACTCCTTCTAGCTCAGGTGCCGCCCATCACCGGGGAGGAAACACTTTGACGAATAAAATCAATGTATTCAAGTAGATAAATATGTATTTATGTACATATCTTTAAAGAATGCGTGTATTGATGCATGTGCAGGTGCACATATGTGTGGATATTTGTGTGCAGATAAATATTTATTAACGTGGCATCAAAACTTATATCCTTGTATTTATGAATGCATCTGTAGCGCTTGTCTGCATGCATGTGATATCACAGTATATTAACGTTCAGGGTAAGTACACATTACGCTTGTACTGTGTGACATCTGACACTCTTACCTCGCCGTCATGCAGGAACCAGATTATACACCGGGCGCACTGCCTTTTCTATGCTGGTGGAACAAAAGGGGTGGCGATGGACGGAGCATCTGAACCAATCAAACTCTCACACCCACTTAACAGATCTGGGTTTGATCCATCACCGTTCTTTAGCCCACTCTGCCACCCCAGTTCAGACATGGTCATATGCAAATCAGTCTGACCCTGTGCCTCATGGGAACAGTCCAGCCCGAACTGCCAAGCCACGCCTTCCCTGGACCGGAAACAAGCTTCAGAGGACTGGTTTCTGGCATTTCAGCCGTCTTCAGCCCGGCTTGCTTGAATCCAGTGGCAAAGTGAGCAAGAGACTCACGTCTGAGCATACCCTGCCAACTTAGGGCCAACAAAGTGGAACAAAAGGGCTGGTAGCACACCCTAATTCGGCGCACCTGGCAGAGGCTGGGGCAGTTCTCCAGGCAAACTGAGACATGCACCTTCCTCAGCGCAGGCGCAAACTCTGACTTTGCCCCTTCACGGAGGAAAGCCCACCCGGGCCAGAAAATGAAACTGTGGCTCCATCATTCACTCACTGGTTTGAAGTGGGGAACCCCATCCCTCTGCCAGCAGGTGCAGCGTGTTACTACACCAGCCTACAGGGGGATGGCCGGCCATCCCCCCACCCCGAACTCCTGTAACCGAGACCCCTGTAACCTCTTCCCCAGTGCTAAATTTGTAAAAGAAAAGGTGGTGGTGCCCAAAACTTAGCTCAGAAGCCGGAGGCAAGTGTAAATAAACGTCGGCGCTCCAAATTACAAGGCTGGTAGTTTAAATCCACCTCATGTCTTTTTTAATCCACTATCAGAGACTCCCTGCCCCTTTATCTCATTCTTGAAGGGCCCTGTTCTCTCCCTTTGTGAAGATTTTGCTGTCTTCCTCTATCGTCTTTCTCTTCAATTCAATTCAAAAACTTTATTTGTTCATTGATTAATGATCATAAAAGTACATACATACATAAATGATAAAACATGAGGATATAGCAAAATTTAAGTTAATCACATATCAAAAAGGGTCCTTTTCCTCAAACAAATCGATTTTAAAATAAATACAGCAGTAAAAAAACAGATGTCCTGTGAATCAAGTCCAAATAAAAGCCCCATGGCTGATACAATGGTGGATACATTATATTTTTTAAAAAGCGGTTTCAGATATATTTTTCGGAGGTGAAGATAAAGAGGGCATAACAATAAAAAGTGCTCCGTACTTTGTTTTGTGGTCCCATCACACGGACAGGGGGCAGTAGTATAGGTCTTCATTACAGGATAAGCGACAAGCAAATGAACAATCCCCATCCGTAATCTTGTCAATACATATTGGTGGGATCGGATAGTGACCAATTTAAGATATCCTGAAAGCCCCATTTCTTCCTTAGTGTATCTGTCGTAAAAAACATGTGTAGAGAACTGGGCAATAGCTGCGTTACGCTTCCCCATGCTAACCCTCAAAAATTCATGTTTAAGCTCACTCTTCGGTATATCTAGAACACAAAAAGGGTTATCACGCACAGTAAAATTAAAAACATCACTAAATGTTCGAATAATATAGTTAAGCCAAGGGATGCAGGAACATTTGTCCATATGAAGACAGTCTAAAATAATTTTTCTTGTGAAACCAGTCTGTTCCTTAATCCATATAGATCTCCATACTAACAGGGGTCTTAATCTGATCAAGTCAGATAGATGTTCTAGACCAACCTCCTGATGGATCAGCTTTGTTGAGGCAGAAGATGGTAAACACAGGAGTTTTTTGACAAATTTGTTTTCCTCAACCTGGAGCATGTTGTTATTACAATGGCCCCACACTCCTGAGCCATATAGGGCCAGAGCAACACATTTATGGCGGTATAAGTACAACATGTCTGGTATCCGTCTTGAGCCTAACTTGGATGCGAAAAGAACACTTGGCCATTTTGGCTCTTACATTAATCATTTCAGGTGTCCACATCCCCCCTCTGTTAAAGGTGATACCTAAATAACAAAATTTATCCACCACTTTTATAGTTTGGTCCATAACTGTAAAGGGCCTTAAGTTTTTAATTTTCTTCCCACAGGGCATTATAAAAGTTTTTGAATTATTAATTTTTAATTTTCTCCCATTAATAAAATCTGCAAATTTATTCATAAGTTTTTGCAACCCAAGAGGTGTTTGTGAGAGCAGAACCGCGTCATCCGCGTAAAGCAATATTGGGATGGAAAGGCCGTCAGCAGTCGGTGCATCTGCACTGATGATCCGTAGTTCCGACTCAATTGCGTTTATAAAAAGGGAGAAAAGAAGAGGTGCAAGGACACATCCCTGCCTAATTCCAGAACCTACTTTGATACTGGGTGTACACTCCCCCGATTGCCCGTAGCGTATCTTAGCCGTCAGATTCCTATAAAGTTGGGCCAAAAAATAGATAATATCCTTTGGAGCACCCATGTCCAACAAGGTTGACCACAGAAGACCATGATCAACCAGGTCGAAGGCACTGGTCAGGTCGGCAAAACAAAGAAACAACGAGCCTTGTTTAGCCCTTGTATATTTGCATATAATAAGATCTAAATTAATGCATTGTTCTATGGTGCCTAACCCCTTGCGGAATCCATACTGAGAATCCGCAAGGATCCCTTTATCTTCTACCCATTCCTCCAGACGACTCAATAATACCCTACTCATAATTTTTAGGGAAGCAGTGAGGAGAGAAATCGGGCGGTAGTTTTTTGCCTCACCCCTCTCCCCTTTTTTATACACCGGGATAATGATTGATTCCCCCCAGATCTGTGGGGCCGCAATCATTGCAGCTGCATTAAAAACCTTTGTTAACAATGGACTCCAGATAGAAACCTCTGCTTTATAAAGGTCAACCGGTACCCCATCAGGGCCCGGCGCCTTTCCCCCCTTACTGGCCCGGATGGCGGCATCCACCTCAGAGACTGTAATATTAAGAGGTAGGGGGATAAAAGCCACGGTCTCCCTATCACCCTCTACAACTAGTCCTTCAGGGTTAAAAATGCTAGTAAAATGAGCCACCCATTGTTCCTCAGACACCTGAGCAGACATTACCGGGGCTTCTTCATTATAGAGGAAGGGACTATTGACAGTGGACCAGAAAAGCTTGGCATCCTTAAGATCCACTGCCTTAGTCAAGTTGTTCCAGGCCTCTTCCCTTAGTTCCTGTTTTCTATCCCTCAGATGAATTGAGTATTCCCTTCTAAGGGTTTTAACTGCTTCCTTATCCCTGGGTTTACCCTTAAGAGCAACTTTATTGAGTATTCCCTTCTAAGGGTTTTAACTGCTTCCTTATCCCTGGGTTTACCCTTAAGAGCAACTTTACTCTTTTTTCGTCTTTCCAAACTCTGTGGGGCATATTATTAAGAACAGTGTTAAAAATTATCGCCGGTTTAGCGGCAAAAAACTGCAGCTAAAGCGGCGATAATGGGCTTGATAATATGCCCTGGAGAATTCCAATAGCAGCCCAGGTTCTGGTGTGAACCTGGGCTTCTATAAGGAATTCTCCAGGGCATAATAATCAAGCCCATTATCGCCGCTTCTGCCGCTAAACCGGAGATAATTTTAACGTGTTTTTCGCTGTCTTGTGGTCGTTAAATATCAGATGGGAAAAACATGAGCACAGGTCCCCACAAATAAGTGCTGGTTAACCATTGGCTCAAATAAAATACTGCCCCCACACCCCTGGCCATGGTGCCACAGTACCTATTGCACCAATGAAACAACACATATGACTTACAGTTGTTATTCCTCATTGAAGTAGAAGTTACAATACCTAACGTTGCCCCATACAATGAGCCATGGAAAGGCCACCAGAGGACAGAGTATTGGAAAAGTCGCAGCTTCAAGCGACTGCTAAGTGCGCCATCTGCCTCTGTGTTCTCTACGCAGTGGTCTAGCAGAAATGGGGATTGCACTCTCTCCCGTGGTGCTCGATGAGACGCACAAGGCCAGGGCTGCAGAGATTACAACATGTCCAAAACCTGGAAAAAGAATTGGGAAACAAGCCTGCAGTGATCCCTAAACCTTCTGGCCAGCACCTGTCAATCAATTTAAGATACAAAACTTTATTTTCAGCTCAGGCATCCAAAAATTAGGCCTGGGAGGTAAATTCCCTTCCGCTCGCGGAATTTGGGTAATTTCGCGTTCCGCAGAGAACTCGGAATTGCCATGTTTGAGCTTTTCAAAATGCGCGTTCGGGAGATATTTCCACCGAGCACACAAACAGCGTTCTCGAACAGGAAAAAAGCCTCGCAAACGGGTGGAGCAAGCAATTCCGCGTGTTTGCGGAACTCTGCGTGCTCGCAGAGATTTTTTACTGTTTCGCAGAGCTTTGCGTAGCGCGACTAAGCAAATTCCACCCAACCCTAGTTTCCACACTGCACCTGGTAGACCAAACGGGTTCAGTCAGTGGAAACAAAAAGACCTCTACTTCCAGATCAGGTGTGGGAAGCGAAACATGGAACGCTCAAAAGGTTAGCAATGGGAGAGGTGGGTAGGAAGTGGGTGCCAACATCATTCTAGAACAACATGTGAAAAGACTGGGCCCGAGCACATGCAGAACTACAGACATCTCCAAATGATCTCAGTTCTGTGCGAGCTGAATAAAAAAAACATGCTACGTACTTTTAATCTGAGCCTCCACAACGTCACGAAAAGCCTATCCCGACCTCTCCCAGTCTGCCTCAATCCAGCTCAGCCACGAGCCCGCCCTCAGCGAGACCATCCAATTAAAACCATATGTTCCTTCGTGACATGCTTGCGTGCTCCACTGACATCCCTAACATGATGATGATGATGCACATTCAACATGCCTGGACCTGGGCGGGTCAGCCCACGAAGGCCCACCAGGCAGACACCAAAGGACAAGCATATTTATCCTTAACAATTACTGGGCCTAACGCCAAGGGGAGAAAAATCACATAGACCCGACCCTGTGAGATAAGTGCCGGTGCTGAGCACGGGGAACCACCAGCACAAATTAAGCACTGCTTTTCTCAAATAAGTGCCCTCATGGGCGCAACCACTGTCTCTGCCCTCCACTTTCCATAGGGAGCACTGTCACTGTGCTTGGTGAGGGCTTCTTTGACGGAGCATTCCCTTCTGTAATATGGCACTTGTGCAAAGGCAAAGGATTCCCTCATTTCCATAGATCAACACCCTTGTGCAAATTTGAGCATGTCCTCTTGAAATCATGTAATGCACATTTAGGGGCCCATTACGATGTCGGGTGGATTGCCCCCGCCAGTCTAATAGACACCGCCAGCCATATTATGATGGGCATTTTGGAATGCCTTTCCGCGGCGGCGATGCCGCCACTGTGGCGGACACATCCTAATACCAGTCACGGGACCCCCGCCCTTATGGCGGATGGTCCCCAGTTACGATAGGATGGCGGGCGGACTAAGTCCACCCGCCATCCTAATAGGCCCCTTAGTGTCAGCGGGATCCTTACTAGAGACCAAGGATTTGGAGTATCTTCTGAAATACCAAGGTGCCCCGGCAGTGCGAACAGCGGGTGCATGCACATGTTGCACTCTGGAAAACTTTGGAAAAGGGCGGCTTCAAATGGAAAGAGAGTGACTCAATAAGTAAGGAAAGGGCGCTGGGTATGGAGTGCAGACTTATCTATTGTCTCTGATAGGGAGCGGAAGTGACGCGGTGGGAATGACTTGCATCGTGGGGTCACTTTGATATAAAGCAGCTGCAGAGAGAACTGAAGTCAGAAGGAGGGGCAGAAACAGCACAAGACAAGACCAAAACCCATTGGCCCTAAGATGCGGGTGTGATTCTCGTGCACACGTGTCAGTCAGCGTCCAGTGGCACTGCCCACTGGGAGAATATTGTGTTGATTATGAGACTGAATGGCACAGCTTCTGCGCAGATTAAATGAGGTTCATGTTACATCCCAAAAGAGGTCCACAGGTGGATTGTATGCAGCGTCGGATTGGTGACGCAGGCACTCGGGCAATGACCGAGGGGCGGGAGCCAAGTTCCAGCTGTGGGCTGCTTTTTGGAGCTGTCAGGGGAAGGGGCAGATTTGAGCGTTGTCGCGCTTGTTCAGATACAGCCAGTGGCCCCGTGGGTGTCTGAGTGGCCTTTCTGGAGGCAGATGGGCGCTCATTACCTCACATTTACCAACAGGCAGAGGTGTCACTTTCTTTCTCTCGCAGGTCCGGCCCGTTATTGTATGCACACCTAGTGGGGCAGGGGGCCTGAGTAGAAGTGGCCTCACTTGTTTTCAGTCACCAGTGTAAACTAATCCGTGCATTTTTTGTATCTCCCCACCCCTTTTTTACACAATTTCGCCGATGCAGTGTTTTGTGGAAAGGCAATATGAAATGTGGGCCACTTTTTTTAAGCGTACCATGGCCGATTCTGAATCCTAATCTAACCCTGATTGTATGAACCAATCAGGGCTCTTCTACGGAAGGGGTACTAGGCATTGAATGGGTTGTAAATCCCACCAGAAGCAGCCCCCATCTTGCACCTCCTCTCAAGCCACTCTGACCATCACCAAAACGACACTGTGACATGGTCCACATTCCGTATGTCGTCATCACGCATGCTGCTCTGTGCAGACGTGGACCCTGTAGAGGACACATCTCAACAGTTCACAATCCCCTGTGCAATGTTGGGCACCACTGATTCCAGATCCTGAAAAACAGCACAGAGAGAGGGATCCCAGGGAGGGATTTAAACATGCCACTGTTGGTGAACACTGGGCACAATTCAGCCAACACATGACCTCTCCTTTCCTATGTGGAACCCACCCCAACCAGAGCTCAGCCACAGATCTACTCTCATCTTGGAATCCTTATGTTCAGGGTACAGGTGCCCAGTGCTGTTAAGTGACAGCACCAAAGCCAGATGACTGCATCTCTCTGCACAGCCCGGTAAATGGTAAATGTCAGCAGTGAAGTATTGACCACAACGCAACCAGTGTGGCAGCAAGAGGCACCTTGACTCCATCCCCACCAGTGTGGCTGCAAGAGGCGCCTTGATCCTATCCCAAGAGGCGCCTCGACTCTATCCCCACCAGTGTGGCTGCAAGGGGGGCATTGACTCCATCCCCACCAGTGTGGCTGCAAGGGAGGCATTGACTCCTTCCCAAGCAGTGTGGCTGCAAGAAGTGCCTTGACTCAATTCCAAGCAGTGTGGCTGCAAGAGGCGCCTTGACTTTATCCCAAGCAGTGCGGCTGCAAGAAGTGCCTTGACTTTATCCCAAACAGTGTGGCTGCAAGAGGCGCCTTGACTTTATCCCAAACAGTGTGGCTGCAAGAGGCACCTGGACCCCATCCCCACCAGTGTGGCTGCAAGAAGTGCCTTGACTCCATCCCCACCAGTGTGGCTGCAAGAAGTGCCTTGACTCCATCCCCACCAGTGTGGCTGCAAGAAGTGCCTTGACTCCATCCCCACCAGTGTGTCTGCAAGAAGTGCCTTGACTCCATCCCCACCAGTGTGTCTGCAAGAAATGCCTTGACTCAATTCCAAGCAGTGTGGCTGCAAGAGGCACCTTGACTTTATCCCAAGCAGTGCGACTGCAAGAAGTGCCTTGACTTTATCCCAAGCAGTGTGGCTGCAAAAAGTGCCTTGACTCCATCCCCACCAGTGTGGCTGCAAGAAGTACCTTGACTCCATCCCCACCAGTGTGTCTGCAAGAAGTGCCTTGACTCCATCCCCACCAGTGTGTCTGCAAGAAGTGCCTTGACTCCATCCCCACCAGTCTGGCTGCAAGAGGTGCTTTGACTCCATCCCCACCAATGTGGCTGCAAGAAGTGCCTTGACTCAATTTCAAGCAGTGTGGCTGCAAGAGGCACCTTGACTTTATCCCAAGCAGTGCGGCTGCAAGAAGTGCCTTGACTTTATCTCAAGCAGTGTGGCTGCAAAAAGTCCCTTGACTCCATCCCCACCAGTGTGGCTCCAAGAAGTGCCTTGACTCCATCCCCACCAGTGTGGCTGCAAGAAGTGCCTTGACTCCATCCCCACCAGTGTGTCTGCAAGAAGTGCCTTGACTCCATCCCCACCAGTCTGGCTGCAAGAGGCACCTGGACTCCATCCCCACCAGTTTGTCTGCAAGAAGTGCCTTGACTCCATCCCCGCCAGTGTGGCTGCAAGAAGTGCCTTGACTTTATCCCAAACAGTGTGGCTGCAAGAGGCACCTGGACCCCATCCCCACCAGTGTGGCTGCAAGAAGTGCCTTGACTCCATCCCCACCAGTGTGGCTGCAAGAAGTGCCTTGACTCCATCCCCACCAGTGTGGCTGCAAGAAGTGCCTTGACTCCATCCCCACCAGTGTGTCTGCAAGAAGTGCCTTGACTCCATCCCCACCAGTGTGGCTGCAAGAAGTGCCTTGACTTTATCCCAAACAGTTTGGCTGCAAGAGGCACCTGGACCCCATCCCCACCAGTGTGGCTGCAAGAAGTGCCTTGACTCCATCCCCACCAGTGTGGCTGCAAGAAGTGCCTTGACTCCATCCCCACCAGTGTGGCTGCAAGAAGTGCCTTGACTCCATCCCCACCAGTGTGTCTGCAAGAAGTGCCTTGACTCCATCCCCACCAGTGTGTCTGCAAGAAGTGCCTTGACTCCATCCCCACCAGTGTGTCTGCAAGAAGTGCCTTGACTTTATCCCAGTGTGGCTGCAAAAAGTGCCTTGACTCCATCCCCACCAGTGTGGCTGCAAGAAGTACCTTGACTCCATCCCCACCAGTGTGTCTGCAAGAAGTGCCTTGACTCCATCCCCACCAGTGTGTCTGCAAGAAGTGCCTTGACTCCATCCCCACCAGTCTGGCTGCAAGAGGTGCTTTGACTCCATCCCCACCAATGTGGCTGCAAGAAGTGCCTTGACTCAATTTCAAGCAGTGTGGCTGCAAGAGGCACCTTGACTTTATCCCAAGCAGTGCGGCTGCAAGAAGTGCCTTGACTTTATCTCAAGCAGTGTGGCTGCAAAAAGTCCCTTGACTCCATCCCCACCAGTGTGGCTCCAAGAAGTGCCTTGACTCCATCCCCACCAGTGTGGCTGCAAGAAGTGCCTTGACTCCATCCCCACCAGTGTGTCTGCAAGAAGTGCCTTGACTCCATCCCCACCAGTCTGGCTGCAAGAGGCACCTGGACTCCATCCCCACCAGTTTGTCTGCAAGAAGTGCCTTGACTCCATCCCCACCAGTGTGGCTGCAAGAAGTGCCTTGACTCCATCCCCACCAGTGTGGCTGCAAGAAGTACCTTGACTCCATCCCCGCCAGTGTGCCTGCAAGAAGTGCCTTGACACCATCCTCACCAGTGTGGCTGCAAGAAGTACCTTGACTCCATCCCCACCAGTGTGGCTGAAAGAAGTACCTTGACTCCATCCCCACCAGTGTGGCTGCAAGAAGTACCTTGACTCCATCCCCACCAGTGTGGCTGCAAGAAGTACCTTGACTCCATCCCCACCAGTGTGGCTGCAAGAAGTACCTTGACTCCATCCCCACCAGTGTGGCTGAAAGAAGTACCTTGACTCCATCCCCACCAGTGTGGCTGAAAGAAGTACCTTGACTCCATCCCCACCAGTGTGGCTGCAAGAAGTGCCTTGACCCCATCCCCACCAGTGTGGCTGCAAGAAGTACCTTGACTCCATCCCCACCAGTGTGGCTGCAAGAAGTACCTTGACTCCATCCCCACCAGTGTGGCTGCAAGAAGTACCTTGACTCCATTCCCACCAGATGCAAACAATGCCAGGCTAATGTTGCTATTGTCTCTCAGCTCTACAGAGAGCCACGTGCCTTTGAGGGGACTGTTCTGTAATATTAAACAAAAAATGGAAAATAGCCTCCTTACCGCTTTTTTTGCGTTGTTAAATTGTGGCCGCGAGTTGCAATATTGGTAATTTCAGGGGGCGCTCCCTTTGCCTTGCTGTAAACACTGTACGAGCAGAGACTGTAGCAGGTTTGGTGCACCGGGGCCATAGATCTGCGGGGCACACAGCACCCCAATAATAGTTCTTTTTTGACGACTAAACTAGGGGGTAGGATGTTTCCCCTGCTTCCTTTAGGGCCCTCTGCACCCCCAATAAAAGTTGTTTTTTACTACCCAACTGAGGCTGGGACACTTCCCCTGCTTTCATCAGGGTTCCCTGCACCCCAATAATAGTTATTTTGTACTACCAAACTAAGGGGGTGGGACATTTCCCCTGCTTGAATCAGGGCTCTCTGCACCCCAATAATAGTTCTTTTTTACTACCAAACTAGGGTTGGGGGACATTTCCCCTGCTAGAATCAGAGCCCACTGCACCCCAAAAATAATCATTTTTTACGACCAAACTAGGGTGTGAGAAATTCCCCCTGCTTGCACCAAAATCATAGTTCTTTTTTACTACCAAACTAGGGGGTGAGCCCCTGCTTGCATCAGGGCCCACTGAACCCCATAATAGTTATTTTTTTACTACCAAACTAGGGGGCGGGACATTTCCCGCTGCTGGAATCAGGGCCCACTACCTTCAAATAATAGTTCTTTTTTGCTGTCAAACAGGGTGGTAGGAGATTATTTCCCCTGCTTACATCGGGGCCCTCTGCACCCCAATAATATATATATTTGTTTGCTACTAAACTAGGGGGTGTGACTTTCCCTGCTTGCATCAGGGCCCTCTGCACCCCAATAATAGTTCTTTATTTGCAACAAAACTAGGGTGTGTGACTTTTCCTGCTTGCATCAGGGCGCTCCGCATCCTTGGCACTGGGTACCATCGCTTCATCGAGTTCTCTTTTCGCTTTGCCTCCGGGAAGGTCCCCTGATAGCCGGATGGAATTAACCAGATGCCTCCGCCTGCCTCTTGTACCGCTGAACACCCCTTGTTCACCCCCAGGGCTAAAAGGCCTTCTTGGAAGAGGGGGTACATTTACACAATTGTTGCCCGAGGATACCCTGCTGTTTTACTCATCTCACGCAAATGGGATGCAGGAAGAGAGCGCAGATAGACGTGTTTTTTTTAGATGCTGTCTCCCAAGTACGTCAGGGCAATGAGGCAAGAAACAGTGCGTAACTGAAGTGCTTCTCCATAGCGCTGTTTAGCACTTAAGGTGCTACATTATTTACAGGAAGCTGCTTGAACCCCGAGCGCTCCTGACCCAGATACTCGTTTCCACACTTTAAATGCTGTCACTAAAGCTCCACGACAGAATATTCAAAAATGTAAAAATTTGTTAAAATATTCATGTATGTAATGCAACAACAGGAAGCCGGCCTCCCAGGCCGTGTTTACTGACGTCGTTTCGGCTCGAGAAAACATATTAGTCAGGCCGACGTTATTAAATTCACATGCAATATTAGGGGAAGGGGGGATGCGGCGCGCTGGAATTTCTGCAGATTAAACAGACTTTTTGCATACATTACCTTTCAGGACGGCGCATACATTACTATTCCTCCTGTCTTAATAAAGTGCGCATTAAGTGCAGATGGACGGGCGCGCTGGCAGCCATGAGGAACATGAAACATCGACTTCTAGTTCAGCTGCAGATACAGCTGCCTCGCGCGCCTGATACATGGCGGCCGCAGGGGCCAGGGATGCCGAGGAGGCTAGCCAAAGAGAGGGCTTACCTGTGAATCGGCTTGTCTATCCACAGAGAGGGCTTACTGTGACCCGGCTTGTCTATCCATAGAGAGGGTTTACCTGTGACCCGGCTTGTCTAGCCAAAGAGAGGGCTTACCTGTGACCCGGCTTGTCTAGCCAAAGAGAGGGCTTACTGTGACCCGGCTTGTCTAGCCATAGAGAGGTCTTACCTGTGACCCAGCTTGTCTAGCCATAGAGAGGTTTTAGTTGTGACCGACTTCTCTACTCAAAGAGAGGTCTTTTCTGTAACCCGACTTGTCTAGCCAAAGAGAGGCTTTATCCGTGACCTAGCTCTTACCTGTGACCCAACTTGTCTAATCATAGAGATGGCCTTCCTGTGACCCGACTTGTCTAGCCAAAGAGAGAGTTTACCTGTGACCCGGCTTTTCTAGCCATAAATAAGTCTTACCTGTGACTCGGCTTGTCTAGCCAAAGAGAGGTCTTACATGTACCTGGTTTGTCTAGCCAAAGAGATGGCTTCTCGTGACCCGGCTTGTCTAGCCATAGATAGGTCTTACCTGTGACCCGGCTTGTCTAGCCAAAGTGAGGGCTTACCTGTGACCCGGCTTGCCTAGCCAAAGAGAGGTCTTACCTGTGACACAGCTTGTCTAGCCATAGATAGGTCTTATTTGTGACCCGACTTGTCTAGTCAAAGAGAGGGCTTACATGTGACCCGAGATCGCCGACATACACAACAGCTTCGACGCACCAACCACGCACCCAACCACCGAAACAACGCCCCCCACCACCACCCTCTGCAACTGGACCCCGGTCAGCACCAAAGACATCACCCGCACGATGAACACCATCCACTCCGGTTCCCAACCGACCCCTGCCCCCACCACATCTTCAACAAGGCCGACTCCATCATCGCACCCCAACTCCGGAACATCATCAACATCTCCTTCAACACCGCCACCTTCCCGGAGAGCTGGAAGCATGCTGAGCTCAGCGCCCTACTGAAGAAACCGACAGCGGACCCCACCGACCTCAAGAACTTCCGCCCCATCTCGCTCCTCCCTTTTCCTGCCAAAGTCATCGAGAAGACCGTCAACAAACAGCTCGCCGCCTTCCTCGAGACGAACGGATCCCACGACCCCTCACAGTCCGGTTTCCGAGCCAACCACAGCACCGAGACCGCCCTCATCACAGCCACCGACGACATCAGATCCCTGCTTGACAACGGGGAAACAGCTGCCCTCATCCTCCTGGACCTCTCTGCAGCATTCGACACAGTCTGCCACCGCACTCTAATACAGCGCCTCAGCAACATCAGAATTTAAGGGAAAGCACTGGAGTGGATCATCTCGTTCCTCGCCGGAAGAACCCAGAGAGTCTGCCTCCCCCCGTTCCGATCCGCGGCCACCAAAGTCATCTGCGGCGTACCTCAAGGATCCTCGCTCAGCCCCACCCTCTTCAACGTCTACATGAGCCCCCTCGCAGCCATCGCACGCCAACACAACCTTAACATCATCTCGTACGCCGACGACACCCAGCTGATCCTCTCCCTCACCAACGACCCTGCCAACGCCAGAGCCAGCCTACACGAGGGAATGAAGGACGTCACCGAATGGATGAAGAACAGCCGCCTGAAGCTGAGCTCAGACAAGACGGAAGTCCTTATCATGGGATCATCCCCCTCCGCCTGGGACGACTCCTGGTGGCCCCCTGCCCTGGGCACCACCCCCAAGCCAACGGACCACACACGAAACCTGGGCTTCATCCTTGACTCCGCCCTCTCAATGACCAGACAAGTCAACGCCGTCTCGTCATCCTGTTTCAACACCCTGCGCATGCTCCGAAAGATCTTCCGATGGATCCCCACTGAAACCAGGAAGACGGTCACCCAGGCACTCGTCACCAGCCGAATGGACTACGGGAACACCCTCTACGCGGGAACCACTGCCAAACTACAGAAAAGACTTCAACGCATACAGAACGCCTCCGCACGACTCATCCTGGGCATCCTCTGCCACAACCACATCTCCGCCCACCTGAGAGACCTGCACTGGCTCTCCGTCAGCAAGAGGATCACGTTCAGACTCCTCACCCACGCACATAAGGTTCCCCACGACCTGGGCCCCAAATGCCTCAACAACCGCCTCACCTTCTACACGCCCTCCCGCCAGCTGCAATTGACCAGCCTCGCCCTCGCCACCGTACCACGCATCCGCAGAGCCACCACCGGAGGAAGATCCTTCTCCTACCTGGTGGCCAAGACATGGAACTCCCTCCCCATCCACCAACGGCTGACCCAGGACCATCTCTCCTTCAGGAAGCAACTCAAGACCTGGATCTTCGAGCAGTAACGGACCCCTCCCCCCAGCGCCTTGAGACCCTCCGGGTGAGTAGCGCGCTCTACAAATTGTTCTGATTGATTGATTGATTGACTTGTCTAGCAAAAGAGCGGCTTACTGGTGACCAGACTTGATTAATTCACAGTGAAAAACCTCCCACGTATGTCCTAAGTACTCCTGCCTGCTACGAATCACACGTATTGTTCTAAAATTACATGGAATGGTTCATTTAAAAATGTTTAAGTTGTTTACTGTAAACATATGGCAGTAATTTTAGGTGGTATGTTTTCTTCTTTTCTTTGGAATATACTTTTAATAATAGGTACTTTTTGCATGCTAATTTCCAACCTATGCTATCTCGAATTAACAGAGCTGAGCCCATGTATACCTTGATGAACCATGTTATGAGGCAATGTGGCTTGCTCTATCGAAGATGTGGTAAGCAACCCTAGTATCAGGTAGTCACATTTCTCATAAGAAAGCAATCTTGTATGTCACTCAAAGGTTAAGGACTTAGGGCCATATGTAGGTGGGGTAATAACGGTCGGTAACGGTGAAATTCGGTACATTTCACCATTACCGACCGGTATTTAGGGATTTGAGATGTAGGAGGCTGCAAATAAGGAATCGGTAATTTACCGATTCGTTATTTTAAGGAATCGGTAAAATACTGTTTCCTTATTTTAAGGAATCAGTAAATTACCGATTCCTTAAAGTCTATGTAGGTAGCACTCAAGTGAGTGCATTTTAGCTTTAAGGATTCGTTATTTACCACCAACTATAAGTTGGTGGTAAATACCGAATACATTTGAAAAAGCAATTTTTTCTCAGTGCCATGTGGCAGACATACATGCCCTCAGGGCATGTATGTGCGCCACATGTGCACACATGCACGATTCAGGGGTGCAACAGGGTGTCAATGTGACACCCTGCCACCCTTGAATATGTTCCCCCTATTAGTAATAGTGAATGGTTACCGAATCGGTAAATACCGATTCAGCAATATCGAATATTACCGAATCGGTAACATTTACCGAATTTTTAGCTACATACTATTTACCGATTCTGAAATACCGAATCGGTAAAATTTGGTATTTCAGAATCGGTAAATAGAGATTACCTACATATGGCCCTTAGTCTAAGTTAAGAGTTTTGTAAGCTAGCATGAGTAAGCAGACTAACCTATGTGTTCATATGTAACTCACTGAAGCAAACAGATGAACCATAAACTGAGATTTCATCAAAGCTCAACTCAAATACAAGGTTTCAGAGTATCTGCTAAGTCCATGGTAATTGACCTAAGATCTCTAGTCAGGACATGTGATGGTTAACCAGGCTTAGGCA
Source organism: Lissotriton helveticus (assembly GCF_964261635.1). Classification (NCBI taxonomy): domain Eukaryota; kingdom Metazoa; phylum Chordata; class Amphibia; order Caudata; family Salamandridae; genus Lissotriton; species Lissotriton helveticus. The sequence continues at coordinate 2,092,970,732 of NC_136065.1, read as the reverse complement.
ACTGGACCAGGAAAGGCATTTTTCTTCTTCCGGAAAGTGATCATCGACAGACTGATAGCAGGGACACTGCTGAGTGTATACATTCTAAACATAGACATATTAGAGTGTATTGTAAAGACTAGGGGTGGACAAAAAATCCGCTCCACTAGCGGTGTTCGTGGAGTTTTGCCCACTCCGTGTTTCGCTTGGAGCACGGAGGTCCGGCTAAACTCTGTCAACCGCCCTGGAGGACAGTTATTTCTCAAACCTGGTTCGCCAACATTAATTTAGAAAGCACGGGTGAGAATTTGTGTCTTCTACTGTGATTTTCAGGCACTAGAACGCCTCCCGGTGAGATTTCTCAACACAATATAGGTCGCCACCATTCACATTGAGAAAGCTGCCACTCTAGTAGAAAATCTTCTTGAGTGGCAGAAAGAAGCAGCACACTCTGGTGCGCCACCTGGTGCCATTTGCACAGATTTTACAACGCAGAACAACCTCCTGGTGCTACAAATCAGCCGTGCCAAATTCCGCCCTCTCATAGAACTCTGCGGAATCTCGCAGGGTTTTTATGTAATTCAGTGGAGTGAAACTTTGTGAGTACTACCCACCACTACCGCTCACCCGTACTCAAGACATACAAAGAGAATACACTTATTCTCATTGTATGATTTGAGAATGATAAAATAGTTACTCCTGCAAACATTCTTGACATAAAAATATAGGGCCCTACTCTATTTTGGATAGGCCACAACTCAATTTCCTGTATTTTTGCAGAATCATCAACGTGTCTGCCTTTGATGCAATTGTCATCTGTCCTTATCTTTTTAAAAACTGTGAAAGAGGCAAGTCATTTAGATATAGATACCAATAAACACCTGATGCAACATCATTCTGGAACAATGCATTGTTATCTCATTTTCAAGGTCAAACAAAGAACAATGATCAAAATAGTGTAGCCTTATAAGTTTACAGAAAATACGTCTTAGACTAGGATCTTGGTGTTTATTGGTTAAATCAAACATTACTAAGGTCACATTGCAAAATCCATCTCAGACAAGATACAATATAAAAGTTCTGCCTCTTGACCTCCTGTTAGGAGAGGTCCTTTGTCCAAGATTATCAAGAGCAAGATGCTGCCAGAACAGAAGTTGATCCTCTCCACTAGAGATGCTGCTGCCATATTGCACCTGCTGCTGAAATCTGATACCGGGCCAGTGCCTGAGAGGAGTTGATGCTGATGTTGAATGCATGCTTGCCTTTCGCAGGGAACACAGTATCCTTTAATCCTGATAATCATAGCTTTCTGCTACAAACAAGGTATGCAGTGCACTCATCCTCCCTAAGAAAATCTATCTGCAAGTGATTCTATTCTTCATGCTCTGCTAGTGTAGTGCATAGACGTAGGTTTCAGGGAGTTAGATTTTAAGTTGATATTTTATCTGTGCTAGAGATGTGCATTTATATTTGTATTTATTTATTTAAATTAAATCGGTTTTTGATACCCTGCAAGAAAGATCCACAGGGAAGGGGTGTCACAGTGATTTATGTATTGAGAAGAATTTCAGATTTTCCCGTTAGTAAGCATTGACAAGGTATACCAGGAAGGCAAAATATTAGTTGGTTTTTGTTTGCGTAAAGTAAAGTCATTGATGCAGTTATACACGATCGGGGTTAGAACTTAAAGGGTAGCAAAGTATGCCATAGAGGACAATGTCTAAAGAAAGAGATGCTACGGGAGGTGAGATAAAGTGCAAAAGTGGTGGGGCAGGAGGTTACAACTAGGTAGAGTAGGAGGTGTGACATCAGACATTGATACCTTGAACACCTCAGAAGTATCCTTTCGCCTTTGCTTGTTTAGTGAATTGAGTCCTTGGTTCATAAATAAATACAATAAAACATATAAGCATTGCTAAACGAATCAGACTGCTCTAAAAATGTTTTTGATAAATCTTGGATGCTGGTGAGTAATGTTCTACAAAATCCATGTGGCTGAGAGGGGGACTTATAGGATGGCCCACAATGAGTTGTGATTCCAGAATGGAGGTGCCATCCCCTGTGAGTCCCGAGCATCGCTCAAGCCTAAATGCCTCTCCTCCACTTCTCCAAAAAGGACAAAAGGAGCAAGCATTGGAACCTGGTGGCTGCTCTAGTGATGTAGAGTGGAAACAAGATCTTGGGAACGTTAATGGTTTTCGTACGCGGCAGGTTTGGCTCATGGTCACCCCACTTTACCAAATCAGGTTTCACTGTAGCATGAAGCAGGATTCTAGGGAGCATGCAAGAAGGACCCCTCCACCCACAGGGCCAGATAATGCTGCGAGGATGAAGAGCAAATAAGCAGACATCCCATACTGTTGATAGTGTACAAATAGTTCAATGGAAGAGACAGCGAAGGTATGTTGCAGGGTTGTTCAGAACCATCTATTTTGTATTCTTTTTAGTGCAGTAATAAGATCCCAGGCATGTTAAGTCCCGCCTCCTCCGAGACATGTAATGCCTTAGCAAACATCTTATCCATCACATTAAAGTCTTATAGTACATTAATTTCTTTTCCTCACTCTGAGTACAATTTCTGAAAGCTCAGCATTGGAAGTCAGATGTAGCACCAACTGGGGAGGAATAATACACCCAGTGGCATCTATATTGCCATTGTAAGCTACACAAGGTAGGATGGACACTTTGGAATAGGTATGCAAGGTTAGGGCACTCTTTCTTATTGTGTAGATACCGAGAGGGGGTCCCAAGCTATAAAGGATATTTTCTGCAGTTTGTCAATCCAGCTTAGCATGGAAAGGAAATTAAATGTATTAGAAGACAACTATATATTGTTCATTTAAATTGAATAATTATAATGGTTGCATTGCTGTATTATCTAAATCGGTCCGCTAAATATAACAACATTAGCAACGCCAGTGGGTCTGACATTCATTGACAACTTTTGGATTTGTCAATGCTTATTTTCATTTGTTATAATGTTTGCAAAACCTTATTGATGGTGGAGCTGCTGGCTACTTGCCAATCTAAAAAAACACAAATATATTTCTTGGTTCCAAAAAGCACACATTGCCATAGTAGTTTCTGACACTGAAGGGAACTAATTTGAGTGCATAAGTGGTCCTTCAGTAAGTACAGAATGGCATCACTCACAGTGACGTCAGCTAGATAGGCTGACCCATTGCTCTGTGTTGTATGGAATGTGCATCTTGTAGACTCTTGTTGTATCCAGAAGATGACGAGAGGCTCAATAACAGCAATGGATAAAGAGGGGTAGCTCGAAGCCCTATGTAGTATTGCGACAGAGTTTGCGCTCTTGTCTATCAGTAGAATCTACCTGTGGTCTTCCTGTTTGCGGAGCAGCGTTGGACATCTAACAATATGATAGCTCACTTGACCTTGAGGATCTCTGTGACGGTAACTATTGAGACTGTGTTTGAAGGGAATACGGAGGACAATAACAGACGTGAAAACGAAGTCGTCATTCTTAAACAATAGCACGCTAAGGGGCCAAGGGAATCTCAATGAACACATGAGCTACAGTATAGATTTTAAATCTCGCATTCAGACAACGCATTGATGTTGACGTGAAGGGTTCTTATACACCTTTCCAATTTGATGATAGGTTCCGATATTGTTTAGCGCGGACTCCTGAAGAACCGGGTTTTAGAGCCCAGCGGCGCCAGGGGCACGCCCAAAGTCTTTGGGTACACCTATCTTAGAATACAGAGACACGGGATACTTCTGAGTGGCGTCAAAGATCAAATTTATTGGCTGCAGCCAGTAACAGAAGTCCTAGAAATCATCACGGTATGAGTTCTCAGGAGACTGCTCAACTTTACAAAGCAAGTCATCCCTTTTTATGCCAAACATTATGCTTCAGGCAAACATTCTTTGTTTACAGTTTAACCAATCACATGTTTCCACAATGAAAGTATTGCATGACGACAAACCCATTTTACAGTTGTCCGGCCCATAATCAATCATTGAACAAACCCAACATTCTTCTTTAGACAAGCCGGACAACCCCATAATAAAAAGGATCACAACCCATATCGTAAATAGACCATAAAAGAAGAAACAAAAACAGATAGAAGTAGGATAAGGAATGTTTGTGTGCAGTAAAACTTTATGATGTCCTGTGCTCTGATCCTTAATCTTGATCAGCTAAAGGGCAGGAACTGATTTAACAAGGTCAGCTACAGGCAACAGGGTCAGTTCACTCAGGTCAAACAAGAGTCAGCACGAACTTGAGCTAAGGTGTACATGTCCTTAAAAGACTAGTTCAGCCACAGTCATCGGCCTATGTGAGGGCAACCACAAAATGGCTGCCATACACAAAATGGAACCCACGGGTTCAGAATTCACAGAACCTCACTCCATCCTCTATGAGTGGTGATGTTGCCATTAACACACACTCAAACTGAATCAGATAACATTACACCAATTCTGAAGAGCCCAGAGTGGAAACTATGCAGATACTAAGCTCTGCACTCTGCATCTATTTTTAGTGAGGCACACATGATTTTGTGCTATCCCTCATAAAGAGATAATTATCGTGAAAAGTCCTGATGAAGGTGGTGCGATATTTGTTAGCACACCGAAATGCGTCGATGCTCTGTGGTGTTAAATTCGAGGAACTATTGAGTCAGAAATCTTTCAATATGATATAGACTCCGATATAGATTCAATCGAATTAATGTTTTGTTGATGATTTTTATTATGTCACTTGTTGTCTCTTTTTTGTGATTGATTTATTATATGAATTGTTTTGATGAATTTCGGACAGTGCTGTTTTTTTAAAAGAATTGTATTAGTGATAAGTGTTGATGCACATTGAATAAATGTATGTGATTTTGATACTATTTTGTGATTTTTATAATTATATGCTGGGTTCTCGAAAGTACACATTTATGAAAGTGTTTTACATTATGTGTGGTTGAATGTGGCTCACTTGATAGTTGATTCCAAGGGAAAAACTTTTTTTTGCAATATCGTCTTCCTTTTGTAGCCTACCTAGGAATATTTAATATTGAATGTTAACAGTTGGGTATTTGGAGATATTGTATGATGGTGGCTGGAGAGCATCTATCTGACTAAACATATATGTTTCCTGATTACTTGCTGATTTTCACTCCACAACAACACTTCCCTTTGGCGACAACAAGAGGAACCAAAGAAAACAAGTTCTAACACCCTTGTTTCCCAGTACTGTACTAAGCTGAACTTTGCACCGCTCTTCTTCTGCTCCTGGATAGGCTCAGTTTTCAACTGAGACTCATGGCTTCTTCTGCTTCTCAGCACTTGGTCAGATAAACTTGGAATAAACTTTAATTTCTATCTGCCTTGCTTAAGCTTGTCTACATTGCCTTATATATCCATGCTCAAGTTCAGCACCAGCCAGTCAGCAAGCTTGTGCCTTCAAATCTGCACTGTACTTTCTCTCGCTTCACCTAGTGCAAGCCTCGAGCAGTCTATAGACGTGCTCGCTCATACTCATCACAAGTCGAACTTCTACCCCATCAATTGTGGGGACATGCTGATTTTCATCTCGCCATTAGGTTTCCATGTGCTTTACCGCTTGGGACCCCTAGGAATTTGGCTGTGCACATCATGGAGTTGCCAAAGGATCTGACTATGAGGCAAGGAAAAGTGTAAAGTCAGCCGAATTTAGGGGCTCGTTATGATGGCGGGTGGACATCAGTCCGCCCGCCATCATAACAGGGATGGGACAGACCGCCAGATGTGTGCCGGTCGCACCAGCCCAATTAGGATGCGTCCGTCATACTGGCGGGCACATCCTGTTCTTTTACCATTGCGGACGGTGCTGCTGGCTGCAGCATCATTCGCAAAGGTAAAAGTGTATGCACAGCATTACCGTGCACCACGTGGCAAGAACCACGCAGTGCATGCCACTTGGCACAGGGAACTGCAGGGGGTACCATGGGTAACCCCCAAGGGCACCCCCCTAAGCCCTCAATGGGTCCCCAAAGCCAGTCCCTACTAGCCTCTCCATTGAGGCATCGTCGTCATGGAAAGGCCTGTCCTCAAGCCACTTCACAATATGGCTGGCTGTGCTGCTATGCACCGCCACAATACTACTGGCCCATATCCACCAGGCCGGCAATCATAACGATTGCCGATCAGTGGAAAAGTGGCAGATGGACTTTACGTCCGCCGCGACACCCACCACCATCGTAATATGGAGGGGCGTATTTCACGTTACGATGGCGTAACGGTCACCACCGTCTGCTCGTAATGAGACCTTAAGTTAGGAAAGCCATTTGTAATCAAGTTTTTATTCCTGTTGTTAGCAAAACAAAATCTGAGGAAGTTGATAAACCTGCACTTAGGGGAGAGGGTAGCAAATCTCCTTTTTTAAACCTATGGGGAGCTAGGAAGCAGCATTCTGGACCACTCAAAGACTAGTACGTTAGTAGCTGAGTTCATTTTAAAATTTGGAGTTGTGTAGGATGATAGACTTGTTTTCCTGGATAGGTAGCCCATGTGATTTGTGGTCAAGAAGGAAGACATTGTTCTTGATGCAATTTTGCATGAGGTCCCCTCCTCGCACTCATTCCTTGATGATAGATATGCAGTTTGTTGGTTGGGTCAAATGGTTCTGGGGAGCAGTACCTTTGAGGTAGATCTGGTTGTCATGGGTACATACACATCATGTCAGGCCAGCATCCTTAATATTGTGCATGGGGAGAGGATATATTTTTTAAAGAAGTTGGAGGATAAAAGACTGTCTTTGTGCACTCACAAAATGACTGGTTGGATTCTGACATGATGGTATTGATTTTTGCTAATGTATTAATGCAATAGTAGTACAGTCTAATCATGGGCAGGAGACTCCTCCTGTCTTCTGTAGACTTTCAGTCAATGTGAGATGACAGAAAGTGTTAAAGATGATGGGATCAGATTGGGCTTGAAATCTGTGCAATAAAAGCTTTTTAAAGAGGATTTACGTTTGGGCTGAACCTCAATAAAGGGTTTATGTCCCAGTGACATGGGCTGACAGAAGGTTTCTTATGACCAGTGGGCATGGGAGAGAATATCTTAGAAGAGTGATTGCCGCACAGTGCTAAACGTGTGGGAGCTGCACAGTACTTAGTTTGAGGGACACCATACTAATGTGAAGAGATGCACCCTGCACCCCTTCTACGGTTCTATTCACCACAGAGTGCCCATGGATATTTTCACAAAATTTACAAAGACCCACAGAGATCACCACAGTGGACGTTAATGCTAAAATGCCACTTTTCAATCAAAGGTGCCGATTACGATGGCCATCGTAGCGGTTACGGGACTGTCCGCCTGTAATGCGGCAGTCCTGCACTCCAAATCTCGATGGGACCGCCACGGTGGCGATCGCATACAGCGATTTAACATTGCGGATGGTGCTGCTGGCTGCATAACCACCGCAGTGTTGGAAATCACATTTTGTGCATCTCCATGCACAACGTGGCAGGCACCACGCAGTGCCTGCCATCTTGTGCATGGAAATGTAGGGGGTACATACACTCTCCCCCATACAGGGGGGGGCCACAACGGGCCTCCAAACCCAGCCTTTGCCAGCCTTTCCATGGCGGTTCTACCACCATGGAAAGGCTGGCTGACTCCAGCATTGTAATCTGGTAGCCGGTGCCTGCTAGGCACCACCACCATTTTACCCATGCTAACTGCTCAACCAGGCAATCTTGACGATTGCCTGTGGCAGAAGCATGGAGGGCAGTCACAAAGCAATTCCCCCAGCCATCCTAATGTGGCGGGGAAAATGGGAGTCAAATGACAGAGGGACCGCTACCTTCGGCCCGGCGGTGGCGGTCCTTCCACCATCATAATGAGCCCCTAAATTCTAAAGTTTCTGAAAGATGGCGGCCCTCCCAATGTATAAAATCTAAGCCAAAAACACTCTGGCACCTTTGAAAGTGCTCCCGCTATTAGCGATTTGGTAATACCGAATCTCTAATAGTGAATGTCTTCACATTCATTCCTATGGGCCTCCAAGCCCATAGAAATGAATGGGTAGGTATTTCTTATTACTGAATCTCAATTACCGATTCAGTAATAAGGAATATTAAGGATTCTGTATATTTTACCGAATCTTTACCTACAAAGAAAATACTGATTTCTTAATAGCGAATCGGTAAAATTTGCTAATAGGAAATTGGTATTTCAGATTTACCTACATCTGGCCCAATATATTTAACCAATATTAGGAAAATGATCGGAGTCTGGGGATTCAGAGTTGACAAGAGTAGGGAACATGTTGGACTTCTGAGAGATTAAATTTACTATTTCCACTCCGGTCAGTGCAAAATTAGGGAAAGTGTTACGGATTTTCGGAGGTGGTTAGATTTACTATTCCTACTCCAGTCACCGCAACAATAAGGAAAGTGTTGGATATCGGAGGGGTTATATTTCTCATTCCCACTCCAAACAGCACAACAGTAGGGAAACTGTTGGACATTGGAGAGGGTGGATTTACTTTTCGCACTCCAAACAGTGCAACAGTAGGGAAAGCGTTGGACTTTGGCTTGGTTAAATTTACTATTCCTACTCCAGTCAGCACAACAGTAGGAATAGTGTTGGACTTCGAAGGGGTTATGCATATATATATATATATATATATATATATATATATATGTATATATATATATATATATATATATATATATATATATATATATATATATATATACATATATATATATATATATATATATATATATATATATATATATAATATATATTACCTACTGGCGATAGCCAGTAGGTATATATAGTTAGGATTGTTTTCCATAGGGAAATCGCAACATTCTATTGGGAATAACTTTGGCGCCGGTTGAGGAATCTTCCTGAAAATTTCCTTAACTTTGCCACGCGGCGCTCCGGTCCTTCCCTGAAAGTTTGGGGGGGATTCGTCAAGCGGGGGCCGAGATAAAAGGGGGGTCCCAAAACGTGTTTTCCCCAATGTTAATTTCCATAGGGCGGTTGGACTCACTTTTAGCCCGAACGGCTGAATGGTTTTCCACCAAACTTGGCAAAATTGTAGGGACTGGTAGCCCGATGTGCCTTTGCTATGTCTCAAGATATGTGCTCCAGTGGTTTTTACGAAAATTAACTTTGAAAAAATATATATTGGGCTACATTGGGCTATATATATGTTAGAGCCCAAATGTAGCCCAATGTAGCCCAATGTAGCCCAATGTAGCCCAAAGATGGCCACCAGAGACAAAAAAACAACAAATGTAGCCCAAATATCAGCCAGATGTAGCCCAATGACAGAATGTCCCAGAGTGCTCTAAAGAACAACTAGAGCGCTAACAGTCTTACTTATGACAAAAGTATGGCACACCTGAAGTCATCTTGATTGGAATAAAGTGTTAACACTTAAAACATTTAATTTGCAAAGGAACAAAATGAGGGGGTTCATTTTGCCATAGAAATTATGATTAGTGCTGAAGAAAGAAAAATTAGGGCACATTTTGAGTGACTTCTCAAATCCTCTTATATTTCATTAAAATTCTGATATGCAGTCTCCCAAGATGGCCACCAGAGAAAAAAGAGCCTGTGCTTAAAAACTCTGTTAGCAAAGCAGGCATTTGAGATTTAAAAAATAGTTAGGATTGTTTTCCATAGGGAAATCGCAACATTCTATTGGGAATAACTTTGGCGCCGGTTGAGGAATCTTCCTGAAATTTTCCTTAACTTTGCCTCGCGGCGCTCCGGTCCTTCCCTGAAAGTTTGGGGGGGATTTGTCAAGCCGGGGCCGAGATAAAAGGGTGTCCCAAAACGTGTTTTCCCCATGTTAATTTCCATAGGGCGGTTGGACTCACTTTTAGCCCGAACGGCTGAATGGTTTTCCACCAAACTTGGCAAAAGTGTAGGGACTGGTAGCCCGATGTGCCTTTGCTATGTCTCAAGATATGTGCTCCAGTGGTTTTTACGAAAATTAACTTTGAAAAAATATATATTGGGCTACATTGGGCTATATATATGTTAGAGCCCAAATGTAGTCCAATGTAGCCCAATGTAGCCCATTGTAGCCCAATGTAGCCCAAAGATGGCCACCAGAGACAAAAAAAAAACAAATGTAGCACATATATCAGCCAGATGTAACCCAACTATAGCCCAATGACAGAATGTCCCAGAGTGTTCTAAAGAACAACTAGAGTGCTAACAGTCTTACTTATGACAAAAGTATGGCACACCTGAAGTCATCTTGATTGGAATAAAGTGTTAACATTTAAAACATTTAATTTGCAAAGGAACAAAATGAGGGGGTTCATTTTGCCATAGAAATTATGATTAGTGCTGAAGAAAGAAAAATTAGGGCACATTTTGAGTGACTTCTCAAATCCTCTTATATTTCATTAAAAAAAATCTGATATGCAGTCTCCCAAGATGGCCACCAGAGACAAAAGAGCCTGTGCTTAAAAACTCTGTTAGCAAGCAGTAATTTGAGATTTAAAAAACGTTTTAATATATAAAAACGTAATCCGGTAATAGAATTAGCATTTAAAAAACCTTGCGAATTCAATGAAAAAACCATAGGTTTCAGGCCTTATATAGTTAGGTATTAGCATTTAAAAAACCTTGCGAATATACTGAAAAAAACCATAGGTTTCAGGCCTTATATAGTTAGGAATTAGCATTTAAAAAACCTTTGAAATTCACTGAAAAAACCATAGGTTTCAGGCCTTATATAGTTAGGAATTAGCATTTAAAAAACCTTGCAAATTCACTGAAAAAACCATAGGTTTCAGGCCTTATATAGTTAGGAATTAGCATTTAAAAAACCTTTGAAATTCACTGAAAAAAAACATAGGTTTCAGGAGTTATATAGTTTGGAATTAGCTTTTAAAAAATCTTTGCAATTCACTCAAAATACTATAAGTTTTAGTGGTGTTATAGTTAGCTGGACATTTTACTCATACAAAACCATTGAAATTGCTACTATATAGTTAGTTGTACTAACTATATTTCGCGCACGCGCAATCCACTGCTGATGATGTCACATATTAGATCATTCATGACATGGTCAGTGACATCACTGATGACATCTCAAATGACATCACTGATGACATCACTGATGACATCATCCACGTGACAATCACATACACCTTTTCATACACTATTACAATTTTTCATCACTCTTTGTAAAATACAGAGTATCATATTTAAATCCATTGTCACAGCAATACAAGTATCTAAAAATCCACTCAGTGATTCATAGATGTATACACACATCTATTCACTTACCTATGGATTCACTCATACATGCTGTCAATGAACAATAGAACACTATCAAAAATACTTATACATCTATATCGACATTAAACAACAGCACGCATCCTATTCACATATGAAGTCATCCTACTCACTTATGCAAACAATGGATCATACTTACATATTTACTTAGCAAAACACTTATACAAACACCACTTCTTCTATTCATTTAGATAGTAAGTCATACTTAGTGAATTATACAATAATTATTACAAGTATACAGTTATCCATACAGTCACTCACACAATCATTGTGTCTTATGTATACTTATTTATATACAACAACTGACACATACACTGCCTTTTATTTTTCTAGTTTGTTGGACCTGTACCATTGAGAAATATATTTGCTCATCACCACACCCATAAAGATATTCACTCACCCAAACAACTGTTAGAACATGTAGTTTTAACTTCATATATCTACTGAATCAACTATTCACACATCTTTGGACAGTCACACCCACCCCACCGAACCACACATACTTTCACATTCCCATACAAATACTCAGTTAACTACTCATTAACTAATATAGACTTTCACATAGCTAGTAACCAACTGTAGAATCAGTTTACACAACAACTGACAAAGTGATACAGATATTCACACAGTTTAGTCACTATATTTAGTGAGACATTATAAATTGGTCAAGTAAACAGTCAATTACACTGCTACTAAATCCTCCATCCAAATATTTATTTATATATATCCACTTATTCTTCAATGCAAATTGATATATATATATAATGCATATTTAAATAACGAAGCAAACCACATTCACTGGATGATGTCATCAGTGATGTCATCAGTGATGTCATTTGAGATGTCATCAGTGATGTCACTGACCATGTCATGAATGATCTAATATGTGACATCATCAGCAGTGGATTGCGGGTGCGCGAAATATAGTTAGTACAACTAACTATATAGGAGCAATTTCAATGGTTTTGTATGAGTAAAATGTCCAGCTAACTATAACACCACTAAAACTTATAGTTTTTTGAGTGAATTTCAAAGGTTTTTTAAAAGCTAATTCCTAACTATATAACTCCTGAAACCTATGGTTTTTTCAGTGAATATTTATATATATATATATATTTCCATACCATTCATCAAACTCAGGTGAGTAAATTGCTGGTGCATCATGGGACTGGAAGTCCATAACAATCTAACCCCAGTGGGCTTGAGGCAGCCAAGTTGTATCACATCAATATTTTATTGTTGGTGTGTCTCAGAGCATCCTCCACACTATACTTTTCACCAGTTCGTTCTGCTCTGCCGATACACAAACCAGCAGCGGAACTCCAGTCCCATGATGTTTGATGAATGGTATGGAAATAAAGGGAGATCGCTGAAAATACCATTTTGATGGCAGTCATTTTGTAAGCAGTGAAACCTATGAAGAAGAGTGTTTACTCGAAACGCGTCAGGTAACCGCTGGCGCTTGATGTGCTAGACTCCTCATTAACATTACAGACGCCAACCCGTGAGTGCGCCCTGCTCAGTGGGTGCTTGGGAACTTGAAAATATGACGGCCGACCCGGCCGTGGGGCGCACCGCTGCTTGCTAAGGCGGTTCCGCTGCTGGTTTGTGCATCGGCAGAGCGGAACGAACTGGTGAAAAGTATATTGTGGAGGATGCTCTGAGACACACGAACGATAAAATATTGATTTTATACAACTTGGCTGCCTCAAGCCCACTGGGGTTAGATTGTTATGGACTTCCAGTCCCATGATGCACCAGCAATTTACTCACCTGAGTTTGATGAATGGTATGGAAATAAAGGGAGATCGCTGGAAACACCATTTTGATGGCAGTCATTTTGTAAGCAGTGAAACCTATGAAGAAGAGTGTTTACTCGAAACGCGTCAGGTAACTGCTGGCGCTTGATGTGCTGGACTCCTCCTTAACCTTACAGACGCCAACCCGTGAGTGCGCCCTGCTCAGTGGGTGCTTGGGAACTTGAAAATATGACAGCCGACCCGGCCGTGGGGCGCACCGCTGCTTGCTAAGGCGGTTCCGCTGCTGGTTTGTGTATCGGCAGGGCGGAACGAACTGGTGAAATGTATATTGTGGAGGATGCTCTGAGACACACCAACGATAAAATATAGATTTGATACAACTTGGCTGCCTCAAGCCCACTGGGGTTAGATTGTTATGGACTTCCAGTCCCATGATGCACCAGCAATTTACTCACCTGAGTTTGATGAATGGTATGGAAATAAAGGGAGATCGCTGGAAATACCATTTTGATGGCAGTCATTTTGTAAGCAGTGAAACCTATGAAGAAGAGTGTTTACTCGAAACGCGTCAGGTAACTGCTGGCGCTTGATGTGCTGGACTCCTCCTTAACCTTACAGACGCCAACCCGTGAGTGCGCCCTGCTCAGTGGGTGCTTGGCTTATTAACTTGAAAATATGACGGCCGGTCCGGCCGTGGGGCGCACCGCTGCTTGCTAAGGCGGTTCCGCTGCTGGTTTGTGTATCGGCAGAGCGGAACTAACTGGTGAAAAGTATATTGTGGAGGATGCCCCGAGACACACCAACGATAAAATATTGATTTGATACAACTTGGCTGCCTCAAGCCCACTGGGGTTAGATTGTTATGGACTTCCAGTCCCATGATGCACCAGCAATTTACTCACCTGAGTTTGATGAATGGTATTGAAATAAAGGGAGATCGCTGGAAATACCATTTTGATGGCAGTCATTTTGTAAGCAGTGAAACCTATGAAGAAGAGTGTTTACTCGAAACGCGTCAGGTAACTGCTGGCGCTTGATGTGCTGGACTCCTCCTTAACCTTACAGACGCCAACCCGTGAGTGCGCCCTGCTCAGTGGGTGCTTGGGAACTTGAAAATATGACGGCCGACCCGGCCGTGGGGCGCACCGCTGCTTGCTAAGGCGGTTCCGCTGCTGGTTTGTGTATCGGCAGAGCGGAACAAACTGGTGAAAAGTATATTGTGGAGGATGCTCTGAGACACACCAACGATAGAATATTGATTTGATACAACTTGGCTGCCTCAAGCCCACTGGGGTTAGATTGTTATGGACTTCCAGTCCCATGATGCACCAGCAATATACTCACCTGAGTTTGATGAATGGTATGGAAATAAAGGGAGATCGCTGGAAATACCATTTTGATGGCAGTCATTTTGTAAGCAGTGAAACCTATGAAGAAGAGTGTTTACTCGAAACGCGTCAGGTAACTGCTGGCGCTTGATGTGCTGGACTCCTCCTTAACCTTACAGACGCCAACCCGTGAGTGCGCCCTGCTCAGTGGGTGCCTGGGAACTTGAAAATATGACGGCCGAGCCGGCCGTGGGGCGCACCGCTGCTTGCTAAGGCGGTTCCGCTGCTGGTTTGTGTATCGGCAGAGCGGAACGAACTGGTGAAAAGTATATTGTGGAGGATGCTCTGAGACACACCAACGATAAAATATTGATTTGATACAACTTGGCTGCCTCAAGCCCACTGGGGTTAGATTGTTATGGACTTCCAGTCCCATGATGCACCAGCAATTTACTCACCTGAGTTTGATGAATGGTATGGAATTAAGGGAGATCGCTGGAAATACCATTTTGATGGCAGTCATTTTGTAAGCAGTGAAACCTATGAAGAAGAGTGTTTACTCGAAACGCGTCAGGTAACTGCTGGCGCTTGATGTGCTGGACTCCTCCTTAACCTTACAGACGCCAACCCGTGAGTGCGCCCTGCTCAGTGGGTGCTTGGGAACTTGAAAATATGACGGCCGACCCGGCCGTGGGGCGCACCGCTGCTTGCTAAGGCGGTTCCGCTGCTGGTTTGTGTATCGGCAGAGCGGAACAAACTGGTGAAAAGTATATTGTGGAGGATGCTCTGAGACACACCAACGATAGAATATTGATTTGATACAACTTGGCTGCCTCAAGCCCACTGGGGTTAGATTGTTATGGACTTCCAGTCCCATGATGCACCAGCAATTTACTCATCTGAGTTTGATGAATGGTATGGAAATAAAGGGAGATCGCTGGAAATACCATTTTGATGGCAGTCATTTTGTAAGCAGTGAAACCTATGAAGAAGAGTGTTTACTCGAAACGCGTCAGGTAACTGCTGGCGCTTGATGTGCTGGACTCCTCCTTAACCTTACAGACGCCAACCCGTGAGTGCGCCCTGCTCAGTGGGTGCCTGGGAACTTGAAAATATGACGGCCGACCCGGCCGTGGGGCGCACCGCTGCTTGCTAAGGCGGTTCCGCTGCTGGTTTGTGTATCGGCAGAGCGGAACGAACTGGTGAAAAGTATATTGTGGAGGATGCTCTGAGACACACCAACGATAAAATATTGATTTGATACAACTTGGCTGCCTCAAGCCCACTGGGGTTAGATTGTTATGGACTTCCAGTCCCATGATGCACCAGCAATTTACTCACCTGAGTTTGATGAATGGTATGGAATTAAGGGAGATCGCTGGAAATACCATTTTGATGGCAGTCATTTTGTAAGCAGTGAAACCTATGAAGAAGAGTGTTTACTCGAAACGCGTCAGGTAACTGCTGGCGCTTGATGTGCTGGACTCCTCCTTAACATTACAGACGCCAACCCGTGAGTGCGCCCTGCTCAGTGGGTGCTTGGGAATTTGAAAATATGATGGCCGACCCGGCTGTGGGGCGCACCGCTGCTTGCTAAGGCAGTTCCGCTGCTGGTTTGTGTATCGGCAGAGCGGAACGAACTGGTGAAAAGTATATTGTGGAGGATGCTCTGAGACACAACAACGATAAAATATTGATTTGATACAACTTGGCTGCCTCAAGCCCACTAGGGTTAGATTGTTATGGACTTCCAGTCCCATGATGCACCAGCAATTTACTCACCTGAGTTTGATGAATGGTATGGAAATAAAGGGAGATCGCTGGAAATACCATTTTGATGGCAGTCATTTTGTAAGCAGTGAAACCTATGAAGAAGAGTGTTTACTCGAAACGCGTCAGGTAACTGCTGGCGCTTGATGTGCTGGACTCCTCCTTAACCTTACAGACGCCAACCCGTGAGTGCGCCCTGCTCAGTGGGTGCTTGGGAACTTGAAAATATGACGGCCGACCCGGCCGTGGGGCGCACCGCTGCTTGCTAAGGCGGTTCCGCTGCTGGTTTGTGTATCAGCAGAGCGGAACAAACTGGTGAAAAGTATATTGTGGAGGATGCTCTGAGACACACCAACGATAGAATATTGATTTGATACAACTTGGCTGCCTCAAGCCCACTGGGGTTAGATTGTTATGGACTTCCAGTCCCATGATGCACCAGCAATTTACTCACCTGAGTTTGATGAATGGTATGGAAATAAAGGGAGATCGCTGCAAATACCATTTTGATGGCAGTCATTTTGTAAGCAGTGAAACCTATGAAGAAGAGTGTTTACTCGAAACGCGTCAGGTAACTGCTGACGCTTGATGTGCTGGACTCCTCCTTAACCTTACAGACGCCAACCCGTGAGTGCGCCCTGCTCAGTGGGTGCCTGGGAACTTGAAAATATGACGGCCGAGCCGGCCGTGGGGCGCACCGCTGCTTGCTAAGGCGGTTCCGCTGCTGGTTTGTGTATCGGCAGAGCGGAACGAACTGGTGAAAAGTATATTGTGGAGGATGCTCTGAGACACACCAACGATAAAATATTGATTTGATACAACTTGGCTGCCTCAAGCCCACTGGGGTTAGATTGTTATGGACTTCCAGTCCCATGATGCACCAGCAATTTACTCACCTGAGTTTGATGAATGGTATGGAATTAAGGGAGATCGCTGGAAATACCATTTTGATGGCAGTCATTTTGTAAGCAGTGAAACCTATGAAGAAGAGTGTTTACTCGAAACGCGTCAGGTAACTGCTGGCGCTTGATGTGCTGGACTCCTCCTTAACCTTACAGACGCCAACCCGTGAGTGCGTCCTGCTCAGTGGGTGCTTGGGAATTTGAAAATATGGTGGCCGACCCGGCTGTGGGGCGCACCGCTGCTTGCTAAGGCGGTTCCGCTGCTGGTTTGTGTATCGGCAGAGCGGAACGAACTGGTGAAAAGTATATTGTGGAGGATGCTCTGAGACACACCAACGATAAAATATTGATTTGATACAACTTGGCTGCCTCAAGCCCACTGGGGTTAGATTGTTATGGACTTCCAGTCCCATGATGCACCAGCAATTTACTCACCTGAGTTTGATGAATGGTATGGAAATAAAGGGAGATCGCTGGAAATACCATTTTTTTTTTCTTCACAACAAAATTTTTATTATGCAATGGAAGGGAGGCAGAGCAATAGCTGTGGTTCCCCACAATCAGGAGAGTGCCACCAAACATTATAACATATTGTACGTGTGCCATTGTGATGTCAAGGACAATGAGAATAAAACAAAATAGGCCACCCTTCCCCACATCCCTACCCCACCCAACATCCCCAAACGCCCAACTACCCCACTACCCACCCCTTATCCCTCCCTAACCCATGCACATGTCAAAGGAAATACAGGTTTTAATATTCGTGAGGTGTGACACAGTAACGAGGCCCCTTCGGAACCTTTGTCTATAACTCCTCCTCATTTGCTGCAGGGGCATCAAGCGGCAACCCCCTATACTCCGCCCATCTCTTCCAGATCTTAAAATGCTTACGGGGGCAGCCTCTCGCTTCAAAGACAGGCCGCTCCAGTCCCATATAATAGTCCAAGGCAGCCTTCCATGCACTCAGGGGGGGGCGCGGACTCCCTTCCACGCTCTGGCCAGGTCTCTCTTGGCCACCACCAGTCCCAGCAGCAATAAGTGGCGCTTATATACGTTCCCACCAACTCCTTCGAGTACGTGGAGTAAACCCAGACGGTGAGTGCGTGGGAGATCCCAACCCAAAACCTCAGACATGCAATTCCATGCACCCCTCCAGAATCCAATCAGTCGAGGGCATGACCACACAGTATGTATCAGCGTACCCACAGCCGCTCCGCACCGGAGACAGTCCGAGGAGCCAATCAGTCCCGCTCTCCAGAGCCGCTCCCGGGTATAATAAGATCGATGGAGATATTTGAATTGGATCAGGCGAAGCCGCATCGCTACCGCAGTTCCGCGCGGGGACTCTAGGGCTTCCCTCCAGTCATCCTCATCCAGAGGACCAACGTCAACCTCCCAGGCCGCTTTCAGAGGGAGCAGAGTGGAAGAGCAGTGGGCCACCATCGACTGGTAGATGCGAGAGATCTTTTTAGTACCAAGGTCTCCCATGAACACCTTCGCTTCAATGGGGCTAAACTCCGGGAGTGAGTCTAGATCTGCTATGCTTGGTGTAAGTGCATGCCGGAATTGTAAGTAACGAAAGAACTGAGTTTGGGGCATACTGAACTCAGTGCTGAGCTCCTGAAAGGACTTAAGGGTAGTACCGGACATAACATGTCCCAACATTGATATACCTATGGCTTCCCAGCCATCAAACCCGGAGAGTGTCATCAGTTCGGGAAGGCGTCCATTGTGCCATAGTGGTGTCTCAGCTGTCAGTTTACCCCACCAACCCATTCGTCGTAAGGCCTGTCGCCACACCGCAAAGACCACTTTCGTAACGCACGGCAGCCCCCGCCGCAGTCGGGCCAAGTAGAGAATCGTGTGTAACGTATGATCCCCCATCAAGTAGTGCTCCAGGGCATACGTCGGATCCCCCCTGTCGCCATACCACCACTCATTGAGGACGAGCAGTTGCGAGGCCTGATAATAAGATAACAGATCGGGGGTGGCCAATCCACCACAATATGTGGAAAGGAAACAAGTCTTTAGTGCTACACGAGCCGCACCACCAGCCCACAGAAAGTGACTCAGGGCGGAATTAGCCTGCCGAAACCACTGGGGAGGAATAGGATGAGGGTAATTCTGTAATTGGTACAAAAGACGTGGGAGAGCTACCATCTTAAATATCGCTGACCTACCAAAGATGGTGAGGGGCATTCGGGACCAAGTCTTGACATCTTCTTGAACTTTATCCCACACGGGCACAATATTGCGCTCCCACGTAACATGGGTGGAGTCGGAAATGAACACCCCTAAATATTTCAGACCGTCCGTAGCATGCTGCAAGTCCATCGCCCAGGGATCTATCTCCGCCGCGCCTCCCAGCACCCAAAGGGTGGATTTGCCCAAGTTCAAGTAGAGACCCGAGACCTCTCCGAATATGCGCATGATTTCTAACACTCGGGGCCCCGAGCGTCGCAGATCTGTGAGAAAAAAGAGGACGTCGTCCGCATACAAGGCAATCCTGTCGAAAAGGGTCTCAGACCAGACAAAGCCCTGGAGCTGAGCATCTATGCGCACCCAGGAAGCTAGAGGTTCCATGGCCAACGCAAATAGGTACGGGGACAAGGGGCATCCTTGACGGGTTCCCCGTCCAATAGAGAATACCTCCGAAATGGCCCCAGCAACCCTGACAGACGCCGTGATATCAGTATAAAGCAACGAAATATAGGACAGATACACTGGGCCCAGGTTGAGGCGGGACAGAAGAGCAAAAAGGTACGTCCAGCTAACAGAGTCAAACGCCTTATGGATGTCCGCTAAGAGCAATGCCGCTCTGTCCCCAAGCGACCCCATCGCGTCAACCGCCGCCTGTGCCCGTCGAATGTTGTGACGTGTCGCACGATGTGGCATGAAACCTGCCTGGTCCGGATGAACCAGTTCCACCATATGTGGGAGTAAGCGGTTCGCTAGTGCCTTTGCTAGTATTTTGGCTTCCACATTAAGCAGTGAGATAGGGCGATACGAGTCGTGCCTGTCGGGGGGTTTGCCAGGTTTCTGGAAGACCACGATCTCGGCATGTCGCCAGTCCGGAGGCAGTCTGCCCCGCTCTCGTGCGATCTCCAGAGTGTTCCGATAGTGGGATCCCAGGAGGAGCTGGAATTTCTTAAAAAACTCACAAGGGTAGCCATTGGGACCCGGTGCCTTCCCTACATTAAGTTGGCCCAGCGCCTCCCCAAGTTCCTCGGCCGTGAGGGGAGCATCAAGTGTCTTCCTGGACTCGTCAGACACCGCCCGGGGCGGTAAGTCGTCAATAAATTTAGCTACTTCGTCCGCGTGGAGACTATCATGTGGGGCATATTGGGACTGGAAATAATCTGCAAAACTCGCCGCAAGCACAGCTGGGTCTGTAATCGTCACTCCGTCGTCAGCAGTGAGGCCCGGCAACGTAACCGGTTGGAGACGGCGCTGACACAGCCTATGGAGCATGGTACTGGACTTGTCCCCCCATTGATATATTCTGCTCCGCGTGGCCAGCCACGCCAGTTTAGCCTCGTCCATCAAGATAGAGGCGTATGACTGTTGTGCCTGGAGGAGCAACCGTATCGCTACCTCATCACCCCCTCCCCTACTACGGCGTTCTAGGTCTTCGACTAGTTTGGCAGCTACAGTGGCCGATTCCCGTCGTCTACGGCGGGCCTCGGCACACCATGCAATATCTACCCCCCGTATAGTAGGTTTCATGGCCTCCCATACCACCTCAACATCTATATCACCCACCAGATTTTCCTGCCAGTAGTGTGCGATAGCCTCTCGTAGATGTTGGACATAAGTGGGCTGCTGTAGATGCCACAACGACATCCTCCACCGAAAGGGTTGTCTTGTCGTAAGTAGTTCTATCATGACTGACACTGGAGAGTGGTCCGAGAGCCCCCTCGGATGTATCGCAGCCTCACGCACCCTACTCAGATACATTCCAGGAATAAACACATAATCTAATCTCGAGAACGAGCCGTGCACTGCAGAAAAATATGTGTACTCGCGTACAGTTGGATGCATATGTCGCCACACATCCACCCAACCTAGACCCTCAGCCGCGGCCCGTAACCGAGTAGGGGAATTAGGGGAAGGGGCCGCCAGCACTCCCTGCCGCCTCCGACGGTCCACACACACATCCATCACCTCATTCCAGTCCCCTCCAATCACCGCCAAGGACTCCGGGATATCCTCCCACACCTTAAACAACTTCTCGGACAGGGCCCACTGCAGTGGGGGGGGAGCATAAACACTTCCAAAAACCATTGGTTCTGTGCCCACCTTCCCTTTAATAAAGACATATCGGCCCTGAGGATCCACCCACTGCTTCTCATGAAAGTAGGCCACTCTGCGGTGCACCAGAATAGCAACCCCTCTAGAGCCCCTGGAGAATCCAGCATGAAAGACCTGATGGTATCCAAATCTCTGTAAGCTAAGTACTTTCGTGCCCAACATGTGAGTTTCCTGGAGCAAGAGAACATCCGCCGCCTCCCTCTTCCCCCAACGCAAAACAGCCCCCCTTTTAACGGCATCCAGCATCCCCCTGACATTCCAAGTGATTATCCGTAAGGACTCGCCGGGGAGTCCATGAGTCAAATCAGCCATAGTCAATTGAGGTCCAATAAGCATGCCTCCTGTGCCACTTCCACCCACCTCGCATTGTCTTCAGGTCAATCCCAATCAGCATGTGCATTACCCCCCCGCCCCACCCAGACCCTCCCAACATCAACAAAAACTACTCCAATAGATCTATCATTTCCAGTCATCACTGCGCCTACATGTCCTACCCCCAACCCCTGCTGCCAACACCCCCCCTCCCCATACTCCAGAAAACAGTGAAGTAC
Organism: Lissotriton helveticus; assembly: GCF_964261635.1. NCBI lineage: Eukaryota > Metazoa > Chordata > Amphibia > Caudata > Salamandridae > Lissotriton > Lissotriton helveticus. The sequence goes on along the minus strand of NC_136065.1, from coordinate 2,092,948,851 downwards.
CTGTCGCGGCATGGGCCGCCCCGGGTCCAAAACAGAGGGCCCAAGGCTAACCATACCAATGGATCCCAACACCCCTTAAGAACAGCCACACCCACCCCTCCCTCAGCCAACAACCACTGCGCGTGGCAGTCGAAGGCCCTAGTAAGTCCCTTCCCAACCCCTTCACCACCACCCAAATTGCAACGAAACCTTGCCAAGAGCTAGCAACAAAAATCAGTGCCCACACTTCTAGGGAGGAAGCCCAACCGTGGGTCCCCCCGTCACACGAGGCAGCCGCAGCAGTGGAATTACACCCACGGACTCAAGAGTTATCTTCAGATTGGTCGGATGCAGCAGTCCCTTTATCTTGAGTCGCGCCAGCAGAGGCCGACCTCTTCCTTGACCGGGACCTCCGCTGACGGCCATGTCGGGCCGGCTGGCCCTGTCGATCCTGCGTCGAGCCTCCCGGGACACCAGGATTTAGACCTGGCTGAGCATGTGGCCTGATCGGCACCGACTCGTCAGTCCACTGGAAGACCTCCTCCGGGGTATCGAAAAAGTGGGTTCGGGACTGATAGACAACCCGCAGGCGGGCCGGGTACAGCAAGGAATATTGAATCTTCAATCCTCGCAATTTGGCCTTAGCGTCCAGGAAGGAGCGACGCTGCTGCTGCACCAGCCTGGTATAGTCAGGAAAGATCATGATCTTCCGGTTTTCGTACATGATGGTGCCTCTGGCTCTTGCCTCACGGAGAACCACATCCCGATCATGATAATTCAGTAATCTGGCGATGACCGCCCGGGGTCGTTCCCCCTCCGGCGGCCGCTGAGTTAAGGCGCGGTGTGCACGCTCAATCACAAAGCAAGTGGAAAGGGCCCCCGTGGGGAGCCAGCTCTCCAGCCATTGGGTCAGAAACAGCTCCATATTGTCCTTCTCGCATCGCTCCGGAAAGCCAACGAAGCGTAGGTTGTTACTACGTGCGCGACCTTCGGCATCCTCCACTCTGGACGCGAGGTTCTTTTGGATATGTTCCATCGCCGCCATCTTGCGTTTGAGGGTCCCCACATCGTCCTCCACCACCGAGATCCTCGACTCCGTTTCCGTAATCCGCTCCACAGCATTCCATAGATCTTGTCGCAGCAGGGTCACGTCTACACCCACTGCACCAATCTTCGCGTCCAGCATATCTCTGGATTGGGTGATCGCCGCCATAAGTGCCGCATTATCTGGCCCAGTTCCTCCGCCACCGCCGGGCGCTCCAGAGCCCCCACTGGGCCCGGTGAACTTGTCAATGGGCCCCTGTTTGGCCGGGCCACCACCCCCCCTGGTCATGATTGCGTGGAACCGTAAAGCACAGGATCAAGAGGGTCCACAGAGGGGGCGGGGGGGGGCACCCACACCAATACGTGGTTCGGTCCGTGGTCCCGCAGCCCCCGAAGATACAGCGGCTCCCTACCAGGTCCGGGCAGCGCCGGCGGGCAGCGTGAATCAAGCGCCTGGCAGCTTCCCCAGCTCCCCCCCGGCCAGGCAAACCGTATGTCCCCCAGTGGTCTGCTCCGAATCCACAGGGCCCTTAAGTCCTCGGACGCTCCGCCAGTACCAGCTCTGCCTCCTGCAAGGACAGCACCAGGGGGGGACCAAAGGAGTTTGTCGGCTGCCCCAAGCAAGCTCAGTGCCTCAGGTCGTGAATTGGCCAGGGGGGGGGACCGCACCAGAGAGTAGTGCAGCAGAGTACCTCTCTGCCGGCCGCAATCGCCACGTCCACGAGGGCCCCAGACACCACCTATGTCAGCATCAAACCCCCGGGCACTCGAGAGTCCAGGTCTTGGCTTACCGACCAGGATATGGGCCACCGCTCCTCCCAGGACCTCCAAGCCAGTGTCTACAAGTTCAGTGAGGTCGGCAGGCACCCATCCACAGCTCCGCGGCGCCACCGCCACCCAGGGTCAGGTCGTCAGTCGATCAATCCGCCGGCCCAGGCCAGCCCCGGCAATCACTCCACCGTTGGCGCTCCCCTAGGCCTCCGAAAATCGAGGTCCCGGTCTCCCGGCCCCGAGGTAGGCCGCGTCCTCCTGCAGCCCTCCCCAGACGCCAGAGCAGACCCCCCTCGCCACCGGAGGGTCCCCGCAGCTGCACAGTGTTCCGTCAGGAAGGGGAGTTCCGCCAGCCCCGGGGAAGCGGATATGGACGGGCCGGCGCGGAGAACCCCCAGCCGGGGAGCGCCAAACTCGAGGCCCCGGTTTCTCCTGTGGGGACTAGGCCGCGGACTGACGCCGCCGAGCACGGCTCCGCCAGCGGTCCGGGAGCTCCTGAGGATACTGCGGGCGGCTCCGCCTGCCTTCCGCTCTGCTTGTCGGTGGTGCGGGTGACGAGTCTGGGTCAGGAAGTAAGGATAAATGCACGGATAAAGAACGGGCCGGTGGGAGCTTTAGCAAGCTGCGTCCACCATCTTCGCCCGCGTAGCCACGCCCCCGGAAATACCATTTTGATGCCAGTCATTTTGTAAGCAGTGAAACCTATGAAGAAGAGTGTTTACTCGAAACGCGTCAGGTAACTGCTGGCGCTTGATGTGCTGGACTCCTCCTTAACCTTACAGACGCCAACCCGTGAGTGCGCCCTGCTCAGTGGGTGCTTGGGAACTTGAAAATATGACGGCCGACCCGGCCGTGGGGCGCACCACTGCTTGCTAAGGCGGTTCCGCTGCTGGTTTGTGTATCGGCAGAGCGGAAGGAACTGGTGAAAAGTATATTGTGGAGGATGCTCTGAGACACACCAACGATAAAATATTGATTTGATACAACTTGGCTGCCTCAAGCCCACTGGGGTTAGATTGTTATGGACTTCCAGTCCCATGATGCACCAGCAATTTACTCACCTGAGTTTGATGAATGGTATGGAAATAAAGGGAGATCGCTGGAAATACCATTTTGATGGCAGTCATTTTGTAAGCAGTGAAACCTATGAAGAAGAGTGTTTACTCGAAACGTGTCAGGTAACTGCTGGCGCTTGATGTGCTGGACTCCTCCTTAACCTTACAGACGCCAACCCGTGAGTGCGCCCTGCTCAGTGGGTGCTTGGGAACTTGAAAATATGACGGCCGACCCGGCCGTGGGGCGCACCGCTGCTTGCTAAGGCGGTTCCGCTACTGGTTTGTGTATCGGCAGAGCGGAACGAACTGGTGAAAAGTATATTGTGGAGGATGCTCTGAGACACACCAATGATAAAATATTGATTTGATACAACTTGGCTGCCTCAAGCCCACTGGGGTTAGATTGTTATGGACTTCCAGTCCCATGATGCACCAGCAATTTACTCACCTGAGTTTGATGAATGGTATGGAAATAAAGGGAGATCGCTGGAAATACCATTTTGATGGCAGTCATTTTGTAAGCAGTGACCTATGAAGAAGAGTGTTTACTCGAAACGCGTCAGGTAACTGCTGGTGCTTGATGTGCTGGACTCCTCCTTAACCTTACAGACGCCAACCCGTGAGTGCGCCCTGCTCAGTGGGTGCTTGGGAACTTGAAAAAAAAAAAAAAAAATATATATATATATATATATACATACATACATACATACATACATACATACATACATATATATATATTGGCTGGTGGGAGGAGCAGGTTGCCTTAGCAGGTGAAAATCACAAATGGGCCGGTCACATTGTAGTCTGGCGTCGATATATCGACGACCTCTTCCTGGTGTGGAGGGGCTCCACCACGCAGGCTGAGAAATTTTTTGAAGGACTCAACACCAACAATCTTAACCTTAGATTCACATCTGATATTAGCGAAAAGGAAGCGCATTATCTCGATCTAAGAGTCTATGTACATCAGGGTAAGTTAGAGACAAGCCTTTACCGCAAGCCAACAGCTGGCAACAGCATCTTGCACTACGAGAGTAGCCACCCTTCCAGTTAGACCCGTAGCATCCCTTATGGGGAGCTACTTAGACTACGACGGAATTGCTCTTTGGAGTCTGAATTCGTCAGAGCTGCACAAGACAGTATTGCTAGATTTCTAGCAAGAGGCTATGAACAATCTCTCCTTGATAACACCTATAGGAGAGTTCTGAGAATTCCTAGAAAAGACCTTTTTGCTCAGATGTCTCCTTCTACTGAAGATTCAGATTCCAAAACTAAATTCCGTCTGATAACCACTTATTCTGATGAGGTTCCTCAATTAAGACAAATTCTCATGAGGAACTGGCACATCTTACGAACAGATACTATTATAGGAAGTGATGTCCCAGCTAAACCCCTCATAACCTTCAGAAAGTCCAAGTCGATCAAAGACACTCTGGTGCAAAGTCATCTTTTTCCATTGCCACCCAAATCCACAGGATCCTTAAAAGAAATGAAAGGATTCTTTCCTTGTGGAAAATGTAAAGCTTGCGAAAACAGTAAAAGGACACTAACCTACAAGGTCCCAGGACTCAAGAAACCGAGACTGATAAATAAATTTATCACATGCACAACACCTTTTGTGGTGTACTGTTTGGTTTGTCCCTGCGGTCTCCAGTATATCGGAAGCACAATGAACAACGTGAAACTCCGGATACTGGAACACCAAAGGGCAATCATGAATAAAGATGCAACCTATCCCGTTGCCCGCCACTTTGCCGAAAAACATGGAAGTAATAGGGAACTATTACGTTATTTCGGCATTGACCATGTGCCCCCACATCCCAGAGGAGGAGACAGATTACTCCGTCTCCGTAGACTTGAATCTAGATTTATAATCGCTACAAACCAAGAACCCACTGGGATTGAATGTAGGGGAAGAACTGACAGTACACCTTGGTAGATAACTTATAATCAAAGATCTAAGAACATGATTATATTGTAATGCATTATGTAGTTTTCATTTGAAACTTATGTGAATCTAGGTATAGCGTTCTTCTATTTTCCACTTCTCCCCCCTACTCCCTTTCCAATTCATTCACAATTGATTTGAAAATATTTTCTCTTTTTTCTTCCTGCAGCTTAGCACAACAAATTATCACATAGAAATTACCTAGTATTGATCGAACAGTCGAGTATAAATAGAATTCTGATATTTTGATCCTAGGAATATGTCTGTGTAAATAGAATATGATATATTTATATATATACCTGTTGAATGATTATCATAGTAACCTCATATAATTTTTGGAGATTATTGTTTGAGATTATTCCTTGTAAATATTATATGGTATGCTATCCTGACAGGTTATTGTCCGGTTTAAAATTAATTGTATGTTACCGGAGCCTCGCCGATCCACGGCTTGATCATTACATTTCTTGTTTCCAATGTTTAATATGCAGCTCTCTGCATCTTGGTAATAGAGATAATTGGTTTTGTATGCCAGTTCAACGCCGATACACGGCGATATAATTTTTGGAGTCTGGCGGTGGTAAAAGTCAATATAAAACACACAATTTAATTAATCTAATTACTTGTGTATAATAGTGTGATTGTACACGTTTTGATGAGAGAAATGGCAAACAACATTTGAGTATATGCACTCCTTGCCTATGAATGTCTTGTATAATATGGCTGCCACACTGAACCCATTTTTTTGTTTTTTCGTTTTACATGTTTAAATGTTTATTTTACATAGTCCGCTTTTTATGTCTGTGAGAATGTTACAAAAAAGCGTCACAGACTCTATGTCGGCGACACTGAGGAATGACTATTGTCCGAAAGACGTCTGCCATCTGCGTTGCTGTGTGCTAAATAAATAAAATCTGTTGCCAACCTGGAGTGCTTATATCTTCTTTCCGAGACGGGAGGGAGATTCAGGAGCCTACATATATATATATATATATATATATATATATATATTTTAGAACAAAGAGGGCGGCACAACTGGATACTTTTTATGAAGCTTTAATCACACAAACACTCCACCGACGCGTTTCAGCCTCACGGCTTTTCTCACGGAAAAAAGAGGGGGTGAGAAAAGCCGTGAGGCTGAAACGCGTCGGTGGAGTGTTTGTGTGATTAAAGCTTCATAAAAAGTATCCAGTTGTGCCGCCCTCTTTGTTCTAAAAATTAATACAGGGCTATGATCCAGCCCTCGGGCCGAGCACACACTGCTGAGCGCTCTCAGGCTTGAAAGGATCGCTTTGGATTTATATATATATATATATATATATATATATATATATTACCTACTGGCGGTCGCCAGTAGGTAGTTATAGTTAGGACCTAGCTACCATAGGAAAAATCCGCAACATTCTATTGGGAATAACTTTGGCGTCCGTTGAGGAATTTGCGTGTAATTTTCCAAAATTTAGGCCAGCTTCGCTCCGCTTCTTCCCTGGAAGTTTTCGGGGGGATTGAACATCCGGGGGTCCCAAAACGTGTTGTCCTCATGTTAATTACCATAGGACGAATAGACAAGGCTACAGCCCTAACCGCTGAATGGAATTACACCAAACTTTGCAAAATTGTAGGGACTGGTATGCAGAAGTACCTTTTCTATATTTGGTGAAAATTGCTCCAGTGGTTTTTACGAAAATTTACTTCAAAAACACATATATATCTATATGCGCGCTTCGAGAGCTTACAGGTAGGCCACGGGAGTGCGCGAGCGGAAAGCTGATTGGCTCTCGGGTGTCTGTCAACATTCTAAACAGTCCGGAGAGTCCGCCATCTTGTGTCTCGGTAGAATCGAGACACAGCATCCCAAATGTCTCATAGGGAGCATACCTTATGGTGAATTCCTTCGCCTGAAAAGAAACTGCTCGGATGAGGAGGAGTACGCTCGGGCAAAGGAAGAAGCTAAAACAAGGTTCCAGATCAGAGGATATTCTCGAAACGTACTAACAAGTGCAGAAGAGAAATCCAAAAAGATCCAAAGGGACCAACTACTAATGACCAAAGAGGTGTCGAAAAATGAGGATAATCCTAGAATGATTACCACATTTAATTCTAAATCAGGTAGGATAATGCACATTTTCCAAAAGAACTGGCATATCCTCAAAACAGATCAAATAATGAGCAAAGTCCTTCCAGAAAGACCCATTTTAACATACAAACGGAGTCAATCCCTGGGGGACCATCTTGTCCATAGCCATTTTTTGTCAAACAACAGGAAGTCTGTCCAAATATCAAAATCTAAAGGTTTCTTTCCATGCCGAGCCTGCAAGGCCTGTAAAAATAGCAAGATAATAAAAACTTACCCAGGTAAAACTGATGAAAATGGACCCGAGAGATGTATTAAAAAACTACTCAACTGTAATTCTGAGTACACCATCTACTGCCTCACTTGTCCCTGTGGGAAACGCTATATAGGCAGCACTATCAAGCCTACAAAAATGCGGATCCTCGAACATCTACGGGCAATAGTGAACAGGGATAAGGCGTACCCTGTAGCGAGACACTTCGCTGAGTTCCACAAAAGCGACAGGGACCTGTTAAGCTTTTATTGTATTGATCAGGTGGAACGCAGTGAAAGGGGTGGTGATAGAGAAAAAAGACTTCGTACTTTGGAGTCCAAATACATAATCGGGCTAAAAACCACAATTCCCTGGGGTTTGAACAATAATGAGGAAATGTGGGTACATCTGGAATAACAACTAGATACTGTGTAACATCATACTATCTCCACATTTCTGAAACAGGCCTTGCTGTTACGCACTCTCATACACACTCTCCCATCTATATACTCTTCCTTTGGTTTATGCCCATCCAGGGCGAAATCAAGTGTACTGATTCAGCAGGGATGTACTAGCCCATCCAGGGCATAAATTCAATTCAGGAGAATTTCCTGTAGGTGTAAACACTGTTATCTCAATACTATGAGATTAATACTACACCCACACTGCAACAAGAATAGTATAAATGTGTTTGACGAAACTCAAGTATGCATGCACTGTAGAGACATTAATTCATTGCTTACCTAATGTTTTTAAGTTGCACTGAGCACTTTATGTATTTATAACGCCATGGAATGTATACATTTTTGCGAATTTTGCACATTATAAGATGGCCGCCACGCTATGTATCTTGAAAATGAGAAACCGTCATTGATTTCCATGACGAGTCGGCTTTAAATGGCGTTTTGTATTTTTATCACTGGTGAACACTGACGAAGCCTTCTGGCGAAACGCGTCTGTTGTGGGGTAGGGGCTTGAATTAAACAAACTTTGGAAACTGATGGTATGGTGTGCTGGTCTTCTGTCTAGCCAGATTGGAGTGGACTGGTTTTGGGATATATATATATATATATACATATATATATATATATATATATATTACCTACTGGCGGTCGCCAGTAGGTAGTTATAGTTAGGCCCTAGCTACCATAGGAAAAATCCGCAACATTCTATTGGGAATAACTTTGGCGTCCGTTGAGGATTTTGCGTGTAATTTTCCAAAATTTAGGCCAGCTCCGCTCCGCTTCTTCCCTGGAAGTTTCGGGGGGGATTCAACATACGGGGGTCCCAAAACGTGTTTTCCTCATGTTAATTACCATAGGACGAATAGACAAGGCTACAGCCCTAACCGCTGAATGGAATTACACCAAACTTTGCAAAATTGTAGAGACTGGTATGCAGAAGTGCCTTTTCTATATTTGGTGAAAATTGCTCCAGTGGTTTTTACGAAAATTTACTTAAAAAACACATATATATCTATATGCGCGCTTCGAGAGCTTACAGGTAGGCCACGGGAGTGCGCGAGCGGAAAGCTGATTGGCTCTCGGGTGTCTGTCAACATTATAAACAGTCCGGAGAGTCCACCATCTTGTGTCTCGGTAGAATCGAGACACAAGAGGTGAAAAAAAACAGGGGGTAATGATTAAAAGGGGGCAGGGTAGACACCCCCTGACCCCCTAGGTTTTCTGAGGGGGGCCTAGAAGGGGCCTGAAGGACAAAAAAACTATTTGCTTTTTTAATTTTCGCGGGGTAACGCTGGGTGCGTTCCCATGTACGCTTCCCGGTACGCGTACCCTGAGCGCACCACAGGGAAAAACAGTGTAAAAAATTAGGGTAAAATATAATTTAGAGTGCTTAGAGGTAGGGTAGCTCTGAAAAGAGCTGTTGTGTTATGTGGGCGTTTAGTCTAAAATTCAAAAGGAAGACTCTATTCCCCTCATCTGTAAAATGCACACCATCTCTCCTATTGATGCCTTGCATGTTGTAACGCAAGTTGTTGTGGTATAAGGAACCCATACCATAGTCTCTTAGGAAAGCAGAAACAGATTTATTCACATGTTTCCTTGCTTTCTCAATCTGTGGACAAAATTGGTTGGACCAGTTCCATTTTTGCCTTTGGAATATATTAGAATATACCAAGGCAGTTTTTGGAAAAAGTGACATCAATTGCCCAAAGATGTCCTTTAAAAGCATTTCCAGACCTACCCCAGTCAAAGTGCCCAGGTCATTGCCACCACAGTGCACAATTATGAGGTGAGGGTGTGGTAGATGCATAAAGGATTTTACCAATGGTATCAATTGGTGACATCTCAATCCTCTCTGGCCAATCCACATATTATCCACATTTGGTAAATCAAGGTTGTGAATACCTCTGATTGCTGCATATCTTTCACTCCAGTGAACAAAACTATGACCCACAATCCAGACTTTTGGCATCTTGCAGGTAGATGTGGTTGTATTCAGATGAGTTGTGGAAATGAAATGCCAGTTTGAAAGTAGGAGTTATGAAAAAAAAGTGGTTGAGATTCAGTGCACTTGAAAAAGAAGAAATGATTGGTGGTTTTTTAAAATTCTCCACTGAAAATTAGGGTGCATGCTTTTGTTTTTTGAAAGAAGTAATCCTAATGGTTGAGAAAAAGTAATTGAAAGAAACATTGCACATGATTAGCTAGTATATTGAGAGGTCAAACACCCTTGCTGAGTTCATTTGCAACATAGTATGATGAACTTTTCACCTGTGTGCTGAGTTAGGTGGGAGTTACCATGGTAACAGGCTGAATGAGCATTGGGGATGGGTGAATATTATGTGAGTTTGAAAGTGTTGAAATGTAGAACCAATTAAAATGTCAGTTTGGTTTTGAAATAGTGTGGGAAGAATTTTGATTGGTTAAGTCCAGGGATATGTATGAAGAATTACAGGGAATCAGGGCCATTTGTGGTTGCAGTGTTTGAGGTGCATTTCAGAGATCCTGCTTAAGAGAATCTGGTGTGTGTGACTGGCACTGTTCTAAATCTTCAAAAGCATTTTTAAAGGTAAGTAATGATTCATTTAATATAGACAGAGTGCTATATGCACTATGGGGAAGATTAAGAAGCATATTGGGCGTGTTTATTGTTGCATTGTGTCTCATGTTTCTATGTAATGCTGTCTAAAAAATAAATGGTGCATATTGGAAATGTATTTTGGAAAGGAGTCAGGTTTCTGCCTTGTAATGTAGTGGTCATTTAAATGGGCTGTGCTCTGTTTGTAAAACAATGTATTATGCTACATGTTTTTTGGTAAAATGTAAGATGATGAGAGATAGTGAGATGGTATGAGCACAGACACACATAGTGGAGGCAGAGACAGACATGGTAGATTACATGTAAAATCCTGGTCATGTGCCCAAGATCACACTGTGAGTCAAGCTTGATTTTAAATGAATCTGGGTGAATAATTTGCTTAGTTGATGTGTTTAAAATATGGGAATACATGTATTCTTGAAGCCAGTTAGTCTTTCGGATATGTACTAGTAGAGAATCTTAGGCAGCATGTCTGTTAGGCCTCTTACTTCAGAAATAGGCTCTAAGCTGTGCAATAAAGTTCCAGGGTGTGCTATTGAAATGAAAAGGAACGTTATGTCTTGCTTATATATATATGGTCTGTTTTTTCCCAGTAGAGACAGTGAGATAGTATGAGCACAAACACACATCGTGGAGGCAGAGACAGACATGGTAGATTACATGTAACATCCTGGTCATGTGCCTAAGATCACACTGTGAGTCAAGCTTGATTTTAAATGAATCTGGGTGAATAATTTGCTTAGTTGATATGTTTAAAAATATGGGAATACATGTATTCTTGAAGTCAGTTAGGCTTTAGGATATGTACTAGTAGAGAATCTTAGGCAGCATGTCTGTTAGGTCTCTTAGTTGGCAAATAGGCTCTAAGCTGTGCAATAAAGATCCAGGGTGTGCTGTTGAAATGAAAAAGGAATGTTATGTGTTGCTTATATATATATGGTCTGTTTTTTGCCAGTAGAGACAGTGAGATAGTATGAGCACAAACACACATAGTGGAGGCAGAGACAGACATGGTAGATTACATGTAACATCCTGGTCATGTGCCTAAGATCACACTGTGAGTCAAGCTTGATTTTAAATGAATCTGGGTGATTAATTTGCTTAGTTGATGTGTTTAAAAATATGGGAATACATGTATTCTTGAAGCCAGTTAGGCTTTTGGATATGTACTAGTAGAGAATCTTAGGCAGCATGTCTGTTAGGCCTCTTACTTCAGAAATAGGCTCTAAGCTGTGCAATAAAGATCCAGGGTGTGCTGTGAAATGAAAAAGGAATGTTATGTCTTGCTTATATATATATGGTCTGGTTTTTCCCAGTAGAGACAGTGAGACAGTATGAGCACAAACACACATAGTGGAGGCAGAGACAGACATGGTAGATTACATGTAACATCCTGGTCATGTGCCTAAGATCACACTGTGAGTCAAGCTTGATTTTAAATGAACCTGGGTGAATAATTTGCTTAGTTGATGTGTTTAAAAATATGGAAATACATGTATTCATGAAGTCAGTTAGGCTTTAGGATATGTATTAGTAGAGAATCTTAGGCCGCATGTCTGTTAGGTCTCTTAGTTCGCAAATAGGCTGTAAGCTGTGCAATAAAGATCCAGGGTGTGCTGTTGAAATGAAAAAGGAATGTTATGTGTTGCTTATATATATATATATGGTCTGTTTTTTGCCAGTAGAGACAGAGAGATAGTATGAGCACAAAGACACATAGTGGAGGCAGAGACAGACATGGTAGATTACATGTAACATCCTGGTCATGTGCCTAAGATCACACTGTGAGTTAAGCTTGCTTTTAAATGAATCTGGGTGAATAATTTGCTTAGTTGATGTGTTTAAAAATATGGGAATACATGTATTCTGAAAGTCAGTTAGGCTTTAGGATATGTACTAGTAGAGAATCTTAGGCAGCATGTCTGTTAGGTATTTTAGTTCACAAATAGGCTCTAAGCTGTGCAATAACGATCCAGGGTGTGCTGTTGAAATGAAAAAGGAATGTTATGTCTTGCTTATATATATATGGTCTGTTTTTTGCCAGTAGAGACAGTGAGATAGTATGAGCACAAACACACATAGTGGAGGCAGACACAGACATGGTAGATTACATGTAACATCCTGGTCATGTGCCTAAGATAACACTGTGAGTCAAGCTTGATTTTAAATGAATCTGGGTGAATAATTTGCTTAGTTGATGTGTTTAAAAATATGGGAATACATGTATTCTTGAAGCCAGTTAGGCTTTCGGATATGTACTAGTAGAGAATCTTGGGCAGCATGTCTGTTAGGCCTCTTACTTCAGAAATAGGCTCTAAGCTGTGCAATAAAGTTCCAGGGTGTGCTGTTGAAATGAAAAAGGAATGTTATGTCTTGCTTATATATATATGGTCTGTTTTTTCCCAGTAGAGACAGTGAGATAGTATGAGCACAAACACACATAGTGGAGGCAGACACAGACATGGTAGATTACATGTAACATCCTGGTCATGTGCCTAAGATAACACTGTGAGTCAAGCTTGATTTTAAATGAATCTGGGTGAATAATTTGCTTAGTTGATGTGTTTAAAAATATGGGAATACATGTATTCTTGAAGCCAGTTAGGCTTTCGGATATGTACTAGTAGAGAATCTTGGGCAGCATGTCTGTTAGGCCTCTTACTTCAGAAATAGGCTCTAAGCTGTGCAATAAAGTTCCAGGGTGTGCTGTTGAAATGAAAAAGGAATGTTATGTCTTGCTTATATATATATGGTCTGTTTTTTCCCAGTAGAGACAGTGAGATAGTATGAGCACAAACACACATCGTGGAGGCAGAGACAGACATGGTAGATTACATGTAACATCCTGGTCATGTGCCTAAGATCACACTGTGAGTCAAGCTTGATTTTAAATGAATCTGGGTGAATAATTTGCTTAGTTGATATGTTTAAAAATATGGGAATACATGTATTCTTGAAGTCAGTTAGGCTTTAGGATATGTACTAGTAGAGAATCTTAGGCAGCATGTCTGTTAGGTCTCTTAGTTGGCAAATAGGCTCTAAGCTGTGCAATAAAGATCCAGGGTGTGCTGTTGAAATGAAAAAAGAATGTTATGTGTTGCTTATATATATATGGTCTGTTTTTTGCCAGTAGAGACAGTGAGATAGTATGAGCACAAACACACATAGTGGAGGCAGAGACAGACATGGTAGATTACATGTAACATCCTGGTCATGTGCCTAAGATCACACTGTGAGTCAAGCTTGATTTTAAATGAATCTGGGTGATTAATTTGCTTAGTTGATGTGTTTAAAAATATGGGAATACATGTATTCTTGAAGCCAGTTAGGCTTTTGGATATGTACTAGTAGAGAATCTTAGGCAGCATGTCTGTTAGGCCTCTTACTTCAGAAATAGGCTCTAAGCTGTGCAATAAAGATCCAGGGTGTGCTGTTGAAATGAAAAAGGAATGCTATGTCTTGCTTATATATATATGGTCTGTTTTTTCCCAGTAGAGACAGTGAGATAGTATGAGCACAAACACACATAGTGGAGGCAGAGACAGACATGGTAGATTACATGTAACATCCTGGTCATGTGCCTAAGATCACACTGTGAGTCAAGCTTGATTTTAAATGAATCTGGGTGAATAATTTGCTTAGTTGATGTGTTTAAAAATATGGAAATACATATATTCATGAAGTCAGTTAGGCTTTAGGATATGTACTAGTAGAGAATCCTAGGCCGCATGTCTGTTAGGTCTCTTAGTTCGCAAATAGGCTCTAAGCTGTGCAATAAAGATCCAGGGTGTGCTGTTGAAATGAAAAAGGAATGTTATGTGTTGCTTATATATATATATATGGTCTGTTTTTTGCCAGTAGAGACAGAGAGATAGTATGAGCACAAACACACATAGTGGAGGCAGAGACAGACATGGTAGATTACATGTAACATCCTGGTCATGTGCCTAAGATCACACTGTGAGTTAAGCTTGCTTTTAAATGAATCTGGGTGAATAATTTGCTTAGTTGATGTGTTTAAAAATATGGGAATACATGTATTCTGAAAGTCAGTTAGGCTTTAGGATATGTACTAGTAGAGAATCTTAGGCAGCATGTCTGTTAGGTATTTTAGTTCACAAATAGGCTCTAAGCTGTGCAATAACGATCCAGGGTGTGCTGTTGAAATGAAAAGGGAATGTTATGTGTTGCTTATATATATATATATGGTCTGTTTTTTGCCAGTAGAGACAGTGAGATAGTATGAGCACAAACACACATAGTGGAGGCAGACACAGACATGGTAGATAACATGTAACATCCTGGTCATGTGCCTAAGATCACACTGTGAGTCAAGCTTGATTTTAAATGAATCTGGGTGAATAATTTGCTTAGTTGATGTGTTTAAAAATATGGGAATACATGTATTCTTGAAGCCAGTTAGGCTTTCGGATATGTACTAGTAGAGAATCTTGGGCAGCATGTCTGTTAGGCCTCTTACTTCAGAAATAGGCTCTAAGCTGTGCAATAAAGATCCAGGGTGTGCTGTTGAAATGAAAAAGGAATGTTATGTCTTGCTTATATATATATGGTCTGTTTTTTCCCAGTAGAGACAGTGAGATAGTATGAGCACAAACACACATAGTGGAGGCAGAGACAGACATGGTAGATTACATGTAACATCCTGGTCATGTGCCTAAAATCACACTGTGAGTCAAGCTTGATTTTAAATGAATCTGGGTGATTAATTTGCTTAGTTGATGTGTTTAAAAATATGGGAATACATGTATTCTTGACGTCAGTTAGGCTTTTGGATATGTACTAGTAGAGAATCTTAGGCAGCATGTCCGTTAGGCCTCTTACTTCAGAAATAGGCTCTAAGCTGTGCAATAAAGATCCAGGGTGTGCTGTTGAAATGAAAAAGGAATGTTATGTCTTGCTTATATATATATGGTCTGTTTTTTCCCAGTAGAGACAGTGAGATAGTATGAGCACAAACACACATAGTGGAGGCAGAGACAGACATGGTAGATTACATGTAACATCCTGGTCATGTGCCTAAAATCACACTGTGAGTCAAGCTTGATTTTAAATGAATCTGGGTGATTAATTTGCTTAGTTGATGTGTTTAAAAATATGGGAATACATGTATTCTTGAAGCCAGTTAGGCTTTTGGATATGTACTAGTAGAGAATCTTAGGCAGCATGTCTGTTAGGCCTCTTACTTCAGAAATAGGCTCTAAGCTGTGCAATAAAGATCCAGGGTGTGCTGTTGAAATGAAAAAGGAATGTTATGTCTTGCTTATATATATATGGTCTGTTTTTTCCCAGTAGAGACAGTGAGATAATATGAGCACAAACACACATAGTGGAGGCAGAGACAGACATGGTAGATTACATGTAACATCCTGGTCATGTGCATAAGATCACACTGTGAGTCAAGCTTGATTTTAAATGAATCTGGGTGAATAATTTGCTTAGTTGATGTGTTTAAAAATATGGAAATACATATATTCATGAAGTCAGTTAGGCTTTAGGATATGTACTAGTAGAGAATCTTAGGCAGCATGTCTGTTAGGTCTCTTAGTTGGCAAATAGGCTCTAAGCTGTGCAATAAAGATCCAGGGTGTGCTGTTGAAATGAAAAAAGAATGTTATGTGTTGCTTATATATATATGGTCTGTTTTTTGCCAGTAGAGACAGTGAGATAGTATGAGCACAAACACACATAGTGGAGGCAGAGACAGACATGGTAGATTACATGTAACATCCTGGTCATGTGCCTAAGATCACACTGTGAGTCAAGCTTGATTTTAAATGAATCTGGGTGATTAATTTGCTTAGTTGATGTGTTTAAAAATATGGGAATACATGTATTATTGAAGCCAGTTAGGCTTTTGGATATGTACTAGTAGAGAATCTTAGGCAGCATGTCTGTTAGGCCTCTTACTTCAGAAATAGGCTCTAATCTGTGCAATAAAGATCCAGGGTGTGCTGTTGAAATGAAAAAGGAATGTTATGTCTTGCTTATATATACATGGTCTGTTTTTTCCCAGTAGAGACAGTGAGATAGTATGAGCACAAACACACATAGTGGAGGCAGAGACAGACATGGTAGATTACATGTAACATCCTGGTCATGTGCCTAAGATCACACTGTGAGTCAAGCTTGATTTTAAATGAATCTGGGTGAATAATTTGATTAGTTGATGTGTTTAAAAATATGGAAATACATATATTCATGAAGTCAGTTAGGCTTTAGGATATGTACTAGTAGAGAATCCTAGGCCGCATGTCTGTTAGGTCTCTTAGTTCGCAAATAGGCTCTAAGCTGTGCAATAAAGATCCAGGGTGTGCTGTTGAAATGAAAAAGGAATGTTATGTGTTGCTTATATATATATATATGGTCTGTTTTTTGCCAGTAGAGACAGAGAGATAGTATGAGCACAAACACACATAGTGGAGGCAGAGACAGACATGGTAGATTACATGTAACATCCTGGTCATGTGCCTAAGATCACACTGTGAGTTAAGCTTGCTTTTAAATGAATCTGGGTGAATAATTTGCTTAGTTGATGTGTTTAAAAATATGGGAATACATGTATTCTGAAAGTCAGTTAGGCTTTAGGATATGTACTAGTAGAGAATCTTAGGCAGCATGTCTGTTAGGTATTTTAGTTCACAAATAGGCTCTAAGCTGTGCAATAACGATCCAGGGTGTGCTGTTGAAATGAAAAGGGAATGTTATGTGTTGCTTATATATATATATATGGTCTGTTTTTTGCCAGTAGAGACAGTGAGATAGTATGAGCACAAACACACATAGTGGAGGCAGACACAGACATGGTAGATTACATGTAACATCCTGGTCATGTGCCTAAGATCACACTGTGAGTCAAGCTTGATTTTAAATGAATCTGGGTGAATAATTTGCTTAGTTGATGTGTTTAAAAATATGGGAATACATGTATTCTTGAAGCCAGTTAGGCTTTCGGATATGTACTAGTAGAGAATCTTGGGCAGCATGTCTGTTAGGCCTCTTACTTCAGAAATAGGCTCTAAGCTGTGCAATAAAGATCCAGGGTGTGCTGTTGAAATGAAAAAGGAATGTTATGTCTTGCTTATATATATATGGTCTGTTTTTTCCCAGTAGAGACAGTGAGATAGTATGAGCACAAACACACATAGTGGAGGCAGAGACAGACATGGTAGATTACATGTAACATCCTGGTCATGTGCCTAAAATCACACTGTGAGTCAAGCTTGATTTTAAATGAATCTGGGTGATTAATTTGCTTAGTTGATGTGTTTAAAAATATGGGAATACATGTATTCTTGACGTCAGTTAGGCTTTTGGATATGTACTAGTAGAGAATCTTAGGCAGCATGTCCGTTAGGCCTCTTACTTCAGAAATAGGCTCTAAGCTGTGCAATAAAGATCCAGGGTGTGCTGTTGAAATGAAAAAGGAATGTTATGTCTTGCTTATATATATATGGTCTGTTTTTTCCCAGTAGAGACAGTGAGATAGTATGAGCACAAACACACATAGTGGAGGCAGAGACAGACATGGTAGATTACATGTAACATCCTGGTCATGTGCCTAAAATCACACTGTGAGTCAAGCTTGATTTTAAATGAATCTGGGTGATTAATTTGCTTAGTTGATGTGTTTAAAAATATGGGAATACATGTATTCTTGAAGCCAGTTAGGCTTTTGGATATGTACTAGTAGAGAATCTTAGGCAGCATGTCTGTTAGGCCTCTTACTTCAGAAATAGGCTCTAAGCTGTGCAATAAAGACCCAGGGTGTGCTGTTGAAATGAAAAAGGAATGTTATGTCTTGCTTATATATATATGGTCTGTTTTTTCCCAGTAGAGACAGTGAGATAATATGAGCACAAACACACATAGTGGAGGCAGAGACAGACATGGTAGATTACATGTAACATCCTGGTCATGTGCATAAGATCACACTGTGAGTCAAGCTTGATTTTAAATGAATCTGGGTGAATAATTTGCTTAGTTGATGTGTTTAAAAATATGGAAATACATATATTCATGAAGTCAGTTAGGCTTTAGGATATGTACTAGTAGAGAATCTTAGGCCGCATGTCTGTTAGGTCTCTTAGTTCGCAAATAGGCTCTAAGCTGTGCAATAAAGATCCAGGGTGTGCAGTTGAAATGAAAAAGGAATGTTATGTCTTGCTTATATATATATGGCCTGTTTTTCCCAGTAGAGACAGTGAGATAATATGAGCACAAACACACATAGTGGAGGCAGAGACAGACATGGTAGATTACATGTAACATCCTGGTCATGTGCCTAAGATCACACTGTGAGTTAAGCTTGCTTTTAAATGAATCTGGGTGAATAATTTGCTTAGTTGATGTGTTTAAAAATATGGGAATACATGTATTCTTGAAGCCAGTTAGGCTTTTGGATATGTACTAGTAGAGAATCTTAGGCAGCATGTCTGTTAGGCCTCTTACTTCAGAAATAGGCTCTAAGCTGTGCAATAAAGATCCAGGGTGTGCTGTTGAAATGAAAAAGGAATGTTATGTCTTGCTTATATATATATGGTCTGTTTTTTCCCAGTAGAGACAGTGAGATAATATGAGCACAAACACACATAGTGGAGGCAGAGACAGACATGGTAGATTACATGTAACATCCTGGTCATGTGCATAAGATCACACTGTGAGTCAAGCTTGATTTTAAATGAATCTGGGTGAATAATTTGCTTAGTTGATGTGTTTAAAAATATGGAAATACATATATTCATGAAGTCAGTTAGGCTTTAGGATATGTACTAGTAGAGAATCTTAGGCCGCATGTCTGTTAGGTCTCTTACTTCGCAAATAGGCTCTAAGCTGTGCAATAAAGATCCAGGGTGTGCTGTTGAAATGAAAAAGGAATGTTATGTCTTGCTTATATATATATGGCCTGTTTTTCCCAGTAGAGACAGTGAGATAATATGAGCACAAACACACATAGTGGAGGCAGAGACAGACATGGTAGATTACATGTAACATCCTGGTCATGTGCCTAAGATCACACTGTGAGTTAAGCTTGCTTTTAAATGAATCAGGGTGAATAATTTGCTTAGTTGATGTGTTTAAAAATATGGAAATACATGTATTCTCAAAGTCAGTTAGGCTTTAGCATATGTACTAGTAGAGAATCTTAGGCAGCATGTCTGTTAGGTATTTTAGTTAACAAATAGGCTCTAAGCTGTGCAATAACGATCCAGGGTGTGCTGTTGAAATGAAAAGGGAATGTTATGTGTTGCTTATATATATATATATATGGTCTGTCTTTTGCCAGTAGAGACAGTGAGATAGTATGAGCACAAACACACATAGTGGAGGCAGACACAGACATGGTAGATTACATGTAACATCCTGGTCATGTGCCTAAGATCACACTGTGAGTCAAGCTTGATTTTAAATGAATCTGGGTGAATAATTTGCTTAGTTGATGTGTTTAGAAATATGGGAATACATGTATTCTTGACGTCAGTTAGGCTTTAGGATATGTACTAGTAGAGAATCTTAGGCAGCATGTCTGTTAGGTCTCTTAGTTGGCAAATAGGCTCTAAGCTGTGCAATAAAGATCCAGGGTGTGCTGTTGAAATGAAAAGGGAATGTTATGTCTTCTTATATATATATATGGTCTGTTTTTTGCCAGTAGAGACAGTGAGATAGTATGAGCACAAACACACATAGTGGAGGCAGACACAGACATGGTAGATTACATGTAACATCCTGGTCATGTGCCTAAGATCACACTGTGAGTCAAGCTTGATTTTAAATGAATCTGGGTGAATAATTTGCTTAGTTGATGTGTTTAGAAATATGTGAATACATGTATTCTTGACGTCAGTTAGGCTTTAGGATATGTACTAGTAGAGAATCTTAGGCCGCATGTCTGTTAGGCCTCTTACTTCAGAAATAGGCTGTAAGCTGTGCATTAAAGATCCAGGGTGTGCTATTGAAATGAAAAAGGAATGTTATGTGTTGCTTATATATATATATGGTCTGTTTTTTGTCAGTAGAGACAGTGAGATAGTATGAGCACCCTCACTCATCTTCAAACCCTCACTGTCATCAACTCACTCTCACTCACTCCACCTTCCTTCTCCCTCACTCCCCTTGCCTTACTCTCACTCCCATTACTTTATCCTCCCTCACCCTCTTTCCCTCAATATCAATGCCCTTTTTTCACCTTGACTCATTTCTTTCCATCACTCCCTGTCACTCTCCTTCGTTCACTCCTCTTCGATTCACTCTTGTTTACAACTCACCTTCTCTCACTCCTCTTCTGCCACTTTCATTTACTTATTTCATTTATTCATTTATTCAGTACACATTCTCTGAAAAAAAGAATTGCAAAATATGTAAGGAATATAGCTCTTAGTGGAGAATTGGAGGTAGTTCTGAAAAGAACTTTTTTTTCTTCTTTTTTTTAATTTTGAATTTTTTTTTATAATTCTTTTTAATATTTTAAAGCAAAAAAACCCACAAAAAAACCAGACATATCCGGTGCCATATATACATCCAATGATTACAGGGTGGAGCGGTACAAAAACAAAATATACGTAAAGCCGTAAAGAATCCTTCGAGGGGTCCGTACTATTAAGCACAAAATTAAGGTTGACATCAGTATAATCGCTAAATAGTTCAGAAGCGGATCCTCGAGATCCCCTCACCCATAAATCAAAACAGCAGGAGAGTCATGGCAACCTGACATTAGAAAATAAGGATTAGAGTCCCGTTATTTCGACAATTATACGAATAAGGAAAGACTAAGAAAAATTGAAAAAAAGAGAAAAATTATATGGGCGATAACAAAATGAAAACAATAAACCCATCCCCCCACCCTGCACCCCTGCAAACGGCTATCGCCTAACCCCCAGTAGCAGCGTGCCTGTCGCCCCAACTAACTAGGTTCTAAAAGAAGAAAAAGAACTAGAGAAGAGAGGTGGAGGAGGGCATATTCGTATGGGCTCCCGGTCGCCCCTCCCCCCGCCAGAATCATGAATCCCCAGATTGAAGTCAAGAGAGCTATCGGACAACAAATATGTGTCTCTACAAGGGAAACTTCAATCACTGCCCAGTCTTTCTAAAGCATAAGCTTAACATATCCCGTTCCATCATACTTAAGTCAAACCCAGTCTTTTCAAATTCATCCTTGCCCCTTCCGATCAAACACATGAGCCTCCTCCGGACAAGCCACCTCTTCCACAGGACAGTCCGAGTACGAAGAAAATATAATAGAACTCGATGCAGGACAAAGCAGAAGAGCGAAAGTACAGTGAACACCGTCAGGTCCAGAGACTCCCTTCCTCGTTATGAACTCCCAGCGTTGATTCGTCTGCCATCTTGGCGGATCCAATGTATAGGGGAGTGACGCAGTTTCAGTCCGATAACAGTTTTTCATCAGAAGTCTCTGGAGTGGGAACATCAATCAGTCCTTCCATAATCGGCCACGATCGTAGGCTTAACAATCCATTGGTGGCATCGAGTTTGTTCTCATCGTCCAGAACACTGATCAAAGGCTCCGACACCTCACACCGCATGGACTCTACTTCCTCCGTCAGAGTGGCCATCGTGGGTGTCTCGGTCGTCACCGTTTCTTTTAGTGGAGTAGGGTCTGGTCCAATTCGTACCATCTCAGACAGGCGCGCCACCATCATCTGAATGCGGACTTCGACATACATATGAATTGACTCTATGGCTGCCAACACAGTTCGTAGCGACGGGTCATTTCCGGTCCGTTCCACTACTCTTTGATCAGTGCCAGTCATGATTGCTTCCCCCATCAAGTTCGATCTCTCAGAGGGGGACAGGCGAGTCGGGAATGGTCGACTGCAGAGGGAGACTTATCAGTTGGTCCGATGATATCCTAGGTCCGCCACCGCAGGCGAGACCCCGACCCAGCGAACACCAGCGGGCCCTTTACCGGGTCACCGGGCAGGACCCCCGCCCACAGCTACAACCATTGGGCTGTCACCCCTCCTCTGACTTTCACCAAGGCAGCCAAACGTCATCCACCTCAATCCGGGAAAGCGAGAAAATTTGTTCTTTCCGCTCCGGTAGACCGGACCCAATCACACCACCTCGGCCGATGTTGTTGAACTGAAACCCGGATGGGCCAGTACTCGAGACCCCAGCTTCTGGGCAGAGCTAGGCCGCAAACTTCCACTCGGCATATCTTCGTCAGTCGAGCAGGTAGAAAGCTCGGGATAGTACCATTAATCTCACGGCAGGTTCATACACACGGTGGCTGGGCACAAGAACAGGATAAATGACAGGATATTCTGGCAGGAGTTGGAGGTCGGCGGAGCTGGGAGCCTACGCGGCCATCTTGGTTGCTAGCGTGGCTCCTCCTCCTTTCTTCTTTTTTTAAAATATTTTTTTTAATACTTTTTTATAACAATTTTATATTTTTTTTGTATTTTTTTCAGGGGAAAAACAAAACCAGGGATTCCAAAACTGCTCAACAGGAGCAAAAAAAAGGGGAAAAGTTAGGGATGGGGAGGGCAGCGGCGTTCCTCTCTCTTCCGAGCAATCAGTTCTATGCTCTGCTCCTCATAACAGAGCAGTTCATCGCAGTCCATGCAGACAATTTTGATGCGTGCAAAGACCGGCTGCACGTTCTGGATCAATCTTCCACCTTGTCTTCCCGAAGTTGTTGCTCCACCAGTCGAGGTGCTAGCCCCATCTCTTGGTGCATTGCGTGCCAGGTCCCTGACACTATCTCTGGAAAAGTTGTTGGGGTGTCTTCTCTGCACATGCCTAATTAAAGTGGCATTTCCAAAACTATATTTTTTATTTGGATTGCCACGTGATAAGGTGGTGCCACATATTTTGCAGCACACCTTTGCTGTATTCACCTTTTTTTGACCTTCAGGGAAGGTAAAAAACTTCCAAATGAAGTGTTCTTTCACTTTCATGGTAGGAGGATCCTCAAGCAGGAATTCCTCTTCAGAATCAGAGGAAGTGTTGTGAGAAGCAGCCATCTCTCCAAAATTAGATGCAGAAGCAGGCAAGAGGTGTTCTCTTAGCAATTGCAAAGAGGTAGTGAGGGATATGGGTGGGGACTTTCAATATTTGTGGAAAGAAACTGTTATGAACCAATGAAAAGTGTTATTTTAAGGTCACATGACTTGACGCGCTTACGCTACGCGCTCCAGAGCGCTTCCGGGGGCGCTTTCGCGGTACTTACGTAGGCGCTTACATAGGCGCTTCCGGGGGCGCTTACACGGCGCGTCTGAATGACGTTTTGCTAGATTTACGGAAATGCGTTTAAAGTTAAAATACGGTTATTTAAAATCGAAAATACTACTTTTATGAGTATGCCACTGAATGTCTTGCATTATTATTTACTTTAAATACATACTTATATTTTTTTCCGCTCCCGGTAATAGCGCTTACGCTACGTGTATGGGTGCGTTTACGGGTGTGCCTGCAATCCACTGCTGATGATGTCACATATTACATCATTCATGACATGGTCAGTGACATCACTGATGACATCAATGATGACATCTCAAATGACATCACTGATGACATCACTGATGACATCTCAAATGACATCACTGACGACATCATCCATGCGATAATACGATGCACCTCCACACACTCTAATCTAACCTTTGATACACCCAGTGGTAAATACAAAGTACCATTCCTGAAACCATTGACACACAAATACCAGTTACTACATACGCACTCACTGATTCCTAGGTCTACACACACATCCACTCATTCACCCATACAATCACTCATACATACAGACACTCATCAATACAACACTATCATATGCACTCATACACCTTTACAGACACTCACACACTGCCACTCATCCATGGAGTTACTCACACACCTAGTAGTCATGCAAAGAATCAATCACACTCCCATTTCCTCATCTATACAGTTATACAGACAACACCTCAATTATACAAACATATACTAACACATACTTACTCTCTTATACAATCACTGATACAAGAACACATTGATCCATACAGCCACTCGCACAATCACTGGCTCTCATGTATAGTCATTTATATATGCCAACTCTCACATGCACTGTGTTTTACATATGTACTTACTTGGACATGTAGCACTGAGATATCCATTCACTCACCAACACACCAATGCACACAGTCAACCGCCCATACAGCAGTTTCCTCATGCACTATTGAACCCATACACCTAGTGAATCAACGGCTCACACATCTATGCACAGAGTCACACACCTCCTACCACCCATACACACACTCAGCCTCACATACAAATACTTGGGCAACCAATCAATAACCCATATAGCCACTCATATAGCTATTGATCAACACATGCAGCAGCTTACACAACAACAGACATACTGATGCACACATTTACACAGTTTAGTCACTAACCCATGCATTCAGTAAGACATATTTAATCACTCACTCATACAGTCAGTCACGCACCAACGAAATCCTTCATCCAGACACTTATACACCCACTCATTCTTGAATATGTAAAACATATTTAAACTTTACAGAAACACACAGTCACTGGATGCTGTCATCAGTGATGTCATCAGTGATGTCATTTGAGATGTCATCAGTGATGTCATCAGTGATGTCACTGACCATGTCATGAATGATGTAATATGTGACATCATCAGCAGTGGATTGCAGGCACGCGAGTTATAGTGAGTCCAACTAACTATAACGTGGGAATTTCAATGGTTTTGTATGAGTAAATGTTCAGCTAACTATAACTGATGTTAAACCTATGGTTTTTTCAGTGAATATATATATATATATATAAATATGTATATGTATGTCTCCAACACTTGCATCAGCAAATTAGGGCCGCACTCCATGGAAGGTGAGACACAGTCTTGAAAGGAAGTAACAGAGACCGTTGTGATGAAGATCTTCCTTTATTTACGTCCAGCGTCCAGCTCTCCCGGCAGCAACTGCCGTCCCGGGAATTCCATAAACACATTCCATAAGAAAGCACGAGTACAACATAGCTCGTGGTGAAAGCTCGTGACAGTAAAAGAAACAGCACATCCAGTAAAAGAAACAGCACATCCCAACACATCCCCCTTCCCCCAATAAACAAACAATGAGCAAAGAAAAGAAAAATTTAAATAAAATAAATAACAACTAACCCACCCCATCCTTAAAAACAAAAACAAATGAAAGAACAATCGCTCAATAAGTGACAAAATCCCGAAACTTCACAGGAACAACTTTGCATCTGGTGGAACATCGTTGAGGTATAACATCATTAGAAACAGAACCAGGGTTGGAAGCGGGCAAAATCCGAGGAGTGGTACTAGCAGGAAGTAAACCTGAGTCAGTGGTGGGCAAATCACGAGACTTCAAACCAAATTTGCTCTTCACAAACTCCACTTTATGCTTAGGAACAACAGAAACACGAGACTTGTTCCAAACCTTACCATTCTCCAGAACCACCACATGGTCCTTAACTTCCTTAACACGAACAGGAGGGGAAAACCGAGCTAATCCCTTACGCAAAAGTACAGGTTTCCTGATTCTCACCCAGTCCCCCGAGCGCACAGGAGATGATCTAAAACTACCCTGAGGATAATTGGCCTGAGTACAAGTTCTAACATCAGCCACCCTACCTAGCTTGACTACATCAACATCTTTCCTCGACATCCAATCCTTGTTCAATTCCGAACCAGCTACTCTACCCCTGAGTAAAGTAAAGGGTGACACACCCGTGCTAGAATGAGGGGTAACCCTTAATGCCCACAACATGTCGGAAATGACCTTCTTCCAATTTAGACCATTGATGTTGGCCAACTGCAATTGATCCTTAATCACACGGTTCAACCGTTCAACCAAGCCATTGCTTGAAGGGTGATAAAGAGAAGTGAGAATGTGCTTGATGCCATGAGACTTCAAAAAACTTTGCATTTCACCAGACACCAACTGAGTGCCATTATCAGACACCAACTCTTCCGGCAAACCCTCACGCAAGAAAACATCTTTAAAGAAATCAATAACCGTAGCAGAATTGATACCCTCAACAAACTTAATTTCCGGCCACTTTGACATCTAGTCAATCAGAACTAGCGCATACTTCGGAGTCATTCCCAGATTAAAAAATGGGCCAGCCACATCAAACGCCAACTTATGCCAAGGCAATTCCTCAACCTGTACAGGAGTCACAGGAGAGGGACAAGTAACCTGAGATTTATCACTAAGAACACCAGCACCACAGTCACGAACACAGTGTTCGATCGCCCTATCTACTCCAGGCCACCAAAAATCTTCACGTACCCTTCTTTTCATAGCACGAATACCCAGGTGACCAATGTGAGCCAAATCCAAAACCTTTTTGCAAAAAGCTTCCGGAACCACCAACAAACCACCTCTATGTAGAACACCATCATTTAAAGACAATTCATCACATACCCTCCTGAAAGGTACCAACTCTGAAGGCAAAGACTTGTCATCGGGCCAACCATTAGTCAAGTAATCAATAACACAACACAAATTCTTATCTTCAGTTACAGCAAGCTTCCAATCAGCCTCCAATAGTGTAATGCCAACCTCTGACACAGAACTAACCGCACACACCATTTCCAAATCCCCAAAACTGTGTTCCAAATCATTGTGAGGCAGAGGTAACCTGGACAAACAATCAGCCACATTGTTCCTAATCCCGGGCACATATTCCAGATGATAATCAAACTCACTAAGCCTGTATTGCCATTTGGCAATGCGAGGAGAAGCCCTCCCACCACCTTTAGTAGTGAAGAGATCAACAAGAGGCTTATGATCAGTCTTGAGTATGATATGATTCCCCCAAAGAAAATTCCTGAAATGCTGCACTCCCCACCATAAGGCCAACGCCTCCTTTTCAATGGTAGAATATGTGCTTTCCGCTCCACGTAAGGTTCTGGAAGCAAAAGCAATTACTTCCTCCTTACCATCAGGCCTCTTCTGCAAAAGAACTGCCCCAAGACCCACATTGCTGGCATCAGTAATTACGATACATTGGTCATTGATATTAAAAAGCTTGAGAGGACGTGCCTGCACAATTGTATCTTTCAGTAGTTTAAAATCATTTGCACACTCTTGTGACCAATCATACTTCACATTTTTTTCAACAAATTTCTTAAAGACACAGTCCTATCAGAAAAATTTAGCATAATATTCAACCAGTCCCAAAAAGGAACGTAGTTGATCCGTGTTCGAAGGTTCTGGTGCAGTTTGAATGGCATTCAATAATTTCATTTTGGGTTCCACCCCTTTAGCTGAGATGTGATGACCCCAATAATCCACACCATCCCTGAGAAATTTGCACTTGTCCTTCTTTAATGTTAAACCAAACTTCCTCAAAATTTCCAAAACTGTTCTCAATCTGCTATTATGCTCATCCACAGACTTTCCATAAATGAGAATGTCATCCTGAAAGAAGACGACTCCCGCAGTATCCTTAAAAAGATTGCCCATAAGGCGTTGAAAAATCGCAGAAGGTGACGCCAGTCCGAATGGCATCCTCAAATAACGGAAGGCACCCTCAGGAGTCACAAAAGATGTAAGGTGCCTTGAATCCTTGCTTAACACAACTTGATGGTATGCCGAAAAAATATCCAGGGTGGTAAAATACCTGGCACCCTCCAATGTAGATAGCATTTCATTAATGTTGGGTAATGGTTGTCGATCAACCCAAATACAAGCATTTAAGTCGCGCAAGTCTACGCACATCCTAAGAGACTTATCGGCCTTGCGCGCTAAAACTACGGGAGACAACCATTCTGACCACTCTATGGGTTCAATCACTCCCAAAAGACGCAATCTCTCCAGTTCATTTTTTAATTAGTTTCGCATACTAAGTGGTACTTTGCGAACCTTGTGTGCAACCGCTCTAACCCCTTCTTTCAAAACAATTTGGTGCTGAAAACCCTTGAGTTTACCCAACTTGTCACAAAAAACTTCCGGAAACTCATGCGCCCATTCACTCTCACACGAAACACTTAGAGAGTGCACAGACTCAAAATCAGGCAAAGAGGCATAATACTGCTTAGCCTCACGTCTTGACAAAACCATGTCCTCATGGTTAGGATCAAGGATCATGCCAAGCTCACCTTGTTCATGCCAACCCAACAAATTTGTACCGTCTTTGACAACATAAATAATAGAAGAAGTAGAATCACCTTTGAACTCAAGCTCACCTCTAAACTTTCCTAATACTTCCACTCTTTTGCCCCCATACGCAAACATCTTAATAAAGGACTGGGACAAAGGAATTCTCCCTAGCATGTCTAAATCTTTAACATTGACTATGGAGAAAGGAGAAGCAGAGTCCGCTAGAAATTTGATACACACACCATTCACATTAATGGAACAAATCGGGGACTTCCTTCTACGAGACCCATCCATAGAAGCTATTTCAACAACACCATCCGCATCCATGGAAGAAGCAGACAACATCAACAACTCATAATGCTCATCATCATCATCAACAACATACTGGCGTTCATCAATACTCTTCACCATGTGTGAAGACCCTCTTTGTACACTAGTGGCCTTGCACATATGTGCTAGATGACCTTTCTTCCCACACTTGAAACAAGATTGATTAATAGCAAAGCAAAATTTGAAGTTTCCCAAATGAGATCTACTACCACATCGATAACAAGATAACCCTTGCGCATCATTCTTGGGCTTGTTGGCAAGAATTGAAGAACGAGGAGAATTGGGTTGTCCTCCGCTCAGAAGTCTTAATAGCCGCTTTAGTGGTGACAGCATTGATTTCAGAAGATTCCGCTGGAACCACAACAGTCGACGCAGGAGTTAACGCAGGAGTACTCATCTCCTTCATGCAAAACTGGGAATGCTCAACTGACTTGGCCAAGGTCAATGCAGTTTCTAAGTCAGGGTCACTAGAAGATAAAAGTTTTTCACGTACTTTCCTGTCACAAGTGCGTTCAATAAGCTGATCCCTAATAATTTCATCCCTAAATTCCCTGTAGTTGCAATTAACTGCCAAAATTCTCAAAGCTGCAACAAAATCGTCAATAGACTCCCCTGGCATTTGCGCACGTTGCAAGAACTTGTGACGCTCCAAAACAATATTTCGTTTGGGACTAAATCTTTTGTCTAGAGTTTTGATAAGGGAAGCATATTCATCCAATATTTGTGCATCACCGTCATCACTTGAAACAGATATTCTTACTTCTTCAAGCGGTAAGGTTTCAAGAATGGATCTTCCTTCAGGCCCCAAATTGTACACTAATAACGCCCTCTTCTTTTTAGAGGTGAAAGTATCACCATCAATGGCTTCAATGTAGGCCTCAAACGTGGCTTTCCACTGCTTCCAGGGCATAGGAGGAGGACCAGAAGACTGCAAAAAGGGAGGTGGCGAGGCTACTTTTTCCATTTGCGTGGGTGGGTTGCTGCCACAAAACCCCAAGAAGAAAATCCAAGACAACAATATTTTCAGGAGAATAATTTTTTTTTTTTTTTAAAGTGCCTGTATTCCTCTTTTTTTTTTTTTTTAAAACAGTGCATGAATTCACAAAATTACACGAAGGAAAATACAGTGTCATATGGCCATAAGCGCATCCTAATCTGCTCAGAATGACAGAAGAATGCACGTCACAAAGCAGGATAATGCGCATCGAAATCTGCTCGCAAGTGCAGTGACAGCAGGCGTCACAATGCGCTTCCACACAGAGCGAGAGCAGAACGAGAATGGCAGCGCGCAGTAGAAGAATGACGTGCAGAGCTCGTGCGTTGGCTCGAGAGGAGCAGAGCTCGCGCTAGGCACTGAAACTGTTAACAGGGCAAAACTTTGAAAAACGAAGAAAAAGAGAAATCTTTTATGAGACTCACGGCCCAATTAGTCACACCAGTGAGGTCGTGAACGTCGTGTCACTTCTGTAACTCCACAAGCATTGTCCTGAGACTCCGACGTCACGGTTGCTTCGTCTTTTAAAATGCAAAAAGCAACTCTAAGGAGAGGAGAGGCGAAGCACTGGACCCCCGTCGCCAGTGAAAGGAAGTAACAGAGACCGTCGTGATGAAGATCTTCCTTTATTTACGTCCAGCGTCCAGCTCTCCCGGCAGCAACTGCCGTCCCGGGAATTCCATAAACACATTCCATAAGAAAGCACGAGTACAACATAGCTCCTGGTGAAAGCTCGTGACAGTAAAAGAAACAGCACATCCAGTAAAAGAAACAGCACATCCCAACAAGTCTTTATTATTGAACACAAGCAGCTTCCCCTCCCGCAGTAATGTCCTTTGGCCTTACGCGTTTCAATGGATCTTCCCATCTTCTTCAGAGGCCTCCGTGAGCAGGTAAGAGTTTGTGCGTGACCCGCTCCCCCTGCATGCTCTCTTAAATACCAATGATTGGCATCCGGTGTAGTGGATTGGTGTCACTACAACGCGGTTTTTTACAACGCATTCCGTTACATCGGAATTTTTACAATGCAGGATCCATTACATCGGATGCCATTACAACGCATGGCATTACATAGCAGATGCTATTACAACGCATGGCATTACATCGTAAGTATAGGTAAGTATATCTTTTTAAAAATAAATGTAATTAAGTTAATTTAATTAATTTAATTTAATTAATTTAATTAAAATACATTTTAAAATAGTAATTAATTTAATTTAATAAATTTAAATCTATTTGTTTAATTTAATTTTAATAAAAATTGTAATTAATTTTAATTAATTAATATAATGAAATTAATTTAATTTAAATATTTTTAAACATTATAATTAAAATAAATTAATTAAAATATTTTATTTAATTTAATTAATTTAATTAAAAAATGTAATTAATATAATATAATTAATTTAATTTAATAAATATATTTTAATTAATTTATAAATGGTAAATATAATTTAATTAGCCCTAAGCACAAACCCAACCCTGAACCCTAAAACACCCCTGTACCCCAAAACCCAAACCCTACCCTGAAACCTAAAAACACCCCTGTACCCCAAAACCCAAACCCTACCCTGAAACCTAAAAACACCCCTGTACCCCAAAACCCAAACCCTACCCTGAAACCTAAAAACACCCCTGTACCCCAAAACCCAAACCCTGCCCTGAAACCTAAAAACACCCCTGTACCCCAAAACCCAAAACCTGCCCTGAATCCTAAAAACACCCCTGTACCCCAAAACCCAAACCCTACCCTGAAACCTAAAAACACCCCTGTACCCCAAAACCCAAACCCTACCCTGAAACCTAAAAACACCCCTGTACCCCAAAACCCAAACCCTACCCTGAAACCTAAAAACACCCCTGTACCCAAAACCCAAACCCTACCCTGAAACCTAAAAACACCCCTGTACCCCAAAACCCAAACCCTACCCTGAAACCTAAAAACACCCCTGTACCCAAAACCCAAACCCTACCCTGAAACCTAAAAACACCCCTGTACCCCAAAAACCCAAACCCTACCCTGAAACCTAAAAACACCCCTGTACACCTGTACTTATTTTAAAAATTATTTTATTTAATATAATAAATAATAATTTAATAATATAAAAAAACATAAATAAATATATTTAATTATAATTAATATTAATAAAATTAAAAAAATTAAATACTTACCTATACTTACGATGTAATGCCATGCGTTGTAATAGCATCTGCTATGTAATGCCATGCGTTGTAATGGCATCCGATGTAATGGATCCTGCGTTGTAAAAGTTCCGTTGTAAAAGCCTCCCGTTGTAAAAGTTGCGATGTAACGGTGCATCACCGGTGTGCCTGATAATAAAACCATTTGCATTGCATGCTGGGTTACGTAGTCTTCATTATGCACCAATAGCACCCTCCACTGGGTTACCATGCTCACGTTTCTTTAAGGACAGTTTTAAAAGCCCATCTTGAGCTGATGCAAGTGTTGGAGACATATATATTATTATTATTATTATTATTATTATTATTATTATAATATATTATTGCTCCGGGCGCGCCACGCGACTTGCGCACGGCAAGCTGATTGGTTCTCGGGTGTCTGTAAACATTCGAAACAGTCCGCAGCGGCCGCCATCTTGTGTGTCGGTAGGATTGAGACACAAGAGGTGGCAAAAATCAAAGGGGGAAATGAGCAAAAGGGGGCAGGGTACACCCCCCCTGACCCCTTAGGTTTGATGTGGGGGCCATAAAAGGGTCCCGCGGGTAAAAAAAAAAAGAATTTTGTTTCCGATTTTTTCGCGGGGGGAGCGCCCGGTACGCGCACCGGGGAGCGTACCATGGAGATAAAAAATGACAGACTTTTAAAAAAAAAATAGCATTTTTTTATAAATTGGAGGTAGTTCTGAAAAGAACTTTTTTTTTGTTTTTGTTGTTTTATATTTTTTTAGACTTTTTAAAACGATTTTATATTTTTTTGGGATTTTTTTCAGGGGAAAAACAAAAACAGGGATTCCAAAACTGCTCAACAGGAGCAAAAAAAATTAAAACTTTAGGGACTGGCAGGGCAGCGGTGTTCCTGTTTCTTTATGGCAATGAGTTCAACACTCTGCTCCCCATAGCAGAGCAGTTCGTCAGACTGCGTGCACAGAAATTTGATGCCTGCAAACACCGGCTGTATGTTAGGGACCATACTTCCACGGGGTGGTCCCGAAGGTGTTGCTCCACCAGTGGAGGTGCTGCCGCCATCTGTGGGTAAATTCCGTGCCAGCTCCCTGACACTCTCCCTGGCAAAGTTGTTTGGGTGTCTTCTTTTGACATGCCTGATTAAATTGGCATTTCCGAAGCTATATTTTTTTAGAGGATTGCCTCTGGATAAAGTACTGCCACATATTTTGCAGGTTACTTTTGCAGCATTGACTTTTTTTTGTCCTTCAGGGATGTCATAGAATTTCCAGATGAAATGGTTCTTTTTCTTCTGGTGAGGAGGGTCCTCATGCAAAAATTCGTCGGAATCACTGCTGGATGACTCCCTTGTAGCCATTGCTGTAGATCAGGAAAGAAGGAGATGAAGACAGTACACAGAACAGCTCTTGCTCTCTCCAAGTACAAAGCAATAGTGAGAGAAATGGGTGGGTTTCTCATAATTTGGAAAAAAAAAGTTCTGAACCAATGAAAAGTGTTATTTTAAAGTCACATGGCTTGACGCGCTTACGCTACGCGCCCTGGGGCGTGTATCGTAAGCGCATCGGGGCGCTTATGTTGCGCGATCGTATGCGCTTCTGGGTGCGCTTACGCCGTGCGTCATAAGACGCATCTCGCGGCTATGCGATACGTGTCTTATGACGCAAGGCGTGGTGGCTACACGATACGTCACAATGTTGTTTTCGTTCGCGGCAATAGCGCTATCGGGACGCTCACCTGTACGCGCTCCGGGGCGTGCGGTAACATTGCGCTTAACCATGCGTTCACCGGTACGCGCCCCGGGAGCACCCCGGGGTGAAAAAAATAAAATAACATTTAAAAAAAGGACATAATTATACAATATAAACTTCGCTTTAAAATTTATTATTTTTTATAACTATAAAGATTTGCTATTAAAAAACCATTGAAATTCACTGAAAAAACCATAGGTTTCACAGCAGTTATAGTTAGGAATTAGCATTTAAAAAACCTATGAAATTCACTGAAAAAACCATAGGTTTCACACCAGTTATAGTTAGAAATGTCATGAGTGATGTAATATGTGAAGTCATCAGCAGTGCATTGCACGCGCAAGTTATAGTGAGTCCAACTAACTATAACGTGGGAATTTCAATGGTTTTATGCGAGTAAAACTTCCAGCTAACTATAACTGGTGTAAAACCTATGGTTTTTTCAGTGAATTTAATAGGTTTTTTAAATGCTAATTCCTAACTATAACTGGTGTGAAACCTATGGTTTTTTCAGAGAATTTAATAGGTTTTTTAAATGCTAATTCCTAACTATAACTGGTGTGAAACCTATAGTTTTTTCAGTGAATTTCATAGGTTTTTTTAATGCTAATTCCTAACTATAACTGGTGTGAAACCTATGGTTTTTTTCAGTGAATATATATATATATATATATATATATATATATATGTGTGTGTACACTTTCTCTCGTAAATTCCAAAACATCCGCACCAACAACTTTCATCAACATACAGCCAGCAACCGGTTTACCAAGAAATCAGTGAATCGGAAGTGAGTTCCAGAGCTGAGTCGGACCCAGATGCAGATGGAAGCACAAGTCGTTCAGGAAGGATACCAACGCCAGTCGACGAGTTTGGTTTTTTACGCATAGAACGGCTGCAGAGCCTGCGACCAAGATCCCCAAGGCAAGACCAAGTCCAGAAGAAAAACGAATCAGAAAAAGCAGAAGGAGGAAAAACAGACGTTGGAGGAGATATGGCACAAAGAACAAACCAACATACAGGAGGAACAGATGGGGATAACAAACGTAACAGAGACAACAAACACAGTAATACATCTAACAAATATGGCGCTAACAGATGAGGAGGAATAAACGCTTGCCCTAGGACTAACCTTTTGCAGGGAGACAAACTTTGATCAATCAATCAATCAATCAATCAATCAGGCATTTGTAAAGCGCGCTGCATACCTGTGAGGGTCTCACGGCGCTGGGGGGGCTGCTACTGATCGAAGAGCCAGGTCTTGAGAAGTCTTCTGAAGGCCAGTAGGTCTTGGGTCTGTCGAAGGCTGGCAGGGAGATCGTTCCAGGTCTTGGCGGCGAGGTAGGAGAAGGATCTGCTGCCGGCAGTGGTTTTCCAGATACGGGGAACTGTGGCGAGGGCGCGGGTGGCAGAGCGGAGGTTGCAGGTGGGGGTGTGGAAGCTGAGTCGGTTGTTGAGGTATGATAGTCCGGTGTTGTGTAGCGCTTTGTGTGCGTGGATGAGGAGTTTGAAGGTGATCCTCTTGTTGACTGGGAGCCAGTGCAGGCCTCTCAGGTGGGGTGCGATGTGGCTGCGCCGGGGGACATCAAGGATCAGTCGTGCTGAGGTGTTCTGGATTCGTTATAGTCGTCTCAGGAGCTTGGCTGTTGTTCCTGAGTAGAGGGCGTTTCCGTAGTCGAGTCTGTTGGTGATGAGGGTCTGGGTGACGTTTTTTCTCGTGTCGGGAGGGATCCACTTGAAAATCCTGCGGAGCATTCGGAGGGTGTTGAAGCAGGACGCGGAGACGGCGTTGACTTGCTTGGTCATGGAGAGGGGGAGTCGAGGATCAAACCCAGGATGCGTGCGTGGTCGGTGGTTTCCGGGGGTGTGCCTAGCGATGTGGGACACCAGGAGTCGTCCCAGGCTGATGGGGTGGGTCCGAGGATGAGGACCTCCGTTTTGTCTGAATTCAGCTTCAGTCTGCTGTCCTTCATTCAGTCGGCGACGGCCTTCATTCCTCTGTGGAGGTTGGCTTTGGCGGTGTTGGGGTCTTCGGTGAGGGATATGATCAACTGGGTGTCGTCGGTGTAGGAGATGATGTTGAGGCTGTGTTGTCATGCAACGTGAGCGAGTGGAGCCCTGTAGATATTGAACAGCGTCGGGCTGAGGGAGGATCCCTGTGGGACGCCGCAGATGATCTTGGTGTTTCTTGATCAGAAGGGAGGGAGGCAGACGGTCTGGGTTCTGCCGGAGAAGAAGGATGTGGTCCAGGCCAGGGCCTTCTTTTGAATTCCGGCATCGTGGAGGCGCACTGATAGGGTGCGGTGGCAGACCGTGTCGAAGGCGGCTGATAGGTCCAGGAGGATGAGGGCGGCTGTTTCTCCTTTGTCCATCAGGATCCTGATGTCGTCGGTGGCGGCGATGAGGGCAGTCTCGGTGCTGTGGTTGCTGCGGAAGCCAGATTGGGATGGGTCCAGGACGTTGTTGTCTTTGAGGTAACGGGTCAGCTGTTTGTTGACAATCTTCTCTGTCACTTTTGCCGGGAACGGGAGCAGGGAGATGGGCCGGAAGTTCTTGAGGTCCTTGGGTTTCTTCAGAAGGGCGTTGATCTCGGCGTGCTTCCAGCTTGCCGGTAAGGTTGCTGTCTCGAAGGAGCTGTTGATTGTTTTCCGGAGGTGGGGTGCGATGGTTGTGCTGGCTTTGTTGAAGACATGGTGAGGGCAGGGTCGGATGGGGAGCCGGAGTGGATGGAGTTCCTGGTTTTGATGGTGTCTTCGTCGCTGACATTGGTCCAGGCGGTCAGGCGGCTGGTGCGGGTGGTGGTCGCGGGGGTGGTGGAGTCGGTGGTGGGTGTGGGGGTGTCGGAGTTGAAGCTGTCATGG
Organism: Lissotriton helveticus; assembly: GCF_964261635.1. Lineage (NCBI taxonomy): Eukaryota > Metazoa > Chordata > Amphibia > Caudata > Salamandridae > Lissotriton > Lissotriton helveticus. Next base: position 2,092,912,455 of record NC_136065.1, on the reverse strand, counting down.
ATGTCGGTGATCTTGCGATGGAAGAAGGTGGCCAGGGAGTCACACAGGTCTTGTGATGGTGGGATGTTGTTGGTGTTGGAGCTGGGGTTGGAGAGTTCTTTCAAGATGCTGAAGAGATCTTTGGTGTTGTGTGCTTTGTTGTCTAACCGGTACTTGAAGGTGGTCCTCTTGGCGGTCCTGATGAGTTGGTGGTGTCTGCGGGTGGCACTTTTGAGGGCTGTGTGGCTGTCTGGTGTTCGGTCGTGGAGCCATTTCTTCTCCAGCTTCCGACAGGTGCGCTTGGAGGTTCGGTGGTCTTCGGTGAACCAGGCGCCTTTCATGTTAGTGTGGTTAGTAGTGGAGGTCTTGAGAGGGGCGATGGTGTTGGCGCAGTCATTGATCCACTGTTTGAGGTTGGTCACGGCGGTGTCTGGGTCGGTGGGGTCGGCGGGTGGTCTCAGTGCAAGGGTGGAAGTCAATTGGTCATTGGTGACCTTGCCCCAGCAGCGGCGTGGTAGCTGTTGGGTGCGGTGGTGTGTGGTGGGTTTCCTGAAGGTGAAGTGGACGCATCTGTGGTCGGTCCAGTGGGGTTCGTGGTGTGGTTGAAGGAGATGTGGGGGCTTGTGGAGAAGATGGGATCCAGTGTGTGTCCAGCGGCATGGGTGGGTGTCGTTACGAATTGTTTGAGTCCGAGGTTGGCGAGGTTGTCGAGCTGGGCGGTGGAGTTGGCGCCATTGTTGTTCTCGAGGTGGAAGTTCAGGTCCCCGAGGAGGATGTAGTCTGTGGAGGCGAGGGCGTGGGTGCTGACGAGGTCGGTGATGGTGTCGCAGAACTGTGGTCTTGGTCCGGGTAGTCGGTAGACGAGGGTCCCTCTGAGGGTGGTGTTGGGGTCGGTGTGGATCTGGAAGTGCATGCGCTCGGCAGTGGTGAGGGTGTCGTCGGTGTTGGTTGAGACTCTGAGGGTGCCCTTGTGGATGATGGCGATTCCCCCTCCAATTCCGTTGGTGCGGTCTCTGTGGGAGATCTTGTAGCCCTGTGGGATGGCTATGGCGATGTCTGGTGCTGAGGTGGCGTTCAGCCAGGTCTCCGTCAGGAAGGCGACATCGGGAGCGGTGGAGTCTAGGAGGTCCCAGAGTTCGATGGCGTGCTTGTGAGCGGAGCGGGTGTTGAGGAGGATGCAGCGGAGGTGGTTGGGTTCGCTGGGTGCTGGTCTGTAGGGCTGGATGCTGGTGTATCTGCAGTTCTGGCAGGCGAAGGGCCCTTGGGTGCGCCTCGGGGTGGCCTGGTAGCAGGGGTGGTCTCGTCCGGTGTTGATTGCATGGAGGGTGCTGGAGTCGTAGTGCAGTGTGGTGTTGCGGGGGGGGGGAGGCGCGGGGTCCAGGGGTTCTGGTGATGGGCGCGGTCCAGGCACGGATGGGCACAGACGGGCTTGCCTTTGGCGTGCCAACGGCGCGCCCGCTGCACGCGTCCGCTGCGCTACCGTGCGTCGCCCTCCATAAGAGCGAAGTGGGAGGTAGGAGCAGCTGGGAGGTGGGAGAGGGGCAGCCAATGCGCAAGGGCACGGAGCACAGAAGGAAAAAGGGGGCGGCCGCAGGGGAGCAGCGGCGGGAAAAGGGGAGCGGGGGGGGCACAGAGGGCAAGAGCGCAGAGGAAAGGCAATCAGAGGAACAAATAAAGCAAAATAACAGTCAGGTATGGGGGAAAAACAGAGCAACAATACAATGACAACGAAACAGGTACCAGGGGCACACCAGCGGTGAACCAGCGGCGGGAGTAGCAGTGGGGCAGTCACGGGCTACCAGGAGGAGCCGTGCGGCGTGGGGAGTGACCAGAGGGCAGGTCACACTCACTGCTGCGTGGGGCCCTCCATAAGAGGCCAAGTGGGAGGGAGGAGCAGCTGGGAGGCGGGAGCGGGGCGGCAAATGCGCGAGGGCACGGGGCACAGGGGGCACAGAAGGAAAAAGGGGACGGGCCGCAGGGGAGCAGTGGCGGGGAGCGGGGGGGCACAGAGGGCAATGGCGCAGAGGAACGGCAATCAGAGGAGCAAATAAAGCAAAATAACAGTCAGGTATGGGGGAAAAAAGTGCAACAATACAATGACAACGAAACAGGTGCCAGGGGAAAACCAGCGGCGAACCAGCGGGGACCCTCGCAAGGAGCAGCAGTGGGGCAGTCACGGGCAACCAGGAGGAGCCGTGCGGCGTGGGGAGTGACCAGAGGTCAGGTCACACTCACTGCCACGTGGCACCCTGCATAAGAGGCCAAGTGGGAGGGAGGAGCAGCTGGGAGGTGGTAGCGGGGCGGCCAATGGGCGAGGGCACGGGGCACAGAAGTAAAAAGGGGGCGGGGCTGCAGGGGAGCAGCGGCAGGGAGCGGGGAGGGCACAGAGGGCAAGGGCGCAGAGGAACGGCAATCAGAGGAAATGAAATGAAATGAAATAAAGTATTTATAGAGCGCACGGTGGCCAAACGGCTTCCTGGCGCTGAGAGCTCTACTGAACAGAATAGACAGGGCCAAGGAATTTAGCAGGGGTAGGCCTGGGCAAACAAGAATGTTTTAAGCGCTTTGCGGAAGTGTGAAAAAATAGGGATAGAGCGCATGGAAAGAGGGAGGGAATTCCAGAACCGGGGGGCAAGGACAGAGAATCTGGTTCCACCAGTGCGGGATTTGCGAAAACGGGGAATAGTGAGGAGGGCAGAGGAGGACGAACGGAGGGTATAAAGCAAAATAACAGTCAGGTATGGAGAAAAAAACAGAGCAACAACACAATGACAACGAAACAGGTACCAGGGGCACACCAGCGGCGAACCAGCGGCGGACCCTCGGCATCAGCAGCAGTGGGGCAGTCACAGGCAACCAGGAGGAGCCGTGCGGTGTGGGGAGTGACCAGAGACCCAGACCAGAATAGACCTATACCAGTTCATGCGCAAACTGAAATTACGTAAGCATTTCTTTAACTTGAAAGCCAGGAAATCTGGGGAATGGAGGAACAAGCAACTATGGGGACCTCAAGTTCTCTGAGCGTATCAGACATTACTTTTTTAAAGGATATGACAGAATTGGTAAGTGGGAACGAAATAGGCAAATTAACTACCAGCCAAACAGCGGTGGAATCAGATCTCATCATCTGTGCCACATTAAGAACGCCATTCCGGCCCAAATCAGTCTTCACCCCATTAATGCCTAAGGACAATATTGACATTTTTGCGGATAAAGTAATTCAAGACTTGAAAACACTAGCTATAACAAGCAGCAATGAGTTCAACAAAAATGAACACAAACAAAGGGTCAAGTACTCAGAGGTCATAGAGAAAATCAAACAACACCCAGACATTGTGGTGCAATGCTCTGATAAAGGGGGCAATGTGGTACTCTGGCCACTAGAAATGTACACCAAAGAGGCCATGTCACAACTACAAGACAAGGATTGCTACATACGAGCTAGTACTACCAACATCATCAACATAAAAGAAAGATACCATACTTGTCTATATGAATGGAGGGGGAAAGGCCTGATTACAAAACAAGAAATGGACTTCTTGAAAAATATCTATCCTGTAACACCACAACTTTACCTAATCCCCCAAGTCCACAAAAATGTTGATTGTCCCCCTGGCAGACCAATTATTTTTTTTTGAAATATATTTTTATTGCAGAATCAGGAATAAACATATCCAACAGGCCGACCTAGACACCAACGGCACTCAGCATACAATGCGATAGTAACACAATACACAGCCGATTAGCCCACATCCCGGAGGCTGGGCGGCGCTTCAATGAGTCAGTGCACTGGAGGTACCTCGGTGCGTGCCCCATCCGGGGCACAGGTCAAGTGTAGCACCTCGTTTCTGCTTTTACCCCAAAACAACCAACCCACCCTCTCCATCTATTCCTTGGCCACTCCAGTGTCAAGTCACTGAAACATCACGATTACCTTCCTGGGCCATCCGGTTCCGGGAGGTTGCCGCTAGCCGGCAAACCACCCCCTCCTACGATTCCCTCCCAGTTCCCTCCCCCTCAACTGCTGCTAATGCGGGTTCCACCATCCCCTTCCTGCTCTAAGGTGACAACTATCAGGAAATTTCGACAAGCAAGTAGTCACAGGGAATCCCAGCCTATTACTGATCAGTTTCTTCGCCTTCAGTTAGGTAATCCCTTAACGCTTGCACCACCAGCTTCCAGGACCGTGCCAGTTCCAAACTCTTCTCGTGACCAGTTCTAGTCACCTGGCGCATTCGTAACACACTCTCACAGCCCGACCACTTCACCAGTTCATTCCTCCACCTCCGTACAGACGGCCCCTCTTTGGACTTCCAATGCCAAGTGATTTCACGCTGTGCCAGTATCAATCCCAGCCCAATGAATTTGCTAGTTACCTTGGTCTTTTTGGTGTGCGGGAACCATAGAAGCAGGCAAGCGGCCATGTCAAAATCTACCTCCCGATCCGTAACAGCATTCAAGAGGTCCCCTACCTCAGACCAGTAGTCCCCCAATTTCGAACACCCCCACAGCATGTGGTCCAGATCCACCTCAGGTTCTAGACATCGTGGGCACATGGCATCAAGCACCTGGAAGTGTCGGCGCAACCTCTCCGGGGTCAAATATGCCCTATGGAGCACAAAGAAATGCACCTGTTGGAATCTCGCATTCCTCGTCCCTTTCCAGGCCCTGTGTAGCACCTGACCCCATACGGAGTCCGGGATTTGTTTACCGACGCTGGTCTCCCAACGCGACTTCAGCTCAGCTAAAGGGGCCAGACCTTCATTCAACATCCTATTGTGAAGACAGGTCACCGCCTTGACGGTGCCCGCTGCCATCACCACATATTGGCACACCATTGTCACCTCCGGTTCGGCCAATCCACCCCCCCAATGCCTCTGTAGCCGCGACAACCGCCGCATGCAACAGGAAGGTACCACTCGGCAGGCCGAATTGCTCTTGTAAGGTCTGGAATGGGGCCATTGTCCCGTCCACATAGAGGTCTCCTACCATCTGCAAACCCAGGTCCTCCCACTCTAGCAATTGGGACCAATCACCACCGTGCGGTAAGGCAGTTAGCATCCCCAGCGGAATCTCCGGTGCGTATGGCCGGCGCTTCCCAGCCCTCCTCAGATTCCTGTTCCAACACAATCTAAATGTCCTCTCCTCCATCGTGAGGTCCCTACTAGCCAGTCTCTGTTGCATCACGATAGACGACAAGACATGTCTCTGAATGCCGATCCCCCGGCCATCTTCAGGCCCCCTGAATTCTCTGGCCACGTTCTGCGTCAGGACCTGGAGCTGCGCTGCCAGATAGTATAACTCATAGTCGGGGACAGCCATCCCTCCCTCACATTTGGGTCGCATCAAGGTGGCCAATGCCACCCGTCTGCGACTGTGGCCCCAGAGAAAGCCAGTCACCAACGTCTTCAGCTCTCGAAAGATACCCTGCGGGATCCACACCGGCAACGTTCGAAAATAATAAAGGAGCCTCGGGAGTGCCACCATTTTCAACAGTGCCACACGGCCCAGTACCGATAGCGGGAGAGAAGCCCAGAAGTCCATACTGCCTCTCAGCGCTCGAATACAGCGCCCCACATTCCCCTCAAGGAGGTCTGCCGCGTCGTGGTATATGCGCACTCCTAGGTAGACAAAACAAGAGGGTTCCCACACTACTGGCCTCGTGAGCTGCGGGCAGAGCGTGGTCTTCCGCAACGGAAACACACAAGTCTTAGTCCAGTTCACTCTGAGGCCTGAAAGCCTCCCGAACCTGCCCAACATGTCCACCGCGCCTTCCAGAGCCCTTCCAGAGTCCGCCAGGTATAGTAACAAGTCGTCGGCATACAACGAAATATAATGCGAGTCAAGCCCCTGTGCAATCCCGTCGAAAACAACTCCCGTTCTCGCCTGCGCCGCTAGCGGTTCCATTGCGAGGGCAAAGAGCAGAGGGGACAGCGAGCAGCCTTGCCTCGTGCACCCAACAGACCGGATAAACCGAGGAGACCAAGGTCCCCAGCCGCACCCGCGCCTTAGCCGAAGCATAGAGCACTCTCGTCCAGCCCCGGAACCCCTCCCCAACCCCGAACTTCAACAGCACACCATCTAGGAAATCCCATTCTAAGCTATCAAACGCCTTTTCAATATCAACCGTCAGCACTACTGGGCCTGGTTCCGCCGTGGCAGCACTATCGATGACCCCAATCAGCCGACGGATATTCATCGAAGTGCTCCTAGAGGGGATGAATCCCGCTTGATCCCTATGCACTAAAGAGGACATCAGTGGTAAGAGCCTGGTGGCTAGGATTCGGCTCAAAATCTTGTAATCTACAGTTAGCATAGACAACGGATGAAAAGAAGAGACATCCAAAGCATCCTTGCCCGGCTTCAGCAGGGGCACAACCAGCGCCTCCGTCATAGAGTCAGGCAACCGCCCCAACTGTTTCGCCTCCGCATACACAACCTGCAGTCTGGGCACCAACACTTCCATAAATTTAGCGTAGAACTCGATCGGCAATCCATCCACCCCCGGGGTTTTGTTCCGCGCCATATGACTGATCGCCCCTCGTATTTCCGCTAGGGTGACGGGGCCCCCCAGGTCCCGGGCTTCCTCCTCATCCAATACCGGCAAAGGGATCTGATCTAAGTAATTACCAATGTCCGTGGCCTCCACTTCGAGGTGGCTGGCATACAGGCCCGTGTAGTAGGACTGAAAGCGCCCCAGGACCGCTGACTGCGAATAAACCACCTCCCCATCCTCCTGTCGCACACTCATAACCGGACATCCTCTAGGGTTCGGATCAGCCAACTTCGCAAGGAGCGTGCCCACTTTATCTCGCTCCTCATGCACTTTCACCGCATACAACTTATAATCATAGCACCGCAATCTCTCCGTCTCAGTTGCTACCGCCTCCTTAGCACGCAACAAGCTGTCTTGCAGCTCCGGCTTCTCGGGTCGCTGCTGTTCCACCTCTCTCAGCACTTCCTCCGCATTTGCGAGGTCATTCAGCACCGTCCCTCTCACAGTCAGAAACCGTCCCATACATACCCCCCTCACCACCACTTTCATCGCATCCCATTCATTCGCTCTAGTCGCTGTTGATCCAGCATTGACCGTGAAGTAGTCGTCTATGCCCTGTCGGACCGTGTCACAGAACGCCGGGTCATCCAGCGTCTCCGGACGGAGTCTCCACGTGGGGACCGCCGATCTCGCCCGCTGCCATTGCACAGAAATCAGCAGTGGGTTATGGTCCGAGATGGTCCTAGACAAATACTCAGAGTGAATCACCACATTCGCCAGAGACTCGCAACACAGCACCGAATCCAATCTAACATGCAGATCATGCAGTGCTGAGAAGTAGGAGTAATCTCGAGTTTCGGGGTGCTGCGCCCTCCATACATCCACCAAGCCCCACCTCTCCTGCCAGTCCCGCCTATGGGTCGCAAGTCTGCGCACTGGGGAGTCTACCAAAGGCGGGTGTGACCTGTCCAACAGCACATCTGAAATGGAGTTAAAATCCCCCGCCAGCAATATAGGGCCCGTGTGAGAAGTTGGCCTGATGTGCAGTGTTCACTATTCTAGTGATCACTATATATCAGTCCAAACAACCCTTATTGATGATTGGTTGTAAGTCAACCTTATAGACCAGCTATCCTAGTAGCATGGATACGAGCAGTCTAAGGCTAAGACTCTAGAGGGCGTGTTAAGCCAGCTGTTTTACCATCACATTACCCCTTGAACACCCAGTGAAAGGACACCACACAAGTGTTATGAAAATAAACAATGTATTTATTAGAATCACAACAACCCTGTACTCTTTATGAGGACAGGGTGCTAAGCACACAACAAAACTCTTACGAAAATACTTTTAAGTTAGCACGTTACACAAATGCCCGAGGGGCACGAAAAACCATATACGCTAAAAGTGGAATGCGAATTACTAGCAGGTAAGTAACAGTTCTAATAGGCTTTGGAATCGCTAGGACTGGACTAGGGAATCGTTAGATTACTACTAGGAGGCCTAGGGGACTCGGGTGCAGAGTGTGCACTCTCACGCGGGATGCGGGACAAAGTCTATGGAAGCTAGAACTCACAAAGTTAGTGTTCACGGGCGAACCCGACCTGGTAGGAAGAAAATGACAGTGGATCCTGACCCTTGGATAGTGAGGCTATGCTGGGACACCGGAGTGCCGAAGTTACCTAGCCCAGGGGCTGCAGCTGCATAGGTCTGAAAAGACGTCGGGGATCTCGTTGCCGGACCGGGAGCCTGGAAGGAAGAAGTTGCTGGCAGGCGACCAGTGAAGGAAAGTTCGATGGATCCAAGCCTGGATCAAGGAAGAAGAAACCTGAAAGCAGAGGGGACCAAGTTCTTGAATCACTAGCCAGTGATTAAGTGGGCACCAGGATGGCACCGGGCGAAGTCACCGCAGTCAGGTGAGTGGGCACTGCTGGGCTCTGCAGTCTCTCGGACCAGGAGGCGTTGTCGGCGACCAGGATGGAGGTGCGAGCTGTCCCACGAAGGATGAAGTCGTTGGCGTCGAAGTTACCCAGGATTGGGCAACAAGCCTTGGCTAATTCAAGCCCACGCGGTGGACTCAAAATGGCGTCTTGAGTGGACCAGGAGGGTCCGGGGTGCTCCTCTTCTGGAAGGGAGCAAGGGCCAGTCTGGAGCAACCAGACCAGCAGCAGAAATGTCGTCGGGCGTCGTCAGGAAGGCCACAAGCCAGCGGGCTAGTAGCCAAACAACGCGGTGAGCAGTAAAAAGCAGAAGGGCCCCACGCAGATCGTGGAGATGCTGGGGGGCTGCTCTTCGGTGCTGGAGCTGCTCAGGGTGGGGGCTTCTCGGACCCCAAAGCACTCACCAGGAAATTACTCGGTGGGCTTGCTGTGCAGAAGTCGTGCAGTCTTGGCGATGGCCGGTCCCTCGAGGTCTCGTCGCACCCACGGTTCTCAGCTGGGCTGTAGAGGTGGGTAGAGGTCAGAGGTGCCAGGGAAGCCGGGTCTCGTCGAGCTGGGCAGTCGGATTCCGGAGGAAGGACGTGCAGCAGACCGCAGTGTTCTTAGATGGTGCCTGCGGATGCAGGGTGACTACTCCTTAGCCACAAGGGAGAATCTTGAGGAAGAAATCGTGAAGTCCTTTCGTGGAAAGTGGTATCTTGATTCCAAAGATGATCTGATTTGGAAGGGGGCCAGTCTCTACCTTTATCTGGGAAAAAGGGGCTGGCACGCGACTAGGTCCTGCCCTATGGGTGGGACCAGGAGGGGGGTGGTTACACCCACTTCCTTGGCGGGCTTTTCCCCAGCACAGGGTCTGGAGTGACCCTGGAACTGGTTCCAGCCAGCCTATGCACAGTGAGCACCGGGGTGCCACTTGCAGTCACCTTCCTCTAAAGCCCTGCCTACCTACAATACACAAAACCCTGTCTGGGACGGTGCTGGCACCGCCCCTGGCAGGAAACCCTTTGTCCTTGCCTCCTGCTCTGGGAGGACTCCCAGCAGCAGGAGGGCAGACTTGTGTCTCGGTGGCAGCATCCATTTTGTGGATGCTAAGGCTCTGTCTGACTTTAACCGGGGTTAGGGGTTACATACATGTCGTGTCCCTCTAGAAGGGTGGAATGCTAACCCCGTCGCCAGAATTGGCGAGGGGTTAGTATTCCAATTCGTATGACACCTTACTCGACATGTTTTGATAAAGCGATACCAGAGTTGGCACATAACCGCGAGGATTATAATGCACTTAAGAGTATATGGTATGCGATATCATGGAAACGGCTAAGGGATGGATCCCGAAAGCCGCAGACAGGCTCAGCTCATGCTAGAGCACCATCTCACACGATTCCAAGCACTCTGCCTTCAGGATTGTTAAGGCCTGCCATAGGAGTGACTGATAGGAGATCTGTGTGTCCATTTTAGGGTTAGATATAGGGATACTATATCTAAAGCAAAGGGTGATTACACCACCTTGCCCCAGCTGTCAAGCAGCCAGTTGTGTCAGATTTGGATGGCCAGCCAGGGGTGGCATAATACATGCTGCAGCCCCTGGTAGGCCCTGGGTACACCTATGCCCTGGGTACCTAAGGTACACTGTACAGGGACTGGTAAGGTGACTCAGTATCCAATTTAGATATGTACCTAAGGTACATGGAATCCATTTTACAGAGAGAGCAGTGGGCCTGAGGTCCTGAATAGCAGGGCCTCAGGTCAACTAAGTCAGAAAACCAGCAAAACACCAGGCAAAAAGTTGGGGGCAACCATAGTCAGGGGTCAACCTTCCTACATAACCCCCCCCCAAACGAAAGGAGATAAGGCTATCCTTGTCCAGGTAAGCCTATATTGCCTAAGTGGCCATTTAAGGAAGTACCAGCACTGGCATGGTTACCCCCTATGTCATGGTCCACTAAGCAATCCCTCACCCTAAGGGTGTCTGAGGGTCTCCACCATAGGGAATCTCTACCCGTGGTGTGTTTTGTCAAAGAAAAAGGCTGGTGCTGAAATGGAGTACTGAAGTGAGGCTCCACTAATTTTGGGCTCAGCTTCCTCCAATCATTTTCCACCATATAGGCCTTTCTTTCCAAGACTGAGTTGTTTTGGGCTCTCAGGGTCAACCTCTGGCTACCTACAGCTGGAGGTTGGGTCCCTCTGTTTGGCTTACTGGAGGGACAGGTCAGGTCTGGGGCCCTCAGGTCCCAAGTTTGGCTGTGCCCAACAGTGTCCATCTGTGGGAGGTCCCTAACTAATTTTAAGGGGGATCCCTCAGGAGTATGTTTTATTTTCACTTGGCTAGGACTACTAGCTTCAGTGCCCTTAATCTGCTGATTGGGAAATTCTTTTGGACAGGGGGCCCTTTGGGGTCCAACACTGGCCTCCCTGACCTCTACAGCCCTGGGCTGACTGAGGCAGGGTAGAGAGGGGCAGGTTACCTGCTCCAGACTGGGTCCCACCTTGGAAGGGTCCACTGACATCAGGGGTTCTGCCAGGCTAGGCCTGACTACCTCTGTGGCAGTTTCTTCACAAGGGGTCAGATCAGTTCCCTGAGGAGGCTGATCCTTTCCTAAAGTCTGGTGGGAGGGAGATTTCTCTTCCTCCTCAATACTCTCTGTCTGAGTGGAGTGATCCATAGTTTCAGGCTTCACAACACTGTCATCTGTCTGAGTTTGAGCTGTGGCCATCACAACTCTCCCAACCTTTTCAGGAGGGGGCTCAGTTTGGGTGTGGGCTGTTACCATGACAGCCTTGACAACCTGTTCTGGGAAGGAAGTTGTCTGAGATGGGGTTGTGACTGGCACAACCCTCCTGACCTGTTCAGGGAGGACATCTTGGACTGGGGCTGTGGCTACCACTGCCCCACTAACCTTACCATGGGTGTTCACCATTCTAGAATGGGTCTCTTGCTCTACTTCAGCCCAGGCTGAGAGCTCTAAATCATTCCCCAGTAGGCAATCTACAGGCAAGTTTGGTGACACTGCCACTCTCTTGTGGCCAGTGACACCTCCCCAGCTGAGATTGACCACTGCCATGGGATGATTTCTCTGTACTCCATCAATATTGGTCACCTGGTATGTGGCACCAGGTAAAAGTTGCCTGGAGGGGACTAGACTCTCAGTCACCATAGTGATGCTAGCCCCTGTATCTCTATAGGCCTCAACTTTTATACCATTGATGAGGGGCTCCTGTCTGTACTTGCCCAAAGTGTTGGGACAAGTTGTGAAGTTGGCAAACCCCATGCCAGTCTCACAGACAAGAGTATCTAAGTCAGGGGACCTGGTTAGGCCAGAGTCCCCAGGAACTCCCAAAGTAAATGCACCCAAATTCTTGGGGGCACTCCCACCACCTGGGGGATTACTACTAGTAGTAACAGGAGGTTTGGGAATGTTACTTGGGGGTATGTTTTCCTTATTGTTATTCTTTGGGCAACTGCTGTCAGTTTTTAAATGACCCACCTGTTTACAGGGATAACAATAAGGTTTCTTCTGGTTATTGGAAGGATTCTGGGACCCACCCCCCTCAGAGGATTTTTGGGGCCCTGATGTGGTTTGATCTGGAGATTTATTCCCACCCTTCTCTTGAGGCTTGGTTGATTCCTTTTTCTGGTCACCACCTTGGTTCTTGGGCCTAATCCTGGTTCTGACCCATTTGTCTGCCCTCTTACCCAATTCTTGTGGAGAGGTCAGATCAGAGTCTACCAGGTGCTGGTGTAATAACTGGTTCTGACAATTATTTAAGACTTGCTCTCTCATAATTAGATTATACAATCCCTTGAAATCAGTAACCTTACTACCCAGTAGCCAGCCTTCCAAAGCCTTAGTGGCACAATCAACAAAGTCTGACCAGTCCTGAGACTGAGTTTTCTGGGTGTCTCTGAACAGCAACCTGTACTGCTCAGTGGTTAAACCAAACCCATCAACCAGTGCATTTTTCAGGACCTGGTAATTGTTAGCATCCTCAACTCTAGTAGTGAGGAGCTTATCTCTACCTTTGCCATCAAAGGAGAGCCACAGTATAGCTGCCCACTGACTCTGGGGAATGCACTGCACAGTGCAGGCCCTCTCCAGAGCAGCCATCCACTTCTGGATGTCATCCCCTTGCTTAAAGGGGGGCACTATTTTAGTCAGGTGTTTAGTGTCTAAACCCTTCTCTCTATCTCTTGGGAGATTGCTGCCACCAGTGGGAGCTAGCCCACTCATCTGCTGCTCTCTTGCCAGGGCAAGCTTCTCTTTGGCCAGGGCAATTTCTTCCCTTTCAATCCTCAGTTCAGCTTGTCTCATCCTAGCTTCATGCTCCTTTCTCTGAGGGGAAGTAAATCTCCTCTGTGGAGGATTCCTTCTCCCCTGAGAAGAGGCATTAGAGTGCAGAGATCTATTGGAGTCCCTAGAAAGAGATCTATCTCTCCTAACTCCAAGGTTAGGCCCACTTCGGGTTAGTACTGGGGGGCCCCCAGATCCTAGCCCAAGTAAGTCTAAGTTGGTCCTAGTTAGCCTTCTGACTACCTCAAGACCTTTGTCTACCTCATCCCCAGAGAGTACCTCCTGATCCTCCTCCTCAACTGCTGAATCAGTGTTGGGGAGGTCTGGATCCCCAGAGGTTCCCTCTAAGGCTGGCATGCTCTCATGTAACTGAGAGAGCTTTCTGGCATCATATGTCTCTAAGAGACCTATCAGAAAGGGAAGGGTGGGGTTAGACCCCTGCTTCAGTTTCCTGGAGACACAGAGTTGCCTCATCTCCTGAAAATTGAGAGCTGCATATCTTGAAGTGACCTGTGGAGGGTCAAAGCTGACCAGGGGAGTCTCAGTAGAGTCCCCCTGAGTCGACATGCTTTTCTAGTGAGGTGTAAGTGGTGCACTTACCTACACTATATGTTTGCCTACTGATCCCTTGCTAGAGTTGTAGTTTAGGGTGTGCTAGGCCCTAGGAGCTACAACAGCTGGTTCAGTAGAACTCAGAGTATTCTAAGCTAAGTTATATGTACCTTTAGTACTTATGTGATCTTTCACAAGATATTCTTAGGGCATGTGTGGTAAAACAACAGCAAGCTCAAATCCCAACCGCTGCTCACCAATGTGAGAAGTTGGCCTGATGTGCAGTGTTCACTATTCTAGTGATCACTATATATCAGTCCAAACAACCCTTATTGATGATTGGTTGTAAGTCAACCTTATAGACCAGCTATCCTAGTAGCATGGATACGAGCAGTCTAAGGCTAAGACTCTAGAGGGCGTGTTAAGCCAGCTGTTTTACCATCACATTACCCCTTGAACACCCAGTGAAAGGACACCACACAAGTGTTATGAAAATAAACAATGTATTTATTAGAATCACAACAACCCTGTACTCTTTATGAGGACAGGGTGCTAAGCACACAACAAAACTCTTACGAAAATACTTTTAAGTTAGCACGTTACACAAATGCCCGAGGGGCACGAAAAACCATATACGCTAAAAGTGGAATGCGAATTACTAGCAGGTAAGTAACAGTTCTAATAGGCTTTGGAATCGCTAGGACTGGACTAGGGAATCGTTAGATTACTACTAGGAGGCCTAGGGGACTCGGGTGCAGAGTGTGCACTCTCACGCGGGATGCGGGACAAAGTCTATGGAAGCTAGAACTCCCAAAGTTAGTGTTCACGGGCGAACCCGACCTGGTAGGAAGAAAATGACAGTGGATCCTGACCCTTGGATAGTGAGGCTATGCTGGGACACCGGAGTGCCGAAGTTACCTAGCCCAGGGGCTGCAGCTGCATAGGTCTGAAAAGACGTCGGGGATCTCGTTGCCGGACCGGGAGCCTGGAAGGAAGAAGTTGCTGGCAGGCGACCAGTGAAGGAAAGTTCGATGGATCCAAGCCTGGATCAAGGAAGAAGAAACCTGAAAGCAGAGGGGACCAAGTTCTTGAATCACTAGCCAGTGATTAAGTGGGCACCAGGATGGCACCGGGCGAAGTCACCGCAGTCAGGTGAGTGGGCACTGCTGGGCTCTGCAGTCTCTCGGACCAGGAGGCGTTGTCGGCGACCAGGATGGAGGTGCGAGCTGTCCCACGAAGGATGAAGTCGTTGGCGTCGAAGTTACCCAGGATTGGGCAACAAGCCTTGGCTAATTCAAGCCCACGCGGTGGACTCAAAATGGCGTCTTGAGTGGACCAGGAGGGTCCGGGGTGCTCCTCTTCTGGAAGGGAGCAAGGGCCAGTCTGGAGCAACCAGACCAGCAGCAGAAATGTCGTCGGGCGTCGTCAGGAAGGCCACAAGCCAGCGGGCTAGTAGCCAAACAACGCGGTGAGCAGTAAAAAGCAGAAGGGCCCCACGCAGATCGTGGAGATGCTGGGGGGCTGCTCTTCGGTGCTGGAGCTGCTCAGGGTGGGGGCTTCTCGGACCCCAAAGCACTCACCAGGAAATTACTCGGTGGGCTTGCTGTGCAGAAGTCGTGCAGTCTTGGCGATGGCCGGTCCCTCGAGGTCTCGTCGCACCCACGGTTCTCAGCTGGGCTGTAGAGGTGGGTAGAGGTCAGAGGTGCCAGGGAAGCCGGGTCTCGTCGAGCTGGGCAGTCGGATTCCGGAGGAAGGACGTGCAGCAGACCGCAGTGTTCTTAGATGGTGCCTGCGGATGCAGGGTGACTACTCCTTAGCCACAAGGGAGAATCTTGAGGAAGAAATCGTGAAGTCCTTTCGTGGAAAGTGGTATCTTGATTCCAAAGATGATCTGATTTGGAAGGGGGCCAGTCTCTACCTTTATCTGGGAAAAAGGGGCTGGCACGCGACTAGGTCCTGCCCTATGGGTGGGACCAGGAGGGGGGTGGTTACACCCACTTCCTTGGCGGGCTTTTCCCCAGCACAGGGTCTGGAGTGACCCTGGAACTGGTTCCAGCCAGCCTATGCACAGTGAGCACCGGGGTGCCACTTGCAGTCACCTTCCTCTAAAGCCCTGCCTACCTACAATACACAAAACCCTGTCTGGGACGGTGCTGGCACCGCCCCTGGCAGGAAACCCTTTGTCCTTGCCTCCTGCTCTGGGAGGACTCCCAGCAGCAGGAGGGCAGACTTGTGTCTCGGTGGCAGCATCCATTTTGTGGATGCTAAGGCTCTGTCTGACTTTAACCGGGGTTAGGGGTTACATACATGTCGTGTCCCTCTAGAAGGGTGGAATGCTAACCCCGTCGCCAGAATTGGCGAGGGGTTAGTATTCCAATTCGTATGACACCTTACTCGACATGTTTTGATAAAGCGATACCAGAGTTGGCACATAACCGCGAGGATTATAATGCACTTAAGAGTATATGGTATGCGATATCATGGAAACGGCTAAGGGATGGATCCCGAAAGCCGCAGACAGGCTCAGCTCATGCTAGAGCACCATCTCACACGATTCCAAGCACTCTGCCTTCAGGATTGTTAAGGCCTGCCATAGGAGTGACTGATAGGAGATCTGTGTGTCCATTTTAGGGTTAGATATAGGGATACTATATCTAAAGCAAAGGGTGATTACACCACCTTGCCCCAGCTGTCAAGCAGCCAGTTGTGTCAGATTTGGATGGCCAGCCAGGGGTGGCATAATACATGCTGCAGCCCCTGGTAGGCCCTGGGTACACCTATGCCCTGGGTACCTAAGGTACACTGTACAGGGACTGGTAAGGTGACTCAGTATCCAATTTAGATATGTACCTAAGGTACATGGAATCCATTTTACAGAGAGAGCAGTGGGCCTGAGGTCCTGAATAGCAGGGCCTCAGGTCAACTAAGTCAGAAAACCAGCAAAACACCAGGCAAAAAGTTGGGGGCAACCATAGTCAGGGGTCAACCTTCCTACAGCCCGCCAAATAATACGCCAGTGAGCGCGACAAACCCTCAAAGAAATGCGCTTGATCAGCGTTGGGGGCATAAACGTTACACAGCACCACCTCCCTACCACACAGCCGTCCTTCCACCACCACATAACGACCCTCCGGATCTATTCTCTGACTCGTGGCTTGGAATGGCGTGCCCGCTCTGATCCATATTAACACCCCTCTGGCAAATGCGGAGTAAGTCGTGCCAAACACCTGACCCCGCCACCTCCTCTGTAACGCCCCACATTCCTGCTGAGTCAAGTGAGTCTCCTGAAGCATCGCTATCTGAATGCCCCTCCTCACCAAGTAGGCATGTACCTTGTGGCGCTTAACCATAGTTCGAATACCCCGGACATTCCATGTGACACATTTCAAATTAGGTAACGTCCCCATAGAGCATCAATCCCAACAGTGGCCCATGCCAATAAATGTGACCCGCATCACAGCAATTGTACAACCCCTCCAAAACACACCCCTTAACTCCCCTCCACCCCCTCCCCAGGACAGGGCCTAGTAACCCAGCTTCAGCCCCGTTCCAAACCTCAAACACCCAACACATCACACTAGTCTGTAGTCGACACCACAGAAGACCTTAAGGGTCTGGTGAGGACAATGGAGCCCCAAACCAGGACGGCAGAGCAACCACCCCGCGCCCACAGCCCCATACTGCTAATGCAGCCCCATACCTGGCAGTCCAGTAGAAGTCAGGAACGTCCAGGCCTTACAAACAGTTCAGCGGCCACGAGCTTCACCCATTAAATATACCATCTGATGTTTGTGGGGTAACCTCCGGCCCCTGTGCTCCCCCCACCTCCGAGTCTTCATCCCCGGTCTTCTCCACTTCCCCTTCCGAAGCCGAACCTCTGGAGGCGTCATCTCGCTGCGAGCCCGTGATGTTCGCCGTGGCTTCCAACGCACTCTGTCTATCGGCCAGCATTTGCGCCTCTCGCTCGGCCCGTTGGCGCCTATTCCGGGAGCGGATGCGCTGCGACTTCCTGACCCTGACCGGCTGCGCACGATCCCTGGCGGGCCTGTGTGCACGATCCGTCCCCGCACGATACAGCTCCAGCCAGGACCATGCTTCATCCGGTGTTTGGAAAAAGTGAGTTCTGTCATCAACGATAATCCGCAGCTTGGCTGGAAAAAGCAGGGAGTATTGAATCCCTTCCTCTCTCAGTTCTTTCTTCACCGACAGAAAAGAAGCCCTGCCCGGCTGCACTTCCTGCGTGTAGTCCGGAAAAATCGTCACCTTGCTGTTTTCCACCTGGAAGGGCCCTTGGGATCTCGCCCTTTGGATCAGCAGATCCCGGTCTTTGTAGTGCAGCAGTTTGACCACCATCGGTCGGGCGGTCTACCCTCCAGGGGCGGTTTGGCGGGCACCCTGTGCGCTCGTTTCAGCGAGAAGAAGGGGGACAGACCTTCCGGCGCCACCACCGTCCGAAACCAGTCCTCCATGTAGGCCACTGCGTCACCCTTCTCGATTTTCTCCGGGAGCCCCACCACCCGCACATTGTTCCGGCGGTTGCGTCCTTCCGCATCCTCTGCCCGACGCTCCAGGAGCACCAGGCGATGAACCACGTCCTCAAGTTTATGCTCCGCGGTGACCACGGCCGGTTTCAGCTCCTGGAGCAATTGTTCGTTGGATTTCACCCTGTCAGAGAGCTTTGCGTGGTCCGCCCTCAGCAGGCCGAGCCCCGTCGCCACCTGCGCTATGTCCTGGTGCAGCTCGTCCCTCGTGGCAGTAATCGCGGCCAATATCGCATCGAGGCAGAGATTCAGCCTTTGCTCCTGCGACGAGGGCTCTGTCGTGAAACCGTCCTCAGCCCCCTCCGACCTCCCTTCCCTGTGCTCCGGTGTCACGGCGACTCCAGTTCCCTGCGCAGCCATCTCGAGTGCGGGACGCCCGCCTCGGGAGCAGCCACCACCAAAGGTGGCCGGCGGCGACAGCTCCTCCAAACGTTCCGATCCCGGGCCCGCCCAGCACCAACGATGAGACAGCCAAGCAGGCGCAGATCTCCTATCCCCAGGGCAAGCGTGGTTATGTGGAGCCAGCCGTCCCACTCCCTCGCCCAGCCGCCAGCTTCCGGTCCAGAATCCGTAAGCCCCACCGAGCAGGCGGGCAGCCGTGAGTCCGTTTTCCCGGGCTGATCAAGCCCCCTGCCCCTAGTAGCACCGGGCTCCGTGCGTCGCAGCCAGGGCGACCAAGCTTCTCCGCCGTGTGCGGTCGGGCCCCACGTTAACCCGCTGTCCCAGCCAGTAGCAAGAGGGCATCACATGGCCCCTGGGGCGGAGAGGGTCAAGCTAGAGCCGCGGGAGGTGTCTGAAATGATGCACCAGGCAGGGACAGGCAGCCGTTTCCGCCAGGAAGCAGGTCACTCCACTGGCAAAGTACCGGGCAGAAACGGTAGTCTTTCAATGGTGCTCTTGCATATCTCCAAAGGCACCGCCAGCAATCATGTCCAGCACCCAAAGCCCAGACGCAGCCCTCCTTGCAGTGCCCTGAGACGCCCCTAATTGGGCCGGAATGCGCCGGCCACCCCGGTCACAGCGCACCTCATGGTGCCAATCCGGTGCACCCTCGCTGGTCACCGAGCGGGGCCTCCCCCGGCGACCGATCCTCCAGCCGCCACTCAGCCCGCCCACTCTCCGGGGCGTCCAAGCGCTGTGGTCTGCTGTTCCACCAGCGCCCCGACGACTCACCGCCCACTGCGGTACTCCAGCGGCCCCCTCTGCGGCACACACAGCAGCCGGGCGGCCCCTCTCTCCCGTAGGATCTCTGGCCGCGCTGCCCGAGCCCAGCTCCAGCGCTCCAGCCAGCCGGAGGAGCAGGTGGGGGAGGGGGCGCCGCTACCTTCAGTCCTCCGCACTGTTCTCCGCCGCCGCACAGGGCCCGCACCCACTGTCCGTTCCTCGGCTCTCCGCCTCACGATGGACCTCCAGGCGCCTCCAAGCGGCCCCGCACTGCTCCCCACACAGGTTCCGGAGCTTCACTCCGTCGGCGCCGCCATCTTGTTTCCTTTGTCCTGCCGAGCCGGGCCGATCGCCAGGTCCGATCTACGCGGCTTCCAGGGTCCCGACGGGGGCTAGACGGTCCCCACCAGGTCAGCGACCCGCCAAGACCTTATTTATAGCTGCCAGGTAGCATGGGGCAAGGTAGTTCAGGAGTAAGGACGGGACTCGGCGCGGAGCAACTCGCTCACGCCGCCATCCCGGTCGGGGCCGAAACCACGCCCCCCTGGCAGACCAATTATTTCAGCCATCAGCAGTCTGTTCGAAAACACGAGCAAATACATTGATTACTTTCTCCAGCCCTTGGTACAGTCATTGCCCGCATATGTCAAAGACACTGGGCATTTTCTGTCACAAATTTTTTATTGCAACTGGAATGCGAATTATGTTTTTGTAACTCTTGATGTACAAAGCTTGTATACGAGTACAAGACATAGAGACAGGCTACATGCTCTCAAACACTTCCTTGGCACAAGGGACATTAAGTTTTACCATCACACCCACATGCTTCTCCAAATGGCCGAATGGTGTTTGGAGAACAACACCTTCATATTTGACAAACTGCTGTACAGACAAACACGTGGCACAGCCATGGGTACTTGCTTCACCCCCAGCTATGCTAATTTGCATATGGGCTGGTGGGAGGAGCAAGTACTCATGACAACATACCGAACTGAAGTGACCAGTAACATGGTCCTATACCAGCGCTACATTGATGACATATTCATATTGTGGCCGGGCTCTGTACAAACTGCCCAAGACTTCGCCAACAAACTGAACAACAACTCGTTAAATTTAAAATTCACCTGCACCACCAGCACAGAGTCAATTGTGTTTCTTGACCTTGAACTCTACCATAACAACACGGAAATACACACATGAACGTTCAGGAAGAAAACAGCAGGGAACCCCATTCTACACGCCCAAAATTTTCACCCAGCCAGCCTCATTGACAGCATCCCATATGCAGAATGTTTGAGGATGAGAAGAAACTGCAGCACTGAACGAGATCTGCAGACATCCACCAACAGTCTATGCCAGAGATTAACAGAAAGAGGCTACAAGCCCAAAACACTAGAAAAGGCAAAACAGAAGAGCAATGCAAAAACTAGGGAGGAGTTGCTCAGAAGTAGCACCACTACCAAGTCAAACAAAGAGGCAGGGACCAATTACACACCCAGAATTATTACAGGGTACAGCAAATACCACTCGAATCTCCGCAGGATACTGTACAGACACTGGCCTTTGGTCCGGTGCGATCCCACCATAGGCTCTACTTGTGCCAAACTGCCTCAGCTCACCTTTAGACGAGCAAAGTCCATGCAACAGGAACTAGTGACCAACACACCATCGCCAGACAGGGGTAACAACTGGTTCAAAGCACAAAGGTTTTTTTTTAGGTGCACCAAGTGTGAGGCCTGTAGACATGGGATAAATACATAACAAAACAGTGGCCACCCCCTAAGACAAAGTCCACTAGAGATCAGAGAACACTACACATGCAAGACAGACCATGCAGTATACGTGTTGCGGTGCACATGTAATAAATTGTACGTGGGCAGCACCATTCATCCCGCACACGTCAGGATATTACATCACCTTAGGGCCATCGCAAACGATGACCAGACATATCCTGTGGCCCGCCACATTAACACACAACACAATGGCAAAGCGGATGAACTCACCTACTTTGTCATAGATAATGTGAAGAAAAATCTCAGAGGGGTGAACAGGCAGCTTGCACTAAGACTCCTAGTAATCAGATACATAATCCTGCTCAACAGTAAAGTCCCAACTGTGTTTTTTGCAATTTTCACCCCGAGTGGGCTGGGTATGCTCAGACGTGAGTCCCATGCTCTCCACACCACTGGAGTCAAGCTATCCAGGCTGATGAAGGCTGATAGCCAGAAACCGGTCCTTGGATGCTTGATTCCGGTCTGGGAAAGGCATGGCTTGTTAGTTCAAACTGGACTGTTCTCATGAGGCACAGGGTCAGAGCTGATTTGCATATAGCCAGTGTCTAACCCAGGGTGGTGTGGAGTGCAAAAAAACGATGGATTTAGGCCCAGATCCTTGTACTGGGATGAATGTATGACATTGTTCTACATTCTGTCCATCAACTGTGTTTTTTGCAATTTTCACCACGAGTGGGCTCGGTATGCTCAGACGTGAGTCCCATGCTCTCCACACCACTGGAGTCAAGCTATCCAGGCTGATGAAGGCTGATAGCCAGAAACCGGTCCTTGGATGCTTAATTCCGGTCTGGGAAAGACATGGCTTGGTAGTTCGGACTGGACTGTTCCCATGAGGCACAGGGTCAGAGCGGATTTGCATATAGCCAGTGTCTAACCCAGGGTGGTGTGGAGTGCAAAAAAATGATGGATTTAGGCCCAGATCCTTGTACTGGGATGAATGTATGACATTGTTCTACATTCTGTCCATCAACTGTGTTTTTTGCAATTTTCACCACAAGTGGGCTCGGTATGCTCAGACGTGAGTCCCATGCTCTCCACACCACTGGAGTCAAGCTATCCAGGCTGATGAAGGCTGATAGCCAGAAACCGGTCCTTGGATGCTTAATTCCGGTCTGGGAAAGACATGGCTTGGTAGTTCGGACTGGACTGTTCCCATGAGGCACAGGGTCAGAGCGGATTTGCATATAGCCAGTGTCTAACCCAGGGTGGTGTGGAGTGCAAAAAAATGATGGATTTAGGCCCAGATCCTTGTACTGGGATGAATGTATGACATTGTTCTACATTCTGTCCATCAACTGTGTTTTTTGCCCTGTTCCTTGAAAGAGGCTACAGTCAAAACTGTATAATGACTGCCTGTGATGAAGTCGATAAAAGAAACAGAGTTGACTTATTAAAAACTTCCTCAGACCTTGAACCTGATGGTACCAGTGGTATTAGGTTCATCACAACATAATAATAAGAAAGCCAGGGAAGTATGAAAATCATTGGGTAAATTTTGGGAGGTTCTCAAAACTGACACAGCGTTAAACAAATGTCTGGATGAATACCAACAGATGACGTATAGAAAGGCTAGGTCCCTTAATGATATAATTTGTTCGGCTATGATTCCCCCTGAGATTTAAAAAAATACTGTACAGGGGTTCTATGTTTGTGGCAGATGCAAGGCCTGTAAATACAGTAACAACTGCAAGGAGGTCAAACTATACACTGAATGTGATCCTTTCAAAATCAATAAACATATGTCATGCAATACGGAATATTTTGTATATGGCCTCAGGTGCCCCTGTATTGCAAGGTTACTAATCAGAGTTGGTCCAAATAAAATTGCCAAAAAACATCAAGCCCTAGCGGGCAAAGACTGAAATTAAACGGAAATTCCAAAGTTACACTCCAGTTCCCCTCAACCAGATTGAATCATACTCATGACACAATGATGATAGTCACGGGACCAGCTCCATGTTATATGACATATTGCAGTTGTGGGCCCAGTTCATATACTTGGCCATAAGGCCGAATGGTAAGCCTATTATACAAATTCCTGCAAGCACAAAGCCACTATAAATAATCTCAGGCAAAAAGAACAATCGTGCTTTAAACTCAGACAGAAAAAGAAACACCATCATCTTAGTCGGTAAATAGACAGATATTATGTCCAAGTTTGCTTTCCACTTGCTTAAGACATGTCCAAAATCTGTAAAAAAATTATATAAAATGAACACAAGATAAAGGACATTATTTCATAGATTTACAATCACCACAGTAATTCTTAAAAGATCAAGATGCGGTAAAGACATATGTAAACGTTAAAACATATGTTAAAAACATTTTGTACACTTCAGCTACAGTAACATCTGCTCTTGCAAGACAGTAAAATAATCAACCCTAATGAACAGATAAGGCCTCATCACCATTATGGCCCACTGGTTGCATCATGTGATATTTGATAATTATTCTAGATTTGAGGCGTTGCAATTCTTTAACTTTGTCACCTCCTCTTTCTCTTCTAGGGATGCTGTCTAGTGCAATGAATGATAAAAGAATGGTATTTTGGTTGTGGTGGGAAAATAAATACCTAGCTATTGGATACTGCTTCTCATTATGTGTAATTTCCCTCATGTGCTCCAAAATACGCTTCTTAACATTAAGGCATAGAGCAGAGGTCTTCAAACTGGGGGGCGGGACCCCCTAGGGGGGCCTCGAGTGATCCCAGGGGGGGCGCCAGGCTCTGGCCAAAAGAATCATTATGCTTTGTTTTCAGCTTAACAAAATGAGTAGCAGTAAGCACTTCTGTAATGGGCCATCATTCACATCCTTTGTAATTTAAATCCTGGCTGGGAGAAGGTGTCAAAAGGGAAGGGACTTCAAATTTTCTCCAAGACCCACACTGCCATTTCGAATAACCACACTGGATCCTTTGCACATTAGTAAGGCCTGCCTCACCGGAATAGTATGTTTGGAAATCATGTATTTGTTTGCATTTCTAGAACAGTGACAGAACTTAGCTGCAATGTTTAATTAAGTCTAGACATATTTAAACATTGCGTGTTAAATAAAATAATTGTGAAATATTTTGAGGGGGGGCCCGGCAAATTGTTTTTCTACACTGGGGGGGGGCGCGGAATAAAAAAGTTTGAAGACCACTGGCATAGAGTGACGAACAAATTATGCAAAAAAGAAGCAGAGACCTCTGGGTAGTTCTCAAGTTTAGGTGGAAAGCAGCTCCTGTATAGAGCACTCCAGCGACACTCTAGATCTGCTCACCTCAAATGTCTGTTTTTCTATCAAAGTCTTTAAGCATAGGATTAGCATAGTGCCATCCACACTTCATAGAAAAATTAATCAGTAGAATAACTGCACAATTATTAATAACTCAGGGCTTTATTTTGATAGTGGTCAGTCTGATAGCTGATCGCTATCGCCATGGTCAGGAGCCTGCCAGACAAGCAGTCAGTGGTCCGACTGCCACATTTGGATGGGATCGCCAGGCTGGCGGTTGGAAAGTGCTCCTTCACACAGTGACTTGTGCTGCAGCCTAGGAAAACAGCCACAGCACTAGCCCCCATGTAAAGGAGCACTGCCTGCCCATCAATACACTGTGTGGTGCATGGCGATGCGTGGGGGCAACATATGTGCCCCCTAGGCCACTTTAAAGTGGCCACAATTAAAAGGGGCTCTGTTTGGAGGCCCCCACAGCCTTTTCATGGCGGTCTTTCCAACATGAAAAGGCTGTCGGGAAGGGATATCGCAATCCGGATGGAAGTGCCTGCCGTGGTACCGCCTCAAATCGAAATTACGATTCTGTCTGCCGCCCTGACAGGATCAGTGATCCTGTCAGAAGCAGCATTCTTTGCACCAACTGCTTAGGCAGTCGGACCAAAGGACTGGCAATCGGTCGGACTGCCACCAACAGCCTGTCCGATCAACATTGTAATCAGGTTCTTAATTATTTTACAGCCACATCAGTCCCAGCCCTCCACCCCAAGCAGCCTTGCGCTCATGGAACAAACTTAACGCTGATGCCTGGACCCATCAGCTCATAGCTTCCGCCCCTACCCTGAACCCGGATCCCTCACTAGCTGATATCCAATTCCGTGATTGGTTGAATCGTCTCTGGATGCGGTTCTCCCCGCTAAACAGCTCCCTAGTAAGAGGAACTCGTACAAATCCCCCTGGTTCACCTCGGAATTATGAGATCTCCGAAAAAAATGTAAAAAATTAGAACGGATCTGGAGAAAAGACTGGAATCCTAACAACAAAGAATTCGGTAAATCGGCCAATAAACAATATAAAACTCTCATAAAAATCACACAAGCCTCTTACTACGAAGGGAAAATCATGGCTGCCTCCAACTCTTCCAGGGAGACCTACCGCATAGTAAAAAGTCTCATAAAAATCCCTGAACTGCAGCCGGCCGCTGATCCCACCGGCGCCAGATGCACCGAACTCGCTGAGTTTTTCTCATCTAAAATCCCAAAAATCATCATGACCCTCCCCACCAGCCACCCCTCACTCAACCTCCCAGCCGGGGCCACCGACCCAGACGCACCAACTCTGAAAGCCTTCCTCCCCATCTCTACAGAAAAACTGCTGGACACGCTCAACCGAGTGAAGAGTGGCTCCCCAGACGACCCAGCTCCTATGAGCAAACTCAAACTAGTAGCCCCTACTATATCCCTCCATCTCACGAGGCTGATAAATGCCTCCCTCTCCAGCGGGATAGTTCCTGCCAGCTGGAAAAGTCCGACAGTTCAGGCTCTTATAAAGAAACCCTATCTAGACCCTCAGGATTTTTCAAACTTCCAACCCATCGCTCTCCTCCCAGGCATTAGCAAAATGACAGAGAGGATTGTAAATGAACAGCTTTCAACATTCTTAGAAACCAACAACCTCCTCCGCCACTCACAGACAGGGTTCAGACCCGGACAGGGGACTGACACCGCCCTCCTGGCCGTAACAGAAGAGACAAGATCCATTCTGGACGCAGGGGGATCAGTGGCAGTGATCCTCCTGGACCTGAGCGCTGCCTTCGACACGGTGGACCACACCATCTTGCTCCACCGCCTCCAAAAATCGGGCAACTCGGAGACCGCTCTGGCATGGCTAAAGTCATTTCTGGAACACAGGACCTTCCAAGTGGCCGATAGCCACGGTCATTCTAAATCTCTCCCCTGAACTGTGGAGTTCTTCAAGGCTCCTCCCTGAGCCCCACGCTTTTTAATGTTTACACGGCCCCTTTGGACGACATCGCCTCCCCATTTGGCATAAAGGTGGTCATGTACGCCGACGACACGCAATTAGTCGTCTCCATCAACCAGGCCGATCATTCAATGGAGAACCTAGTCTCCTGCCTGCACAACATATCTATATGGATGGGCAATTCTAGGCTCAAACTCAATGGTGAAAAATCAGAAATCATGCTCCTAGGCAACCCCAACAAACTTCCAAAAACACTTACCTGGCCAGCCAGCATGGGCACTCCCCCGTACCTAAACAAGAAATCAAAAGTCTAGGCGTCTGGCTTGACCAAGATCTTAGCTTCAGAGCCCAAGCGAGAAAGACAGCAGGAACCTGCTTTGGACTCATGCGAGCAGCCCGGAAGATCCTTCCACTGATCCCCCCCCAGTCTAGGAAAATCTTGATTCAGGGCCTCATTTTATCAAGACTGGACTACGGAAACGTCTTATATTTAGGCGCACCTGTAGCTGTCATAAAAAAACTCCAGCACGCCCAGAAAGCCGCAGCAAGGCTACTGACGGGAACGAAATCTAGATGCTCAGCCAAGCCCTCCCTCAGGGCGCTTCATTGGCTCCCCATCCGAGAACGTATCTCTTTCAAAGCCTTGTGCATCTCCCATAAAATCTTACAAGGTAAGGGCCCTCCAATTCTGAGACCTCTCATTAAGCCACACAAATCAGCCCGACAACTCAGGTCAGACGACCTGTTCCTGGCTAGAGTACCCAGAATAAGGAAAGCTCGCACTGGCGGCCGATGCTTCTCTTACAACGCTCCCAAGCTTTGGAACAGCCTCCCCCTTAACATCCGCAAAGAAAACAATCTCCTATCATTTCGTAGACTGCTGAAAACCTGGTTGTTCCCCCAATAATCCACCTCCAGGAGCACTGTCAAGCTTCACTTAGCGCTGGAACGCCCGAGGGTAGCTACGCGCTCTAGAAATCCTAAATCAAATCAAATCAATCAAATCAAATCAATCAAATCAAAATTTTACATACTATTAAATTTTTTTTTTTAAAACAACATTACAGCAATCTAAATATTTTACATACTATTTGAAACAAATAATGTAAAAAAAGAACATTATAGTAATCTAAATTACATTTAATGTTATGTAATTTCCCAACCTATGCCCCTACAAACCCAGCAGCCCACACTTAAATAATAACTAAAGTAAATCATTATTAAACAATTTACATAATTAACGATCAATTAATTAATGAATTTGCAATTAACAGATATTCGTAGACAATTATTACTTAATTATCTTTCCATTCTATAGCCCTACAAACCCAGCAGCCACACCTAAAATATAACTAAAATGTATTAATTAATTTGTCATCGTTAATTAATTATGACTTTATTAACTTCCCACCCTATACACCTACAAAACCAGCATCCCAAACTTAAATTATAACTCAAATAAAAATGTAATACAAATCTACATAATTATGAATCAATTACATAATTAATCACAAATGTATAATTAATACTTAACTAATTCTTACTTGATTTACTTCCCACTGTAACCTCCTACAAACCCAACAACTTGCTATAAATTACTATAAACAATTAAATGCAAACTGAGAAATCATTTTCAATTACAAACTATTTTTTAATGTTTATTACAATGTTACAAACAATAGTAACATAAAATTAATGTATTAATTAAAACAAATTAAATTATTTAAAAACAATATTTTTTTACACCCATATTACTGAAAATGATATTAAAAACAACAATATTCTTAAAAACTATGGGGGTCATCCAGATGTCGGGCAGGCCATCACTGAGGCCGTAGGTGGCGGTCTGTGCGACATACTGGGAATCGGTCTAACCACCGGATTACAATACCAGTGGTTGGAGCTCAGAGGTCGGGTGTGGGACCACCGCTTTGATCCTTTCAAGGCAGCGGTCTGGTTCCTAACCCTACAAACGGGGCGGTGCCTGCACAGGCACCACCATAGGGATTAGGATATCTGTTTCCCACTGCCTTTTCATGGCGGTCCCATCGCCATGAAAAACAACCGGAAAGGGACTTTCCGTCCCCTGTAGGCCACTGCTAAGTGGCCTGGGGGCAGATGTACTGCTCCTCAGCACATCCATGAACTGTGTGCCAGGCACCAAATGGTGCCGGGCACACAGCGAGTGGATGAGCACAAACTGCCTATTTCCACTGCAACCCTTTTCCTGGGCGATAGCACAAGTCGCACTAGAAAAAAGCAGTTTCCAACCTCCTAAACAGCAGTCTAATCGTTATATTGTGGGTGGGACCTCCAACTCCTTGTCGGGCAGTCTCATTCCCGCTGCGATGGCAGGCGGTCGGAGTGACC
Source organism: Lissotriton helveticus (assembly GCF_964261635.1). NCBI lineage: Eukaryota > Metazoa > Chordata > Amphibia > Caudata > Salamandridae > Lissotriton > Lissotriton helveticus. The sequence continues at coordinate 2,092,884,140 of NC_136065.1, read as the reverse complement.
AACCACCAATATGTTTGCTGTCTTTCATAACTCTAAAGTACATTAGATATTATGCTGACGACACACAGCTGGCCATCACTCTGACGGAAGGCCCTTCCATCTCGGCCTCCAGATTTAAAAACGGTCTCTCCGCAATAGCCAAATGGATGACAGACAACTGTTTACAGCTTAATGCTGGTAAAACAGAAGTGCTGCTCCATGGCAAAGACATCAGCCTTTGGAATGAGCACTGGTGGCCGTCCTCCTTAGGCACCATCCCACCCCCTAAATCCCTAGTCAAAAATCTAGGAGTATGGATGGATGCCTCTCTTAACTATCAGACCCACACCAAAAAAGTCGCTGGCACCCGTGTCGGCCTGCTGAGAAGTCTCAGTCACATACCGGGCTTCTTTGATGCCAAGATCCACCAGCTCATCATTCAAGCTACCATCCTATCACGTTTGGATTACGCCAACGTACTCCTCCTTGGCGCCAACAAAGGAGAGATAGCACGACTACAGCGCATGCAGAACTCTGCGGCTAGAGCCTTAGTCGGCCTCCCTCGCAGATGTTCGGCCAGAGCTACAATTCGAAAACTACACTGGCTACCTGTTAACTCCAGAATCATATTCAAAACCCTCATCATGACCTTTAAAATGATCAAATCTGGCAACCCAACACTGTTGCGACCTCTTCTCACCCCTTACACTCCAGCACGTAACCTACGATCTTCTAATCAGCACCTCCTCTGCGTTCCCCGCATAAAACTCTGCCGCATGGGCGGCCGCTCCTTTAAGGTCCTAGGAGCTAAACTATGGAACGATCTGCCACAAATCATCCGCTCCATAGACAATCTACCGGCCTTCCGAAAAGCCATCAAAACGCATCTATTCCCTCTCCCCTAATCCTCCTCTCCATCTTCTATTCTCAGACCTGGTCTGTGGTTTTCTAGCGCCGGGACGCCTCTTCGCTGGGGCAGCTGTTTGCGCTTTAACAAAACAATACAATACAATACAATACAAAGGAAATAAAGTGCAGGTTCAGGTATAACATTTAACGATTCAAATTCATAGCCAAAATTACCTGTTCAGTAAAAGGAACATCAAATCGATAAGAAAGTCCCAAAGTTAATACAATAGGATCAACAACGAGGAGTACAAAATCGCTGGGTGACAATATATAAGAGAATGTAAGGTGCACTGAGAGGTAGTGTTAAAGTGACTGGTGGAAATATGTGTAGTGGGTTGGAAGATCCATTCAGGGTGAAGTACACATACATTTGAACCCATTCTATGTTTGTCATCCAGTCAAGATATCTAGAAAAAGAGAAAATTATACAAAGGCTGGTGCGTTTGTTCATCTAGTATGGGTCAATTTCCCATTATATCTGGAAGTCCTCAGGAAGCCCACTCTTGGGAAATACAGCTAGCTGAGACTAGACCATGAGATTCACAAAATGCCAGTGACTGAGAAAAAAGTGCCAGTGCAAAAAGGAGTAGTTACATCAAAGTACTGAGATAACAGCATGTTGCAAAAGCACCTCAAGACTTCATGAGCCAATCAGTTAATCCCTGTTACTCTATACCTCTGAATGAACAGTGCATTCACTTACAAAGGCGTTGATACCTATGCTGTTTTAAACAAGTGAGTCTGTTAGGGTCATATATGGGACTAATTATCTTCATACCATACATATGGGTTGCACAAACTACATAATGTTTACAATCTTGCTATAAATTAATTCTAGAATGTAGATGTGAAAGAAAGGTGTGTGGAAAAAATATATATACATGTGTACCGATGCAGACCAATCACAAAGTTCAAACTGTAAAATGACAAAAGAGCATATCTCATGATTCGGAAATTTTAAATTAGGGAGATCTGGAGCAGAATGGCCAGGAAGGTTGGTAGATCCATAGTTTGTAATGAATACAGATTGATGGTTCATATCTGATAACTGTAGATGTATATATAATTCTGAATCTAGATTGTGTCCTCATGGACTCCAGTACCTAGGGCCAGAATAAGTCTTGATTCTGCTTTTCATAAATTCAGTGCCCTGTCTCCGCCATGTTCTTTCGGCTTAACGATTTTGATGCCAAAGTATTTCAGTTGTTGTTTTTCACTAGAATGGAAGTCATGAAAAGGTTTGACCATAGGATAAGTAAAATCCATATTTTTAATGCCTGCAGGTGTTGCAAGGTCCTTAATTTCAATTTGTTTTTTGTGCTTCCAATGTATATTTTCTGACAGGGACACTGTAGTAAGTAAACCACGAATGTGGACCCACAGGTGATGTGAACCATGACCTGCTGAATTTTGCCATTTAGAAGTTGAAATGTTTTGGTGTTTTGACCATTAGCACATGCCTTACACTTTTGGCAATCTCCAGAATCCAGGAGTATTGAGCCAAGTAGAAATGGTGGGTTGTTTTATTATGAAATGACTGTGTCAAAATATCACAAAGAGATGATGTTTTTCTGTATGTGATACAGGGATGCAGGGAAAGAGTTGTTTGTAAGGTTTCATCCAGCAAAAGTATTTTCCAGTTCCTTTGTATAATGTCTCTTAGATGTTTGTGTTGGTTATTAAAATCAATGATCAGTCGAGTTGTGTCCTTGTTGTGCAGTGTCCCTGTAATATACTGGTGTTTGGTAAGAAGATCTTTTCGCATTCTGGATTCCACTTTAGTTCATGCAGTTTCAATGACTTTCAGTGGATATCCACTTTCCAGGAAACAAACACTAATTTAATCTAATTGGGCCTCCATACCCATGGTTCCTGAGCAGTTCCTCTTGGCCCTGAGCATCTCTCCATAGGGTATACTCCATTTTAAATGTTGTGAATGCCCGCTGTTGGCATGGAGAATGCTATTGCAGGAGGTTGGTTTCGGGTGCATTTTGGTACATTTTTTTGTTTTTTTATAAAGACTTCTATATCAAGTAAAACGACATTGGACTCACTGATCGTAAACGTAAAGCAGATATTGTATATGTTGTTATTCAAGGTTTGGAGAAAATCCTCAAGTTCGACAAGACTTCCCGCCCAGATCACAAAGAGATCATCTATGAATCTGATCCAAATTTTGATATTGCGACTGGCTAGTGTTTTCAGAATTTCAATCTCCCAAACTGCCATTAAAAGATTTGCATACGTGAGAGCACTAGCCACTCACCAGGACTTGCTGTTGTTTCCCTCGACTGTGAGAAAGATTGAATCCCTGCTTCAGTGTCTTCAGAACTGCTGGAATTGCGCAAATTAACATCGTCCTGCACTCCGTGTTGCTGCCTCCCCGGGGACTCGCTGGTGTGAGCGAGAGCTGCATTCGGCACGCTCTGTCACCCGCTCCCAGCTAGAGTCCACAGGGTAGAGGCCGGGCGGAGCAGCGCTTTCAGCCCGGGGGACTGCGAGGACCAGAAACCCTTGCTGGGACTAGCTGGTTCCTCTTCCCCCAGGCGACACGCCCACCGGCGATACAATTACAAATAACATCCGGGTCAACGCGCAGCGGGACGCGCGCGGGACCAAGCGCGGGGCGAAGCCCGGGCAAAGGGCGGGCCGTCTGTGGCCGTCCGGGGACGACTGAGGACGGGACGGGCCACCCCACTTACGTCCAGCCAATGAGGAACTCTCATAGCCACACTCTGAAACTGATTTGAAAATATATCTCAATCTTTACTGATCAATCCTAATAGCAGACCCTGAAACAAAGTCGTTACATTCACACAAAACCAACTGCGACTACTATAACAAAAAAGTAGATCTCCGGCCCCAAATATGAGGGCTTTAAAAAAACTTCGCTCACGAACAATCTATATGAGGCGTATGGGGACAGACGCAGCTGTCAGAAAGTCTGCAGATAAATCATTGAAACCTGGTCAAATATCAAGTACTCCAGCTATAAACAAATATTTCTCTACCCTCTCCAAGAAAAAATCTCTATCTTCATTTACAACTGAAGATCAAAATAAGCTGGATCCTTCAATAAATAAGGTTGAACATGATTCGTTACTCTTCTTCGATCAGAAATTCTATAAACAAGGACAGACAACAATTGAAAGTAATTTGGCAAATATCTCTCTCACTGGAGAACGTCAAAAATCGTTCCTAGATACGTCTCAAATAATACCTATAACACCAACAAAAAACCAGGATAATGAATTACCTTTCGACGTGTCTATAAGTGATAATACGAAGACAGAACAAGAAAAATCAGAAATATTACTAAACCAAAAACACCCACTAACTAGTTCACCAGAAAAATCCCCTAACCTTTACTCTAATCAGGCCAATCTTACTGACCCAAATTTTTTACATTTAAATTTTGGAAACACTACCTCTCCCCTGTCAAAAGCACTTTTTACGTTGCAGGAAATCTTGGAATCAGTACTCACTCACCTTGGTCAAATTCTAACTAACTCTGACGATACTTTAGACGTACAAATAGGAATACTTAAATTCCTGGTTGAAGAAAAAAAGAAAAAAGAACAAAATAAAGTTACATCAAAAAAACTTGAACTAGTCGAAATATTACAAACTGAAGATTTTCAAAATAATGGAAATACGACTCCAAAACAACAGGAAGCAAGCTCGCAAACGAACAACATAGTAATAATCGAGACCAAAACCAAGGAATTAAGAAAGAAGAAAAAACCTCTCATCACATATTCTCTTAAAAAACTGTTTAAAGAAGAATCGGAAAACATCACCGAAAATAATAATAAGCATTTTCCTATCTTTTCGAACAAAGTATCAGACAACAACCGAGATCAGATTATTGGGGACAATAAAGCAGAGTCATCGGGAGTTACTGCTGAACAGAAACGCAGCCAACGAGAAAGGTCTGAAAAAAGTAATGACAGGGAAAATGCAAGGGGGAAGAAGAAGAGAAAACTACTAAGAAGAATACAGAGGAAAAAAGGGAATAAACTTAAATTTAAAAAATTCACTCCCATAAACTTGGTGAACTCTCCAGAAATTCAAAAAACACCGTTGGCAAAACTTTTGAATCCAAAAGCAGAAGAATTTTGTCCACTGACAGAAAATAGAACAACAGCACGAAATACCATGGATACTAAAGAACCTCATGACAAGAAATCTCAACCATGGGAAGGAATTCTATCTAAGCACATAATTATTGAAGAATTATTTCCCACAGATAAGATGCCGTTGAATCGTGGTAGAATACTCAATCTTTTACAAGAAATACCATCCCTGAACTCTCTGACAAGCAAAGAAATCGACCTAGTACTCTTTCCAAAAAAAGAAAATGATAAACTAGTACAGGTATCCTTTTTTTCTCCAGTTTTGCCCGGAATAATAATCAGAGAGAAGGAAATTCTACACAAGAATGGCTATGACGTAATCTCTGTAGTAGATCTTAAAACCAACAATCAGAACAAAGGTATACTAGGACAAACTAACAGAAGAAATGAAAATATCAGTTCATATTGGGGAGAATCAGTATCTAATATTACGAGAAAAGACTCACTTAAAATACAAGTAATGCAAGGTGAGAGGTCAGTATGGTCCCGGGACTCAAGCTCTAGTAATACTGAGAACTCAATAAAATCTTGGGCATGGTTATCAGAAACTTTAAATAGCAAAAAAACGGTTAATCCCCAACAATATCAAGTTTAGCAAAGGTCTGACGCTACTGTCTTGGAATTTGGCTGGGAAAACTGACAAAAAAATGAAGCATGCAACTAAAAACTTCCCAGATATTATTGGTTTACAGGAAACATGGTTAATTAATCCCTTTAAACAAAAAGGATACTATGTATATGAAACTCTGGCAAAAAGATCTAGAAGGGGGCACGCCAAGGGTGGTCTAGCAATTTTACTAAAAGAAGATCACTCTTGGTCACAGGAAATAATCAATACAAACACAGATAATCTACAATGTCTAAAGGTATCACTTAAAACTCAAACGTCAGCCACATTTGAAAAAATATTGCTTTTTAACATCTATGCACCTCCCAGTAACAACTGTGATTTGCTGTTTGACCGCCTAATGGAGATCATCACTCACATCATCGAAGATCAACTTTATTTGTCATATATTATAATGGGAGACTTGAACGCAAAAATTTCAAACTGCGAAATAAAGAAATGGGCTCTTCTCTTTAAAGAGGAATCTTTGGAAACATCACTCCCTGTACTCCCAAAAGGAACGAAATCAGACAAGAGAGGTCGCGCACTACTATCATTTCTCCCCAGTATTAATGGGACAATATTAAATGGTAATATCCATGGTGATAAACCAGCATCGTACACAAGGCAGGGAAACGGATCTCCCTCTATCCTTGACTATTTTATATGTGGGATCGAAGAAAAAGAACAAATGATTCAACTTTCGATTATATTCAATGAGGAAAGTGATCATGCTCTTTTATATCTATCAACTCAATGGACTGCACAGTCTACTTTCCAGAACCAGCCAATATTTCATAAAACCAAAATGGAAGTAAACGCAATGAGGCGTCGAATTTATTGGGGGACAGAAAATCTGGACCATCTGAGGTTATTAATCTCCCATACCAATCTGTTGACTACCATATACTCAGTCGATCCTATAAAGAACTTTGATTACATAACAAATAAGCTCAAACATGCTTTACAAAATAAGTTAGAACACACCATATCAGTAAAAAGCAAATGGAGAAGTAAGCATAAAAATTCAAATCAACCAGTCATAAAACAACTTAATAGGTTGATACGAGCCCAATATCTGAATTTCTCGTCTACAAACAAAAAGGAAATCAATAGATTAAAGAACCAAATACGACGAGAAAAAACTAAACAGAAAAAACTGAAGCAGGACTCCAATTGGACTGAAATCCAACAAGCAGCTAAACAAAACAACCAGCGCAAATATTGGGCCCTGATTGCAATAATGACAGGATCCAAAAAAAATGCTGGAAGCAACTCCCGTTTCAGAAGAAGACTGGGAAATTTACCTTCGTGAGCTATATAGACTGAACAAGTCTATTAATAATGGTGAGGCTGAAGTACAAATCTTGGAAACGAATGATACAAAAATCAACAAAACGTCGGTAGTGTCTGTCTCTATGAATATTAGAAAGGCAAGAAGCACGGGTGCATCGGGCCCCGATCAGATACCTATCAAGGTCTATCAAATCGACCATAAAGAGTGGGGACGGTTGCTCTCGCCACTATTTAATTATATATTCGACAGCGGCAAAATGCCAAACTCCTGGAAGGGAAGTATAATTATCCCGATTTACAAAAAAGGAAAAAGAAGTATACCGGGAAATTATAGGCAAATTGCCCTCATGGACGCTGCCGGGAAGATTTTTGCAGCAGAAATTTTGGATAGGCTGAAAACTTGGGCATTTTCATTGGGTTTAATTCCTAAGTTTCAGTCTGGATTTCGTCCAAATCACGCAGTGACCGACAATGTAGCAATCTTCCAAACCATTTTAGATAAGTATGTATCAGGGAAAAAGCAATCCATCTACGCAGCGTTCATTGACTACTCGACAGCCTTTGATTGAGTGGATAGACCGACCCTGTGGTCAAAATTAAGAAGAATGGGCATTTCGGAACAGCTATTGCTTTTAATAGTGAATCTACATAGTGACACCTGGTGCCGTGTCCAAATGGGGAGTGATAAGGGTCTATCGAAGATAATACGAACATCAAATGGCCTAAAACAAGGGTGCCTCTTGGCTCCAATTTTATTTTCTTTGTATTTAAGTGACTTACCATCCCAACTACAACAAGGGCTAAGTACTCCGCCAAAGATAGCCACTGAGTATATTCACTCCCTGCTGTACGCGGACGACATTGTCATGTTTGACCTAACTCCCTTTGGACTTCAAAATCTTCTAGACATTTTACACCAGTATTCTAGGAAAATTTTTCTAATTCCAAATATAAATAAAACCAAAGTGGTTGCCTTTGCAAAACAGAAGAAAAGGGTGAGATACGAATGGAAGTTGGGAGGTGAGAAGCTAGAGCAGGTAAAGGAATATACATATCTGGGCAGAATCTTCTCACAAAATATGAGTAACAACAGTCAAATTAATCACCTAAAAAGGAAAAGTGACCTACATGCTGGGGCTTTGTCTCGCCTATATTCTGCCACTGGACATAGGCATTTCTCTGCACTAATACAAGTCTACCGAGCCAAGATTCCACCGGTCCTGTCTTATGCTTCGGAATACATTCCTTTTAAACAATGGACCTATATGGACTCAATTGAAGGTAAAATATTAAAAAATTTACTGAAAATCTCTACATCTACCCCAGTACAGGCGTTGAGACTGGAATGTACCATCACGAGTGCCTATGCCACAGCCGTAGCTAGTATCATAAGGTGGGCCTATAACCTTCTCCATTCAAAAGAAGGCACTCTACGAAGTTTACTAAAAGTCGAGACATTCAACATCGGTTCTACCCTTCTCACCTTTTCCAAAAATATGCGAGAGGCCTTTCAGCTCGCAAAAGTTAGTGTGGAAATTTTGTCTATGTGGTCTCCAGCACAACTCAAACTTTTTCTAAAAAACTTCACCCCCAAACTGAGTTACGAGATTGACCACTTACATCGTGATAGACTATCCTCGTATAAGAACTATGCAGACTCCCAGGAATATAAGCAAAATCAGTCTTATCTAGATTATACTCTTATACACGGTGTAAGGCGTGCAATTATGATGCTGCGCCTGGGAATACTTCCTGTATTAACTTTTACTTCTTCCTGGAGATCAGACAGTTCAGCTCTTTGTACTCTTTGTCAAGGGGGCAATCAGAATTTGGAACATCTTCTTTTTATATGTCCAAATGCAGAAATAGTAAACGCAAGGTTAACATGTCTTACGCCCATTTATCGGTCCTATAGGATTGTAAACTCAAAGGACTTTTTATCAATATGCAAAAACCCCCCAAATGAATATGTTTGTTATAGAATTTTTAAGTTTTTGAAAATTTCATTGAAAATGTATTAAATGAAAATGTATAAAGTATATATTTTATTTTGTGGTCCTCAAAAGAGTACCGTAACAAAAATAAACTTTTTTGACTTTAAAAAAAAAAAAAAAAAAATGTCCCCATTGCTGTCCCCTACTTTTGCTGAAAAAAAGTCTCCTCTGAAAAGAAATACATTGTGATTGAGGCAGTAGGTTAACATATCCACCAGCATCTCCGAGTGTTTGAGGTAGCTCACCGATCTTGTGCTTAAGAAGTGTTTAACAGCAGCAATACCAACAGAATGGATGATAGTAGTATACAGGGAAGGGAAGTCAATTGTTGCCACGATGAAGCCCTCTTTACATTCAATTCCCTGAATCTTATTTAGAAAATTGTGAGAAGTTGGCCTGATGTGCAGTGCTCACTATTCTAGTGATCACTATATATCAGTCCAAACAACCCTTATTGATGATTGGTTGTAAGTCAACCTTATAGACCAGCTTCCTAGTAGCATGGATACGAGCAGTCTAAAGCTAAGACTCTAGAGGGCGTGTTAAGCCAGCTGTTTTACCATCACATTACCCCTTGAACACCCAGTGAAAGGACACCACACAAGTTGTTATGAAAATAAACAGTGTATTTATTTATAACAAGACTACCCTGGCTCTTTATGAGACAGGGAGCTAAGCACACAACAAAACTCTTATAAAAATACTTCAAGTCGCACAATTTACACAAATGCCCGAGGGGCACGAAAAACCATATACTACAAAAGTGGAATGCGAATTACTAGCAGGTAAGTAACGATTCTCAGAGGCTTTAGAAACGCTAGGCCTACAATACTGAACACTCAGGTTAGGAGCAGGAGGCCTAGGGACACCACGTGCAGAGTGGGAACTCCCACGCGTAAGGCGGGAAAAAGCCTATGGAAGCTAGTATTCACAAAGTTAGTGTTCTCGGGCGAACCCGACTAGGTAGGTCAAAAACGAAAGTGGATCTGGACCCTTGGATAGTGAGGCTATGCTGGGGCACCGAAATGCCGAAGTTACCTAGCCCAGGGGCTGCAGCTGCATAGGTCTGAAAAGACGTCGGGATTCTTCGTTGACGAACCAGGAGCCTGATGGAAAGGAGTTGCTGGCAGGCGACCAGTGAAGATTGTTCGAGTGATCCAAGCCTGGATCGAAGATGGATGACACCTGAAAGCAGAGGGGACCAAGTTCGTGACTACTAGCCAGTAGTCAGGTGGCACCAGGAGGGCACCGGATGGTAGTCACCTCGACTAGGTGAGTGGGCGACGCTGTGCTCTGCAGTCTCACGGACCAGGAGGCGTTGTCGGCGACCAGGATGGAGGTACAAGCTGTCCCATGATGGATGATGCTGTCGACGTTGCTGGACCCAGGATTGGGGCAACAAGTCTTGGCAAATTCAAGCCCACGCGGTGGACCTAAAATGGCGTCTGGAGTGGACCAGGAGGGTCCGGGGTGCTCCTCTCTTGGAAGGGAGCAAGGGCCAGTCTGGAGCAACCAGACCAGCAGCAGTGATGTCGTCGGGCGTCGTTAAGAAGGCCACAAGCCAGCGGGCTAGTAGCCAAACAACGCGGTGAGCAGCAAAAAGCAGAAGGGCCCCACGCAGATCGTGGAGATGCTGGGAGGCGGAACTTCGGTGCTGGAGCTGCTCAGGGTCGGGGCTTCTCGGACCCCAAAGCACTCACCAGAGGATCCCTCGGCGGTCGTGCTGGAAAGAAGTCGTGCAGTCTTGAAGATGGCCGGTCCCTCGAGGTCTCGTCGCACCCACGGTTCTCAGCTTTGCTGTAGAGGTGGGTAGAGGTCAGAGGTGCCAGGGAAGCCGGTTCTCGTCGAGCTGGGCAGTTGGATTCCGGAGGAAGGACTTGCAGCAGACCGCAGTGTTCTTAAGATGGTGCCTGCGGATGCAGGGTGACTACTCCTTAGTCACAAGGGAGAATCTTGAAGAAGAAATCTTGATGTCCTTTCGTAGAAAGTCGTGTCTTGATTCCAAAGATGATCTAATTTGGAAGGGGGCCTGCTCCTACCTTTATCTGGGAAAAGGGGGCTGGCACGCGACTAAGTCCTGCCCTATGGGTGGGACCAGGAGGGGGGTGGTTACACCCCTCTCCTTTGGCGGGCTTTCCCCAGCTCAGGGGCTGGTGTGCCCCTGGAACTGGTTCAGGCCGGCCTATGCACAGTGAGCACCGGGGTGCCACTTGCAGTCACCTTCCTCTGTAGCCCTGCCTACCTAGAATACACAAAACCCTGTCTGGGACGGTGCTGGCACCGCCCCTGGCAGGAAACCCTTTGTCCTTGCCTCCTGTGCTGGGAGGACTCCCAGCAGCAGGAGGGCAGACTTGTGTCTCGGTGGCAGCATTCATCTTGTGGAGCTGAGGCTATGTCTGACTTTACCCGGGGTTACAGGTTACATACATGTCGTGTCCCTCTAGAAGGGTGGAATGCTAACCCCGTCGCCAGAATTGGCGAGGGGTTAGTATTCCAATTCGTATGACACCTTACTCGACATGTTTTGATAAAGCGATACCAGAGTTGGCATATAACCGCGAGGATTATAATGCACTTAAGAGTATATGGTATGCGATATCATGGAAACGGCTAAGGGATGGATCCCGAAAGCCGCAGACAGGCTCAGCTCTTGCCAGAGCACTATCTCACACGATTCCAAGCACTCTGCCTTCAGGATTGTCAAGGCCTGCCATAGGAGTGACTGATAGGAGATCTGTGTGTCTATTTTTAGGGTTAGATATAGGTATACTATATCTAAAGCAAAGGGTGATTACACCACCTTGCCCCAGCTGTCAAGCAGCCAGTTGTGTCAGATTTGGATGGCCAGCCAGGGGTGGCATAATACATGCTGCAGCCCCTGGTAGCCCCTGGGTACACCTATGCCCTGGGTACCTAAGGTACACTGTACAGGGACTGACAAGGTGACTCAGTATCCAATTAGATGTGTACCTAATGTACATGGAATCCATTTTACAGAGAGAGCAGTAGGCCTGGGGTCCTGAATAGCAGGGCCCCAGGTCAACTAAGTCAGAAAACCAGCAAAACACCAGGCAAAAAGTTGGGGGCAACCATAGTCAGGGATCTACCTTCCTACATAACCCCCCCCCAAACGAAAGGAGATAAGGCTATCCTTGCCAGGTAAGCCTATATTGCCTGAGTGGCCATATAAGGAAGTACCATTACTGGCATGGTTACCCCCTATCTCATGGTCCACTAAGCAATCCCTCACCCTAAGGGTATCTGAGGGTCTCCACCATAGGGAATCTCTACCTGTGGTGTGTTTTGGCAAAGAAAAAGGCTGGTGCTGAAATGGAGTACTGAAGTGAGGCTCCACTAATTTTGGGCTCAGCTTCCTCCAATCATTTTCCACCATAGAGGCCTTTCTTTCCAAGACTGAGTTGTTTTGGGCTCTCAGGGTCAACCTCTGGCTACCTACAGCTGGAGGTTGGGTCCCTCTGTTTGGCTTACTGGAGGGACAGGTCAGGTTTGGGGCCCTCAGGTCCCAGGTTTGGCTGTGCCCAACAGTGTCCATCTGTGGGAGGTCCCTAACTAAATTTAAGGGGGATCCCTCAGGAGTTGATTTTATTTTCACTTGGCTAGGACTACTAGCTTCAGTGCCCTTAATCTGCTGATTGGGGAATTCCTTTGGACAGGGGGCCCTTTGGGGTCCAACACTGGCCTCCCTGACCTCTACAGCCCTGGGCTGACTGAGGCAGGGTAGAGAGGGGCAGGTTACCTGCTCCAGACTGGGTCCCACCTTGGAAGGGTCCACTGTCATCAGGGGTTCTGCCAGGCTAGGCCTGACTACCTCTGTGGCAGTTTCTTCACAAGGGGTCAGATCAGTTCCCTGAGGAGGCTGACCCTTTCCTAAAGTCTGGTGGGGGGGAGATTTCTCTTCATCCTCAATGCTCTCTGTCTGAGTGGAGTGATCCATAGTTTCAGGCTTCACAACACTATCATCTGTCTGAGTTTGAGATGTGGCCATCACAACTCTCCCAACCTTTTCAGGAGGGGGCTCAGTTTGGGTGTGGGCTGTGACCATCACAGCCTTGACAACCTGTTCTGGGAAGGAAGTTGTCTGAGATTGGGCTGTGACTGGCACAGCCCTCCTGACCTGTTCAGGGAGGATATCTTGGACTGGGGCTGTGGCTATCACTGCCCCACTAACCTTACCATGGATGTTTACCATTCTAAAATGGGTTTCTTGCTCTACTTCAGCCCAGGCTGAGAGCTCTAAATCATTCCCCAGTAGGCAATCTACAGGCAAGTTTGGTGACACTGCCACTCTCTTGTGGCTAGTGACACCTCCCCAGCTGAGATTGACCACTGCCATGGGATGATCTCTTTGTACTCCATCAATATTGGTCACCTGGTATGTGGCACCAGGTAAAAGTTGCCTTGAGGGGACTAGACTCTCAGTCACCATAGTGATGCTAGCCCCTGTATCTCTATAGGCCTCAACTTTTATACCATTGATGAGGGGCTCCTGTCTGTACTTGCCCAAAGTGTTGGGACAGGTTGTGAAGTTGGCAAACCCCATGCCAGTCTCACAGACAAGAGTATCTAAGTTTGGGGACCTGGTTAGGCCAGAGTCCCCAGGAACTCCCAAAGTAAATGCAGCCAAATTCTTGGGGGCACTCCCACCACCTGGGGGATTACTACTAATAGTAACAGGAGGTTTGGGAATGTTACTTGGGGGTATGTTCTCCTTATTGTTATTCTTTGGGCAAATGCTGTCAGTTTTCAAATGACCCACCTGTTTACAGGGATAACAATAAGGTTTCTTCTGGTTGTTAGAAGGATTCTGGGACCCACCCCCCTCAGAGGATTTTTGGGGCCCTGATGTGGTTTGATCTGGAGATTTATTCCCACCCTTCTCTTGAGGCTTGGTTGATTCCTTTTTCTGGTCACCACCTTGGTTCTTGGGCCTAATCCTGGTTCTGACCCATTTGTCTGCCCTCTTACCCAATTCTTGTGGAGAGGTCAGATCAGAGTCTACCAGGTGCTGGTGTAGTAACTGGTTCTGACAATTATTTAAGACTTGCTCTCTCATAATAAGATTATACAATCCTGTGAAGTCAGTAACCTTGCTACCCAGTAGCCAGCCTTCCAAAGCCTTAGTGGCACAATCAACAAAGTCAGACCAGTCCTGAGACTGAGTTTTCTGGGTGTCTCTGAACAGCAACCTGTACTGCTCAGTGGTTAAGCCAAACCCATCAACCAGTGCATTTTTCAGGACCTGGTAATTGTTAGCATCCTCAACTCTAGTAGTGAGGAGCTTATCTCTACCTTTGCCATCAAAGGAGAGCCACAGTATAGCTGCCCACTGACTTTGGGGGATGCACTGCACAGTGCAGGCCCTCTCCAAAGCAGCCATCCATTTCTGGATGTCATCCCCTTGTTTAAAGGGGGGCACTATCTTTGTCAGGTGTTTAGTATCTAAACCCTTCTCTTTATCTCTTGGGAGATTGCTGCCACCAGTGGGAACTGTCCCACTCATCTGCTGCTCTCTAGCAAAGGCAAGCTTCTCTTTGGCCAGGGCAAGTTCTTCCCTTTCAATCCTCAGTTTAGCTTGTCTCATCCTTGCTTCATGCTCTCTTCTCTGAGGGGAAGTCAATCTCCTCTGGGGAGAGTTCCTTCTCCCCTGAGAAGAGGCATTAGAGTGCAGAGATCTAATGGAGTCCCTAGAAGGAGATCTATTTCTCCTAACTCCAAGGTTAGGCCTAATTAGGGTCAGTACTGGGGGTCCCCCAGATCCTTCCCCAAGTAGGTCTAAGTTGGCCCTAGTAAGTCTGCTGACTAACTCAGACCTCTTGTCTGCCTCATCCCCAGAGGGATCCTCAAGATCCTCCTCCTCAAGTCCATTTTCAGTGTTAGGGAGGTCTGGATCACCAAGGTGCCCTTCTAAGGCTGGCATATTCCCATCTCCCTGAGATGCTTTCCTAGCATCATAAGTCTCTAAGAGACCTAACAGAAAGGGAGTGGTGGGGTTAGACCCCTGTTTCAATTTCCTGGAGGTACACAAGTGTCTCAACTCCTGGAAATTGAGAGCTGCATATCTTGAGTTGACCTGTGGAGGGTCAATAACCACAAGGGGAGTCTCTGAAGATTCTCCATGGGTAGACATGCTTTTCTAGTGAGGTGTAAGTGGTGCACTTACCTACACTATATGTTTACCTACTGATCCCTTGCTAGAGTTTTAGTTTAGGGTGTGCTAGGCCCTAGGAGCTACAACAGCTGGTTCAGTAGAACTCAGAGTATTCTAAGCTAAGTTATATGTACCTTTAGTACTTATGTGATCTTTCACAAGATATTCTTAGGATATGTGTGGTAAAACAACAGCAAGCTCAAATCCCAACCGCTGCTCACCAATGTGAGAAGTTGGCCTGATGTGCAGTGCTCACTATTCTAGTGATCACTATATATCAGTCCAAACAACCCTTATTGATGATTGGTTGTAAGTCAACCTTATAGACCAGCTATCCTAGTAGCATGGATACGAGCAGTCTAAGGCTAAGACTCTAGAGGGCGTGTTAAGCCAGCTGTTTTACCATCACATTACCCCTTGAACACCCAGTGAAAGGACACCACACAAGTTGTTATGAAAATAAACAGTGTATTTATTTATAACAAGACTACCCTGGCTCTTTATGAGACAGGGAGCTAAGCACACAACAAAACTCTTATAAAAATACTTCAAGTCGCACAATTTACACAAATGCCCGAGGGGCACGAAAAACCATATACTACAAAAGTGGAATGCGAATTACTAGCAAGTAAGTAACGATTCTCAGAGGCTTTAGAAACGCTAGGCCTACAATACTGAACACTCAGGTTAGGAGCAGGAGGCCTAGGGACACCACGTGCAGAGTGGGAACTCCCACGCGTAAGGCGGGAAAAAGCCTATGGAAGCTAGTATTCACAAAGTTAGTGTTCTCGGGCGAACCCGACTAGGTAGGTCAAAAACGAAAGTGGATCTGGACCCTTGGATAGTGAGGCTATGCTGGGGCACCGAAATGCCGAAGTTACCTAGCCCAGGGGCTGCAGCTGCATAGGTCTGAAAAGACGTCGGGATTCTTCGTTGACGAACCAGGAGCCTAATGGAAAGGAGTTGCTGGCAGGCGACCAGTGAAGATTGTTCGAGTGATCCAAGCCTGAATCGAAGATGGATGACACCTGAAAGCAGAGGGGACCAAGTTCGTGACTACTAGCCAGTAGTCAGGTGGCACTAGGAGGGCACCGGATGGTTGTCACCTCGACTAGGTGAGTGGGCGACGCTGTGCTCTGCAGTCTCACGGACCAGGAGGCGTTGTCGGCGACCAGGATGGAGGTACGAGCTGTCCCACGATGGATGATGCTGTCGACGTCGCTGGACCCAGGATTGGGGCAACAAGTCTTGGCAAATTCAAGCCCACGCGGTGGACCTAAAATGGCGTCTGGAGTGGACCAGGAGGGTCCGGGGTGCTCCTCTCTTGGAAGGGAGCAAGGGGAAGTCTGGAGCAACCAGACCAGCAGCAGTGATGTCGTCGGGCGTCGTTAAGAAGGCCACAAGCCAGCGGGCTAGTAGCCAAACAACGCGGTGAGCAGCAAAAAGCAGAAGGGCCCCACGCAGATCGTGGAGATGCTGGGAGGCGGAACTTTGGTGCTGGAGCTGCTCAGGGTCGGGGCTTCTCGGACCCCAAAGCACTCACCAGAGGATCCCTCGGCGGTCGTGCTGGAAAGAAGTCGTGCAGTCTTGAAGATGGCCGGTCCCTCGAGGTCTCGTCGCACCCACGGTTCTCAGCTTTGCTGTAGAGGTGGGTAGAGGTCAGAGGTGCCAGGGAAGCCGGTTCTCGTCGAGCTGGGCAGTCGGATTCCGGAGGAAGGACTTGCAGCAGACCGCAGTGTTCTTAAGATGGTGCCTGCGGATGCAGGGTGACTACTCCTTAGTCACAAGGGAGAATCTTGAAGAAGAAATCTTGATGTCCTTTCGTAGAAAGTCGTGTCTTGATTCCAAAGATGATCTAATTTGGAAGGGGGCCTGCTCCTACCTTTATCTGGGAAAAGGGGGCTGGCACGCGACTAAGTCCTGCCCTATGGGTGGGACCAGGAGGGGGGTGGTTAGACCCCTCTCCTTTGGCGGGCTTTCCCCAGCTCAGGGGCTAGTGTGCCCCTGGAACTGGTTCAGGCCGGCCTATGCACAGTGAGCACCGGGGTGCCACTTGCAGTCACCTTCCTCTGTAGCCCTGCCTACCTAGAATACACAAAACCCTGTCTGGGACGGTGCTGGCACCGCCCCTGGCAGGAAACCCTTTGTCCTTGCCTCCTGTGCTGGGAGGACTCCCAGCAGCAGGAGGGCAGACTTGTGTCTCGGTGGCAGCATCCATCTTGTGGAGCTGAGGCTATGTCTGACTTTACCCGGGGTTACAGGTTACATACATGTCGTGTCCCTCTAGAAGGGTGGAATGCTAACCCCGTCGCCAGAATTGGCGAGGGGTTAGTATTCCAATTCGTATGACACCTTACTCGACATGTTTTGATAAAGCGATACCAGAGTTGGCATATAACCGCGAGGATTATAATGCACTTAAGAGTATATGGTATGCGATATCATGGAAACGGCTAAGGGATGGATCCCGAAAGCCGCAGACAGGCTCAGCTCATGCCAGAGCACTATCTCACACGATTCCAAGCACTCTGCCTTCAGGATTGTCAAGGCCTGCCATAGGAGTGACTGATAGGAGATCTGTATGTCCATTTTTAGGGTTAGATATAGGTATACTATATCTAAAGCAAAGGGTGATTACACCACCTTGCCCCAGCTGTCAAGCAGCCAGTTGTGTCAGATTTGGATGGCCAGCCAGGGGTGGCATAATACATGCTGCAGCCCCTGGTAGGCCCTGGGTACACCTATGCCCTGGGTACCTAAGGTACACTGTACAGGGACTGACAAGGTGACTCAGTATCCAATTAGATGTGTACCTAAGGTACATGGAATCCATTTTACAGAGAGAGCAGTAGGCCTGGGGTCCTGAATAGCAGGGCCCCAGGTCAACTAAGTCAGAAAACCAGCAAAACACCAGGCAAAAAGTTGGGGGCAACCATAGTCAGGGATCTACCTTCCTACAAAAATCCATAGTGTCTCTTAGATAAGAGGTCAGCAATGTCGCATACGTCATTAAAAAGATGTCAATAAAACGTGACGTGTTTTCAATATATACATTTACAAACTCGAGGTTAGGGGAAAACAGGGAATTATTGTAATGGATGGACTGTTAACCACTTCTGAGGCTCTCGGGAGGAAGTTCTGATTATTAACAAATCTGGTGCATTATTCATAAACATATATATGTCTCTGTGAGAGTGAGAGATGTAAACCATCTACACACCATAATTAAGGAGAGAACACAACCTAGAACTCCTAGAAGTGCAACAAGGAAAGGCAGTAGAAGGGGAAATCCCAGACATGATTCAAGAAACAGAATCACTTTGAAAAGTCTTAGAGGGAAGGAAAAAATCCTCCTCAGGCCAATCACATTTCAGAGAGGGATCGCAAAGATCAGTAAAAAATGTGTCAATATCAGGAAGGGCCGAGTGCGAACTGGAGGCAGGAGAAACTAACCAAAAAATTTAATTTGCCAGGTGAAGTCTTAGGATGTGAAAGTTCCCTAAATTATGCTACTGATCCAAGTGACTTGGAAGCTTTATGTAGCGGGACCTGCCATCTTAAAAAAGCCTTGTAACCTATACTGAGAATGTGAGGTCTACTCATCTCGAGTAAGGATGGACACCGACATTCCTGCATACCTAGGCGCACATAGGACTGTAGGTCACCACAGCTGAAAGTCCCATTAACTTAGAATACCAGCATTAGGAGCCCCCTAGGTACTCACAGAAATCCTATACCCACTATGAACTGGCCATCATCTTGAGTAGAGATGGACACCGACGTTGCTGCATACCAAGGCATCATAGCACTGCAGGTCACCGCTTGCCACAGCTGAAAGTCCAATAAACGTAATCTACCGAGCCCCATGGTACTTCCAGAGCAACCAAGAAATGAAAGCGATCATTATTGTGGATTGCTTTGTGGTTTTCCCCTTGGTTTGAAGTGACTTCAAGATAGAGGATACACATCGCACAGAAAAGGATGCCCTACCTTGAGAGTGGAAGTAATGCCTGCAATCCAGCCTGGCTTTATTAGGATGGGAGCTTGGATTCTTATGATGCACTGAATGTTATATCCACAAACTGGGACTCTGAGCTGGAGGCCCACTTTGGAACTCTAAGGAATACACTACAAGACCTGCATGGCTCCAAATGAGCCTTCTAAATGCTGGAGCTGTTAGCTGCTGGTATGCTGCTCCTCTGCCGCCTGTGCCAACCTGCTGTCACCTGCCTAGATGGAGAGTCCCAGGTGTGGGGAGTCCCAGCTGTGCTGGTACTACAGGATCCAGAAGCCCTTTTTACCCCTCACAGGGCATGAGAAGAAATACCCCAAGAGAAACAATAATGGCACACGAGCGAATAAGAGGGGTGGGATGTTTGTGTTTGAAACTGCTGGGTGATAGCCACAGTCTCCCAAACCAAACCACAGATACAGTTTCTTGATTAGAGTTTCTTGACCACAGCAAAGAGTTCAAGACAAGCAGCTAATCAATCTTTTGCACTACAATCCTGATAATGTGTCTCCTTGTCATCTGAAGGATTTTGGGAGCTCCGCGCAAGACATATTTTTAGACCCCTTTTACGGAATACATTTGAATGTTATGACCCATTTTATTAACCCTGGGCGAAGCACTACGCTACGCTCGCGTAGTTTGCGAAGTTTGTGCAACTTCGCACTACGCGAGCTGCACGTAGCACAGTGCGAACACGCGTAGTGCAGCGTAGCGTAGTGCAGCGGTCATTTTTTGCTTGTTCGCGGTCCTCAACGTCATGTTCGTGACCGCGAGCAAGCAAAATGACATCCCCGCGAGATTCTCAATGCGGGGAGGTCAGGTTTCTCATTGAGAGTGGTCGTGCATGCTCGCGACGAGAAACTACCTGTTCGCGTTGAGAAAGCTGCCGCTCGAGTAAAAATCTACTCGAGCGGCAGAAAACTACAGCTCGCACTGTGCAAGATGCCATTTTCAATGATTGCACAGTGCGGGATGCTTGTTTGCACTGCGCAATCATTGAAAATGCATCTTGCACAGTGAAGTTCGCATAGTGCGAAGTGCACTTCGCGAACTACGCCCAGGGTTACATTTTATGCTAATTCAAGCCTTCATGATACCAAACAACGCTAAATTATTTGTTAAACTTTCAGAGTTACAAAAAACAGTTGAAATATTTATTGCTGGGCCCCCAAAAATCCTTCAGATTACATTGGTAGAGAGACAGTCAGAGACAGACGTAGGCAAAGAGGGAAGAGAGGCTTAGGAAGAGAATACGACTAGAAAGAGGTCTAATGGAGAGAAGGTTCACTTTCCTAAGGGGGGCATTAAAAGGTGGGGGCCCAGAGCAATTGCCCGCTTTGTCCATGCTTTAAACGACTCTGTTGTGTCTAGCACTCTAGGAAACACCCTCTAGCATATTTCAGAAAATCTACAAGAAAGGGGTAACATTATCTCACCATTTTGGGGGTGCAGTGCCAGTGCCCACATTAGTGGCAGAAATTCCAACATTCACTGCTGACACTGGCAGAAATAACACTGCAGTTTTCACAATTAACAAGGCTCATCCCATAGCCGGGACAGCCAATTGGGTGGAGAAACCTCTACAGCCGTGTTGGACAACTCAAAGTGCAACTGAATTTCCAACGCCAGTGTGATAAAAGATGTGGATCTGCCCTGCTGGTGGTCAAAAATAACATTCTGCCATCAAAAACCTTAACTAGCCTTCAAGTCTGAAAATGTGAACCAAAAATTCGTGTCAGGGTAAATGCCCCAAGCCAACATTGTTGGACAATAAGAAACTGTGCCTGTTTAGCACATACAAAGTGAGACAGGAGATTAGCAGGGGCACCATTTCTATATGTGATTCAATTGGACAAGTGGCACAAACCACATCCTTCCTATCAGGTAACTGCATGGCTTTAAGTGAGATGAAAAAACTGGGGGTCTCTCGTGGGGGCGTGGTCAATGTAAATTAAGGGCGTGGCTTAAAAACATGTAAGCTAAAAGTTTGTGCTTAGCATAGTGTGCTGCCCGACTGGTATTTTGTTGTTTCTGTCATTGCATACAGCTGTATGATACAACAAGTCAGGACTATTGGCTTTGTCAATGGTTGTTAGTTGCATAAGATAAATAAGCAGCAACTGTGGCTTGTATATAATATTGAAAAAGATTCCACATAAAACCCTGATGACACCACGACAATGTTGCTGCTCCTGAGTTCCGAAAAGTGAAGAGAAATCCAGAGAGAAAAAGACTCCCTTTAAAGGATTTACCTTCCACTACAACGCTCACCACGTGCACATCAATGTGCGTGCTGTCACTGCAGTGCGGGAAAAAAACGGACCTCCTGTGCCAGGGAACAAAACAGAGCCCGATAGAGAACCGTTTCGAGGCGCTCTTTAAAAAACTGCCGGTGCTAAGACCCGGTGAGACCCGGCCCACTTAAAGCCCTGGGTAACTAGACTTCAGTTTCGTAGTGCTTTATTTGAGCTGGTGGTTTCCTGAGCTCGGTACCAGCGCTTAGTTGTTATCAACACAGGCACTATAACAGTCTGCCACATGGTGTCAGTGTTTACCCAATTCAGAGATGGACCAACAACAGCTGATAATGAATTTAATATACTTTAAACACGACTAATACCTCCCGCCCAAGCCAATATTATAGCTTTGGAGCCTGAAATAGTCTAAATTGGCACATGAGTAGCAGTGTGAAGGGTATTAGTTGTGTTGGTACAGTCACTGGCAGCGTTGGCAGGGACAATGGGTGGTGCAAGCTGCAGTGAACTCTTGGAGGGCCCTGTCACTTCATGTTTATTTTATTTTTTACAAATTAAGCACTGAATTTCCGTTTCTTTTGTGATGTCTGCGAACAAAAGTATTCAGACAAAAGTGGGTAAGACCCCAAGGGGGGCGACTCACAATAGTCCTACCTCAGCGTGATGCGTGGACGAAGCCTTCCAGCCTTCCAAGAGGGGTGGCAGGGGAGGGAAGGCTGCAGCTGCCGCCGGCGCGCTGCCCTTGTGCAGACGTCTGCCAGCGGAGCGCGCGCATCGCTGCGAATGCCACCATCTGCTGTGCCACGTGGACATCATAATCTTTTCTTAATTACATTAGCAGCGCAATCAGTTACTGCATTACAAGGCCGGCGATGAGCTTTTAAATCTTGGTGGGAATCATAAATAATGGCGGTAAGTGCCAGGCGCCAGCTGTGGGTGCCAACATCGGTTGCACTGGATAAATACGAACCTCACAACAGTGTTAGATGCCCGCCCGACCACTGCTCTTTGCGCCCTGACAGCGGGCGCAGCGGCACCCATTCCGCAGATGGTGTCACTAGAGAGGAGACAAAGTGCAGAAAGTGGTTTTCCTGCCGCTAAAAGAAGCAGGAGCATCGTAGTGGGTCCGAAGTGCCTCGAGGCAAAGTGCTACCTAGCCAAGGCGCCTCTCTGGTTGCAATCTGCTGTGTGTCTTCTGGAATGGCCTGTTGTGTCTGCCAGGGCACACCACAGGAAAGGGATGGCATAGCACAGAGATGTTCGGGCATGTTCAGAGGGCTGGGAATTAGGAATTGGGCTCTAACGAGCCTCTGGTATTGTTGTTCTCTTTTGTTTCTCGAGTTCCGCCTCGTCTGTCTGCGTGTTTCCGTCCCTTCTACTTCACTCCCTTTTCTGCTGAGCTCAGCTTCTTCTGCTGCGAGGCACTATCGAGGTCACCCCTTGTCTTTAAAGAGCTTCAACAGCCGACCCTTTTCACAGCAACCTGGAATATTACCATGAAATAACATTTATCACGAAAAAGCCCAAATATTCCAAAAACGTTAAATATAATCTTAATATTAATTTCAGCCTGATCTCAGCTAATCCACCCATCCATCCATCCATCCACCCATCCATCCATCCATCCATCCATCCACCTGCTTAGCCATCCAATCATCCATCCATCCACTTATCCATCCATCCACTTATCCATTCAACCACTTATCCATCCATCCATCCATCCACCTGCTTAGCCATCCAATCATCCATCCATCCATCCAACCATCCACCCACCCATCCATGTATCCATCCATCCATCAATTCATCCATTCATCCACCCACATATCCATCCATCTATCCACCCACCCCCTTATCCAGCCATCCATATATTCGTCCATCCACCTATCTATTCATCCATTCACCCATGTATCCATCCATCCATTTGTTATGTCTTTCAGGAAAGCCCCATCATGTGTACCCCGTTTTACATACATTATCCCATCCACACGACTATAACAATTCTAAACCTGTGACCTTTTACATAATAGCATGCTCCTGTCTTTTCAACACACTTAGGGCCGGATGTAGGTCGGTCGGTAACGGCCGAAAATCGGTATTTTCGTCCGTTACCGACCGAGATTCACAAAATGGTATGTAGGGCCACATATTTTACAGATTCGGTAAATTTACCGATCGGTAAATTTACCGAATCTGTAAAATACCGAATCGGTATTTTTACCGATTCGGTAACCATGAGATGTAGGTGGGACTCTTCTGAGTCCCACAAGCCTTACAGAATCGGTATTTTACCATGAAATCCAACTTCATGGTAAAAAACCGATTCCGGTGTGCATGCACATGTGTGCATGCACACCTGTGGCATATGACAGGCAGACCTGCCCTTAGGGCAGGTATGCCTGCCACATGGCCCCCGAATCTTTTTTGGGGGTGCTAGAGGGTGTCAAAGTGACACCCCCTGCACCCTTGTCAAAATCGGTATTTACCGAATCGGTAAATACGGACCGGTAATGCCCCATTCATTCCTATGGGCTTCAAAGCCCATAGGAATGAATGGGGCATTACCGGTCGGTATTTACCGAATCGGTAAATACAGATATTTACCGATTCGGTAAAAGGAACATCTGGATGTTCCTACATATCCACCCCTTAGATTTACCGATTTTTAATAACCGAATCGGTAGGATTCGGTAATTAAAAATCGGTAAATCTATTTTACCTACATCTGGGCCTTAGTCTTCTATCAGAATCCCTTTACCTGACATACATAAAGATGTCACCAGGCACGGCAGAGTTATTCTGTAAAAGGGTCACCACTTTTTTCATCCTTGGCCAACAGCCAGCTGTGCATGATCACACTTGTTTAGAAAAGCATTGGTGATTGTTTTCAAAACATTTATGATTGTTTTTAAAACAACAATGGTTGTTTTAAAAAATATTGATTCATGAAAAAACCCTGGAGTGACAACTTTAGTATAAAAAACCTCAATCCCCCTTACAATTGTCCTCCTCGACGCAGAGATGGGGTGCTAAACTATCAGGTAAGGAGTTGGTTCATCCCTGGGGGTTTCAGATACATATATACGCATATACACCTACACATCTAGGTTAGGCTAGGTACATTTTAGCAAATTACTTAGGGCGGACATTTTATCTGAACTGTTTTTGTTCATCTTATGAGCACTATGGAAGAAATGTATCTACCATTCACTACATTGGAACTAGCAATCTCTTTCTTTCGTATGCTTCTGTCTTCTGTAGCAGAACATATGTTTTACTCAATATTGTCGCTGGACCAATAAATATTTATTGAAACGTACTAATCGCCATCCTGTCTATTCTCTGAGAAGAAGCAAGCACAATAGTCTGAGTGAAATGTACTGTACTCTTTTCCATGATACCTGAGAAATCAGGGTTGTCATGTTCAGTGGCTGCCAGAGACTACCTACACCACTGTAGAATACAGGGGGTGGTAGTGGCACTATAGAGCAAGCTGGTCTAATGGCTGACATATCCTGTGGGTGTGTCTGGACGAGGTTGGGACACCGAGCCCTCCGTTTAGGTCATCCAAAAAGTGCAGGTCCTTGGGGATTCCTAGGAACTACACAACACATTCATCCATCCATCCACCCACCCACTTATCCTATCCATCCATCCAACTACCAGTCACTTAATCATCCATCCATCCATTCTTCCAGCCATCCATCTATCCATCCATCCACGTATCCATTCATCCATCCACCCTCCCACCTATCTATTCATCCACCCATCCACCCACCCATGTATCCATCCATCCATCCATCCACCAGTCACTTATCCATCCACCCATGCATCCACCCATCCACCCACATATCCATCCATCCACTCTTCCACCTATTCATCCATCCACCCATCCACTTATTCATCCATCCATCCAGTCACTTATCCATCCATCCATCTATCATCCATCTATCATCCATCCATCTCTGTGATTAGTAAACATCTTTTTAAAAAATGACAATTGTTATATTATAAAATGCTTTAGAAACACATATAACACGTAAAAGTGGGTGAGTCATTTAGCAGCCCCCAGGTTATGTTCTATGGTCCCTGCTATGAAGCTTCTTGGTGTACGGGCAATATATATATAAAACACATGAATTACATTTATTATCTTAACATTAAACGTTCTCTACGACCAACAAACACTTTCTCTAGGAAAGAAGACACTTCACTTTAGAGGACACATCTTCCTTTTTTGATATTACCAATTTATAATTAAAGACACGTTAATGCAGCAACATGAAATTGTCATCAAGCCACTTGACAGGTCGGCCTGGATGACTTGCTGAATTGCGGATAGTTGTTTGGGTTTAAATCAGAATTTCTTAAATATGGCTCTTAAAGCTTCAATCACATCCCCTACCCCAAAGATAACATTTGAAAATGGAAACTAGCATTGATTAATGAGTGGGAACGCTTTTTGAAATTCTGGGAACAGTGACTGGGAAAGGTTATTACAGACTTTTGGTCATTTTAAGTCTGACTTTATTGATTTATTGCTACGAAATTATTTAAAATATACATAGAGTTGGATTTAGGTCCGCCCAGAGGACTATTACCTTTCACCTCATGTTATTTGCTCTTTGTTGGATTATTCCGCTTCCTATGGATTGCCTAAAGCGCAATGCTTCTGGGATTGTTTTAGGTCTCAAAAGGACATTAAGGCTCTCATTATGATGAGAGGTGGCGGGTTACTGACAGGCCGTCGGTGGCGGTGTGCCTGTTAACACCTGTTCGGTCCGACCGCCGCCTTACAAAGCTGGCGGTCAGAACCATAGCTGTTGGACGACAGACCACCGCCTCCACCAGGATCAGATATCCAGATGCAGTGGCTGAAAAGTGGCACCTCCATGCACCGTGTGCCATGCACTGCGGCCCTCTCACATGGCCGCAGCATGCCCCCACTCTGTGTCTGATGTATTTTTGACCACCAGACCAGCAGTTGCGTCAGAATGTGGTGGTCGGACCACCCGTATGCTTTGTCAGCGCTCTCCTGACCGCTGCAATCGTAATGAGGGCCATAGTATTCAATCATTAAGGGTTCGATGTGCTAAGAGACAGGCCACAAAAAATGGTCGCAAATTACGCACTGACTTTTTTAACCTGTGTTTGATTTTGCAATGTGACCTATTTACTAATAAATTGCATTGCAAAACCTCCAGTCACCCGGGGTCACAGGCAGCAGGGGCGGCTTCTCAATTAGGGTGGAGGAGCACCGCCCCACTGCTTTTTCACAGTGCAAGAAGTGGATACATAAAATGGTATTTTTAAGACAGGAGTATGCCTGGTTGGGGGCGGGTGGGAAGGTATGCCAGGTTGGTTGGGTCGGGGAGGAGTGGCCTGCACCACTCTGAGCAGTCATGTGCACTCTACATTTTTTCTATGTAGGCAACAGGTGCCCGCTGTCCGCAACTCCGTACCAATCACAACGCCTCCATTGCAGATTTGTCATTGGCTTACAGGAGGGGAGGAAGCATGCCTGTTCCTGTTTCTGTTCAGGAAAACGCAGGACCCGGCCAAGGAGCAGAGGCGGCGCCGGAGCAGGTCAGGTACGTTTTTTTCTCTAATTATTATTTTACCCCCTCCCTTGGTAACCCCGTGTGACCCCTCCCCTCCCCTGTGAGTATTGCGAGCCGCGACTGGCAGGCAGGTCAAGTCAAGTCAAAATTTGTATAGCGCACTACTCACCCAGAGGGTCTCAAGGCGCTTGGGGGAGGGGGTTTCACTATTTATCAAACAGCCAGGTTTTGAGTTGTTTTCTGAAGGAGAGGTGGTTCTGTGTAAGGCGGAGTTGGGTGGGGAGAGAATTCCAGGTTTTGGCCGCTAAGTAGGAGAATGATCTTCCTCCCATGGTGGCTCTTCGGATTCGTGGGATCGTGGCGAGGGCTTGATCGGACGATCGTAGTTGACGGGTGGGGGTGTAAAAGGTCAGGCCCGTGTTGAGGTAACTGGGTCCTAGGTCGTAGAGGGCCTTGTGTGCGTGGGTGAGGAGACGGAACTTGATTCTCTTGTTGACGGGGAGCCAGTGAAGGTCTCTCAGGTGACCGGAGATGTGATTGTGGCGGGGTATGTCTAGGATGAGGCGGGTCAAACCTGCTGAAATTTAACAGGGGAAATGTGTATAGTATGTACCGTATCATGCGGATTTTTGTGCGTTAAACACCAAAATCCGCATGTTATTCCCCATATATTCATAACAGGTGTTACTTATCCCACCCGATAAATAGCAAACATAGTGGTATCGCTATTTATCAAGGGCAATAAATAATGCTACAACTGGTAATCAGGCCTAGAATGGATTGAAATACACATTTTGCAATTGCAAAGGCACTCTGAACTTGCATTGTTGGTTTAGCTAATAGAAAAAGCAATTTTATGTTTGCAAACCCTGTGAATGCAACATGGCTTCGTACATCATTCACTACATTTCTCATCTTATTAATGCATTGTATATAGAAAACAGTCACTTTTTATTGTTTCACTGTAGCAAGCTTTTAAAAAATGTTTTATTAAGTAATTCACACACATTCCAAAGCAACTGACTTTGCCAGTGCATGTTTGATTCTTGATATCTTGAATTATTTTAGGCTTTAGTGATAGGCTCTGCCTTATAAAGTGACATACATTAATAAATAGTCATTGCCATGATATAGTAGAAGGTAAGTGATCTCTTCACTAGTAAAGAGTGTCCAGAGGATGTCCTTGTTCCAGTCTTACAGCAGCATATTTCACTTTTGCTTTTTTACTGAGTGGATGAGGTGCGGTGGGAGATAAGAGTGTCTGTCAAATGTTTGGCCACCAACATATGTTCCTTGACTCTATGATATGGTGTGCTTGTTCACCTGGTGCTCATTCATGTTATGGTCATTTTTCTAGATATGGTGCCTTTTCACAGGTATGCACCAAAATATTGTTTCAAATATATAAATCAATGGACACAATAATGTAAAAAATGGTGATTTCAAAGAATTTTGTGGGACAGAATTTTGAAGATAATATTAACTTTTTATAGTATTTTATATCATCTTTAAAATATATATGTACATAATATCATCTAATTATTTAAACAAATGTAATTCGTTTTTATGTTAAAAGTTCTTATTACTGTATTTTTATGTCAATTTATTTTGTATTGGTGGGATGTTAGGACATACAATGGAAAGATTTTTAAATATTTCTGTTTGAATTGATTACTTAAAAAAAATTGTATTTGTTAAAATGATTATTAACTATGCCAATACTTTAAAAAAAAATTCTTCATAGATATCTTTTAAATTGGTGTTTATTTTGTTCATGGTTGGTTCTTTAATTAGTTAATTGATTTGGTAAATTATGTATTTGTTTTCAATAACTAAGCATTACTTAATCACATTATGTTTTTATTTTTATATATTCATTTTATAGATTTTAAAAAAAATAATTTGCATTTTTATTTATTTTATTGTTATTTTAACTTTTTTTTGCAGGTTTGGAATTTTATCGTAATAGGGTGAGATGGGTCTTTACTTGTTAATGCTTTCATTGATAAAATGTTTTAATACAATTTTAATTATTAATTTACTGTTTTGGCTATTATTTCTATAATGATATAATGTTAAAATTACTATTTCACAATATATTGGTGGAAATAAATGTTATATAAGGACATGCACATATATTGAGGGAGATGTCATCAGTGATGTCATTTGAGATGTCATCAGTGATGTATTCAATGATGTCATTTACCGTGTCATACAGGAAACAATTCGTGAGGTTATGAGCAGTGCATGGCAGGGGCACAAGTTATGCACTCCCGAATCGGGCCATAGCTTGTCTTAACAGAAGTGTCACAATGAAGGACCATAGTAAGATGATTTTTCTAAACATGGAAGTAATACTTTTAAGTTCAGCAAAAAGAAAGCAGATTTTGATTACAAATACATTAATTCCTTCCAGGTCTATGTCACTAAGAATGTCACATGTCCATTTGTTTGGTTATAATAAGTGCCTTGTCAAAATGGCTTCTTACAGTGATCAAGGCGATCCAGGCCGAAATGCGCAGAGGAGTGTGAAGAATATGGACTGGAATCATAGGTAAAGAATAAAGAATAATGGGGACGGAATCGAAATGGCCCCACCAAGATTAGAAAAGAGGGTTCCATTTGGAAAGAAGAGATTCAAGTTTAGAAAGAAGGTCTGTAAGAGTGAGGGAAATAGAAGAAGAGATAGAATTGGAAAATCACAATCCTAAATATGAAATGTTTAGTAGAAGCCCAGGCAAAGCCAGAAAAGCCGAAACGCTATTTAGTAAAGCATTTATTTAGTGTAAAATTTTAATGTAATCAAAATTCACTTTATAACCAGAGAGGTGTGAGAAGGAAGAAATATCTTGAGAGTTAACATGTAAAGAAGTTTCATGATTAGAAATGAAAAAGAGAATATCATCAGCATATGTAGCTAATTTTAAATGGTACGACTCACATTGGAAACTGGAGATCAGCAAATTTTGCAGATCCTTTAAAAGAAACATCTCACACAAGAATAAATAAGAGAGGTGATATGGTATGTGGGAGAGAATTTTCTGTCCAAAATCATACCATCGTAAATCTCTAAACATAAAGGACCAGTTAAATCTATCAAAGGCTTTTTCAGCATTGATAGTGATGGCAGCAAGGGGGGAGTTAAGGGTACAGGCCTTAGTTACATAGTTAAAAAAGAGCCTAGTATTGTCAGATTTCATGCACCCTTTAAACCAGATTACTCCGAACCAATCAATTTGGGTAGAAAGGATTCTAATCGCAAAGCAATAAGTTTAGCAAAGATCTTATCTTCCACATTAACTAAGGAGATAGGGTGATCATTTTTACATAAGGTAGGATCTTTACCTTCTTTCGGAATAAAGCAGATAACTCCTTCTTTAAATGTGCCTTTGGGAGTGTTAGCAGAAAAGGCAGAAAATAAGTGTAACCATTTGAGTAGTAATGTGGGGCAAAGTGGGAATAACATTCAACAGTGAAACTATCCTGTCCAGTAGTTTTGCCATTCTTTAAGAGATGAAGAGCAGATGTTTCTTCAGATAGGGCGATATCCTGTTCTAGACAGGATAAATCCGGCACAGAAGCGGACCGTTTGTTAAGAGTCTTAAAAAAAGAACCAATATCATAATTGGTAGGGTGATTCTCTGGGATATAAATAATTTATAAAAGGGTGTGAATTCATGTAGAATATCACTGTGTTTCAAGATCTGGGAACCTGAGCTGGATTTTAAAGCTTCCACGTTTGCATGATCTTTTCATATTTTGAGATATTAGCAAGAAGTTTACCTGCTTCATTACGACCACCATAATAACGAGCACTGGTCTTTAGTAAATATGTAGAGGCGTCGCCAGAGGAAATTGTTTTAAAGTTAAGTTTGTCTGTAACCAAATCGTGTGATATATTAGGTGCCTTGAAACAATAATATTGATGTTTCAGTTGTTTAACAGGAGCTAGTAATTGAGGTGTTGTTTATGAAAGGATTTCTTTTTCTTAGAAACTTATTTGATGCTAAAGCTAGGTGCAGTAGCCGTGAAGGTATCTCATATTAATTGAGGAGAGAGGAAAGGGCCACTATGAATCGAAAAAAATTCAGAAGACAAATCAAGGAAAGAGGAAGAGAAGTGGGTGTCTGTCAGCAAGGTATTATTAAATCGCCATCGATGAGATGGTGGTTTGGGGAGGGGGGGCAGAAAAGTAAGGACGACTATCATGGGGGCATGATCTAAAATTACTACTGGAGCAATTTTGCTTTAAGTAGGTATTACGAAAGGGGTTTACTAAGGAATACCTTGTCTAGTTATGTGATAGGGAGAAAAATGTGCATTCAAAAGTAGTTGGGTTACACAAATGCCAAAAGTCTACTAATGACCTGTGGGAGATGAAAGAACAGAGCTATTTTTGCATTTTATGAGGAATGAACTTCACTGGGGATTATCTATCTGAAAAATGGTAACAACGTCCAGCTAAAAGAAAGTATTCATCATGAAATTTAAGGTATTTTTTCATTATGAGGCCAAAACGTAAGGTCATTTTGAGTAGGGCTACAGATAGAAACAGGTAAAGAATTTTGTTAACAATGAGCTTAGTAACAATCCAACTACCCATATTATCTGTTGCTTGGGAAAGATCAGAAACATCTATATGTTTACTACAAAGAATAATAACACAATTTTCTTGGTTGTTGTGGGGGAAACAAGCACAGTACCCACCCATGACCAAATCCATGAGATGAGTTTCTTGGAGAAGCACTATATCAGGAGTATATTTCGGTAGATGGGAGAGAATTCTCTGTCACTTTATAGGATTATTTAAACCAATAACATTCCTCGTATTAACTCTGAATTATAGTGATTTTTAACATTTAAAGACAAAAAGTGTGGATTCAATAGAAGTACTTAGATATAAGGGGAAGGTTCAGAAAGGAAATGGAAAAAGAAGAAACAGGGAGGGAAGAGGCAAGGACATGAAAGAATATCAGAAGATAGGGTTTTAAAAAAAAAAAAATGTTGTATTTATTTTTTCATCCTCATTAGCCTCATAGCCACCCATATGCAAAAATGAAACTCAATACGATACCGTCTATGGGCTTTTATCTCATACGCCGACTTTAACATCTAAGGCTTGTGCTGCCGCCCAGTAGATATTAGGCCTCTAACTTCATGCTAGCCGAAAAACCCAGAGACTTCAATCTTCTGGCAGCTGCTACCTTATCTATATAGCCTCCATTAGAGTGAGAGGCCGCCAGCGAGATAGGCCAAGACCTTAATCATCGGATTTTTATTATTTCCCCCCTTAACCAAAATGTTGTAAAAAAGGTAACCAAAATCTGTGCTTTCTCCTTTTCTGACCCAAAGAGTCTAGTTTAGCAAAGTATCTCATGGCTTTTACCCAATCTAGTAGTGTTGGGGATGTAGGCGAAACACATAATTTACAAATCTCCCTGCGGGCAAGCAAAACTCCATAGAACACCAATTTGACCTTATCCGTAATATTCTTACTTTGCAAGTTATATCTTCCAGTTATAATAAGTTCAGGGCGTACCTCCATATTTACATCAAGCACCTTTGACAAGCTTTTTCTCACATCCTCCTAAAACTCTCTGTTGTTTGGACATTGCACAAACATGTGCAGATCGTCTACGTTGATACTTCTGCATTTAGGGCATTCCACCATACCTCCAGCCTTGAACTTCGGGAGCCTTCGAGGAGACCAGTAAGCTCTGTGGATAGTGAACAAAAGATTTCTCCTTAAATTTGCAGATTTGACTATTTTATACAACATAGCCATCGTTACTTGCCATTGTTCTTCTGTGGCGATGTCTGGCAAGCAATCTCCCCACAGAGCCTCTGGAAGCTGGAACGCGCCGTCTTCCGTTTCCAGCATTGCCCACTACCATAAAGCAACTTCTTTCTTGTATGCTTGACTAGAAAAAAGTTTATCTTCCAAATCGTTTTGCTGGCCAATATCGACCTCCAGTTTACTTGCCCAACTTTGTATCTGGAGGTACTTGAATTTTGAGAATCCCTTCCCCCAGGTAGCCTCGCCTTGGCCCCAATCAATCAGTTTTCCGCCCGGAAATAGATCTCCCCAACAATCTAACCCTGCTGCTCTAAGCGGTGTAGTCAAGGCATCCTGAGACCAGAGTGGAGAGCCTGGGGCATCCCATATTGGTGCCCTATGTCCATAATAGGAAATCTTTATAGTCCTCCTGAGCTTATACCACAATTCCGCTGCTTCCCGCAAGATTTCAACCTTACTTTCTTGAAGAATTTGGGGTCAGAAAATTTACACATAAAGCCCTCCTTGTTATAGCTACTTTTTTCACGCATAACATAAAACATCATTCCAACATCTGTATCCTTTGGAACTCCTAATAAGATCCTAAAATTCTTTAACTGAAAAGCCCATGAATATAACACAAAATCCGGGGCCGCCAATCCACTTTTACATAGTCTCCTCCTGAGTTTTTCCCAGGACAAGCGGGACCCTTTCATGGCCCAAATAAACAAACAAACCTCACTTTGGAGCCTGTTAATCGAGACTGTGTTAAATACCAAAGGTATTGTCTCAAACAAGAAGGTCATCTTTGGAAGAATCATCATCTTTACCAGATTGGTGCGTCCGTAAAGAGTAAGTGGTAGGTGGCCCCAACTACGCAGAGTAGAGCTTATTTCTTTTTGTATCTTCTTAAAATTAGTTTTAGTCAGGTCTGCTATGTCATGGGTGATCCTTACCCCCAAGTAGCGCATGTCTTTTTTTACTACTATGTCTTCTGTATCCAAATTCCATGACATAATTTCAGTCTTATCCTGATTAAGTTCATATCCAGACACCTGACCAAACTCCTTAGTTATTCCATATAAGCTCGGCAGTGAATGATGCAGGTTGGGGGTATAAATAATAATGTCGTCTGCATACAAACCTATTTTTTTCGCCCATCCTTCTAGTACAAATGGTGATATGCTGTCTGAATTCCTAATCCTAGAAGCAAGAGGCTCAATATATAAATTAAATAGTAGTGGGGATAGGGGACACCCTTGCCGTGTACCACGCTGTACCTTGATAGATTTTGTTAAAGTACCATTTACCAAGACCTTGGAGGTAGGGGAGCAGTAGAAAGATAATATAGTGTTGGTGAAACGTGTGCCTAAATCAAGGTGCCCCAAAAGAACCTTCAAAAAAGACCAGTTGACACGATCAAAAGCTTTGGCAGCATCAAGAGCGATTACTGCCAATGGGAGCCTACAGGTTGTTGCAATATCTATAGCACCAATCAATTGAAATGTGAGGTCCTTTAAAAATCTTCCCCTGATAAATCCCTTTTGGTCCTCGTGAACTATCTGTGATATAACTAAACTTAGCCTATCCGCCAATATCTTAGCGAAGAGTTTATAATCACAGTTGAGCAGTGATATCGGTCTATATGACTCTAATTTTTTGGGGGATTTACCGGGTTTAGGAATCAAGACTATAACCGCCTCATTCCAAGAATCTGGCATTGTTGCTTTTCCTTGAAAAATACTGTTAAATAGCTGATGCAATATTGGAGCAATTAAACTTGTCAGCGATTTATATACTTCTGATGGAAGGCCGTCCGGGCCAGGCGCCTTGCCTCTCTTGCAGGGACTTAAAGATCTTTCAACCTCCGTCAAAGATATCTCAGAGTTCAAAATCTCTTTTCAGTGAGGTGGAAGTGGGTCTACCAGTTGCACCCACGCTCTGGCAACCCGAAGGTCCAGTTCTAGATCTTCTTGATAGACCTATGAAAAATACTCAAAAAAAGCCTCTGTGATCCCTCTGCTGTCTGATATTGTAGTATCTACATCAGCTTTTTTAATTTCCTTAATACAGTTGCGAACTAGATCCTTTTTTGCCTTCCATGCCAGTAATTTGCTGCTTCCCTCCCCATAACTAAAATGTGCCAATTTACTAGCATCCCATTTCTCTTTGATTCTGTGTGCCAGCACAGCCACCAAGTCAGATTTCAAAACAGCTAATTCCTGTACCTCCTGCTCTCTTTTTATTAAATCTCTCTCCTCCAGGACCTTCCCTTCTATTTGCCGAACCATCTCTTCCAAGTCTGCCACCTTTTTATAATACTGTCTACGTTTTCCTGCACCTAGGGCACCCAACCTACCCCTAAAAAAAGCCTTACAAGCTTCCCAAACTATCTCAGGCTTAGCCGAACCCTTATTTGCTTCCAAGAAGACTTCTAATTCCTCCGTTATAACCTTCAAATACCCCTCATCTAGAAGAAGAGTTCGGTCAAGCCTCCAAGCTGTGTCCACCCTCTCTATTTTGAATCCCAAGGTTAATGTTATAGCCGAATGATCCGAGAGATGGACTCCTACGTGGTTGATGTTTATTAACTGATCCATTAATCTCAGGTCCAACAAAAAGTAATCTATTCGAGATTTATGCTTGTATTTTTGATTATAATATGTATAACCAAGCTGTTGACCAAATTTTTTGCGCCATATATCACATAAACCAAACTGGGACAACAACAACCTAACCCTGTTTGACATCTTCACATTACCCTGTCCTCTCTTCCCAGAACGGTCTAAATTACCATCCATTACTGTATTAAAATCGCCCGCTATGATAATCTTCCCTGAAAAATTTAACAATTCACAAGCCAGAGTATCCAAAGGTCTGACATTGTCCTGGTTTGGTCCATAATATCCAATAATAATCAATTTTTCTCCTGCCAGCTTGGCCTGCAAAATCAACCACCTTCCTCTAGAATCAGCTACCATAGATTCAAAACTAAAATTTACACCTTGCCTTATCAAAATCGCCACTCCCTTAGTTACAATAGATTGGGATGTATAGAAAGAATATGCAGCCCAATGTTGTTTTCCAAATATATCTTTAGACTCGGTGGCAGTTAAATGTGTCTCCTGTAAAATAATTATATGGGCCAATGAATCTTCTAAATATTTCAAAATTAACTGTCTCCTGGACTTTACACGCAATCCATTGACATTCCATGACAAGACTTTTATTTCCAATAGACTAGCCCCACTCATTGGTTAACTCACCAAATACAAAAATCAACCAGGTGACTATTTGGCTTTTGAGGATCATTTTCAATTTTTCCGCCCTCCCCTCCCCCCCCCAATCCCGCCACCCCCTATCCAACTGTGCCCCCCCAACCCTCCCTTGGAAAACCCCACCAGCCTACCCATGGCCTAGGCCCTTCGAGTGCGGCTGGCGGTGGTGCTCATCTTTTTTATCATCAAACTATTACATACTTTTATGCAGGTCTATTTACCAGCCTAAATTAGATTTGGAGCTAGGGATTAAACAACTGCCTCTTTCGATAACTCACGACATTGCTCAATAAATATGTCAACCTCCTCAACAGTGCGAATAGAGTACATTTTATTTCTCCACATTATTTTCAGAAATGCCGGAAATTTAAGTTGGACAGTTGCTCCCAGTTCTCTAAGTGGATGTATCCGCTTCCCTAGCTCCCACTGCCTATTGGCTGTTACTGAGAACAGGTCGGACCTTACTTCAACTTTTATTCCATCAACAGTTATGCTTTTCTTCCTTAGAGCAGCTAACAAGATTTTCTCCTTTAAATTATATGTGAGAAAATTAATTAATATTTTCCCAGGCTTGGTTCTATTTACATTTAACCTGAAGGGATCCCGATGCACCCGCTGAATATCTATAAAGATCTGCTCCTCCTCCTCTTCCAATTCTAACTCTGTCTTCAATAGATGAACCACATATTTTTTAATATCAGTTCCCTCTTTGCCTTCAGGTAATTTCAAAATTTTTATGTTGTTCTGTTCCGTCACTGCATGTTTTCCAATCTCTCCACTCTATCTTCCTGGAGCCTCTCTCTTTTTTTTTTTTTTTTATAAAAACCTTTATTTGAGCAAGCAAGAAGTTACAAGGATGGGCCTACAACCACACGGGCCAGCCGCTAAAAAAGGAGTAGACACATATCATATATGCCCGCCGAGGTGACAGTCAACCAACAATGCAATACTCCACATTATATACAGAGCAAAAACAGGTTTTATGTTTATAAAAGAAACAAACATACAAAAAGGCGAGAGTGTATCACTGAAGGTCAGCCCAAGGGACGCAAGGGGAGGGACAGCAACGGAGGTGCAGTAGCAAAATTCTAAGCACTAAGGAGTTCGGAGGGGGGGGGGGAGGGGCGCAGAGATCAGGAAGAAGGGGGGGGGAGAGCTGGAAACACCAGCTCAGTCCCTATACGAAGATTCCGAGAACGCTAGCCTAAGGAGATAGGGTAATCTCGATAGTGTCCACAAGGGGAGGAGTACAAATGTCGCCACGGTATTCATTCCATTGACCCCACACCTTCACCCATGCCCTGGGTCTGCCCCTGGCCACATAGACGGTTTTCTCACGGAACATGGACCAATCCATGTTATCCTCCCATTGCGAGAGGGTAGGGGGCCTGGAGGCCCCCCAGAGTTGCGCAATATCTCGCTTCGCAATCATATAGCCCAGGGTGGCCCATCTAGTCTGTGCCACCGAATAGTCAGTGGGCTCCCAAACATTCAGAAGACAGCGACGGGGTTCTGGACGCAAGGAGATCCCTGTCACCACAGTCATCAGATCAAGCACAGCCACCCAATAAGCAGCCACCATCGGGCACTCCCAAAGAATATGCAGGAAAGTAGCACGCAAACCACATCCACGCTTACACAATCCATCGGAGGAAAAGCCCATCACCATCAGTCGCGGCCCCGTCACGTACACCCGATGAAGGATCTTCAATTGGACCAGACGGAGTCGAGCCGGGATAGCCACCTCCTTCGGGGAGGAGAGGGCCGACTGCCAATCCTCATCATCAAGTTCCAACCCATCTCCCACCCACTGTTCCCGAAGTCGGGTCAGTAAGTCAGTCCGATTGTTAATCAACTTTTTATAGATCAGGGAGATAGTGCTATCAGGAAGATGTTCGTCAAGGATACGGTCCTCAAGGGGGGAGGAGTCAGGCGGAATCTCACCAGGAGCAAATACCGAAACCAAAGCGTGCCTGACCTGTAAATATCGAAAGAATTCCCGACCACTCAGGCCGTAGTCAGCCTGAAGGGCCTGAAACGGGCGCACAGAACCCTTAGAGTACACATCCCCCACCTTAGAGATCCCAATCAATTCCCAACGGTCAAAACCCTTGGATGACCAAAGACCGCCCAGACGTTCTGAAGCATAAAGCGGCGTCGCCAACGTCAAGCGATCCTCCCAGCCCAGGCTCACATTCGCGGCACGCCATACCGACAAAGCAATCAAAGTAGGTCCCACAAGATGGCGCCCAGCGGAGCGAGAATAGAGCACTCTGTTAAAGTCACCTCCCGGAAGCTGAAGTTTATCCATTTCGAACGCCGGATTACGACCCGGCGAGAACATAGCGTGGTTGATAGCGGACAGATGGGAAGCCCAGTAGTATCTCTTAACATCGGGGAGCGCCATGCCCCCATCATACCACGGAATGGAAAGTTTCGCGAGAGCAATGCGCGGTCGCCCATCCCAAATAAGTTGCCTCTGAAGGCTCTCAATCTCCCGAAAATAGGCCTTAGGGATAGGATCGTAATAATTCTGGAGAGCGTAGAGAAACCGCGGTAATGACATCATCTTAAACAAGGCCGCCCGACCCAGGGGAGATAAGGGAAGTTTGCGCCAACGGGCAACGTCCAAACGGAGCCTAAGCAACGGGGGAAGGAGATTGCGATCATAACGAAGGGATGGGTCCAAGGTAACAAAAACCCCCAAGTATCTGAAGCCATCCCGGACCACCTGAAGAGGAAGTCTACTCGGCAACGAAGGCAAGACACCAGATAGAACGTACACACATGACTTAGACCAGTTGATGACGAGGCCTGAGTTAGTGCCAAAGGACGCAAGAACGTCAAATAAAACAGACAAAGACTTGCGAGGGGAAGTAAGATACAAGAGGATGTCGTCTGCATAAAGCGAGACGCGGTCTTCAAAGTCCGGGGCCCAACGAATCCCTTTAAGGGATGGCTCCCAACGGAGCCAGGCCGCCAACGGTTCAAGAGCGAGCGCAAACAACAGAGGGGACAAGGGGCAACCCTGACGGGTACCCCTGCCCAAGGAGAAGGGAGCCGACACTCTACCGTTCACTACAACTTGTGCCAGAGGTTCCGCGTACAATAATCTAACCCAGCTAATAAACTCGCACCCGAATCCGAATTTCTCAAGAGTCGCCCATAAATAGGGCCACTCCAGAGTGTCAAAGGCCATGGAGGCATCCAGGGACGCCAAAATGGCCGGTTCAGTCAAACGCCCCGCCCTCGCCAGCACGCCGTGGAGGCGACGTAAATTCAGAGCAGTGTTCCGATGTGGGATAAAACCAGACTGATCCGGATGGACCAAATCCCCGAGAACCGAAAGGAGACGGGTCGCCAAAAGTTTAGCCAACACCTTAGGTTCAACATTTAATAGGGATATGGGCCTATACGAGGAACAGAGGTCACGCGGTTTACCCTCTTTAGGGATGACGACGATTGTCGCCAGACGCTGATCATAAGGAAGTATGTTCCGCTCACGAGATTCTAGAAACATGGCGCGAAGATACGGCGCCACCCCATCGGGGCGCAATTTGTACAACTCAATAGGCAGACCGTTCGGGCCCAATGCTTTGCCCGAACGAAGCGAACGAACTGCAGTGGCTATCTCATCATTCGTAAAAGGGGAGTCCAAAGCAATACGGTCCAAGTCGGTGACACAGGGCAAAGTGATATCACGCAGAAGAAGGCGGGAGTCGGCAACATCCCTCACAGACACGGGAGCATATACCACACTGAAATATTCCGCAAAACGATCAACAATAGCAGTCGGATCAATCACATTCTCACCACTCGCAGACTGGATCACGGGCACCACACGATTAACTCTTTCTTTCTTATCCAACCACGCTAGGAGTTTGCCCGCCTTGTCACCCACATCATACAATCTGCCCTGTTGCTCACGAAACATCACCTTCGCAGCGTCAGTGACCAAGGATTTATATGCAAACTGTTTTAGACCCAGGGCATGGAGTTTCTCAGGCGTGACACCAGACTCTAACTCGCCCTCCAGAGCAGAGATCTCTCCCTCGAGGTCCACTATCTCCCTCCTCCCAGCCTTCTTGGCTTCAACAATCAAGGAAAGGGCCTGTCCACGAATCACAGTTTTAAAGGCTTCCCACAGGGACACAGCCGAAGAGACCGACCCCTCGTTTTCCAAGAAATATGCATCCATGGACTTGAGCAAGAGGGTACGAGTCGCAGGGGAGGAAAGATACCAAGGGTTAATGGGAGCCACTCGGCCCGCCGTTTCCACCCCAACCTCAAAACGAAGCCAGAGAGGCGAGTGATCAGAAATACCCCTTGGCAAATGTAAAATCTCACGAACCGCAGATGATTGGGCCGCGGGCATCAGGAAATAATCCAGCCGAGACAGACTGCCGTGAGCCCCAGAATGGAAGGTGTATTGGAGCTGAGTAGGATGCAGCAGTCGCCAGCAGTCCACAAGGCCAAAGGTATCCAGAAACCCACCCAACCACTGCTGAGCCTGCGGGGTATCTCTAGGGGGATGGCGATCGTGAAGGCCGGAAAACACCGAGTTAAAATCACCGGCCAGAAAGAGAGTACTATCGGGGAGATCTAACAAAACACGGCCCAAATCAGTAAAAGTAGAAGCCTGCAAACCCGGGGGAACATAAACATTGAAGAGAGATAGGGTGCGGCCCTCATATCTACCCACCAAAACAATATATCTCCCACGATCATCGTGAATCACCTCATCAATCGCCAGGAGGAGGGAGGTTCGAACAAGAATGCCCACACCCCTAGATCCGGAGGTAAACCCCGAGTGCGCCACAAGGCGGTATCCCCATCTATTCATTGCATAACAAACATTACCAATCAAATGGGTTTCTTGCAGGAAAACAATGTCCGGTGACAAACGTCGTATACATTTTAAGACAACACTGCGCTTAATACGATCTCCCAGGCCATTAACGTTCCAGGAAAGAAATTTCAACCCTCTACCCCCCATCCCAGCCGCCCGAGCCAAGACCCCTCGTCCATGAGCTAGACATCAGAAACAGCAGCAGACACAGGAGCAACTCGCCTTGAAAACAACACACAGAAAAGAAAAAACTTCCCAACCCCCCACCCCCAAACTGAAGAGAAACACCCCCCACCCTGCACCCCTGCAAAAAGCTAAAGAGCCACCCCAACCTGCAGTGTGCCTGTCGCCCAAGAACCCCTATTCTACACAAAGACCCCGGAGGAGGAAAGGTCTCCGTTCCACCCTCCCCCCGACCTCAGCAAGAACAACAATAACAAACGAAAGACAGAATAATCACAGTGTAGAGGGACGCCGGCCAACACTCCTGAAAGTGTATATAAAATAAGACATAAGAGCCGAACAGTTAGATCTCCACACCACCTTCGGCACCACCCGGGTGAGCGGCGGAGTCAGTCTCAGGAGGACGATCAGGCAATGAGTCCAGCCAGTCATTAACAACATCTGGTCGATCAAAGAAAAGGGTACGCTCATTGTATTCGACCCGAAGTCTGGTGGGAAAGAGCATGGCGTAACGTAGGCCCCGATCCCGAAGACGTTTCTTGGCACCACGAAACTCCATACGTTGTCTCTGAACCTGTTGAGAAAAGTCCGGGTAGAAGTTCACCGTAGCATTCTCAAAGGCCACCGGGCCCTTCACCCGCGAGGCCTGCAGGATAGCGTCCCGGTCTCTATAATGAAAAAGCTTCGCTACAATGGGTCTCGGCGGGGCTCCCGGCTTGACTTTGCCCCCTGGAACACGATGTGCGCGTTCCACCGTGAAAAATTTTGTAAGACCAGAAGGGGCCAGATGGTTCAAGACCAGATCCTCAACCAGGAGATCCACCGAGTGGGGTTCAGGGTTCTCCGGTACACCAACCAGGCGAACATTGCAGCGACGCGCCCTATTTTCAAAATCCTCCAGGCGACGGGTCATGAA
Organism: Lissotriton helveticus; assembly: GCF_964261635.1. Taxonomy (NCBI): domain Eukaryota; kingdom Metazoa; phylum Chordata; class Amphibia; order Caudata; family Salamandridae; genus Lissotriton; species Lissotriton helveticus. Next base: position 2,092,842,223 of record NC_136065.1, on the reverse strand, counting down.
GTCGTTCCCCCGACGGAGATTTCCGATCTCTGTCTGGAGCTCTGAGACGTCCTTCGTAAGGCTAGACGATTTAATATCCAATGATTGTACCCTCTCATTCGTCTTGCCAAGATCAGCACGAATCAGATTCACCTCAATAGCCACGGTGTCAAGTTTATGGGCCAAGGCCTCGTACTGTAGGCCGATGGATTCCCTCACACCCGAGATGGCGCCCATGATATCCTGTAGGGAGGGCTCCGCCGACTCTTCCAAAACTCGTTCGGACGCTATACTGGAACTAGGCAGGGCAGCTCCGGGGGACCCCTTAGAATGGGTATAACGGTCCATGACATTCGATTGAACTGGAGCTCCGCGCAGAGGTGTTTTCGTCTTGCGCGTCTCTCTGTCCCCTCTGCCCGCCATTTTGAAGATGCGTCACAGGACAAGCCACCAGGTTCGACGGGCCCGACACCCAAAGTACAGGATCAAAAGTACACTAAAAAGGGGGCACAACTCGGGTAGAGGTCGCCAAGCCAGCAAATAGGTCACATGAAAGCCCAACAGTCGATCAGCCTCCAAGTCTCAGCCGGAACACGATGTCCACACCCGTGGCCCAAGTCGGAACAGAATCGAAACCGAAACTTAGGAAGGGGGGACCCACCAGGCCAGATCTTCTGCCGTTGTTGTTCAATTGCAGGACGGCTACAGAACCGCACCCCGTCCCGGGCGCACCTCAAGGGCGGAGCCCAAAAGTTCAGAGCACCATATCTCAGGAATATGATATCCAAATCAAATTCCGAAAAGTGCCAGGGTAATCAGCCAAACGTCCCCCACACGAATTCTTGCAAGAAATCAGGATTCAGCCAGGATAAGATGCCGGGAGCGGCGAGGGTCCGGAGAGCGCTGTGCTCACGCGGCCATCTCGGATGCCCGCCAAGCTCCTCCTCCCTGGAGCCTCTCTCTGAATTTAATCTCCTCAATCTCCTTACGGTTTTCTATTACCGTCTCCCTGAGCTGCTTTGTCTCGTTTTCTAAAACTTCTGTGTGAGAGCTTAGCTCACTAAACTTAGTCTCTAACAAGCTGCAAGAAGCTCGAATACTCTCTTGATTGGCCCGTGATTTCTCAAAGCCTTCATGCATGTCTCTATCAAGTTTCTGCAGTAATGCTATTATAGGTAAATCCGGGTTGCCATGCTCTGATTCGTCATCTTCTAAAATATTCTGCTCTTCCATAGCCTCCTCCTTTTTTCCTAGATCCTCCACCTCGTTTACGAGCACCTCCCCTACCTCGTCTGATATGTTCACTAAGGTGTTGTCTGAACTGTCTTGGTCCGTCTTGCCTACTGGCTCTAGAGTATCTAAAGAATCCTCGCCTTCCATCTTGATATCTGTCTCTGTTGCTAATATTGCTAATATTTGAAACCTATTGGGGCTCAAATGGGGAGACCAATCTTGCCAGCCTTCTAAATCTGGACCTTGCTCCTTAGTATCCGATCTTAAAATTAATGTTTTAGGAATGGGCTTAAAGTATGCGTTAAGGAAGGGGGTTGGTTTTGTTTTAAGCACCACCGAATGATTCACCAATTTACAGTTTTGTTTGCTGGCAGTTCTATTTTTAAGAGCCTTTTTCAATGAACTAGCCGCGTCAATGGTAGGTACTGTCTCCACACCTCCTTTCACGCCTTTTGCTGCACTCCTCAAAATATACGCCTGTTTAGTTTGTTCCACTTGTTCTACTTGTCCTCCAGAGGTCTCTTCTCCTATTTGAGTCCCGCACTGAACGTTTAGCCTGAACTGATTATTTTTGTTTTTTACAATCTCTTTACACGAGAGTCCTAAAGCTACCTCTGCCCCTCTTCCGCGACCTCCTGCCGGTCTCAGGGGAATCTTGACCACTGCTCGCCGCCCCCTTCCTACCTCCTTTGCTGCCCTTCCCCAGCCGACTGAATCCGCCCGAACTCCCGCAGCTGCTGCTGCTTCGATCTCCTGCAGAGTTTCTACGGCTGGATTTGCGTTCCCTAGCACCTCCGGCGTTGTAGTGTAGCTCCTATTTTCCCAATAGGCTCTGCGCATTGGAATAGTACCTACAGCAGTGAAGGCCTAGGCCAGACGTTAACTAGGTCTACTACTGTCGATACTAGACTTAATTTTTGGGTTTGCCAGCTAAGCTCAGAGTTCGCTAGAAACTTTCTCGAATGTTCAAGGAAGGGATTAACTCCCCTGATTAGACAAGAAGGGATTTAGTTTCTGACAACCATAGAACATGACAACTTTGCTCTCCCCTAATCAAGAGTCAATCTCGAGAGTCGTGTGAGCACAAGGCAATTATTTTACTCAGTCAGTACGTGCATTCTTAGTCTCATCAGAATGTAGAGAAAAGGAAGAGACAGGCGTGTTCAATAAAAAGGTGTTATTTATTGATCAGTCTCTTTTCTCGTACAAGAGAAATGGATCGATATTATTGCAATACTTATAGTTAAGTAAAGTGCATACATTAGAAGCAATAGTGTAAAATAATACTGTAAAAACATTGATATGGTTTCTGAGCCATATGATGTTTAAAATGATTAAAATATATTTACATACACATATACATTTGACTAAACGTACTCAACTGGTGTTTCTAAATACGCCTACCCCGTGTACCTGACCTAAGTCTAATGCGTGGGCGGGAATAGAAAGTTACAGTTTAAGTTAAGTTTGTTTTTGCCAAGTGAATAACTAAAGAATTCTCTGTGAGGGGTTATTCAGTTCTGTACCTGGAATTTAGGATGGATGAGGAATGGTATCTCTTTCTCTGCTCTCGATATTCCAGGCTGCCTGCGAGGGCTGCCCAGAAGCGCCGGTGCTGGGTCTCTCGGCTTGAGATAGCAGCGCGTCTCTCAGCGCGTCAGGAAGGCGGGGCTGCTGCCAGCGGGGTCTGCTTCTGCTCTCGGCTTCGGCAAGTATGGCTGCTCCGTCTTGTCACCACGCGTGTGTTTGCATAGGGCAAGGTCGGCAATATTTATACCTTAAAGGTGCCGAGATTGACGTAAGGATGGACATAGGTACGTCAATAAAGATGTCATACGACTTGCTCGTTAGCACATTCTTTACTAAAGTTCTCTGTGAAATCAAAACAATGGCCGCACGGATTATCCAGGTTGTCATAGGTTTGATTTGTTATGAGAACGTCGTATGCCTTATCAGGGGCTGGAGGAATGTCGCTTGTCTAATTAGATCTCAAGCGTTATGACCTAATCAGATAACACGTTCCTGTGCCGTAGTGTGACTGCGTCAGATAACGGTATCTGCATCATGGGGGTTTTCTTGCCTCATGGGCTGACTGTTAGTTAACTTGATAGTTAGTTTAACCAGAATAGGGTCAGGAATAGGGGGATCGATTCAGAACCTATAGAAATACACGACACCCACTCCACGCTAACTATGGTCATATCTACTAATCTATGCATAGTATAACATAGTACAACATACTATAGAGTATAGTGTATACCTTACCACCCCAAAATACATAAATGCATTTTGAAATTTTCAAATATACTGAAAAATTGCAGTCATATATATTGTATGCACTCAAGCTATGAATTAAATGCAAAAGTAAACACGCATTTTTATGCATTATTGCTTATTGGTATATGAGAAATACACATGAAATGGCTCTTAATATGGCTATACAGAAAGGAAGTTCGAGACCATTTCATCACATAATAAAATATTTGTGAACATACCAGCGGGCAGCTAAAGTCTATAAAGTCTATGTAAAGTATCTAAAAATAGAAATCTTAGTTCTCTAGGAATAGTTTCTTACTTTAAGCAGAAGATCAGTGTCCCGGGAAAAAATATGTAGAAAAATATTTTAAGGGGCTTGCTGAAAAAAAATTGCTGTCCGTGAACTGGAGTGAAATTGTTCATGTGACTTTATTTTTAAAGTTGAAGGCCGAATTCAGGGAACGCCGTGTGCGAGTTTACTCAAAAGTCTCTATTTCTGTTCTGGAGAGAACATCATATCATTCAGGCTTTCGAAAAACCTGTCAACAGCTTCATGGGAAAGTTCCACTAAGTCGGAAATAGGGGTAACCATGCATTCGTGCGCATGATTGTCTCCATTGACATTCTGATTTGCATTGCTGACAGAAGGTCGTACCTGTTCGATGTTGCTTTCATCTTGAACTTCACTACTCTTCAATCGCAGTGGTGAAGATTCCAGGAATGCCGTCATCAGGATTGGCAGCCTTTGAGGGCAGCACAAAGCGTGAACCTTGGTAGGAACCAACAGTGTATCTGCATCCACCGGCGCATCCGATTGTAGCGTCAGACAGGTGTCTAACACGCATTCTTCTCCGCATAGCAGACACCTTAGTACAGGTAAAACACACCTTTGCCACATTGGTCGAAATGATAGAAACCAAGTCATGTTCAGGTCTCTAAGCCGGGAGATTCCCAGGATTTTTGATATCCGGTCCCGGTATCCAATGGCTAGGATCGTATCTTCCATTGTCGCGAGAGTTTGATCTGTGACATGGGTTGCCATAACGAAAAATAAGGACTAGGAATAGGATTCCCGCAATTAGTCCTAGGATCAGGGGAAGTCCGCCAAAAATCGAATGGACGAAATCTGGAAAAATACCCAGTATGGCTTTGAATGGTGTTAATGCCATCGAAAATACTGTCTTAAATACCTTTGAAACCCCAGTGGTATCAGAAATATTTAAGATTTCGCTTAGGATTTCCGCGAAATGTACGGGGGAATTAGTTGATAATAATGTATGTATCTCTGCAGTCGTCCTTGCGACTTGTAGATCATACGTTTCTTTTGATGACGTGAGCCTTGTAGGCGTCTGAAGAAGCACTGTTTTCATTCTGCTTAAAGTGTCTATTCGAATAGAAGTAATTTTCAAACTGGGCCATGCCCTTGCCTCCCTGTCTGGAAAGGAGCTGGGGAATAAAGAACGTCCACAGCACTTGACCTTCGCCGTTGTAGTTACTAGATAAGGAGTCCCGGGCATAAGACTGCAACATCTGCAGTCTACAATAAGAATGTAACTCCCATTATAGAGTCTTTGAAAGAATGGTTCTATTTCAGTTGCAGGTGCGCCTTGCTGGTGACATGAAAGGTTGTATGAATTCCCTTCACAGGCTCCATGCAAACTAATTCCGTTACACAGAAGCGTGCCGCTTAGTGACATAGCACAATTGTTGCCACTAAGAAACACTTTCTGTCCTTTATTACTGACACATGCATGTGAATAGGGCAGGTTCCAAGTTGTTTTAAGGTACCCCTTTCCCAATTTCTCGTACATGCCAGCCTGTATATATTTTTGGCAGTATTGAAACCTGAAGGTTGAGATTGGAATATTTATGATTCCGTGGATTATCCATTCACTGACAGGTCGTTCTGACATTGTCATTGGTAATCTTTCTAGTTTTTCAATGCTCAAGATTGTATAATCAGCACCCTTTTGCGCCATACCGATTTGTCTATCAGTAAGGTTAAAGATTTGGAATAGTGACGTTGTGTTGATTAAACGCCAAGGCACATAGCCTGAACGCAGATTTTGTAACGTCCAGCCAAGCTGTACAATAGAACGCAATTGTGACTGACCATGTTGTAATAACAGTAAGTCTTGCGATAATATATCGATTGCTGAAGACACAATGCTGTCCAATGAAAAAATTCTGGAGGACAGAGTCATTAACCCATTGTCCACTACAGAAAGTGATTTTTCCAAATTAATACGGTCAATTTCCCGTATTCTTTCTGCTGTTTCAATTTGAGTAACCTTCCAGGCCTCATTGTATGCTGCGTATACAGAGGCTGCTATGAAACGCTTTTGACGCTGTTTGCGTGGTCCCATTATGAAATCACGCAAGTCAGCACCATCAGTAAGTAAAGTTAGGTGTTGCTTAATTTCAGGCAGTGTGGAAGTCTGTAGCCATTGAAGGCATAATTTGCCCACACTGTAGGTTGTTATTATCCCTGGGTGATGTCTTTGGGGATATCTAGGGTCTGGCCTGGTCATTTTGAAACCCTGTGTTTTATTCAGGAATCTATCTTGACAGTGATTTGTATCTGTGGGCCAGATCAACCATTGTTTCCAATCAGGATGTGTTCTGTTTTGGTTAAGTATATGGTTTATGTCTATTTCTTCATCTGTATCAGAGCTATTGCTAAACATTGTTGGCTTTGGAATAGACAGGTTATTTAAATCTTTGATTTTGGCTAAGCCAAGACAGGTGGTTTGTTGAACAGTGTCATTTAAAAATATCATTTGTTCTGGGATCATGCAGGCTCTAAACAAAGCTTCTATACCCTGTACTTGCCATTCTTTTGTACCCCAAACACTTTTCAAATCAACATTTTTGTCCCAATAATCAAATCCAAAAGTATTCATTTTTTCAAAGAACGAATCTGAATATATCAATTTTGTGTTGGTTATCATGGTTTTCATCCCTGTCTTGTTTGACAATTTGTAATAAAATGTTTCAGCATTACTTGTGTTAAAACCTGAGAAATATGAATATTTGTCATAAACGGTTCTTGAGCTCCCTTTTGGAGGTGTAGCACAATGTTCCCATTGATTATAATTTAAAACATTTCTAGGTTGTGCAGATTTATGCAAAACATGGTTACCATAATGGTTATAGCAATACATACTATCATAATTTGTAGAACCTTGCAAATAATCATGTTTTGTAAATTTAGCAGACATTACTAAGTCAGACATCATATTGTTGATACTTTCGAAGTCCCAATCATCAGCAAATGAGTTTGGTTTTGCAAAGTCACTCAAAGAGATCTTGATTTGGTGTGGATATTTCAGGATCTCGACCGGACCATAAATTTCATAGTCAGTGTTGTCCCAGGCTACCCCACCAGGTATTGGAATTGCTGTGAAGTTGGCTGAAGAAAGTTCTCTTTTCTCGACGTGTGAAGATGTGTGTGGTTTGAGGACCAAGTTGATGTTCTGACTTGCTGTGTCCATTTTAGCATATTTTCCCTCAATGAAGCGTCCCAAAGTAAATACCATGATGAGCCAAAGTATGAGGATAAATGCACCAAAACCCACCCAAAATTCAATCCATGGAGAAACCAGATATGTTTCTTTCAGTTGTTTCAAAAGTTCCTTCGCTTTGTCTTTAAAGGATTTTGATGATGGCTGTGTCTTTGATTCACTGAGGCTTTCAGAGGAATCATCGAAGTTGATGAAGTACCCGGATGCAGTTCTGTCAATTGTTCCAATTGCTTCAGGATTTTTGTTTCTTGCATTGTCACTTGGTACTTCATTGTAGATTGGTGTGTCTCTGCTAAATGTCTTTATTTGGGTTTTCAGAGGTCTTAGTTCTATTGCATTGTTGCATAGTCCTTGTTGTTCTTCTGTAGGCGTTTCGAATGTGATGAGCCTCTTTGTTAGGACCTCTGTACTGGTAGCAAACCTTGGTGTTCTGCTACTTATTGGGAGTCCACTTGGCCTACTGTTTGTTATCGGCTACATGTTGTGGTTTTACCAGGTCGATGGATACAACTCGGTTCTCCTTTTTTCCAGCAAGTGGCGGTAGTACAACTGATCTTGTCCCGTTGACAGACAAGACAGGAACTGCTTTTCTGTAAGAAGGCCCAAATTCCTTCTTTACCGCGATCTTCTCCCTGACTAGATCCCCGACTTTTGGAATCCAGACAGGTCTTGCTGGGACAGGTGGTGATTCTTCAGTGGTTGTTGGCTGTTGTTTCAACTGTATGTTGCTCAGGTCTTTTCTTGTTTTGTTTAAGTCCTGCAAAATAGCCAAACTGTCTTTGACATCAAAGGTTTTTTCTATTACCACTGAAGTCTGACTATCAAGGTCAGAGATCAACATCCTAGTTCCGAATAATAATTCGTACGGACTGAATCCCTTCAGAGAATTTCTTGGCAAGTTATTTAGACTACGTTGGACACTTATTAGATGTTTGACCCACCCAGCTCCCGAACCTAATATCCTTTCTATTATAGATTGCTTTATGTCACGGTTTTTTCTTTCAACAATTCCGTTCCCCTCAGGGTGAAATGGACAAGAGTACCGCAATTGCACGCCCATGCTGACCATGGCCTCCTTATAAGCCCGAGAGCTAAAAGCAGGACCATTGTCCGAATGCAGAATGCCAATTGCGTATGTGCCGATAAAGACTCGCAAATCTTTTATAACAGTTCTGGCGTCAGCCGTTCGCTGGGGCCACATCCATATGAATCTCGTGCATGAGTCCACTGCGACCAAGATATATTTATAGTTACCATCCCTTTGTAAGGGACCGCAGTGGTCTAGATAAACACAGGCTAATGGTTTATCCGAGATTAGAAGGGGCGTCTGTGCTGGACGTCTCACAGTTGATACTTTCATTTTTTGACATATTTCACATGCTAGAACATAGTTCCTTGTTTGTCTTCTCATTTGTGGCCACCAGTATCTCTGTTTTAATAATGATACTGTGGCTGAGACGCCAGCATGGGTAGAAGCAAGCCCTTCGTGTGCCGCTATTATTAGTCCTAACCTATGTTCCATGTTTGGAATTGCCCTATCCCCCACTCCAGGGATTTGAGCAAAAGGAACATTGTTTTCATCAGTTATGTATGAGTATTTTACTGGAAAGCCTTTAGGGAGTGGTTCTATCGAATCCTTTTCTGAAGCGCTGACAGCTTGTAATATTTCGCTGTCTATTTTTGTTTTTGACCGGGTGACGGCCGCTACGGAAGCCGTTTGCACAGCTGCCTTCGCGGCCTCATCAGCCAATGAATTCCCTGCAACGTGAACGCCATCACGTTGATGACTCAGTGTATGTATCACGTGAGCCTTTGGTAGTTCTTTTTGTAAAAGAGCTACCTGTTCCCATAGCATTTTATGCTTGATTGTGCCACCTTTCGCATCCTTGAAACCGTTTTGAAGCCAGATCTGCAAGTATTCATTGTAAGATTGAACGCAATAATACGAATCGCACACTATGAGTGTGGGGAATTCTCGATCGGTATTTTCAAGCGCCATCTTGAATGCTAGTAGTTCAGCTCGCTGAGCTGTGCAATCTCCTAGAGATTGTGTTTTAGTGAGGGTTGGTTTAAATTTCCCTTCGTGCCAACGACCTTTAACAATCGCGCACGCAGCACTGTAAGCTTGTTTACCCCCTACTGCGGGCTGTGCTGATCCGTCTGTATATATTATACAGCCGTATTGGTCTAGAGGCAGAATTTCGGTTGGCGGAGGACATTCAAATTCATATTGTAGAAATTCTTGTGTTTTTAAGTAAGGATCAAATTCGTACACCACGTCTGTTGCAGCAAGAGAGTTAGCCCATTGTATCCATCTCGGATGGAGTGCTTTAGCATTTGGAATGCTTGCCTTTGTTACCGCCTCTAGGGCTGGTATCGGTGTCACGATTATTATTCGTTTACCTTGTGCCAGGGCTCGTTCTTTTGCTATAGCTGTCTGTGTCGCTGTAAGAATTTTTTCCGTTGGGCTAAATTTCATTTCAGCCTTAGTGTACAAGTGTGATTTGAATGCAATTGGTACCTTTTCTCCCTCATTAGAGGTCAGGTATGTGAATCCGCATCTCCCTGGGATGACTCGGATCACAAGGTTGCGTGTATTATCACGTGTTTCTAATTTTGTTTTAATTAGCATGTCTGTTCGTAAGGATCTCAAAATTTCTGTGTGTGTTTGAGTCCAACTGGATCTTTTAAAGTCTGGTTTAATTAGATCATAAAGGGGTTTGACCCTTTCTGCGTTATTTGCAATGTATGTTCTTCCGAAATTTAGGAAGCCTAGAATTGATTGCAGGTTTGTTAGTGTTTTAGGAGCTTGGATTACGGCACATTTCTCTAGGAAATTGTCTGCCAGGCTTTTGCCTTCACTTGATAACTCATATCCTAAGAATAGGACCGTCAGATGGGCAATTCTGGATTTTTTGAAGTTGAATTTGTAACCCTCTGCAGCGAACCCAAGTATTATGGTGTTCACTCTTTTCAAGTGAGTCTCCAAGTCATCATCTGTTAAGTAAATGTCATCGACATAAGATAATGCTTCATCATCATATAGTTGTAGTAATTCTGTTACTCTCGCTGAGAATACCCCCGGGCTGTTCTTGTACCCCTGGGCTAACCGACAGAATTGTTTTTGAGTGCCATTTACTGAGAATGCAGTTAAATATCTGCTCTCTGGTGCTATGTTTTGACAAAAGAATCCATTGGAGATGTCCAAGGTTGTTTTGTATTTTTTGCGCACTATGTTATTCATTAGTGCAGCACTGTGTGAGTTTTGCACTGCAAAGGTTTTGCAACATGTGTTAAGGTGTCGGTAATCCAAAACTAGACGATATGAATTGTCTGGTTTGGAGACCGGAAACAAAGGATTGTTCATTTGTGAGGTGCAAGTTTCAATCACCCCCTGGTATTCTAGCTGATCTAGTATTTCATTAACTTGTTTTTTAGCTTCTTGCTTAATTGGGTACTGCCTTTGTGCAGTTGGTTGTGATTTTAACTGGATTTTGTGAGGAGGAGAATCCTCATCCCATCCTACATGATTTTTATATAAAGCAGGTGCTAAGGCCACTGCCCACTTTCTAGCAAGTGTGTATTTTTTATGAATCGGTATTTGATTCGAGAAGGCAGGCATTATTACTTCTTCGCCATGAGGGCACTCCCTGACAAACTCTGGTGGCCAATCTTTTTCAGCAAGAAGGATGTCATAGCCGTTGGAGAGGTTATCCCAAAATAGTCCCCTAATTTTCCTAGTCTTATCTCCCTCTATACGTAATGTTATCTCGTATATCTTGTGGGGCTTGCTAACTCTGGTGTCTGCAGTTTCCACTTGAAGGTATTCATTCGTGTCCACTGTCTCCAGATGATTCATAAGGACTTTGCGAGCTATGCTCACCTCTGCTGCGCTGTCTAGCATTGTCTGAGCCCATTCTCCGTTTTTCAGTTGTGTCCTCAGTATTCTCGGCATTGTTAACTACCTTGATACTGGCTACCTTTTTTTTTGGAAATTGTAATTTCTTTTTCAGTTGAGCAGGTTCCTTGTCTTTGGACTTGGCGTGCTCTTCTGATCGTCCTCTTCTTTCCGATTTCTGCAAGGAAGTCTGAAAAGATTCAGAGGGACGTGTATCAATGTCTTGATATCTATCAGGTTTTTTAATATTATCCCTATTTCTAAGGTTATATCTATTCCCAGAGGGGTCACTCTGCGGTGACCTTTGTCTTTGGTTTGGAGATTTCTCTCTTCGCCTGGGAGACCTCCCTCTGGACTGGAATTTCTTTTCTTTAGGATTGGATTGTTTGTTTCCATCCCAGTTCTTTTTTGGTGAATTATTACTATTATTAAAAAATATTTTTTCTGGACTTGTAGTCAGTTGCGGTTTTACTGGTATTCCACCTAGACTATCTCTGCCTAGTTCTTCATAGGATTTTTCTATGATTCTGGCAATTTCAGCTGGTTGGTCTGCTATATCTGTCTCTTTTAACCTCTGGCGGATCGCCACGTTAGCTGCTTCACCTTTTATGTTGGCTAGTAATATAGCCGAGACCTGCTTGAAGTCTTTCAGTAATTTCATACCAAGAGTTAAAGCAGGTTCTGGACCGTATTCATCTTGAATTTGTTTTAGCACATCTGGTATTACCGAAATGGATGGAACACCGTGCGTTTTTGTGTAGATGGAAGCAAAGACTGTACCCCAAGTGTCACAGTCCTCAATGTGTGGTGCGATTCCCATTGGGAGACATATAGTCAGAATCCTGTGTTTTTCCAGCGGGGTGGTGTCAGGAAACACCGCCTCTATTTGGGTGATTTTCTGTGCCAACCAGAATGGTATTTGTTCCCGTTTAGCTGGAACTTTACCTAGGCAGGATTGGATGTTCTGTGGTGTGATTTTATTTGTGTTCCCCTGGTGAGGGGTCAGCTGTGGTAGTTTAATCGCTGGCTGAATTGTTGAAGTCCGCATTACATACTGAACTAATTGTCTATGAATTTTTAGTAGTTGTTTTAGCTGTATTAACAGCTCTGCTGCAGGCATTCTATCGATGTCTGGATGTGGTGTGTATCCGGCTAAGACCGGCCACGTTGCTCCTGGTCTTCCTAAAGGACCGAGCCTTGTAATGTGATTATTATGTTTTAGGGCGCCATCAAATAAGAGCAAATGCTCTTGGAATTTGAGTGGTACTTCCACCTCCTCGAAAGGAGTGTACTCATTAGGAGGTTCCTCTATTTTGTAATAGTGGAAGTACTTTGTTACAGCATTTGCTGCTGGAAAATGTATCCATGAATAGTATACCTCTGTCTGCCGATATTCGTGTGCCTCAATTACGAATATGACTGTGCCACCTCTAGGTGTCAGTCCATTTTCTATAAGTTTTAAGGTTATAGATCTCCTTTTGATGACCGGAATGAGTATTATATCCGCGTCTGCTGCTTGCATGGTAGCATCAGCATCTGCGAGTTCAGTTGCTAATCTAACTGCCTCTCTTTCTTCATCACTGTCTCCCATTTTACCGACAGGATGGTATTATGTTTGTTTGCAGATCAGGTTTCTTTATGGAAACAGAGATTAGATGCACAATATTTTGATACTGTTTATCCTTCAACGTTGACTTGACCAAGAACCATACATAGGAGTTCCCTCCTGCGAGGTTTTGGAGGATATAACCTTTCACCCACTCCAGACGTCTTTGGAGTATTTGGGAAAAGGGGTCTGAGTGAGAAAGCACGACTGAGTTACTCTAAATGTCTTACGTTAGTTTTATCGCCCTTTCCAAACGCGTTGGGCGCCATGTAGTGTAGCTCCTATTTTCCCAATAGGCTCTGCGCATTGGAATAGTACCTACAGCAGTGAAGGCCTAGGCCAGACGTTAACTAGGTCTACTACTGTCGATACTAGACTTCATTTTTGGGTTTGCCAGCTAAGCTCAGAGTTCGCTAGAAACTTTCTCGAATGTTCAAGGAAGGGATTAACTCCCCTGATTAGACAAGAAGGGATTTAGTTTCTGACAACCATAGAACATGACAACTTTGCTCTCCCCTAATCAAGAGTCAATCTCGAGAGTTGTGTGAGCACAAGGCAATTATTTTACTCAGTCAGTACGTGCATTCTTAGTCTCATCAGAATGTAGAGAAAAGGAAGAGACAGGCGTGTTCAATAAAAAGGTGTTATTTATTGATCAGTCTCTTTTCTCGTACAAGAGAAATGGATCGATATTATTGCAATACTTATAGTTAAGTAAAGTGCATACATTAGAAGCAATAGTGTAAAATAATACTGTAAAAACATTGATATGGTTTCTGAGCCATATGATGTTTAAAATGATTAAAATATATTTACATACACATATACATTTGACTAAACGTACTCAACTGGTGTTTCTAAATACGCCTACCCCGTGTACCTGACCTAAGTCTAATGCGTGGGCGGGAATAGAAAGTTACAGTTTAAGTTAAGTTTGTTTTTGCCAAGTGAATAACTAAAGAATTCTTTGTGAGGGGTTATTCAGTTCTGTACCTGGAATTTAGGATGGATGAGGAATGGTATCTCTTTCTCTGCTCTCGATATTCCAGGCTGCCTGCGAGGGCTGCCCAGAAGCGCCGGTGCTGGGTCTCTCGGCTTGAGATAGCAGCGCGTCTCTCAGCGCGTCAGGAAGGCGGGGCTGCTGCCAGCGGGGTCTGCTTCTGCTCTCGGCTTCGGCAAGTATGGCTGCTCCGTCTTGTCACCACGCGTGTGTTTGCATAGGGCAAGGTCGGCAATATTTATACCTTAAAGGTGCCGAGATTGACGTAAGGATGGACATAGGTACGTCAATAAAGATGTCATACGACTTGCTCGTTAGCACATTCTTTACTAAAGTTCTCTGTGAAATCAAAACAATGGCCGCACGGATTATCCAGGTTGTCATAGGTTTGATTTGTTATGAGAACGTCGTATGCCTTATCAGGGGCTGGAGGAATGTCGCTTGTCTAATTAGATCTCAAGCGTTATGACCTAATCAGATAACACGTTCCTGTGCCGTAGTGTGACTGCGTCAGATAACGGTATCTGCATCATGGGGGTTTTCTTGCCTCATGGGCTGACTGTTAGTTAACTTGATAGTTAGTTTAACCAGAATAGGGTCAGGAATAGGGGGATCGATTCAGAACCTATAGAAATACACGACAGCGTCTCCAGCGTCTTCGGCGTCCCCGGACACTCGCTATCAGCACAGGTAAGCTCTCCGTCGCCTGGCTCCATACGGAACCACTGATACCAGTTTACAATTCTATATAACTATTTCGGCAGTGAAACCGCCGTGGAACCACCGTATGCCACTCTAGACTGTGTAGTATAATTAACCAAAGAACCGCTATCCTGTCCCTCAGCTAAACACCGATTAAGCCGCCTGCAGAAACAAAACGCACCACCGCCTCTCCTCCCACCCGCGACCCGCTACTAGCCGGCCGCCATGTTTTCCTTGATCCCCGTCCTCAGAAGATAGGGTTGTATAGCATTTTAGGACCCTAGTGTAATTTTCCTGATTCAAGCCCTTATATAGGTATAAATCACCACATCCTTATATAGGCATAGGAATCATACCCTTACTTAGACATAGCTCATGCAGTCCAAATATGGAATGGCTACTTCCACTAGTTCCGAAAATCCACAACGATTTCTTGGAAAACTCGGCTTCTGCAGTTAGGGACTTCCCCTTGCTTGAATATTGACTTGTCCAAGAACTCATGGAGTTTTCAAAGAACTGAGACTCTTTGATGACGTTATTATGTCCAACTTTACGTCAAACTCGGCACCTTTAAGGTATAAATATGCCCACACTTGCCGTAGCAAACACAGGGTGGTTTGGAGCAGTTCGACTATCTACTTGCCCGACGCAGCACGCTACAGCAAGTGCAGAAGGAAGCCGACCCTCCAGTAGACGCACTGAGAAAGACTCTGTCTTTTCTCTTGACGAGAAATCCAGCTTCAGTGTTTCCAAGCTACCCTTGCGGGTTGTTGGGAAATCGAGTCCTGAGACAGAGAGATACCAGACCTCCTTCATTCTAAACCAAGGTTCAGAGCTGATTAGACCCTAAGAGAAATATTGGATAGATTCTTGGCAAAAGAATACTAGATTCATGCTACAGCTCACTTACTCCTTCCCTCGTACCAGACTTAGGTTAGGCACACCGGGGTAGGCGTATTTTAGAAAAACCAGTTGAGTACTTTTTAACCTTTTATTATTTATGTATGTATTCTATGGCTTAGAAAACCATACCATGCTTTTACAGTATTATTTTATAATACTCTTCTTGCTGTACGCACTATACTTTACAGCCAGTATTGCGATTGTTGCAGTTAATTTCTTCTGCATGAGAAAGAAGACTGTTCAATAAATACTTTTATTGAAAACACCCGTCTCTCTATTTCTCTGCACCTCTAGTGAAATGAAGCATGCACGATTGACTGAGTAAAATATCTATCTATTGTTTCCACGACTCTGAAGATCAGTTTTATCTTGGGGAAACAAAGTTGTCATGTTTATGTGGTTGTCAGAAACGAATCCCTTCTTGCTCATTCGCGAAAGTTTCTAGTGACCTCTGAGCTAGCTGGCACTCACAATTAAGTCTAGTATATTCAATAGAGACCTAGAAGACCTCAGTCCTACGTCTAAGCTATAGGATATATTATTCCAATGCGCAGAGCCTATTGGGAATATAGGAACTACACTACAATAGGACAAGCCATAAAGATGGTGACTGAGGGGAGTGCATGTTTGGGATGATAAACAAGGGAGAGGGTGGTGACAGCATATCGCGAGGACAGGCTCAAGGAGCCAAGTACGGCACCCCCCCGTGAACAACAGGATGTTGACAGTAGGGAAATAAACAACCTGCAACCAGAAAAAGATCATTTTAAAAGCATGGAGATAAAGGTGAGGAAAACAATGTAAAGGTATATGACATGGTGTGAGGAAACAATAGCATATATAAAACAAGCACAGCATGAGGAAGAAAAAGAGACATATGCTGATAACTCAATGACTAGAAGATCCAGAAATCTGCATGGAAGTAGGTGCGTTATCCTGAAGAAATTTCTTACTTTTCATTGAATCTGTAAAGGTAAGCAAATTATCCTTTTATGTGACCTTAAAAGTACTGGGATGAAGCAGACCAAAATGAGTTCCCATGCGCCTCAAAGTTGGCCGAAGAGAAAGAAATTCCTTCCATCTATCAGCAGTAGACTTGGCAACATACTATGAAAGGAATAACTTATAACTACACCAGACAACTTCATTAATTATTTTAGTAACTTATAGGACTTTGAGAATGTCCATGTATTCCAATAAAAGGATGATAATTCTCCTAGGTTTGGTTGAAGAGGATCCTTTGCACCCAGTCTATGGGCATGTTGTACGTTGAGTTTGGGCAAAGAGGAAATGTTTAAAATTTGTGGCAAGAAAGTAGCTTAGAAGTAAACCGGGTACTTGCCCTCAACATCTTCAGGAAGACCAAAAATATGGAGACTGTTTGTCTGTTTGTCAGTAATCCTGAAAGTCTCACCCTGAAGGACACTGATACTTTGGTCTGCTTCTTCAAGCCTAGATTCCATGGACGACCATTTTGCATTTAAAAGCCTGATTAAGATGGTGGTCGGATCGTCATGGGCAGGTTACCTTCTGACAATGAGTTGGTGGTCCTGATTGCCCTATTAGGATACGACCACCTTGTGGGCAGTCATAAAATGCTTTTTTCTACTGCAGTGTCTGCTGCGGCCCGGAAAAGGGCGGCAACACATGCTGCAGTAGAAAGAGGCACTTTTCAAACATCCATGCACTGGCATACCTAGCACAAGGTGCATGGATGTGTGGATGTGCATGGATGTGTGGTGTTTGGGGGCCCCACATGTGATCCTCTGTCCACTTAGCTAGCCAATCAGCGTGTGTACATTCACTTCTTCCTTCTCACGTGTCACAATCGCCGCTTTCCGCTGCCGTACGCAGTGTCTGAGTCGCTCTTCACGCGCCTCTCTTCTTGCGTCATAATCACCTAGACGCTGCTCCTCGTGCTGTCGTGCGCCGACGCGCCTTTCAGAGTTTCATTCACTGCGCGCACTCCTCTGCTGACATCACGCGCCTCTCAGAGTTTCTATCGCTGCACGCGCTCTTCAGCTGACACGCGCTGTTTTAACGGTATCACGAAATTTTCATCTTCTTTCTTCCTTTTAGTTTTAAGTATCATTTACTTCTCATTCCGTCATTCCGTCATTCCGCTCACCTCATTTATGTCAATTTCTCCTTCAGTTCGAGTTATCCTTGTTCGTTTGTATCTTCCTGCCCTTCACTTTATTTCTTTCCTTCAATCTCAGTGGGTCCACGCAGAGTTGCCCAATCCTCCGTCGCCAAAATTGTAAAGATGGGTCTCAGTCAGGGTATCCTCTTAAAGTACTTTATTGGCAACTCTGCTTAACGTAGCAGGAACGATCTCAACAAGTCCTCAGTCTCCCATCAACTGTCCCACCCTGGAACCCCACATACACGTTCTATTCTAAGAACCTATCCACATTCCTAACAAGAATACTACAACACAACAGGGCCTAAGTTCTGTATCTTGACATTAGTCTCTTCAACAAATGGGCACAGTGCTAGTATTTCATCTAGCAGAATTTCCATAGATAACGAAGAAGATGATTTATCAAGTGAGAGAGTTTCCTGTTTAAGGAGCTTGGTATAGCTTGTCTGTCAGAGAAGTGATAGGGCTATTGTCCAAAGTCGGAGAAGCTCCTTTGGTTTAATGGTTTGCGGAAAGGCAGCCCAGAGGATGGTAATACATGATTTCATAGTAAGTTGAAATTTCCTCAGTCTCCTCATCCAAAAAAGGAAACAATTTTCAAGAAGACAGCACAATAAAAGTCATATTCCTAAAAGTGGAGAGTCAAAAATGATCAAATGTTAGTCATGCTACTGATAAAACCAAAATAACAAGGCTATGATGCGATGGAGGGTGCATGCCTAAAATACCTCGGAAGAAAGGGAAAAAACTCACAGGGCCAGAAAGACGCTGAAACGGCATTGCCAAGAGGAAAGCCAAATGGCCACTGCCATTCTGAAGAGAAACACAGGTGGCCATGAACAGAAAATTCTGCCTGAAAGTAGGAGTAGTATAGAAAAACAATTGGTCCTAGACTTATTTATCACGCATTTAAGTCAAAAGACGTTTATGATTCGTAATACAATTTAGACATGCATAAGATCAGCACCAGGTACTAAATACATATAAAGTTTTCAAATGTGCACCTTCAAAAAGAACAACAGCACCCACTGATTCTTCAAGAAACTATCTCTTTTAACCAGTTCCAATTAAAATTATGGTAATTTTTCTCTATTTTGAACTACCTTCACTCTGTGAAATCCCCTTTCTTTTATAAATTTCACACATGAGCACTGTTCTTTCACCCCCCTCTTTGGAGCAACCTCTCGATAACTACTATATAATATGGCAATGTGTTTACCTTCTGAATATGTTTCTGTGAATAAAACACATAGGGCCAGATGTAGGTAGGCAAATACCGGTCGGTAACGGCCGAAATTACCAAATTTCGGCCGTTACCGACCGGTATTAGGCTATTGAGATGTAGGTGGCTACATTTCAGATTCAGTAATTTACCGAATCGGTAATTTAAGGAATCGGTAAATTACCGATTCCTTAAAATACCGAACCGGTAAATTACCGAATCTGAAATGTAGGAAGCACTCAAATGAGAGCATTGCACGCTTAAGGATTCGGTATTTACCACCAAATCAAAGTTGGTGGTAAATATCGAAAACCTTTGAAAAAGCAAATTTGTGCTTTTTCAAAAGTGCCATGTGGCAGACATACATGCCATTAGGGCATGTATGTGTGCCACATGTGCACCCAAGCACTATTCAAGGGTGCAACAGGGTGTCAATGTGACACCCTGCCACCCTTGAATGTGTTCCCCCATTACCGAATCGGTATTTACCGATAAGGTAATTCCCATTCATTCCTATGGGTCTCCAGGCCCATAGGAATGAATGGGAATTACCGATTTGGTATTTACCGAATTGGTAATTACCGAATATTACCAATTCGGTAAACGTTACCGAATTCTTACCTACATACCATTTACCGATTCTGAAACACCGAATCGGTAAAATTCGGTATTTTAGAATAGGTAAATGGAACTTACCTACATCTGGCCCATAGTTTCTTGAAGAATCAGTGGTTGCCGTTGTTCTATTTGAAGGTGCACATTTGAAAACTTTAAAAGTATTTAATCCCTGGTGCAGATCTTATGCATGCCTAAATTGTATTACGAATCATAAACGTCTTTTGGATTAATTGCGTGATAAATAAGTCTAGGACCAATTGTTTTTCTATACTACATGATACCCCGGTCCACAGACAATGATTGTATTACCCCATTAGTTTATAATGGTGAAAGTAGGAGTAAGCAGCACCCAAAGCTGCACTACATGCCGCTGCCGACCACATTTCAATTTCTCAGGCTCAGGCAGGAAGCAGAATTGCGGCGGAAAAGAGCCCAACACTGAAAAAGGTGCTTGGCCGCTCAGAGCACCCTCAGCCCATGGCCATCCTCTTTGGTGTCGAAGCCACGCCCCCCTACTACTCTTTCTTACTTTGTATTGGGATAAGTGAATTTTACACCTCCAAGTTTAATTGGATTTGTTCAATTAAAACATTTCTTATATACATTTGGAGTAATATATTTATTATTTCATATTATAATATTTTAATTGTATATGCTTTTAAGTATTTGTTAATGTTGTCTGTTTGAAATTATAATTAACTATTATTTCTGTGTGAACAATTATAATAATCAAATTATTGTGTTTATGTTTTTGCTTTAATCTTAAAGTATCTATTTTTATTCTTTTGTAAGTTATATAATTGTTTATATATTTTTGATTAATGTACACATTTTAAAAATGCACTATTGCTTTTTAAGTTAATGCACATTTTAATGTAATTATGTTTAATACAGAAAATTTGATATACTTACCTATTTTATGATGATATTTGCGTCCTTGATATTTTTTGACAGTCTTTTTGTTACCAATATATTTGTTGCAATATTCCATCATACAACCCTTCACGATATGGCGCTTTTCGCATGAAAACCAACAACCATGGAGCCGCCATTTACCTTGATGTCAAGTTCAAGGAATTGCAACCAACAGTCTAAATAAATAAATCAAAAGAATATGGGGTTTAACCTTGATATTAGAGTTGTTGAACTTCATCACTTTTTGCTTTTTGCTTTAGCCATATCCTCTATCTTCCAAAGCATGTTAGGGACAAAGAGACTCCTTAAGAGTTTGCCAGAGCACTTTCCCTTCTCTATTTATTAATAGGGGAAATCCAAGGTTTACACCAGCTGAACCTCCGCTGGCCCTGCCGGTGTAACACTGACATAGTGGCCTGTCCACTGAAGTGGCAGCAGGTCACAATGATGGTCGCCAGAGTGCTTCTGAGAGTTGGGTCACCGTTACCCAGAAGCCATGATCCCCACTACACTTGAGTTCCTGTGTACCATTCATTAGGTTCAAGTGGCCCCAAAAATGTAATGTTAAAGTAAGGTCTGTCAGCATTTCTATGGTGATATACAATAGAGGTGACTCTACTGGACATGGTGGCGGCCAGTCATCCTGGATTAAGCAGCTGATCTTCTAAAATGTCTGGTGAATTTAACATTGAAACTTGGTAGATCAGATGATCGTGTCGCAGCATGTTTTTGGTCCGGGATACAGCCATTCAGGCGGTTTTATTGGTAGAAGTGTGTATGTGGAATCTGACATTTTTTGGGGGCAGATTAATGAATATTGCCTTTTGCTAGGTAATACCCCTGGTATCATGGGAGATTGTCTTAAAATCTGGGTATATAACTATGAGATGCTCTCTTCTAGTTATTGCTTTTAGAGGTTTAATTATGCCACAGTGTGACACAGTGTCCTTTGTTAGTAAATGGAGATGAGAAGCTTGCTGATATGGAAATCAGATTATGACATACTGCGTTATCTGGTTTGTGTATAATATACATGCACCACTAGTTAATTTTCCCTGTAAAAAGTATTGGTAGTTGTAGATAATGTAACATACTTGAAGCCTATTTCTTAATATTTTTATGCCCCATTCAGTTTCATAAGGTTTGAAAACAAGATTATCTGGATTCTGCTAATCCAAATTTCTGTTCAGATATGAACCACGTACTCAAGAAGAAGACTATTTAATCAGTGAACTTTTCTCCATGATTAAGTCAAGGGCAAGCAGTGAAAAAGGTAGGGGCATTCCGGAGTGAAGATGGTCAGACAACATCATGGGAAAACCCACAAAGTCAGAATTCTTTAGGCATACACAAAATCTCTGCATTATTTTTCTTAAGCTTACAATAGCCCTAACAAAGTTCCTGCAAATGCCTGGAGTAAATTAATTTTTTACAAATGAAAATAAACCACCTTCACATTTCATGGAGTTTAGGGAAAGGAGTGTATCCTAAATAAAATAAATAAATCTCTGCAGAACATAAAATGTTAAATAGATATGTGAAAACCCCTCTTCTAAATCGTAAGATTGCCTACCTGCAACACTCCTTCTGGTGGCGGCCTAGAGGCAAGAGGCTCACTTGGGAAAGTTTCCAAGGGTTACTAATTTCCATGTGTAACCCTTTCAAATTTTGGAAATGTCAGGGTAAGATTAAATTTAGCACAAATTTAAACTTATTTCCACGGTTGAAATATTGTATTACTTTTTTTTAATTGGTCCGTCTTAGTTGGAACGAAATGATCACTGTTTGTTTTACTTAAGATTAGACTGCATGAAAAGCTGCCTTTAGAGTTGGCATGTTAGGATGAAGTAGGCTGCTGGTCAGTGCATTAATACTACCAATGTGGGATAGGATCAGGGCCTACTTAGTGGTGCTGAACATTTGAGCAGTGATGTGTGCGGATTATACATGCCAGGAGGACAATAAAGAAGAACAGGGACCTACAGTCCTGAAGAAATAGAATTGGATGTCGGGCCAATGGCCATTTGGTTGGGACAGTTAGGAGATTCAATCATATTAGATAAGCTACGTTTATATTCCCAAATTAGAAATAAAGAGTGCAGGATACTAGTTGTTGTAGCCCTGATGAAGTCTTTTGGAGAATAACCGTAGATGAAACACACGTGTTGGCTGTATTCCTGGCTGTATTTCTGTATTTTGATTTCAAGACTCATGAACTGGAACTCTGTCTAACAAGTCCTTTTAGAGGAGTAAAGAAATATGAAAAATAAAGAAATAACGGACTTATGCTTGAACTTTCTCAGTTTCAAATTATCATTCTACTTTAATTGTTGATATTATATATATATATATTTTGCTCAGGGATTCTTATAAAAAAAGTGATGTGTGGCTTGACCAAGTCATGGAGGCCAACCTAGTACTAAATTATTTGTGATGTAACCTTTTGATCTCATGCTCTTGAAATGAGTTAAGAGTGGCTATTTAGTAACTTCTTTAGTCTACTTAGTATAATGAGAAAGAGATGGAGAAAATGAGGTAGAGTCATGCCATACAGCTATGATTAGACCTGTAGTTCTAAAACTGAAAACTGTGGTAGACCACAAACTCCATTTTAGTAACTCAGCTTTCAATAGATTGTGGACATCCACAGTTGTGCCAACTTGAGTCAAAGGAATAGCTGCTGCATATTGTTGACCAATACAACTTCAAGGTTGTTGCGTTTCCTTGGCACACCTATACAAGGCAATGTCTTGAAAGGTGGATATTCCACTCAGGGTTTATTGACTATTGATGATAAGCTGGAATCCTGGGAGACGTGGCACACCAAAGGGAGACAGCACTGGAAGTCTCCACTGGCACAAACTGTGGTATACCAGGTGATAGAAAGACAACAGTAATTGTAGCACGTCTGGCTGAAGCCTATTAAGGAGGTTAGGGTGATGAGAACCGCAGACAGTTTATGATGTCAACACAAGGAAAAAAAAAAGTAGGGAGATGCCTTTCTTGTCTATGATTTGGAGGGTGTTGTCTTTCATCTTAACTATTGCTCATAGCTATACTGTACTTGAAGTAGAGCCCAGACCTACATCTAGAGCAGACTCTGCTCTTTTTGGAATTATAAATACAAATGTGAAATACATGATGGGCCAATAGTTGGTTAGATCACCTGGGACGAGATCAGACTGGTTCCCAAAGCTGAGAATTTGCCCTGTTTTTGCAGAGGAGGGGAGATGTCTACAGCAAATATTGAAAAGATGGGGGTTGATAACAGAACACAAGAAGATATCATCAGCCTGAGAGGTGGCCTTCTGCTACTGTCTGCGTTGATGATGCCCAATCAACATAGGTGAAAGTGGGTATGTGTGGGGGTGGGGTGGTGGTCAGATTTGCTATTCTAATTCCAGTCCTATTATTACTCGAAAGTATATATACTTCAGGGAAGGGGGTAAAATGAATAGCCTAAATCTTGGGCAAGTGTATTTAACTGGGTGAGAGGTTGGCCAGATATATTGTAACTCCAGTCATTCTAACATTAATGAAATACAAATTCATGGCATGGGTGGGCGTTGGCAAGAATTACTCTTCTAACTCCCATACAAATAATATTGCAGAAAAAAGACATATAATTGGAGTGGAGGGATTGTCAGTTCTAATATTCTTACTAGTAACATTAGAGAAAGTGCATATCATGGGGGGTGATAATGGTTACTATTGTGGCTTCAGTCCTACTAACACTAGGGAAAGTCAATATACAATAGAGGATCAGAATTAATTTTTATTACTTCAGTCCTGCTTCCATTGGGGAAAGTGCAAGTGTGTGCAGTGAGGAGATCAGAACTACTATTCTAACAGCAGTATAATTAATACTGGGGAGCGCACACTTCTCCTGTTAGCGGTGCCCCCTGTGGAGAGCCCTAGCACTTTTTATTTTCCAAATTAACCACTAGTGAGCAGTGTCCCTCAGGGACAACCTTAATCCCCACATTGTCCAAACTCTACCTAGAACCTCTCATCAACATTATAAGTGACCTCTACTCTACCACTTTGCACATGATACACAGCTGTACTTACAAGTCAATCCTCCATAGATCATCGTTCTGGCCTCAATAACTCCAGTCCTACTAATATTGGGGAAAATGCCTATATCTGGGAGGGGGGGGTAGAATTACCATTACAATTCCAGTACAATTAACACTGGGGAAGGTGCATTTATTTGGGAGTCAGATGTAATATTATATCTCTATTTGCTCTAAAATTGGGGAAGTGTCTATATGTGGGTGCCAAAAATAATAATGATAGTAATAAAGCACTTTGTTACACCATACGGTGTGTCCCCACACTAGGACATGACATACTTAAGCTGCAGAGCAGAAACAATCTAGATAAGATGCTCACCATCCCAACCTAAACAGCCAACTTTTAAGTTTGTATTTTAATGTCATTTCAGAAGATTCCGCTCTCAGCTGGGCCGGTAAGGAGCTCAAGTCCATGGCTGCCAGAAAGAGCGTGCCCCTAATCTGGCCTGAAAGACCCAGGGTAGTAATACTAGGCTGGCATTTGAGGATATCAGATTGCGCGAGGAAAGATAAGGTTGTAGTATCATACTATCCAGATATTTGTGACCCTTCTGGGAGAGGATTCAATGGCAGAAATACATGGCTTTAAAATGATTTTTTTTCTCCAGTGGGAGCTAATGGAGGGTGGTGAAGGTAGCCGATGCCCTTCTGGAGAGATCGAGAACCAAGCGAGCTGCTGTGTTTTGAACTCTTTGGAGTTTTTTCAGACTCCTTTTGGTTGCTCCAAGATAAAGGACCTTATTTTAATCTACCTGAGAAGTTACGAGGGACCTGTCAAATAGCTTTCCGCGACTGTCGGGAGCAGGTCCAGGATCTTTCTTAAAGTTTTGAAGGTTCCAAAGCATTTTCTGGCCACACTACTGATTTGGTTTTTAAAACACAGTTTAGAATCAAACTATACCCCTAAATTCTTGACTTTGAAATTGGGTTCAGGAATCTGCCCTAGGGCATCAGGCCACCAGGTCGATGTCCAGACGGAAGGGGACTTACACACCATAAGGATCTCTATTTTATTGGCATTAAGCTTCAAACAGCTCTGAGCCATCCACGAGCCAGTTCCACCAAACAGGATTTGAACTGCTTTGCAGGCTCGTGCCCTGCCTGGGAGAGTATCACAATCAGTTGAGCCTCATCGGCATATGGCACTAGTTTTACCTTGTGTCTCTCAATGATCTCTGCTAGGGGGCAAATGTAAATGTTGAAAAAGGTGGGGCTCAATATAGAGCTCTACAGAGTGTCTCATTAATCGAATTTAGGAAAGGCCTGAAAACCTGGCTTTTCCCAAAACTCCGTTCTATGTTCCACTCTCTTTCCTCATGAACCAGCTGACCAAGTATCTGGATATCTAAAACCGTAGGGTGGCAACAGCGCTATATAAGTATAGATACAATACAATACAATACTCCTTATGTTAAAATTAGAGTCTCTGACATAAAAGGTCTACCGGTGACTTGGAAAGGGCAATCAAGTAAGAAGGAGGCTAGCCAGCGTAGCACACTGCTCCAACACTGCACTCCACCAGCCTCTGAATCAGAAGGCCGTGGGATACGGTGTTGAACGCAGCCCTGAACGCAGCTGTATCAGAGCTGCGGTATAACCTTCATTAGCAGTTTGCCTCAAGGTTTCAGTCGCAAGTAGTAATGCTGATACAGTGGAGTGTGCTCACATTCAATCAAAAACAACCCAAGTGCCTGAAACTTACTTATTCAGTATAGCATACCGATGCAAAATACACCCAACTTTACCATGCATACTGATCAATCCATGGTAAAATTGGGTGTATTTTGCATTTTATTTATGTTGCTGACGTCTGGGTATTTAGTGGTCTTGTAATTGTTTATACATATTTTGATACTTTTGCGTATTACTGACATGCACAATAAACTTAGGGTATAAACCCCCAAATAGTGTCAAATTATGTATACATACATTCTTTTTTGCACACTGTGTTCTGTCTGGTGTTGACGAGGTGACTCATTTCCTCCCTCCTCTATTCTAGACGGTTAGCTATACTGAATAAATAAGTTTCAGGCAGTGGGGTTGGTTTTAGTTGAATGTGACATTTTCCCCTGTTTCCCTGCCTAGGTATCTGCTCAGGGACCCCCTTTGTGTGATTTTTCACAGTGGAGTGTGCTGCCCTAAATTCCAATTGGGAGGGATGTAGCAATTTATTGGATTCGTTAGTTGTGTATTAACATACTTTTCAAGAATTTTAGCAAATAAAGACAGGAGTGGGATGGGTCTCAGTTTTCCTCGAGCATGGGAACTATCATAGGTTTCTTGCGAATGGGGAGCAGAGTTATATGCTTCCATTTCCATGGAACTGGTCCTCTGTACTGTGACACTGTAATCAGCCGCCTAAAGTGGGATGCGATATCTTGTAGTAATGCCTTGGTGCAATATTCTGGGAGGGGCTGGATCAAGAGGAGATCCAGATTTGATTTTCAAAAAGAGTCCTTGTAGCGCGTCAATGGAGGGAGTGGTAAAGTTTACAAGACCACAATGATTGGCCGTATCTTCTCTTGTGGCTAGTAGGTCATTCCGCTTCTTGTCATAAAACTTTGCCGCATTTATTTATTTATTTATGATATTTGTTAAGCGCGAACAAATGCCCATGGGCGTCTCGGCGCTAAAAACTTCTTGCGCGATTCTCCATTGCTGGTTCATAAGGTTGCAATGCTATTGCAATTTTCTTTTAAGGGAGTTACCGCAACAGAGACATGTTCCAGAGATGACTGAGAGTTAAGGAAAATAGTTCTTTAGATGATTTATTGGAACTGTCAATTTTCTGGACGTAAATCTCACTGTGAGTGCTTGTAATAAGCTATGGAATTGTTTGAGCCTTTTTTGTGGTTGGACCAGCTAGTCATGCTACAATCTAGCCACCATACACGTTCAAGTCGTTTACATAGTTTCTTGGCTGCAGCGAGAGACTCGTTGTACCAGGGTGCGGAGTGGGAGGCTCGTGGTTGACGTCTTCGGGCCAAAGGAGCTATACAGTCTAATGCTCCTCTGATCCATCCCTAAATCTTATTCTCTGCTAAATCAACATCCTCACATAAAACAGGGTCGGTAGCCGATAATCTCTCCATTAAGGCATCAGGATTGATTTAAGCCCATTTACTAGAAAGTACCATTTAGTTGCTGTTACTACAGGATGTAGAGTTGGGGAGTGGAACTGAAAAAGATATCATATAATGATCTGACCAGAGAACTGTGTTGGAGTTTCCACCATGAGTGTGGGAACATTTTTAAAAATGGGATCCAAAGTGTGTCCCATCACATGTGTGGGTCGATAGTCCAGCTATACAAGGTGCAAAGTCTCTAAATCCCTGATTAAAGACCAAGCCCCGTTACAGGAGCTCTCCTTAAATTGAAGATAAATGTCACCGAAAATAATCAGCCTATTATGACGTGGAGCAAATTGCGAGTCGATGTGAACTTAGACGCCGACATAGAGGGTTGTAAATTGAGAGACCTGTTAACATACAATTGCAAATTAGTGTTAGCGAGAAAAGAGCTGCCTCACACTCAGCTATGTCAACCTCGGCAAAGGAGCACTTCAAGGAGTGTTTCAAAATATTTGCAATGCCCCCTCCTCTCAGGGTGGGGCGATCATGACTTACAATTCCATAACTGTTTGGTGTTGCATCCAGGATATCTGGGGCAGACGCCTCCGTAAGCCATGTCACTGTAAGGAATAGAGTGTCCAGTTGTTTTTTAACCCCTTGCATGCTCGTGACGGAACCATTCCGTCACGAGCACAGCGCCACCGCGGCTCGTGACGGAGTGGTTCCGTCACGAGCATGGCGGCGCCGTGCTGCCCCCTCTGCCCCTAGCGCCGCGGCGGAATTACCGCTGCGGCCAAGGGGTTAAATGAGAGTATCAAAACTCGCATATTTATGTTTAGTTAGGGCACAGCAATTGATTGTTAGGCAGCGTTTGGCCCAGAGCATGTCTCCATGTGCCCATCATCATGATCATTGGGAGGGTAACCACATATGCTGCATATAAGAGGAGAACTACCTACCTCGATAGAATTACAACAGTCCTTAGGTATGGCGGGAGATAGTTGTCTAAGTACGAGGGCCGTGTAACTCTTTCTCTGGGAGTTAAAATGGGCAGGGGTCCTGTTCTCAAGCCCGGGACGGATGCGGACAGAGGTGCTCCTGCTGCGCGCATCCTGATGCGCATCCTCGCTTCAGCCATAATGAAATAGGACTCCTCAAGAGGGACATGTCTATTCTCCGGCCAATCAACACAGGGTGGGATGGCCAAAGAAACACTATCTGGGACCCAATAACACTTTGCAAATCTGTAGAGCTTTCACCACCGCACGGCGATACTGGTAAAACAATGGTAAGCTAAAAAAACACTGCAAACCAAAATGTGAGAAAAGGAAATCAAATACCTTGTAAGCAGAGCCGCCCACTATAGGTCTCGCTGCGACAGGGCTTTGCCCTGTACGCAGGTGCGAGACCTAAAGAGTGAAGCCAGTCATCTCTCTGCACGTAGACGTGCTACAAGGAAAAGAACCAATCACCATTAAAAGTACACTCCAGAAAGAGAGATAAAGCCCACTCTGAACGGAGTGGTGATAATGCAGAGAATGAGAGTTATCTCCTACCAGATGTCAGGTCTGGTGCATCCGTGCATCGGCTATAATGAAATAGGCTGCCTCAAGATGGGGGTGTCTATTCTCCGACCAATCAACACAGGGGAGTGGGGCAAAGAAACACTAACCAGTGCCCAGCAACCCCTCACACATCAAGAGAGCTTCCTCCCATGAACGGCGATACTGGTAAAAGAATAGTAAGCTAAAATAACAATTCAAACTAAAAAGTGAGAAAAGGAAATCAAGTAAAAACAACATAGTGGAGTCAGTCATCTCCCAGCACTTAGAACTGCCACAAGGAAAATGACAAATCACCGTTAAAAGTGCACTCTAGAAAGAGTGATAAAGGCCGACTCCGAACTGAGTGGTGATCATATTTACTATTCTAACTCCGGTCTTACAAACTTTGAGGAAAGTGCATACATTTGGGTATAGAGAAATCGGGGTCACATTTGCTATCCTGTCTCCAGTCTCACTAACCTTGGGAAAGTGTGTATGGATTGGGCAGATGGGCCAGATTTACTATTTTAACTCCAGTCAGAAGAATATTGTGGAAAGTGCATATAATTAGGCTGGAGGGTTGCAGATTTACTATTCTAACTCCATTCCTAGTAAAATTAGGGAAAGTGCATATAATTGGGGGCAGGATTAATATTCTAACCCTCGTACAACTAACATTGAGGGAAACTACTTATAATTAGGGGGTCAGATTTAATATTCGTATTCCAGTCCTACTAACACTGGCGAGCGTACATATTTTTGTAAAGGTGTCAGATTTAATTTCTATCTCCAGTCTGACAAATATCGGAGGAAGTGCAAAATATTTTTGGGAGTGAAATTTACTCTTCTATCTCCTGTCCAAGGAACAGTGGGAAAAGTGCACATAATGCAAAGGGCTGCTGTCAGTTTTACTATTCTAACGTAAAGACAGCAAACATTAGACAAGGGGTCAATAACTATTATTCCAAATCAAGTAAAGCAAACGTTAGTGAAAGTAGATCCAATTGTGGAGATCAACATTAATTTTTTAATTTCAAACATTTAAAAAAAATGGATATGTCTTTGTTAAAAATTATAAAGCATTCATAAACTATCTTATACATTTATTTATATATTATATAATTTAGGATTGTACTAAATAAATTCAGACATAAATCTAAAAGTTCTAGTCTAACCATGTTTAACTTTTCTTAATATAAACATATATAATTGAATAATTGACTTTAATTTACTTAAGTTAACAATTACAAAACAAATAAATTAAATATAATATCACTAAAATCCAGCAATATTTGTACTAAGTAATATTCTTAGTAATAATAAAGTGTCCCAAATAATACTTTTTAATATTTATAAAACTAAAATGCATGTTACTAAACCCAAAGATATTTTTATTTTTATTTAAAATGATTCTAATGTATTAAATCAAATTATAAGAATTTTAGGCATACGTGAGTTTAAAATTAATACTGTGCAAAAAGGAACTCACAACCCAAAACATACCATATATAAAAATTAAAACAGTAAAATGTTAATTTAGGCTATATTTCTTTATTAATAACCAAAATTAACTCAACATAAAAAATATGTAAAACAATAATTTTATAATATTTCAATGAACAATATGTTAAACATCTAAACTATTTTTAAAAAGCAAACAACTCATATACTCACCCTCTATATTTCAAACCCTATTCTATTTGTACTCCAGATCCTTTGACATATATATTATGCTAGAATAATATTCTGGAGTTGATACTCAGGAGCCGTCCTCAAATTATTATTCTCCAGTAGATTGCCCCATTATGATTCCTGCTTTCCAAACCTTTCTCTAAAAGTCAAAGTAACACTGAATCCCCCCCTTGATGCACTTTGTGTGAACAGCTCCCTATTGGCAGAAAATGACTCTGAGTGATTGACAGCTGATGTAGTCTGTCTGAGACTCACAACAACCCTTCTAGATGGTGGATGTTCCAGTTAATTTTCACCCATTACCTCTTTTACCATTTCCAGCAAAACTGTTACAAAACATAAGTGACAAACCAACTTTAGAGTTTAGTGGAATGAAATTCATTGCATCATTCTCTACAGGCAGGCATTGCCCAAGTGTGAGAACTGAGATTGTGGCAGTGTCCTAGTTGCACCAACTGTAGATTTTCATGGATTGTGGGGATGTGGTTGCACCAATATTACTTGACATATCAGCTGAATTCAACACCTTTGAACATCACCTTTTACATTAGGAAACCCTTGTCTTGCCCCATGATTGGCAGAGATATGTTTTGCATGAACAATTTCAGGTCACAATAGTGTCTGCGTCCACATGTCTGATAATAGTTCAACCAAACAATGCAACAAGTGGAGTTTAATGCCCCACACTCTTATTCTAGCCCATAAGACATCCCTGTCTACAGAGCCAAAAGGTACAAGGCCCTGAAGCATCAGAGTGCTTTAAAAAGGCAAGAATAAAACTAGTGAGTTATAACCACAACTGGTATACTTAGTGGAAATACAAAAATGCAAGCAATGGCAGAGTAATTATAAACGTGAAAGAAGAGTGCACAAATTAGAACCAGCTGAAGTTGTAGCTGATATCGAAACAGATACAATTCTTCTTCAAAGTTTCATTAAGGCAGTGAAAACTGATATGCGGAAACTAGTGAAATATGAGGAAAGTGAGGGAAAATATTGATCATGGAGAAATAATTTAAGTTCTCATCTAAAGTTAGATGGAGAGGCAATGGTACGAATAGCATTTCTAATCCTTGGAGCACATTCAGCGAAAGCCTATTGGAAGGCGTGTTTCTGTTGAAAACTTGGGGTATTGAGCAAACAAATGCCTTAGATTCATAGTTGATTTGATCTCAGAGATCTCCAGCCAGCTTCATTGGCAAGCAGTGAGGGTTGTCCACATTTAAGAGTTTGGCATTAAGTTTGCAAGTTTGAAAGTTGATCTTCTGTCAACAAGTAGCCAATACAGTGAACATAGTACAGATGAGCAGTAATCAGCGTGAGCAATCCCAGAATTCAAGAGCACGGAGGCAAGCAGAGAGTGTTTTAGCAGAGTAAGGTGTATTTTGGGAATATCCAATAGGATGGCGCTGCCATAGTAAATTTTTCTTGATACTATCAGTGCTTGGTTCACATTGTTGAGATCTAGAGGCTGATTACGATGGCGGACGGACTTCAGTCTGTCTGACATCGTTTCGCATTTGGGACTGTCCGCCTACAAGGTGGCAGTCCCACAGTATGAATTACAATGCGACAGCCACCGAGGCGGTCGCATTGCCTATTTTTTTTATTGAGTCTCCAAAAAAGCACAATTTAGATACCCCTGCACTACGTGGCTGCACAATGCCAAAAAAGGTCAATTTACATACCCCGGCACTACGTGGCAGGCACCGTATGGTGCCTGCCACATGGTGCAGGATAACTTGTCACATAATGCAGGGATGCCCAGGTCCTGTGTCTGGGGTCAGGGGCTAAGAGTGGCCCAGTACAGGCCCACAAAATCCCGTTCCACCTGACTGAGTGTTCATGGCAGGTTAACCGCCATGAACAGGCAGGAGGAAAGGGACATCGTAAGACAGCTTACTGGCTGAGGTCCAAAGAGGGATATCATGACAATATGTGTAAAGAGATCCCTTTAACCCGAAGAACTAGATGGGTTGATCTAACTAGCAAACAATCAAAAGGGAATTATGTTCTGATAAATTTTAGTGATCCAATGCTTGTTAAATATTTATTTCAATGCATTAACTACTTGGCACAAACACACGGTAGAATACTGGCACAACCTCTGAGTTTCTTCTATAGTCCAAACCCATTGATAATAAATTCTTGCACTAATTATAGGATGGATCCAAGATCACAAGCTGGAATGCAGGATTGTTATAATGTTCTTTTTAGGAACCGTTCTGAGCCATTTGAAAGGATGAACACTAATGAGTGACTCCTATCCCATACAAAGACTAATCAGTGCAGCTTTCAGTCAGAAATGAAGACTCCTGATCTGATTAGAAACGTATTAATCCATGACCACAACAAAGTGCCCTTTGGTCAAAAGTACTTGAAGGTTTTGGGGGTCCAATTATTATCACATGGACTATTCGAAGACCCACATTGTAAAATTGCAAATGCAGAT
This sequence comes from Lissotriton helveticus, assembly GCF_964261635.1. Lineage (NCBI taxonomy): Eukaryota > Metazoa > Chordata > Amphibia > Caudata > Salamandridae > Lissotriton > Lissotriton helveticus. Next base: position 2,092,809,389 of record NC_136065.1, on the reverse strand, counting down.
TTACCGTCATTTATTAGTGAATTTGACAACTGGGATGAAAGGGAAATGTTATATTGATGGGTTTCATGCTTTTACCCAGCAAGCCACACCTTTAGCTGTGTGCTGGGCTAAGGGAGGCCTGACCACGTTGATTTCTGTAAAAATACCACACTGCGAGTAACAGGCGTTTGGTCTGTGCCACGCTTCTTGGTTACATTACTCTCCTTTTCCGAAGAATTTGATATATTGTTGATTAATTTTTATTATAATATACTCAACCATAGGATTAGCAATGTGATTAATTAATTTGATAGATTTTTAGAAATTTTTTGTTAGAAAAATAATCTTATTATTTTTCTAATTTGGGCAATGGATTTTAATATTTCTATATGTGAGAAAAGTGGCCTGACAGTGTGTGCCTTTAAAGATCTGAAGAATGAAAATGTGAGACATTTTAAACACGCTGCTTATGGAGATGCCTTCAACAGACTTATATTAAATATCATTGAGTTTTTACTTGTGATATAATTTATAGGGAGATTAATCAAATTCCCATTTTTATGAGAAATTCTAAAGGGAGTACTATTGATATTCATTATGATGTCAGCTCACCTCTCCTTTTTGCTTCTGGATTTTAAAATTTTCAGCAAATGTTCTAGTGAACATAATCCCCTTACTGCTGCCTGGAACCTAATTTTGAACTAAGGGGGAATCGCAAAGAGAGCATGTGGGGTGGGGAATTTTATTAATAAAGGGTTAAGGATAAAATGGGATAAGATTGACCCAATAATTTTTACTCAAAAAGTATTTATTGAAAATATGAATTCTATCCTAGCTTGTTTATCCTGTGAATCACAACTACGATGATATGCCCAATACCTGAATCATGGCAGACACCCACTATTGTGCCTATTTCAAAAAAGGTGCTAGATCATCACTTTGTTGCTATCGACAAATCTTGTTAATTGATTCTAGTGCCAAGATTCTGGGTTGAGTACTCTTATCTCATTTGGAGACCTGGGCTGAGAAAACAAATATTTTAACCCATGTACGATTTGGTTTTGACCAGGAACTGGCACTGTAGGACAGTGTTTTAATCTTTATCTTTTGGCTGGAAAAATATGTTATGGCTAGAGAGGGTGATTTACATCTAGCCTTAATGGATCTTTCCAGCGCTTTCGGTCTTGTAAATCACTTAAAATTCTGGTCTTTAATGGAACAGATGGGGGTAGAAAAAAAATTGCCTACCTTAGTTTGACTTTTGCATTATGATACAACGGTTATGGTCCATTATTCTTTATTAGGCGAGTGAACTTCTCAAATTAGAACCACCTGCGATCTAAGACAGGGGTGCATTTAGGCTCTATTTTTGTTTCCACTACATATATATAGCCATTTATTATGTAAGGCAAAGGATATGCCCCGGATGAGGAATTAATCCATATCAATTTTATTGTATGCGAATGATACAGTCCTCAATGCCCAGGTAGCAGCCTACAAGTTTTATTGAACTCCATTTTTAACTTTTATGGAGGACTTAGACCTGAAGGTACATTTTTCAAAATCTTTTATTATGACCTGTAGGTGTTTTCTAATAGTAAGGGACTGATTTAGATCTTGACGGTCCTACCGCCATTCCGTGGCAGTCCAAAGTACTCCACTATGTCGACGGTCTTTTGCCTGCCGTATTTAAATGCATGCAGGCTGCATCTCTGTCCGGGTCGACAACGTTTTTCCCACCGCTGTCGCAATTCACTGTTGCCGACATTTCAAACCGGAGTCAGTCAGTGTCTTTGGGGGAATTCTCGTCTGAGCCTTTTTCATAACCATGTGGGGTCCCGTAAGGGTCCTCATTGAGTCCGACACTATTTTATATAAATGTGTCCTCTCTGTCGCCCCTTATTCAGTCATTTGGGTTTAGTTTGACCTCTTACGCGGATGACACACAAATCGTGGTCTCATTACAAACAGAGGAGTGTTGTAGCACGGAGATCTGATTTAAGGACTGCATGAATGCCGTGGGGATTTGGATGGCCCAAAACTGCCTTAGATTGAACTCCAGTAAGACGGAGGTGGTATGTTTTGGCAACGATCTGAATTTTTGGACCCCTGAATGGTGGCCAGACACCTTGGGTCCTCTCCCGCATCTAACAAGAAGGTAAAAAACCTAGGAGTGTGGGCGGATCAGAGGCTTAGTTTTAGAGAATTCAGTGGCCTCCGCTACGTCCTTTGCTCTTGCAAGAAAATTCTGCCGTTCTTACCTATAGAGTGTCGCCAAACAGTTGTCACAGCACTTACCATGTCTAGGCTGGATTATTGTAATAATCTCTATTTTAATATCCAGGAAGGAAAAATGAAGAAGTTGCAACTCCTGCAGAATGCTGCTGCTAGACTGGCGTCAGGTATTCCAAAATACGCATCAATCTCTAAGGAGATACGGAGGCTTCATTGGCTGCCAGTTAGGAAGCGTACACAGTTTAAAGCTTTGCGTCTGGTTCACAAGGCGCTTCATGGTTGGCTTATTTAAAAAAACGGCTGTATTGGTATACTCCAATCAGATCACTGCCCTCATCTGATGCCAACAGGTCTATGTGCCTTTTGCAAAAAAGGCCTCCTTGCGTGGAAGAAACTTTGTAGTGAATGCAGCCAAAGCTTGGAATAATCTTCCATTACACCTAGAAGGTATGAACAGCCAATTGGCTTTTCACAAAGCTTTAAAAACCTAGCTGTTTACAGACTAATTTGACCTCTGCTCTGAGCCTTGGGTAGATTTCACAGAGCGCCAGGACACCTATGGGTAACAGTAGTGCTTAATAAATGTTATAAATAAATATATCTCAAATCTATCAATGCATTTGTTTCCCTCCATTATACCATTATAATGACAAAAATCAAAGTATTGTGTAAACGCAAATAATTTGCAAGTAGGCAATGTTTTTCTCAAGTTCACAACCATAACTCCCAAAACAATATAGCTTTACATCATCTACTACTGTGTTTATTCCATTTGAATAATAATTGTCTGTCAACATTTTCACTAACAAAACAATCCATACATGACACTAATATTCAGTGCCAGTTTTCACATTTCCAGTTCCAGGCCTTCCCAACATGGAAGAAGGGGATATATCCCAAACAATCACATTGAATAGACAAATTATCATTGATTCATTTAATAAGCTGGAACCAGCTCTTCTGGCTCACATAAGGTATGCACAGACGTGGGTCCCGTGCTCACTAAGCCACTGGAGTCAAGCTATCCTGGCTGATGAAGGATGATAACCAGAAACCGGTCCTAGGATGCTGGATTCCGGTCCAGGGAAGACATAGCTTGGCAGTTCGGTCTGGACTGTTCCCATGAGGCACAGGGTCAAGACTGATTTGCATATGGCCATGTCTGAACTGGGGTGGCTTGGTGAGCAAAATAATGATGGATTAAACACAGATCTGTGACTGGGGGTGAATGTTTTGCCATTGTGCAACATTCTGTCCATCATCTTGTGTGTTTTGCTGTTCACCCTACGTGGGTAGGGAATGCCCAGACGCGGGTCCCATGCTCACTAAGCCACTGGAGTCAAGCTATCCTGGCTGATGAAGGCTGATAGCCAGAAACCGGTCCTAGGATGCTTGATTCCGGTCCAGGGAAGACATGGCTTGGCAGTTCGGTCTGGACTGTTCCCATGAGGCACAGGGTCAAGACTGATTTGCATATGGCCATGTCTGAACTGGGGTGGCTTGGTGAGCAAAATAACCAGGGAAGACATGCCTTGGCAGTTTGGTCTGGACTGTTGGCTTGGTGAGCAAAATAACGATGTATTAAACCCAGATCTGTGACTGGGGGTGAATGTTTTGCCATTGTGCAACATTTCGTCCATCATCTTGTGTGTTTCACATAAGGAATCCCACATCAAAAACATCAATAGACACAAAACTTGGCAGTACCATATTTTGTAGACACAGGATCATTACAGACCATCGTTCCAGTATCTGGTGGAATGTCACAACCAGTTTTAGTGGTGTGCCACAAGAAGTATGTACTAGAATGGTGAGACACATCAATAGCTACATACACTTTGCACACAATGAGGATTTTGACAATGTGAAGGAAGAGTAGCAAGATTTGACTCTACTACTACACGTGGTTTGAGCGTATGATGGCACATATTCCCTTAATGCCAACACATGAAAGAAGACGTATTCCAAAGTATTCTTCAAATCTTCCATTCAATCACAGTACAATTTGCCTAAGTACAAGATTTGTACACCCAAGGTCTGTGTCTGTCTTTCTAAGGATCAACCCATGTTCTCTTTATACTTCGAACCAGCACCATAAACCTGTAAAAGCCATAACTCTGAAATGTTCAAATGAAGATAAAATGGTGAAGGAACCCAAAACACATCAAAACAAAAGGATTACCAATCAAACATTACATAATAGACACATTACAAAGTCAGCTATTGGTGGACACAGTTTCACAAAACAATCAGAGATAAACAATGTAACTGAACATGGTAGTCAATGTGTCAAAACTTGGATCATCAAACACCTTTGGCCTGTATTTCCCTGAACTTGCCCTTCCTAACAAATTATCACCACATACTTGTTTCATCATCACATCAAGAGCTGGTCTAGGAGTTAAAGTGATAACATGTAAAGATATAAGTTGTCAATAAAATCTTGATATAAGTCAGCTCCTTCCTCTTCACCACTATCAACTTCATTTTGCATTTCTCGATCCTGATTCGATAGCTCTTCATGAACTCCATCCTCTGCGATGTAAGGGATGTTCCATTGCAGGGCGATGTTGTGGAGCATGCAGCAGGTCACAGTGATTTGGCACACCTTATAGGGTGAGTTGAGGAGGGCTCCACCTGTTTTGTCCAGGCACCAAAATCTGGCCTTTAGGAGCTTGAAAGACCGCTCGACTGGCTGCTGTGTTCTTCCATTGGTGCAGTTGAAGCAGATTCCCCTGGTGTTGCTGAATTCCTCAGTGGTGCCAACAACCATGGTCGGTTAGTATAAACTGAGTCTCCTAGATGAAAGACAAAAAAGTGCCAAAATATGTAACACAATTTCAGATTATTTAACTGAAAATTCCCCAAACAATATTACGAAAGATTGTATTGACCAACAAGCCAGGCCCTCTCAGGTTTAAGTTTTGACATTTACAAGAGCTGTCCTATAGTATAAAGGAATGATGGGCTGAGCTGGGGAAATGCGCACAGACACTTGTGATGTACAAATCTGGTAAGCAGAAACCTTGCACATTGATTAAAAGGAAGGGTTTCCGATTCTGGTAGACCTGTTCTGTGAAGCGTGGTGGCCCTAAGGCACTCTGTGTGCCATCAATTTCTCCAACCACATGTGGTAGGTGACCCAGCTATTGATGAGTCTCATCATTGAAGATAGAACTTCTTGTAGCACACCACTGAAAGCTGATTGTGATATTTCCCAATAACCTGCCTCAGTGAAAGGATCCTGTGGCCACAAAATGAAGTACTGCCATAAGTTTGATGATTGGTGTAATAGATGTGGGGTTTCTGGTGTGTGTCTTAAGCTCTGGCTACAGCTGTTGAGATTGGATGACATAAATCCAATATAGCTTACTTATTCAATCTGATTTTCTTGATTATATCCCTTGTTTCCATGGTGGCAAGGTCCAGAAAATGGTGGTATACCTGAGGCTGTCTTCTCCTCACTCTCCCATGGTTCATATGTCTGCCCAGCAAAAACAATTTGATATTTTCCACACTTTTCCACAGCCACATACAAACACAAACACCAGATACAAAACACAGGCACAGAACCAAACATACAGACACTGCAGCTACTATCACACCCACATGTACCATCCCCACCTCCAGCACATTCACAGATACTGCATGCATCACCACACCCACATGCATCATCCCCACCACCAGCACAATCACAGACACCTTAGCCATCACCACACACATATGTACTACCAAAACCACCAGGACACCCACAGACTCCGCATCCACCACCACATCCACACACATGCACTACAACCACACCCAGCACCTCATCAGCACACCCATGCACACACACACCTTAGAAACACAGCCACAAAACTGAAATGCACACAATCAAGCAAAGAATAGACACCTAATAAGCAAGACACACCCAAAAGTGCACAACATACACCAGACCTACAGGCACTTGCACCCTCAACAGACACATGCACATCAGGTACGGCCACTCCCTCTATCTCCTAAACCCAAATCCCTGCTGAACACTCTACCCATTTTCCTATAAAAGAGGGCCTTTTACCCTTGCCTTAACAGCTCCCAGACTCCAATCCACCGAAGCAAAATCTGCCTCTACAACACCGGATCCCACCCCTTCTACAGTCCAACACCCCCCACCAAATCAAGAGCACTCCTCCCAAAACCAAACACTACCTTCCAAACCCAATCGCACCCCTCCCAAACCAAACCCCCCATGTAAGATCTTTGAGGTGCCTGCGCTGAAGAGGTTCCCCTTGGCAGTGAATTAGGAAGCAAGCATAGTGTCACTGCACAACAGTTCAGAACTTTGTACTTTTTGGACTGCCATTTGGCTTGAATATTACTTTGAGAGCATTGTCTCATTTTTTGGAATAAATCCATACATTTAAGTTTCGGAAATTAGTCCTGTCATTATTTTTCCTTAAGAATTGTTTTATTCCTAACAATGTTTCTGAGCAAAATGTAAAGTACTTATTTTTCTTTAACATGATGGCAGGTAAAACAACAGATTTTCTTAACATCTACTTTGTTAATTACATACACTAGTTAACGTAGTATGTGATGGTCATTTGAATTTAGGTGCCAGCATTCATCAAAGTAATGGCCACCAACTAATTGATGGTACTAATTTATTTTGATGTGTTGCTATAGGTTTGTTTCACCTTGGTTACTTATAAGTATGAAACGTTTTGTGACCCTTGTAATTGGATACAGTCAGGAATTACACTATTCAAGGGAAAATGTTACATGGATATATTTCTGAATATTTCTAATTTGTGACTGACATTGATTTTACTGTTAATTTCTGATCGAAAGGTTACACCTTCTGTAGTGCAATTTCTACATCATGTTACATTGCACTTCTCTATATGATGTCTGTTGCATATGTTTTAATGTAGGAGTTTTAGGAATTTCTTTAAACACAGCTGTATGATGACTTTTTGATTTTTATTTGGATATCCTTGTTTGTGCAAGTGTCCATTTTTTTGAAGGCAACTTGCACCACATTTATACATACAATATGATCATACAGGTGTTTTTTTTTCAAATTTCTTAAACGTCAACATTACAGACATATGCATTGCACATTTATATGTCATTGCTTGTAAGAGAGATTTATAAATGCATGAGTCCTATGCAAATGCTAACAAACAAGTCAATAGATAACAGGTAAAAGTGGAGCTTACCGTCAATTGCGTCCACAGCGGTGTTGGTTTTGTTCATCATCAAGCAACAGGGGCAGGACAGATCCATGGTGTAAAAGGAAGTGTGAAAGTGAGAAAAGTGAGTTTCCGCCTTATGTATCAAACAAGAGAGGGACTGGGAGCTAGTTAGGAGCAGGTCCTGTAAACAGTCCTGTGGAACTGTGAATCAGCAAAGGTGTACAGTTCCTAACTGGACGTGAGGGGAGGGAAAAGGGAGGTCTTTCTTCATGACCCCTCACACACCCCGGAGGATGTCATGCTTCATCATTGGGGCTTGTTCCTCATCGAGCCGGCACTGCAATGGCTGATGGGCAATTGTGAGGGCTGGGTAGTGCACAAGCAGGCGATTGTGAAAATAAAAAAGGTTGGGAGCAGTCCTACTTTGCTCAAGTTTATTGGTTTGGGTAGCTCAAGCCTTGTTAAAAGACAGCGTGTGAGCCCTTAAGTGGAAGTGATGTTCCTTTTAGGGCTACTAGGGTGCAAATAGGTCAACATGTTTTGTGCCTCCTACGCCCCTAACGGGTCTAATGGCACTTCTTCAGGACCAAGAACTAAAATGTGTGTGGTGCACTACCGTCTTGGTCCGCTAAATTGTGCTGTGCTCCGGGGACCGGAGCACAGGGTAGGAGATAATTTATCCCACCATACCATGCATACTGTGCTTTCTAGGTGACACATTAGATCTTGGTAATGGTTGCCAGGTGTCATCCAGGGTGTACTTCCTCGGTTCCACATTAGATCTTGGCATCATTCAAGGTGCGATTCCTAGATTCCACGTTAGAAATTTGGCACGAATGCATGGCGTCATGTAGTATGTTCTTCTTGGGTACCTCATTATCAATCACATGTGCTTAGATAAATTCAAAGGAATCAGATTTTAGAGATTTTTGATGCTGAAAGCTGTGTTGTCAGGAAAGTGGTTTTGCACAATGGTCTCAATGCCATTTCAGTTCTTCGATGCCAGTCCCAATCTCCCTGCTTAGAATAGCTTACAAATAGAGAAGGAAATCCACTTCCAAGTGTGCACCCAAAGGGGAAGTGAAGCGGTAGAGTGAAAATCAAAACATTTAGGTTAGATTTCACTGGAGCTACAGTATGGTATTCACAGCCAACATGTATGGTGTACACCCTAGGCGTAGTTTTTAAGAGTGGGAGCCCAGGTGGAGTATTTAAGAGTGGGAGCTTAGGGGAGGAGCTACGACACCAACCAAGATGGCCGCATAGTCTCCCGGCTCCGCTGACCTCCGTCCTACGCTCGCTTATCCTGTCGAATATCCTGATCTCCTGCCCCGGATTCGTGTGGGTGAACTAGTCGGCACCCCGATGGTGTGACCACGGAATTTTTCTGATGTTCTGGGGTGAAGTAACATCGAAAATGTTTTGAGGCCTAACCCAGACTGGAAGCTGGGGACTCGATTGCTGGTCTACCCGGGTTCGAAGTGAACAACAACGGACTGAGGAGAGTGGTTGGGTCCGGTCCTTGGAACTTTTGAAAATTTCTCTGGACTACTTTGCAACCATCTGCTGCCTGGTGCTGTACCTGAGGTGAGGTGACGGGTGGCGCGCGGTGCTGCGTCGCGGGGGGCCCCGGCCCGGAGGCCCGGCACTAGCACCGCTGGTGCCCCGGGGTGGGGGTCCCGCCCCGCGTTGCTGCGTGCTACTGGCCCGTCCCTCACGGCTTGTTTCTGCTCCGGCGTATCCTGCCCCGGAGAGGGCGCCTCTCTGTGGCGATCGTTATGTCTGCGGACGTATGGAACTTGGCGGAGCGGACCCAATGTGGCCCTTCCTTGTGGATGGTAATGGCGGAACTTGCGGCGCTTCACGCGACGGTGAGGGCCCAGGTCAATCATTTACTGTCAGCAGCAGATGGGATCATAGGACCGGGAGCAAGCCCTGACTTGATTTTTGAGACCTGGCAGCCGACCTGCCTCCTGTTGGGCACCCTAGTGGCGCGTTTGGACCCGGTGCTGGAAGCTGTGCCTGCCCCCGAAGAAATGGAACTCATCGTGTGTGCTGAGAGTGGTGACTCTCTTACGTTTTCGGAAACATCGGTCCTACAGTTATCGGAACATTTCACTGCTTCCCTCATCCTGGACACTGTTGGCCCACACTATAATCTGTATCGGAACGAGTCGCACCCCCTCCCCAATCGGTCTCCCAATATGGCGGATGTAACGATGCTTGGCTTCGGAGACGGGGAGGGACATCGTCTATGCAAGCCGTGTGCGTTGGGATCTGCTATTCCTCTCCCGTTTTCTGGCCCAAGCTCCGGCTGCTACTGTGTGACTTTTGACTTCCCGGGGATGGGGCTTTACTTATCCGAGGGACTCGGCAACTTTGATAGACAGGGCCAAGGCTGAGATTGTGGGTTGAATTGTTTACGATGGATCTATTGGTAACGGGACTGCTTCATTAACAGACGGATTCCGGGGCGGGGGGTTTGTGGTCTCCCCCGGGGCATTTTTGTATGGTGGACAACTTTATTCGTGCTGGCTTAGGGGGGCCCCCTTTGTTAGGGCGGGGGGGAGACCGGGAGCGCATAGACTATCGCCCTCCTCCACTTCCCCGTTGGGTGGGGTTTCCTTTCTTTCTCTTTTTTCTCTGTTTCTTCTATATTTCGGGTTTGGTTCTCGGGCGACAGGCACACTGCTGGGGGGGGGGGCCGTAGTCGTCTGCAGGGGTGCAGGGTGGGGGGTGGGGGGAGGGGATTTTTCATTTTTATTTTTGTTTCTATGGCCTTTTTTCTCTTCTCTTATCTTTCTTTGTCTTTTTCTTTTTCTGGGTCAGTGCAGTGGGTTTCCTTTGGTATCAATCACTTCTTTTTCATCTGTGCCTCAATTTTCGTGGTGTTCTCTGGGTCTTAGGGCAGGTGACTAGCAGGCACGAATTGACCGTAATATTCCCTCACATCCTGAACCGCCTGTTCCAGCGCCATTGACTTGACCGATTACTGTTTACTGTTGACACGTATACTATTTTGCCTGCCGTTTTTCGCAGCTGGGAAATTGTTCGGCACCTGATCCTTCCATCCTATACTATAAAATGAAAACCTTTTACATCCTGTTTTTCTCATTGTGCTGTTCGGTGACCAAGAGTACGCTAGCATGGTGATTCTGCTCCCCGAGGTGCTGCATGTGATTAAAAATTGCTCTCTGTTAATCTAACTGCTTAGCGGCCAGCCCCGGGGGTTGTAGGCCCATACTTGTATTTGGTTGAAATGTCAATAAAGGTTTAAAAAAAAAAAAAAAGAGTGGGAGCTTAGGCATGGTTTTTAAGAGTGGGAGCCTAGGCATAGTATTTAAGAGTGGGAGCCTAGGCATAGTATTTAAGAGTGGGAGCTTAGGCATAGTTTTTAAGAGTGGGAGCCTTGACGGAGTATTTAAGAGTGGGAGCCTAGGCGATGAATTTAAGGGTGGAATTAGGTAACCATATAGGCCTTATACTGCAAAACATACCAGACCATACAATTATTTTTGATCTGAACCACCTCCCACATCAGTATATATTTGACCAGTTGTTTTAGGGCTTTCATGCTTCTCCAAAAAGAAAGGCCATTACAAACCCAACCGCAACTAGGATACAACCCTCAAACACAGAAGAAGAACGGATAGAACTACGAAGCACAAAAAGGTAAAAGAGAAAGCAAAGTACACGTTGATTTAGCCAAATTTACATGATGGAAACAAGGGATAAAATGAAGCAAATGAGAGACAAACAACGTTGAATGTGAACTGATGCTTCAAACGGTAACCTTACAAGACACAAACCTTGCTAGGTAAGTTGTTACTTGCTGACTCTGACCTACCTCTAGAGTCTTTGCAGCACTAGCACATCCCTGATCTGTGTCTCCTGTGGATCAATCTCCCCAATCTGTGCCCTCGCCTCCACATCAGGAGCGGCTCGTACCAGGCAAAAGAGGTGGGGCATGGGGGCAAAATGCGATGCAGCGCGCGCTCCGAAATTCATTTTATTAATTAAATTGTTCACTTACCTCCAATTATCCGTATGCCGGTTTTTAGCACCCCCCACCATGCCCCTCCCCCGCCTCTCTGCCCCACCGCAACTCCCTCCACGGGCCGTGGCTGGACCTGACTCTGTTCTAACCTTCCAACCACAGCTCTTTTCTGGAAACTCTTTCCTGAGCTTGCAGTAGAAGGCAACTGGCTCTGTCGCGACGTATGGCAAATTCTTAAATATATGTTTCTGAAAGAACCTCCTCTTCGTTAATTAGGGTGCTGATCATTATGAAGACTTGAAATAAAATATCTCAGTCCACTTATTGAAGTATTTTTTTAATTACTGAAATGTGGATCTCAGTCGGACTTGATGTTTTTGATTCCACTCAAAAGATTCTTGATATTACTGCCTGTGGAGGAACCACATCTGAAGAGACTTTTTCCTAAAAATGGCCATTAATCGTGACTTAAGTTTCATACTGAATAGAATTTCTGCAAACAATCTTGTTCTAAGGCCCTGCTGAAATTCTGATACATGAACTAGTAGGTTGTTCTACATATGATGAAATTAATATAAAAAAAAGTTTTGGCCAGTTTTTGATGACTTTGAGAACAATTAATAAAAATGTTTACATGAAAAACAAAGGGGCATATTACCGAGCAATAGCGATAGTTATCGCTATTGCTTGGTTAGAGACAAAAATTTACCGCTGAGCTGCGGCGATTTTTACCGCAGATAAACCTTTGTATTACCAAGGTTTATCGCAAATGCGATAAAAAACGGCCGCAATGCATGAATATCGCTGAAAAGTCCGCGATATTCATGCATTACCGAGCTAATGCTCTTAGCCATGTTATCCACCTCCCATTGGATAACATGGCTAAGAACTGCTCAGGGCAGGTGTTAGCTTTTGGAGATATTCGCGCTTAGCACGAATATCTCCAAAAGTTGGTAATAGGAGATAGCGATGTTAGCGACTGTTTCCAGTCGCTAACATCTTGGCACGCCCACTTTGCATGTCATTAGTGATAAATATCACTGACATGCAAAGTGGGGCCCAAGAGGGTCGCTATCTCCTACTTGCTGTCGCTAACTGGTCTTAGCGACAGCTAGGTAATAGGGAGATAATTTTATCTCCGCTTTCTTGACTTTTAAAGCGAAAAAAGCAGAGATAAACCCCCTTGATAATATGCCCCAAAGTTATCACTGTTATAAGGTAGAGAGTAATGTAAGCCGTACTTTGCCGGAACAATAATGTTGACTTGAGTTCTAGATACTGGACCATACGAATTCCGGTTTCAATGATTTTTAGAGGTTTAATTTAGAATTGGCATAAAATGAAACACCTTCAATGCACAGTCCTGTTCTACAAATCCCGAAGAAGTGTACTGATTGAGTCAGGAAAGAAGCAGATGGAACAGGTCAAAGAACATGGAAAACATGCAGTTATTTGCATTTCATACAAAAACTCCCATATTGTAGTCTGCAGTGCCAAAAATGTGTCTATTTAGCTTCATTTCTGCTATGTTGCTGGTTTTATCCACTTTTTAAATTTCTTAATGCATTTATGTGATTGTTCTTTTTTTGTTGCGTTTTCCCTAATTATTTTGTTTATTTGTAGCTTCATTAAAACATAGTTTAATTTTTCAACAAAAGACCCCTCTATGGTTCGAAACAGGCTGTCCAAGAGAGGTCTCTGCCTTTTGGTCAATGGATTCACTTGATTTAAGCAAGTTGGGATACACTGGTGTGAAGCAGAGAGCCCAACAGAGAAAGAAACTCTTCCGTGCACTTCAGTTTAATTAGATTTATCACTGCCTGAAAGGTGTTTCTTCCTCACAATATTTTTCCTGGCTTTTTGACCCTCTGCATTGAGACAGCGCACTGTGTATGTAAACAGTGACAGAGACTCAGACAGTAAATATGTAACATTGCTGAATAACAGCAGCTGAGGTGAGGATGCGAAGTTGCCATAAGCCCCATGCTGGGGGCATCAGTGTCTTCCCTCCAGGCCACGTCTGTTGCCAGTGTCTCTCCTCCTCAAAGCGCAGCGCCAGCCCTCCGAGTCCTGCGGTGCGCCCAGATGCCCGCGCCGGCTCCTCTACACTGCTTTCTGCGCCGCTGCCTCTCAGCCCTGGGCAGCGCCGCGCCACCCTCCCTCGGGGCGCTACAAGCTGTGCCAGCCCAGGTGCAGACCTGCCCGGAACGTGGCGGCTCCTGGGCGCGCAGGCACGTGCGCTCCTCTTCCGGCGCGCGCAGTGAAGTGTGAGGAGCCCGGGGAAGGCACTGCAGGTCGTACATCATCCTCGGTACAGCGCCGGGGGGAGGCTTCGGGAGCGCCTGGTGTACGCCTGTGTGTTTGGGGAGGCTGGGGGCAGCAGCCACCGCGAGGAGGGTGAGAGCCTGCGCCTGCGCGCACAGATGGACTCACTGCTTGCACTTGTGCGTAATCCCACCAGCCATGAATGAGATCACTTACTCCCTCACTAATTCGGAGTGCGGAAAAGTTCCTTCTTGAGTCCCCCTCCTTCAAAAGGGAAAAATTTATGGCACAATCATTCTCAGGTAATGCGGTGAGAATCTGGAACTCACTTCCTCCTTCGCTCCGTGCCATCACCTCCATCCAGATCTTCAAAGCGGACCTCAAATCTCTTTTATTCCAAAGACACTTTCAGAACTAATTCCCCCCTTCTCAGACCTCGCCAGGAAGTTCTTTAGTCATTGTAAATGTGTCACATATATTTATATTTTTATTTGTACATCCTGTGCTTGCTGCGTTTGATTTTGTGTTCTGTTTGCCTGCGTTGTTTTGATTCTATTGCCTGCTATTTTTCGCCAGGAAGTTCTTTATTCATTGTAAAATTTGTCATTTATATTTATATTTTTGCTTGTACAGTCTGTGCTTGCTGTGCCAGAGATTGTGTGCCTTATGCTTACGTCGCTTTGATTCTATGGCATGCTATTTTTATTTGTTCCATTCCTGTAACAGTTCTCTCATGTAACGTAACTGGTTCTATTGTACAGTGCTCTGACACCTTCGGGTAAAGTCCGCGCTTTATAAGAATGCATTAAATAAATAAATAAATAAATGAATTAGGGGCATATTATCAAGAACGGCGTTAAAATTATCGCCGGTTTAGCGGCAAAAAACTGCCTCTAAAGCGGCGATAATGGGCTTGATAATATGCCCTCGAGAAATCCAATAGAAGCCCATGTTCATACCAGAACATGGGCTTCTATTGGAATTCACATGGGCATATTATCAAGCCCATTATCGGCACTTTAGAGACAGTTTTCTGCCGCTAAACCGGCGATAATTTTTAACGCTGTTCTTGATAATATGCCCCTTAGTCCTTTAATCCACCACGGAGAAACGAGAGTGAATGCAAGGGATGGTTATATTAAACACACAAAACTAATATCAGAAACCACCAATTACCTATAATACTGGACTAGCCAACAACAGCCTTGGGTTCCAAAGCAGAGTGCTGCCAGGCGTAAAGCGCTTCAACGCCTCGTCGGGTGTAGTAAACGCTATATAAATGCAATTACAATTACCTAGCACTAACATAGTAATAGTGCTTTTAACATGCAACGGTCGTCCCAGGGCAACAAAAGGTTTGCACATTAGTTCTGGGTCTCAAATCCAGGGCAGTTTACAACTGCTTCAGTCGGTAGCCCTGGATTCGCCATGCTCCCTCCCAGACACCTTTACAAATTTTGTAAGTGAGCTTGGAATACATAACAGTTCTGAGTTCCTAGCTGACTCTGATAAGCTTAGAATAAAAATAAACAAATTCCTACCTGCGTCTGGTAACTTATATTTGATGCTTAGGGGCAGAGAGCGGACTCATTGTGAAAACTATAGAAATGAAAGATGGCGCCTAGGCCCTAGGTAAGTGTGGCCTGTTCATTCTGGAGAGCTCACATGCTGGCAGTAGGCAAAGCGTCCTGTCGAAAGAGCCGAAAAAATGGTAACTGATGTGCACAAATCGATTGTTACATGTTATTCTCCAGTCAGAAGCTCATTTTTTTTGTTTAAATTTGTTTTTTTTGACATTTTTTGTTTTTTTGAAATCTTAAAACAAAACATAACAGAATAGACCGTATACATGTCATATGTCTCCCATCATAAAAGATCGTTACATATTGCAATGTATTTTTTTATGTCAATGTGCATACACATAATTTTTAATAAATTGCATATGCAATGCGTGGTATTGTGATGCTCCATCCAATGAACATGCAATGAAGGTGCATAAAAGAAGAAGAAGGGGGGGGGGCAGAATATAATGCAAAACATATAAAATATTCCCATCTGGTAACAATATACACACAATGATGTACATTAATAATGTGTTTCATCTGCCACAACCATACATAGTATATACCTACTTAGTCAAAAGAGCCACTAGCTTAGTGACGTTAATGTATAGCTGTAATTACCCATGTCTATATGTCTGATGTGTAATATTTAGACGTCAGGGAGCATTATCAGTCACGTGCACTGTATCTGCGTCCTAGGGAAGCTAAAGGGGCGCCAATTGTGGGGCTACTTGTTCGTCGTCACTCGTTGCTCCCAGTCAGAATCTCATAACACTGTTATTACTTTATACTCCTCTTGGAATTACAACAACCCAATAGTCCAGGAAGGAGGTGGTGTAGGGGGAACATGTTTACTTCTTCTTCCTGCTAAGTTAATGATCCTTAAGACCGGAGTAGCAGGGACAATGACAGGGCTACTAAAGTGTATGCCCGGGGTCGCAAGTGTACCAAAAGTGGCAGCGTCTGACCACTACCACAGTGTTGTCCGTGCTGGACATCATTATAATACCGTAGTAATCTTTTTTGTTAGTGTTAAATTCTGTTTAATTTGTAATTGTTAAACCACATGCTTTTATATAAATGTTTTGTCAAAGATTTGACACTATTCTGTGCTCTCATGATTAGCCTAACTTTGTCACAAAGTCACAAAGTCACAAAGTCACAAAGTCAAAGTTTTTATTTGTAGAGGTACTCATCAGAGGACCACAAATATACATTTACAACATTCAAAAGAAAAATAAAACATAACTTCACATATCAATCAATATAATTTTAAAAAAGTTTTAAGAAATTTATAAAAATTATAGCAAACAAGTTCATTTGGAGGCTGTTTACACAGATCCATTAATTCACTCACTCGAGTAATTCTACAAGATCGATAAATGGGAGCGAGGTATCTTTTCCGAGCAGTAGTTACCATTGAACTGGGGCATACATACAACAGATGCTCTAAGGTTTGGTCTCCCCCCTCACACAAGGGACAAATCGTGGATCCCCCTGGCTGCCATTTTACGGTATAAGATAATACGGGTAAAATACCCAGTCTTAACAAAGTAATCATCCTCCTTGGGCCGTGTGGCAATGAAAACCCAATATATGGTCGTTTTTGTTTATATTCCAGGGAGTTTACAAAAGATTTGTACATTGGCAGTTTTTTACAATGTTGGTAGTCTAGTTGATAGCTTAGCTTCGGGGTAAAGCATTTTAAGAAAAGTTTCATTTGAGCATTTGACCAGCCTTTCAGCATTTCCGGGGTAATCTCTGCCATTTGTAAAATAATTTTCATATTTTTTGAAAATGTTTGATTTTTCGATGCATCCTCCAACATTTCCTGGCCCAGCAGATATCTTAATGTCCCTTCTTTTGCATGGAGTAGATTGTAACTCCATCTTATTACATTTGCTACCGCCGTGGCATATGAGCTCGTGATCGAAAGTTCCATACGTAGTGCTTGGACTGGTGTAGAGTCGGAAACTTTCATTATCCTTTTTAAAATTTTTCCCTCCTTACGATCCATGTAGGACCACTGTGCCATTGGAATGTATTCTGTTGCGTATGACAAAACAGGAGGAATTTTTGTTTTATAAATTTTTATTAAAGAGGAGAAATGCCGATTCCCAGTTGTCCGGTATAGCCTTAGGAGGGCCTCAGTATGCACCTCAGTCTTCCTCTTCAGATTTTCTATATGACTTTGATTAGAGTTATTTTTTGTGAGGATCCTGCCTAAGTATGGATATTCGTTGACTGTTTCTATCTCCTTTCCACCTATACTCCATCTATATTTGACAATAGATGTCTTCTTTGAGAAAACCACAATTTTTGTTTTGTTTAAATTGGGAACTAAGAAGTTAGTTTTAGAGTAGTCATGAAGGATGTCCAAAGATTGTTGCAGACCATAAGGAGTAAGATCGAACATCACGATATCATCGGCATATAGTAGCACTTGTATATTTTGTTTAGCAATTTTAGGGGACAGATTTGAACCTTGAAATAATTGTTTAGGTAAATCGCTGAGATATAGGGAAAATAATAATGGAGCTAAGAGACATCCTTGCTTTAGGCCGTTAGATGTTTTTATCCTTTCTGTTAATCCTTGTTCGCCTCCCATTTGGACCTGACTCCATGTATCAGTGTGGAGGTTCACTATTGTTCGGAGCAGTAAGTCTGGGATGCCAAGTTCCTTAAGTTTAAACTATAGAGTAGGGCGATCTACTCGATCGAATGCCGTTGAGTAGTCTACGAACACCGCATATACCGCCTGGGATTTACCAGTTACATATTTATCTATTATTGTTTGTATTATAGCGATGTTGTCCGTTACTGAATGTTTTGGCCGAAAGCCAGCTTGAAACATAGGGATTTTTTTTAATGTGAAAGCCCATTCTTTTAATCTTTGTAGTACCTCCGCTGCGAATATTTTTCCAGCAGCATCCATTAAAGCAATTTGGCGATAGTTTCCTGCAATTGTCCTGCTTCCCTTTTTGTATATTGGGATGGTGGTACTTCCCTGCCAGGATATAGGAATCTGTCCAGTGTTGAAAATATGATTGAATAAATTTGCCAACAATTTACTCCATTCCATTATATTTGCCTGATAGATCTTTATTGGGAGCTGGTCTGGTCCAGAAGCTGCTGTTTTCCTAGCTTTTCTTATATTCCGTTCCACTGAGATCGTTGTGACTCTATATACATATGGGTCAACGTCATCACTACCTTGTTCTGTGCTTTTCCCCTCAAAGTTACCCTGGTTTGCTTTATATAAGTCCATTAAGTAGGATTCCCAGTCCTTTGGAGTAACGGGTATAGCTTGTAACTTTTTTTTTTGTACCAGTTAGTTTTGCTACAAGTGACCAGTACTTCCGGGAATTCATGTCTTTTGCCGCTTCTTGTATATCCACCCAATTCCTGTCTTGATTTTCGTTCTTTATTTTTTGCTTTTTCCTTCTAAGTTTATTTTTTAGTTTATTTATTTCCTTCTTAGTTGACATAGAGTTGTTCAAATATTGAGAACGTACTAATCTGTTCAACTTTTTCTTAATTACATTTAATTGGGTATTTTGTGTATTATTTTTATTGCGGTTTTTAATCTCATTCTTCACACCTTTAGGAGCGCATTGCAGTTTGTCCATTAATAGATTTTTTAGCTTATTGGTAATGAACTCGAAATTTTCTATTGGATCATCCAAGGTAATTTCTGTTAGGAGATCTTTCTGTTCGATCAACCTCGATATTCTGTCCAATACTTTCGAGCTCCAGAAGATTCTTCTTTGTGCACTATTTACCACAACAGTACTTCTATAAAATGTTAGCTGCCTACTGGTAGCTGGTTGAGTCCTCCATTCTGTTTTTAAGATTAGCAAAGCATGGTCACTCTCTTTGCTTGACTGAATTTTTAGGTGGGTAACACTTTCTTTTAAATTCATATCACAAATAATATAGTCAATAATAGATGGATTTCCATTGCCCTGTCTGGTTTTTGAAGCGGGAATGTCTCCTTCTGTATTTCCATTCAGAATTACACCTCTTATTGTAGGAAGTGTTGATAATAATAACTTTCCTCTTTTATCACATTTTGATCCCTTTGGGAATTGTGGGACTAAAGACTCAGCAAGAATGTCATCATAAAGTAACATCCATTTTCCAATTTCTGCATTCGAAATTTTGCCATTTAAATCACCTGCTAATAAGTATGGAATGCATAATTGATCTTCAATAATTTGGGTGATAGATTCCATGATTACTAAAAAGATATTATCATAGGTCTTGCCCGGAGGGGCGTATACATTAAATAGCAGAAATGATTGTTTCGTTGCTTCCTCATTTGTTTCTAGATGGATTTTTAGGCATTGCAGATTTTGTGAGTTGGTCTGGATGATTTCCTGGGCCCACATATAATCCTCTTTCAGTAATATGGCCAGGCCACCCTTTGCATGGCCACGAATGGATGCTATAGCGGGGATATCGTATACATAATAACTATTTTGCGAAAACGATTGTGTTTCCCAGGTTTCCTGTAGCATTATGAGGTCCGGGAGGTTACTTACAGCTTCAGTTAGTTTGATCTTCGTTACCCCCGCTATATTCCATGATAGAATTTTGAGACCATTGCTAAACAGGTTGTCCCAAGTATGATGTACATTTGTTACTGTTCAAATTCTCAGATACCCATGACCAAGATTCAGTGCTTTCTCTATATTCCTTTCCCTTTATATCTTGTTGCCAAACTAGCCTTTCGCCATTTTCTAGTTTTACCCTCAAAAAGTTTTTCCCAGAATATTTGGTTCCTGAATGCGTTACTTGGGTCACATATATTTCTCCCAATGAATTTTTGGGGTACGAGTTGGAGATTTTCCAAATTTGATCGTCATAACCAGGAGGAAACCTATTATCTTTAAGATTCCTTTTTGGATATACGTCGTAGCCATGTTTATGTAGTGTTTCCTTTTCACTGATTATGATTCCAGGTATAACATTTGACCAGAAGGTTACTATAGCTATTTTGTTATTATCTTTTTGTGGAAAGGTTACTAAATCAATCTCTTTGCTAGTCATCGATTTCAGGGGTTTAATATGATGTAGTAGATTAATAATTCTTCCTCTATTTAATGGTGATAAATCCGTTGGGAAGAGTTCTTCCAATTGAAGTGTTCTAGAGTTTGGTGTTCCTGCTCCTTGTTGATTTTCTCCTTTGTTCTCATTTTTGGACATATTTTGGAGTTGTAATGTTTCAGGGACATTATGCGGTACAAAGGCCTTAGCAGCAGGATCTAGATATTTCAATTTTTCTTCTCTTTTTTTTGGACTAGTTTCCATATTAACCATGGCTCCAGACTTAGGTGGTTCAACTTCTGGTGCTTCTTGGTTATTATTAGGAGTTATAAACCTTTGAAATTTTAGCTTGCAATTATTTTTCCTGTGTATACGTCTTATTGGTCTCTTCCTTTTCCTTTTCCCTTTTCCTTCTGCTCTATCAGTAATTATAGATTTATTTGTTTGTCCTACTTTTCCCTTTCCCGACATTTTATTTGAATTTGAAGTCGCTTTTTTGCTAGATTCACCCATGTCTTCTTCCTTCGGTGTATCCGAATTCGTTAACTTTGTGAACATTGGATAATGTTTATCTTTAATAGATTTTTCTTTGAAGAGTCTTTTCAGGGAGAATATCGGTGTTTCATGTTGTCGTATTAACTTGTCCTTTTTTTGTTTCGGGACTACCGATGTTTGTGTGCCACAGTCGTTTTTTCCTAGATCTTTGGCAACATTTTTGTGGCTTATAAAATTCCTTTGATCATTAACCTTATACTTCATTAGGTTTTCCCCTATTTCATGGGGTTCTTTCCGTTTCTTTTTTTCCTCAACCAAATGCTTAAGGATTCCGATTTGTACGTCCAGTGTTTGGTCGGAGTTTTCTAGTATGTTCCCTAGAAAGGAAAGAACCGACTCTAGTATATCATGTAGGGAAATCAAAGCTTTTGACATTGGTGTGGCTATATTAGCTGTGTAATTGGTATTTATGAGAAAAGGATCTATCGACGATACGTGAATTTGTGGATTCGTTAAGTTTTCTTGAAAAAGGCAACTGTTTTTTTGTCTCTTGTTGGTTTTGTATTATCTTAGAATTATTTGCACAAAGATCTTCTAGATCGCTAGTATTTCCTGGGCATTTTTTTGGAGTTGACGATATTAAGTGATTTTCCTCATGACCCTGGGTTTTTGAGTTGTTGGAATTATTAACGGGCTTTTGCAGTTTGTCAAAGACAGTGTCACTTAAATTCAGTATTGGAGCTGGGCCAAGTTTGGATAATACTTGTGCTTCTGACTCTGTATCCAATAGTGAGTTTAATATTTCATCTTCCTGGAGTAATTTCTTGTCGATTTCAATTTCTTCTTTAGATGTCAAAGAAGAGAAGTATTCAGTGATCGCCGGGGTCCTTGTGATGCGACCTTGTTGTATCGACTTATCGGTTGATTTACGAACAGCATCCTCCGTACCCATACGTTTCATAAATATAGTCCTAGAACGTAATTTTTTTATACCCATGACTTTAGCTACCGCTATTTCTATTATTAATATTTTCAAGTCACTCGTTAAATTAGAGTGAGTATGTTACACTGATAGGGCAACAGGTATATTGACGATCAAGCTTACCAGGAGCAGGAGGTTAGTGGGGTGGCCCGTCCCGTCCTGGTCCGTCCTCGGACGGCCTCAGACGGCCCGCCCTTTGCCCGGGCTTCGCCCCGGGCTACGACCCGCGCGCGTCCCGCGATGCGCGTAAGAAGTGGGAGTTATATTACTGCGTGGGTGGGGAGGGCGTGGCACTGGGAGGGGGCGCGGCACTCACGGGAAGAGGACCAGCTGTAGGTGGTGAATGCTGGTCCTCGCAGTCCCGGGGCCAGCGCCTCTCCCTCCTCTGCGGCCACAGAAGCAACGAGGTCCTTAAAAGAGTTAAAAGCGGCAAGAGCACAGGATACAAGCTACTCCAGTAGCGTAGGGAACACAGCAAGCGCTTCTCCTGCTTTACGAGCGGCCTAACTTTGTCTAGAGCAGTTTTAGTGAAAAAATTGCAAAGAAATAACAATGAATCTTGGAATGAGTTCTAAATACTGTTTTAATCAATTTTAGATTGTTTGGTGGTAAATTTCCTGACGAAGGCACTCCCAGTGCCGAAACGCGCATCGCAGAAACCATCGCTACCAATATCAAATTGTCTATTTTCTTAATGATTTTATGATATGCATCAATGAAAGTCATTGACTGATGTTTTTTTAAATATAAATGTATTTGTTGAGACAATTAAAATGGATTTTTTTTTAATATTTGCTCTTTGAACTCATTTTCTACATTGCATTTGTCATTTATTGCCTGGGAGTGTTGTTTTTCATTGTGTCCGTGCTGGACTGGACATCTGTCCTGGCTGCTGATTTCCAAGAATGGCCTTCCCATTCCCTGATGCAGTCAATACCATGCTTCAAGCATAACTGAATTCAGACTCTCTAACCTACCCTCAGAAATATAAACAGGAATAACCAAAAGTTGTTTAGACATAGCCCATTTACAAATCACTTGGAATGGGGTTCCAGTACATTCTGGTTCAGTTTTCCAAAATTGTGTATTGAGTTATGGGTATGACATAATAATAAATGTTAGACAGGCAATAATGACTGATAATATCCCTGCACCTCAATTTTGGGCACAAGCAGAAGGCAAAGGCTCAAAATGGTGTGGTGGTGGTGATGAGGGGGTAATTGCCCTATTTTGCTCTGTGTGTGAGGGTGATAAGACTGCCATCAGCCACCCACCTAAAGCATTAGGAGCGGTGTGGGAGCAGCACCTGCCCCTTACCTGGAAACATGCTCAGTCTCCTGTGGTGGTTCCTTGGTTTCTTCAGAAGAAGGCTATTCACACAAGGTTGTCCAGGCTCCTGCCTTTGAGTTTGCTGACAGAGTAGTCCACTGACTCAAAATAAAGTAGAAAAAACGTTTGCTAACATTACATCTTTACGGTAGAGGTGGCACAGGTTATGGAAAATTCCATATTGTTCAACAGCCTCATGTAAGCAAGTTGGCCAAAGTTGACAGTGGGTACTTTTAAGGTCTCCTAGGAGTAGCTTTAGCTGTCTGTAGGAACTAATGTCATCAATGTTTAAAACAAATAGTACAATAAGAAGTCCAGAGAGAAAGTGGGCTTAGCATCAGCAACCTTCATCCATTGATTTTCAGAGGTTTTGATGGTTTGTAATTGTCCGGAGGCCCTGACATTTAATAAATGATTGCATTGTCCGAAGTAAATGTAGGTGTACTTATATAGCGCAAACCTGTCACCCAAAGGGCATCCTGGCGCTTGCTTAGGGAACCCGTCCTGGTATTCCCCTGTGAGAAACCCCGGCAGGGTGTCCACAAGGTGAAAGCCAGGCATCCCGCCACGAGGGGCCGTAGTGGAGATTAAGCAAGCTATTGCCCAGAGTTGCAGAGTGTGACCCCGTGATTCGAGTAGGCACCGGAGCGAGAATTGTCGAGTCCATGGAATTTTTGAGCCCGAGACCCGCCGAGGCGGGGAATCGAACCCTGGTCCACGGTTGATCTCAGCTTCCGGGTCTGCCGCCTCTAACCACTGAGCCACGCTTCTCCACTAAGTTGTGTCCCCTTTAGGTTTTCATGGTGTAGGATCAATAAATCATTTTGTTAGAATGCTGATGTGACATGTAACTTGTAATTCATAGTCAAGACAGGCTCTTTAATGAATTTTATTTGTTGACACAATAACACTTTAATTGATAGTTTCTGACTTTTTTGATTAGGAAGGGCTTGCTGTTTGGATGCCTTAGTCTGTCATAAAGACATGAAGTTATACTCCAATTGTCGTTGTTGTTTTCATTTGCTCTCAGAAAAAAGTGTCTTTGGATTTACAGGCCATGCAAACAGACTACTGGAGAATGTCACCAGTTGGAGGGATCACCATGGCCAGTGGACCTGTGGACAGAACCGGCTTTGTAGGTGGAGCCTGCAATTTAGCACCCTCTCTCGCTGCTGTACCATACGCGACTCCTGCTTGCTGCTTCAGATGGATCACTCGCTCCTCTGTCCTTCCTTTTTCCTACCCGGCACCTTGATACTTTCTATTGGTTTCTGGGGGCCTCTAGGGGATGCCTCTACCATGGATATTTAGGTTTGCATCAGAATTGACCTTGCTCCCTTTTAGGTACTCTCATGTATCAGGATTTTGGTGGGCCTTTCACAGAGCTATTTAGGGTCTGGATAGGATTCAGAAGATGCAGGAAGAGCTCACAAAAATGTGCATAGGCAACAGTGGGTGGTTAGGATTTTTTTCTCTAGCTTTATAAGGGACCCCAAAACAATGTCTATATTTGTAACAGTTTGGATCAAATTGTATCTGAATGCTTTCCTTAATTGTAGTTTCTTCCCCGGGAAAAGCTTTGGAAATAAATATGGCCTGAGACTTTTATCTCTAACCAAAAATGTTGTGGTCTCAGGCCTTTTCTGCTTGATTTTTGGTCAAGCAAGACCTGGATCAGTCCCCGCAATATCAATTTCAGCTGCCTGACTATGAAGCTATCCAGCAGGATAAATGTGAATAAAAGAACCAAGTGGAAGAAAACAAATCCGAACTTATGCCAGCAATGCTCGAGAGGGTAGGAGCTTTACTTTAGCTCTCACCAACCAATGGAAAATAAAGTTCAATATATAAAAAAAACAGTTATCGGATTAACACAAAAGGAGTCATAAGAAAAGCAGTACAAAAGGGGGTGGTGATGGACGGAGCATCTGAACCAATCAAACACTCACACCCAGTCAAAAGATCTGGGTTAATCCATCACCGTTCTTTAGCCCACTATGCCTCCCCAGTTCAGACATGGCCATATGCAAATCAGTCCGACCCGGTGCCTCATGGGAACAGTCCAGCCCGAACCACCAAGCCATGCCTTCCCTGGACCGGAAACAAGCATCCTAGGACCGGTTTCTGGCATTTCAGCCGTCTTCAGCCAGGCTTGCTTGAATTCAGTGGCAAAGTGAGCAAGGGACTCACGTCTGAGCATACCCTGCCAACTTATGGCGAACAAAGCGGTACAAAAGGGGATGGTGATGGACGGAGCATCTGAACCAATCAAACACTCACACCCAGTGAAAAGATCTGGGTTTAATGAAAAGCATTTATAGTAAAAGCATTCCAGCTTGCCAGGATGTCTCCCCCTGCTGGTTTGCACCCAACCCAAGGCTGGACTCGACAGTTGCATATTTTGTTTTATGATTTAAAGCACTCCAAAGTACTGAAATCTGTGCTACCTACTTTATTAAATCGTGTGCTGACGTTTACGTTATTTCTTATAGTCGTCCAACATTTGATAACATCATTTGCATGAGCTCTATAAATCTCATAATTTGCAAAGTTCTAGGAATTTTTTTGCTCAACTAGTTAAGAAAATAAAACACCAGATGAAAAATCAGGGAGAAATTCGAAAATAAAAAAGATAAAAAGTCATATTATCAACCTCTAAAAAACAAATAAATAGAATGCTGTTGAAATGCATGAATGCGAAAATAAAGATTTCCAAGTCTCTAAATAACATTTAAATGTGGCATTAAACAATACCCTTAACCTCTGATGTTTTCTTTCCCTTTTAAATGGGTAACACAAGCAACAGCCGGTCATTTTAGCAAGTGATGGGTACAAATGTTCCCCGGGAACCGCTCATCAGTATCAGCAACAGCACTTCTATCTCCATGGTCAGTTGCATGCTCATATGATCAGATGTTTAATTAGCAGTGTAAACAGCTTCTAATTAGTGAGAAATGGAAATGTTTTTACTAGCAGAAGGAGGCTGAGGCTTAATCATTGTGGAATTAAGTGGAATCATCACTTTGTCAGTTATTGCTGGATTTATATGCTGTGTGAGTGCCTGTAGCTAGCAGATGCCATTGAGAGCAAGTCCGGTTATTGCTGCCTCTGCTGCTGCTGAGGGGTCCTACTTTCTAACCTTAGATGTGACTGTTCACCCCCTTAGGGAATACAGCTCCCTTTAGGGCAAGCAGCTCTGAGGAACAGATGTCTGTGACCGATGGGCTGTGACTACACAATCAAGTAACCAGGCAAGAGAGGTCACTTTAAAGCCAGGGTCGAATTACAGGCTGTCTGTAAACCTTCGCACATAGGGGGTCATTAGGATGGCGGGTAATAGGGACCGCCCGCCATAAGGGTGGGGGCCCGTGGGGGGTATTAGGATGTGCCCGCCACAGTGGCGGGCACATCCTGCATGTTAAGCATTGTGGCGGGCGGTGCTCTCAGCACCGCCCGCCACAATGCTTAAAAAGCACTTTTGCACTTTCATGATCAAAGCGGCAGGCACCGCGCGGTGCCTGCTGCTTTGATCGTGCAAATGATGATGTGTGCACCTCCCTACTCTCCTTCACTCTGGAGGCCCGCAGGGGGCCCCCAGAGTGAAGTCCGTATGCCTTTCCGTGGCGGCATTGCCGCCATGGAAAGGCATTGAAAAATGCCTATCATAATATGGCTGGCGGTGTCTGATAGACACCGCCACCATATTATTCCTTTTCCGCCCCGGCCGCAAGGCGACCGGGGCGGAAAAGCGGCGGACGGTCTTTCCGTCCGCCGAGGTCCCCCCGCCATACTAATATGGCGGGGGGAAATCAAGAGTGGATGTCGGGCGGATTGCCCCCGCCAGGCTGGCGGTGGCCACCACCAGCCTGGCGGGGGCAATCCGCCCGACATCATAATGGGCCCCATAGTGTTAGATGGGCCAAAATCAACAGGGTTATACCCAAATCACCCTCTTATACCTAAGTATGGGACGAAATTTATACAATAGAAAATTATATAAAAGGAAAAAATACAGCACAATTTATGAGAATAGCACATTTAATTACCCTCTCCAAAGTACATATTATTTTAGGAAATATATCAAAACATTCCTATAACTTACATGCGCAGAGGCACCTGATCAATGAAATGAACGCAAAAATGACATATATCGTAAGACAGAGCAAATCTATATATACAACATAACATAACCCAATAACCCTACAGAAATAATTCTCACTAGTGTCCTCCTTGTACTTCAGGTTAAACCATTTGGAGCTAGTCCAGGTAACACACCTAGGGTGAGATGAACTAATGGACCTAATTCTAGTGTGGCACCTTACAGATATACAAATTATTCAAATTACAACAACTCCTTCTTAGAAGTGTTAGATGGAGCACAGTTGGAATTCTTGTTGCATTTTAGATGGCCTTCAAAACTTTACAACACTCACATATTACGTACACCAAAAAATTAAGAGAAGATGCTCTTTTTGAGTATGGGTAAGCAAAGTTAGGAAGTTGGCTGCCTTCACTGTGCATTTTTTTTTTACACTTTTGAAGCTTTGCATAGTGGCTTTTTGTTGGACAAACAAGAACGTGTGGGCTGGAATGTTTGAATTAGTCTCAGCCAATGGTAATTGCTCTGGGCCGCGATCCAGTCCATTGCTTTTGCTACTATGACACTTCCAGAGACACCACTATATGCAAATCAGTCTTGGTCCAGCCCCACAGAACCAGCCCAGCCTGCCAAAATAGGGTCCCTTCAACATTGGAACCCGAGGGACACCAGACTGGTTTTAGCCTCTTTCAGCCTGGTCAGTGATTGGCATCTTGAGTTCTATGGCACAGTGAGTATGAGATTCACATATCAATACACCTGTCACACTTAGGGCGTCTCACTTAGAAAAACAAAGAAATTATGAATTGGAATGCCTAAATTGTTATCAGACACAGAGAATTACGGTGAGCTGAATTCCAGTCCACCATTTCAACCGATAATGCCACTCCAGACAGAGACCAGATCAACTGCTCCTATTGGACGACAACCAAGTGCGAATTTCATAGGACAACCATATTTGGTTGTCGTCCAATTGGAGCAGTTGATAATACCCTGGCAGTCCAGGCCGGCTCTAGAATGGAACCCAAGCAAACATAGACTTGGTTTTAGCATTTATTTTGACTTACTTGATGTTTGATGTCCTACCTGCATGAATGACTTTCTTTTCAGAAGGATTGCCATGCTTGGTCAGGACAGCCTGCCACAGGAAATGTCACCGCAGGTAGGCTGCACCTTGCCTTGGCCAGGAAAACTCACCTGCCTTTGTGAGGGGAATAGTTTCCCGAATTTGCTGGACTAACCAGGTGAAGTGAGCCACAGGAAACAGATGAGGTTAATGCTGAACTGCATTTTGTATTAGAACATTGGAATGTTGGGAGCGACATTGCAGACAATGGAGTGCTCCCTGCTTCTACGGGCCGGTAAAGGCCCGCAGAGCAACATTCCAATGTTCTACAAAGGCTTCTTGAAGTTCGAGGGGATTTATATCCCCTCGAGCTTCGAGAACCCTTTGTTCAATTTGTTAGAACATTCTGCCCTCTAGTGGCAGAATGTTCTAATAGCCTTATACCCCTTCGTAGCAGGGCTATACCAGCTATTAAAGTCCCGCTGTTTCGTTAAAGTCCCTCGCCTTCGGCTTGGGCCTTTAACGATTCAGCGGGCCTTTAATAGCTGGTATAGCCCGCTACGGCGGGGTATAAGGCTATAGTAACACGCCACACAAATGGAATTTATATGAGTTCCTTCATTATGCAACAAAGTGCTCTGCGTCTTCCAAGCAACTGATTTCTCCCACTGTCATTTCTGACATTCTAACTTCAACATTCCACGTTCTAATGATGTCATTACTTCCGGGTCAGCAGACCCGGAAGCTGAGATCGGTCTTGGACCAGGGTTCAATTCCCCGCCTTGGCGGGGTCTTGGGCTAAAAATTCCACGGACTCGATAATTCTCGCCCCGGTGCCTCCTCGACTCACGGGTTCACACTCTGCGACTCTGGGCAATAGCTTGCTTAATCTCCACAACGGCCCCTCGCGGCGGGATGCCTGACTTTCACCTTGTGGATACCCTGCTATCTCACAGGGGAATACCAGGAAGGGTTCCCTAAGCAAGCGCCGGGAAACCCACTGCGGGTAGCTGTGCGCTATATAAGCTCAACTACATTTACATTTACATTTACATGTTACATCACCTCTAAAATTTCCTTTTATGGTCCTTAGAACTGTGAGTTTTTCAGTTTCCTCTTTTAGTTGTCTGTTTGAGAGCGGGGACACACCGGTGGTTTGACCATGCGCTTTACAAATGGATTAAATTAAATTAAAATCTTTGAAGAGTATTGCACACTTACACAACTGGGCGTTTTATCAAGAAGCAACGTATGTACAATTGTTGCTGCAAAAAATATGCTGGTGCTCTTTAGGGCATGAAAGAGCTGTGCACCATTTAAGGCGGTGCAAAAAGCTTTGTCAAAAGACAACACCTATGCTCTAATCACTGACTCGTGTTCGCATTTGTGCACAGCCTTTCATCTGGCCCTTGGAGGGCGGCCATTTTTCAAACATGGTGCCCTTCCTAGTTAGTGTACAAACAGCTGAAGGTCGGATTCAATTAATAATTTAAGTACTGGGTATATATTTGCATGTTCAAGATGTGACATTCAAGAAATCCAAAGTCAGCATAGGGCTGAATAACAAATTCCCACTCAAGGTTTGTGTAATACAAGGCATTCAGTGCTACATTCAGACTGCTGACCTCAAGATACGTCTACATATAGGTGAATTGTACTCTGTCTTATACGGCAAACACAGGAACCAGCCAAAAGCATCTGGAAGAGAGTTGTCACGCGGGCACGGGATCACCTTATGATATTGTCAGGTTATCCACAATTGACACCATTTCTGATAGAAGTGCACCAAGTGGCACATTTTACGGCTCATAAAATAAATATATATTAGCTGTGTATCAAAGTCAGATAATGCCAGTAATGCCTCACCATCAGATACATGTCTAACCAGAACCTAGGTACACAGAAAGAGAATATGCATCTTTGAACGGGGAACATCCTTTACAACGCAACTTTTACTCCGCACTACCATTACGACGCAGCTATTACAATGCAAGTCGTTACAACGACTTGCGCTGGAGGGCGCTGTAGGATAGGGAAAAGTTTAATTTTCTATCCAACACCTTCTCTACTATCCACGGGGACTGTATTTGGAATAGAAAATTAAACTATTCCACTATCCAGCGCCCCCCAACGCAAGTCGTTGTAACGACTTGCGTTGTAAAAACTGCGTTGTAATTGCATGCGGAGTAAAAGCATGCGTTGTGATGTCATACATCCCTTTGAACATAATTTGGGTCACTTTTTTGAGTGAAAGACTTGTCATCATAGGTGACTGCATGAAAACATGACCTGTAGGGAGATGATGATCTGTGGTAATGTTATTTAATATAGCATTTTTGATACACAACAAATACCAGGGGTCAAGCATCTAAGGCCAGCAAATATTCTGGGGATGAAATATTCATATTCGACAACACTAAACAACTGGATCAGGAACTAGGCAATTATAGAAGGGGAGAGGGCAGGAGGTATGAGGGGTGCATTGATATAGAGGGAGTATGGGGAGGGGGAAATATAATATAAAAAAATATAATATTATAGACATGATGTTTGTTTTGAGGCTACAAAGAGTGGGGATGAGGGCAACAATAATGGCTACAGCAACTTACTGTGTCATCCAATATGGGTTTCTGCCCTTTAATTAATTGGAAATTGCCCCTTTTTTCATATAATTCTGCTAAGCTACCAATCAGCGTAGCTGTGGCAGCCCTAACATGCCTCAACTGCTTTGCAATGAATACTATACCCCTGTTATCACCCCACAGCAAAATACACTGGCCAATTGGAGAAAAGGTAATTTATTACATACTGATAAGAAGCGTGCTTAAAATTAAGTTTTAAATTAAAAAATAAGGTGCAATGGCCTGGCAGTCTATGATTTGGGAGAAGTTCTACCACTGCTGCAACTTTCTAAAGCCTATGCACACTACTGACTCCTATAATATATGACACATATAATATGTCCAGTTTCACATGTGGAGACTGCTTACTGTGCACCTGAGTATTGCCTTCATTTTCATACCAATGTGCAGCGTTGATCTATGGGGATTTTGTGACATATAAACCGCTCTGACAGCATAACTACCAGTGCCATCCCTGTAATATGAGACCCCACAGAGATGAGGTCATGATGGGACTATTGGCACTTTAACAATAACATTGGCATGATGAAGTCGGACAGCTAGACTGTCAACCTGCCTGGTGTACTGGTGGCATAACACCTACACTTCCCCACTAAACTCCAACCCGATTGGACCACTACACTAATGATTTTAAGGTTACCTAGGTGACGCATGTGACGTCAGCATCTTGTGCGTTGCGTAATTATGTCACTCCGTCTCTCTGATTTGCATGACTTTTAATGATACACTGACTATTCTAATCAAAGCTTACCTATAGAGCATAGTGAGGGTTTTGGTTACATTAGGTGGCCTTTCCATATGTTTACAAATGATAAGACTATAGCATCTCTCCTGACAATTATATAGGAAGTTGCACTTGGTGGAGCACCAAAGATATGTTGAATTTTAAGTGGCATTGTTGAACACAAAAAACATGGATTTATGGCTATTGCACTGGGATACTTGAGAGCAGTATGAAAGTGTGGGTTATGCGAACAAGAATCAATAACCACGTTGAGATGTTTACTATTTTATTTACCTGACTGGTCAATACCATCATTGTTGGTACCAGAAAATGAGCAGTTGTTTTCTTCTTTCTTGTCTCTCTGATATCCTATTGTGTTATGGGTAGATAGGGACCAGTCCTGATGAAACGTATCGGCTCACTAAGGGTTTGCGTATCATAAACCTTGTATTAATGTGGTTTTTAATGATGCAAAGAAACAGCCTTTAAGTAAAAACTTCATTTACTGATCTCGTCTTATGCATTTTTATTAATTTAGGAGTTTTATATGGCGCTAGCTGGACCCGAGGGTATCAGAGCGCTTTACAGTAAGTAAATTATGAGCAAGTATGGAGTACAGAGTATAGTCAAACATGTGGATCAAGCCGAGAATAGGACGAACAAAGGCGCAGTTGCGCGGGCGGGCAAGGAGGATGGAGTTCAAGCATGGCACCCCCCAAAGTTTGCGTTGTTCACACCAGATGGGAGTCCAGAAAGATTTTCTTGATCCGAGTCAGTGTCACTGGTCAAAATATAGGCTAGAAAGAGTGCAGGCTGGCGTGCATCCTTGGCTTCTATCGATTCGTTCGAGAGCGCTCAAGGAAGAGGATTTTGAGCAGATTTTCGAATTTGGGAAATGAGGGTATCGTTTTGATGTGGGGGGATGGAGTTCCAGATTTTGGGGGTGTTTCTGGCAAACGATTTTGTCGCGGTTTTCTGCTTACAAGATTTCAGTGGGATGAGTAGCAGAGTGTTGGAGCTCCTGTGGTTTCTGGACTGGCCGGCCTTTTTCAGTTTGGCAGCCAGGTATTCCGGTTTGCCTGTGTGCAGGGCTTTGTGGGTGAGGCAGGCTGTTCTGAAGCTGGCTCTCAATTCAATTGGGAGCCATTTGAGTTCTTTGAGTGCAGGGGAGATTTGACCAAATTTCTTAGTACCAGTGACCATTCTGGCTGCTGCATTTAACGTTGTTTTCGGGGGGGGGGGGGGGGGGGCGAGGTGAGATTATGATGTCCCAGTCAGGGCTGCAATCCCGTAATCAATTCTGGAGAGCACTAGTGCTTGGGTGGCTTGTTGCAGGTCTTTGGGTGGCAGGAAGGATTTGATTTTGTACAGTAATTTCAGATTGAGGAAGGCACTTTTTGCGGATTTTGAAATATATTTTTTCATGTTTAGTTTCGGGTCTAAGGTGATACCTAGAGATTTTACTGACTCCGCCAGGATGAGGTTGCCATTGAGGGCATCGATAGCTTTGAGCCATTCCGCGATTTGTGGGTTTTCGTCTTTAATGAAGATTTAGGAGTATTTCCGTTTTCTCTTGGTTGAGTTTTAGGTGATTATTTGAGAGCCAGACTTGTACCTCCCTGAGCGTGGAGTTGAGTCTCTGGATGTCAGCAATGGTGGAGGTTCCCAGGTAGAGTTGTGTGTCATCCGCATATAGGTGAAAAGGGATGTTAAAATTCCTGAGTAGGGAGGTAAGGGGTTCGATGTAGATTCAACTTATTGTAACTCTTTTACTAACAACACACGAAGCAGAAGTGTACATTATTACTCTGTGAATTTCCCATTAAAGGAAGAAAGATATGCTTCACCCCATTAAAGAGCACCCAAAGGAAACTGCTACCTATCCGAGTCATTGGTTCTTGTGAGGAAGCACGCAATGATGAAGTATGCCACTGGAAGTGGGAGAGGGTAACCATACCTTTTAAGAAATAATTCCAGAGGAGGACAGGAGAAATCATTTTCTCATTGTTTTTCAAAACTTCTGAATAGCCAAACATTTCTCGGGGTAACTTGCCACCATGTTTTATATTAAGTGATGCTGGAAGGGTGTATCAGGTTGTTCCCATTAAACTCCTCTCTTCCCACCTGTCTTTGTGTGAATAACACCAGAGGGCCTGGAAGGCCGGATCTTCAATCAGAAAAGGGTGCAAAGCAAACATCATCACAGCATGCAACCTTCTGACAAGTTTTTTTGCCAGAAGTGCTGTCAAAATCTGTTTGCTATTTATATGACCTGCAAGACGTTTGTTATAATGTCAATATTTTACTGGGATTGTTTTTCTTAAGGTATACATAGTGGCATGTTCCTTCTCCTTATTAGTTCCCCCTCCCTATGTCACCTGTTGGTGCATTCCCACAGTTGGAAATGAAGCCCGATTTTGAATGTCGGGTGCTCTTAAGGTTCTACTCTGGTCAAGCAGAGTGTGAAGTGATGGTGGAGAGAGGAGATGCAGAATAAAGACCAGAGTTCACTGATCCTGCATCCTGCCATCTTTTCAACACTGATGAAGATTTAGGGGCATATCATCAAGAACGGCAATAAAAATCATTGCCGCTTTAGTGGCAGGAAACTGCCGCTAAAGCATCGATAATGGGCTTGATAATATGCCCTTGAGAATTTCCATAGAAGCCCATGTTCTGGTGTGAACCTGGGCTTCTATGGGAATTCTCTCTTCTAGGTCTAGGTAAGGGGGTAGATACTGCTGTCTCCTCCCCTTCAGATTCCTCCACATGTAAATGTAAATGTAGAGGTACTTGTATAGCGCACGACTACCCGAAGGCCTCTCGGCGCTTGTACGAATACCGCTGAGGAACCTTTCCTGGCCTGTCCCTGTGAAGTGCCCACTCCTGGGCACCCCCAAGGTGAAGCCAGGCATCCTAGCACTGTTGGGGCCGTGTGGAGATTAGGCAAGCTATTGCCCAGAGTTGCAGAGTGGGACTCATGATTAGAATAGG
This sequence comes from Lissotriton helveticus, assembly GCF_964261635.1. Classification (NCBI taxonomy): domain Eukaryota; kingdom Metazoa; phylum Chordata; class Amphibia; order Caudata; family Salamandridae; genus Lissotriton; species Lissotriton helveticus. The sequence goes on along the minus strand of NC_136065.1, from coordinate 2,092,774,794 downwards.
CACCGAGGTGAGAATTAACAGGTCCGAGGAAATTGAGCCCAAAACCCACCGCGGCGGGAATTGAACCCTGGTCCCAGGCCAGACTTCTGCATCAGGGTCTGTCGCTCTAACCATTAAGCCACACTTCTCCACTCCAAATCTGTTTGGTATTAGGTTCCAGTTCGGGACCTAGTCCTTCTACCTGTTGTGGCTTTGCATTTCCATGTAATCCTACATGGACGAAGGTCCTGTGCTGGTTAGAGCTATTTTAGGCTATTTATTTTAGTATAGCCCCTTACTTGAGGAATCTTTCCTACTTCAACAGGCACCTCTGACAGGGGTTGTGAGGAGCCTGCCAGTGCGCTTCCTTCCCACTCCTATGGTTGTCCTGGTAGCTAGTGATTTAGCCTCCTTTGAACCTTTGGGAGCATGGAAGTACGTTTCCTACAGTAAAGAGGAGATGCCTTGAGTGCAACTTTTGGTTCTCAGCTAGTGCTTGTTGCCTGCACCGTCCGCGTCTCACTTATCTCAGCCTCTCCATGGTCTTTGCTTTGTCTTCCTATTCTGGGATCTCTCTTGGAAGCAGACTGGACATCTGGATTCCAGAAACAGCATAAAGCTCCTAACCATGGCGGGCGCCCTACTCACTTGCCCAGAGTGGTGGCCGAGCTTGTCCAGCGATTCCAGATGAAGCAGGACACCTACGCGGTCATGGTGTGGTGTCCATCCTTCCTTCATTGTAAGCAGCGGCTGTGGTCCTCTCCACTTTCTTCTCCAGCTGTCAACCTCTGCAAAGTTCGGGCTGATGCTTCAGGGGTCTGCCCACCCCTGGGCAAGTTCCTCTACTAGGCGTGACTCCGAAGTGTGGAGATCTGCCCCTACAGCAGTGACACGCACACCCAAGGCCAGCCTTTTTTACTTTACAGCAGCACGTCTGTCAAGGGGCAAATACATTTGACAGTGACACACACACCTTTCTAGGCATGTTCTGCGCCTAGTATATCGCCTAAGCATGTTAATTCACCCTCCACAGAGGTGATACTCACACCCAAAGACGATTGTCTGCACGGTGTCAGTTTATGTGCAGACAAAGTGGAAGGTGACACACACACTCATCTTCAATTCTGCTCTACAAAGGTGAAATGCACACCCTTGACTTTACCCTCAATGTGTCAGCCACAGGGCATGTAAATCTGATAGTGGCATGCACAGCATATTGTGAAGGCTGCATTTTTTGTGAAGTGCATTTTCCACATACTCTTTGTACGGGGGACACACTTCACAATTTTCAGAATTAGTGTTTGCATCTGATGACACTTCAACACATCTATAGCCTTATATGTTAAGATTCATTACTTTTACACATTCATAATTTAAGGAAAGTTTGTCTCTGCTCATAGCTTTTTTTTTTTGTTTAATAAATTTTTATTGAAAATTTTTGCAAGTAAAACAGAGTACATGCCATACATTGGAAAGGTATGAACGAAAATAGAGAGATACTATCAGGCATAACATTATGTGATGAAAGACAGTAAAATGGGGAATGCAAAGGAAGGGTAAGAGGAAAAGAGAAGGAAAGAAAGAAAGAAGAAAAGAAAGAAAGGAAAAAGAGAAAGGAAGGAAGAAGAAAAAAAGAGAAGAGATGAGGAAAAGACAGACAATGTTCAGTGGGATATAGCAGTAGAGGAAAGATAGGAAACAAAGGGTAGCCATAGAAGATCAGATTTTATTTTTTGAGGAATAGAGGAGGAGGATACATTGGCAATTCTATGTTCATCACAAATAAAATTCCACCACATGGATAAAGATATTTTGGAATTATCTTTCCAGGACGATAAAATAACCTTAATAGCTAGAGCAATAAAGAGGTCAAACAACTTAGAAGCAGCTGAGGATATATCAATATCAGAGGAAAGGGAACCTAGAAAAACATGCAGAAAAGATACATCATTATTAAACTTAAAAATTGACATGCAAACCTTCCAGACTGAACTCCAAAAGGAATAAACCTTAGGACATTCAAATAACAAATGAATTAATGTACCTGGAGCACTAGAACAAGACCAACATAAGGAAGAGGAAGTGGGAGAAAATTTACAAATGCTAACGGGAGTAATAACCGCTCTACAATATACAAAATATAGAGATTGAGTCACACGGGCAGCTGCACAGACTTTAAATAATTTTGCCCAAATCCTCTCCCACAAATTAATGGAAAAAGAGACAATAAGTCATTTTCCCAAGTAAGTTCAACAGGATATTTAGGACGGGGGTGGGTAGCAGATAGCAATAAATTGTAAACCAGGGCAGCTTTAGGGGTTTGGGTAGAGAACAAAGGATATAAGGGAGTTGGTGGGGTAACAACGGGAGATTCAGTTGGAAGTGTAAAAGTAGCTAAGTGTGATGAAATAGCAGTAACAATAATAGTGTATTCACCTAAAAGAGTATCAGGTAAATGGTAACGCAGTTGCAAATCATGAAAGGGGACAATAGTGAAGTTATGAAGGAATTCATATACAAAGGAAACATTCTTCTCCTTCCAATATTTGTAGTAAAAGGATCTACCCTTATATTTGAGAAATTGATTGTACCAAACAATGGAAGACACAAAACATTGCAGAGGGTTTACATCCTTAGAAAAAGTACTATTAATAAGAGTTTGCGAATATTTCAAAATGGGGTATTGAGATATAAAGGAACAGTTGGACATAAAAGCAACATGTTCAAAAGGAAAATCCTTCAAAAGTGAACGTTCAAAAAGAACCCATTTGGGGACTGGTCTAGCTTGAAAATTATAAGCTAAGGAAAATGATTGTTTAAGTAAAAAAGCAGAGTGGTAAGATTTAAACCAAGGGAAACGGACATCTCCTTCAGTCTTTGGACGAGTAAGTTTGAGTAAGCTAATACGAGGGTGTTTATTATTCCATAGAAATTTTGTACATAAAGAGTTTACACGTGAGAAATATAAATTAGGAATTTTGAAAGGAAGCATGGAGACTGTATATAACACATGGGGAGTAACCATCATTTTAATAGTGTCAAGCCTGCCCCACCAGGAAAGAAATAGCGGGGACCACAGGAGAAGCAGAGCTTGTAGTTTCTGGAGCAAATTATTAAAGGTATATTTGAGGGTATCTCTAAGGGAAGACGAAAACCAAATACCTAAATATTTAAGTTTGGTGGGACACCATGTAAATTCAGTATCACAGAACATGTATTGGGAACAATCAGGGTTTAAAGGCATGACTTCAGTTTTGGATAGATTTAGTTTATAGCCAGAGACAGATGAGTAAAGATGGACTTCAGACATAAAATGGGGCAGCGAAGCAACAGGGTTAGACATGTAGACCAAGATATCATCTGCATACGCAGAAAGTTTGGTGTGAACAGAGGAAAACTTAAAACCTGTAATCATGTCGTTATTGCGAATACGCTCAAGGGAAGGTTCAAGGCAAAGAATAAACAATAAGGGAGAGAGGGGACAACCTTGCCTCGTTCCACGGGATAAGGAAAAGTATTTAGAAAATTGATTGTTGAAAAAGATGCTGGCACGGGGACAGGAATACAACAACTTAACATATGAAATAAAGGAAGGCCCAAAACCAAACCATTGGAGAGTCTTAAACATAAATTGCCAGTTGATGCGGTCAAAGGCCTTTTCCGCGTCTAGAGAAAGAGCAGCAAGGGGGTCTTTATATTTTTTACTCAGAGAGATAATGTTAGCAAACATACGTGCATTATCCGAAGCAAGCCTACCCTTTACAAAGCCAACTTGATCTGTTTTAATCAAAAGGGGGATAATATTGTCAAGTCGGGAGGCAAGGAGTTTGGCAAAAATTTTACAATCATAGTTAATCAGGGAAATAGGGCGGAAATTTTTACAGTGGGAGTGATCTTTATCTGGCTTGGGGATAATAATAATTAACACGTCCATGAAGGAGCCTGAGGCCCTGGCTTGAGCAATAAAAGAATTAAAAAGTTGTAATAACTTTGGGGCAAAAATCGAGGAGAACGTAGAATAAAATTCGACAGGGAGGCCATCTGGGCCTGGGGCTTTAGAGCGTTTCAGGGCTTGGATGGCAGAGAGTACTTCCTGGAGGGTAATATCCTTCTCTAAAGAAGCAAACTCGTCTGGGAGAGTGGGAGGGGAGGGAAGGCCTGAAAAAAAAGAGTCAAGGTTCTGCGTGGAGGGGAAAGTATCATCTGAGTAAAGGGATCGATAGTAATTATGGAAGACCTCAGCAATATCTTCATCAGACGACACCAGTTTGTTAGTGGAGTCATTAAGAATTGGTCCAATGGTTTTACGTTCTGCTTTAATTTTCAGGTAATTAGCCAACATCTTACCCGCTTTGTTTTGACCCCCGTGGTATTTGGATTTGATTTTAAGTAAAACGTTACAGGCTTCAACAGTGGCCAATTTATTGAGTTCTGTCTTCGCCGCAATGAGGGCAGTAAGGGCAGCGGAATCCTTAGAGGTAAAATATGTGTGTTCTAATTGTTTGAGATTGTGTAATTGAGCCTCATAGTTAGCTTTAGCAACTCTCTTCTTTTGTGAGACAAAGGATAAAACAAAAGCACGCAGGGCGGCTTTAAAAGCATCCCACGTGTTGGGAATGGAGGTATCCGAGGGATCATTGAAAATAAAAAATTCAATAATGAAGGTAGTAACATTTTTGATAAAAAGAGGGTCGGATAAAAGGAACGTATTTAATTTCCAACGGCTAAAAGTCGAGGAGGTGAGCGAAAAGTCAAGCGTGGCAAAAACAGGGGCATGGTCCGATATAAATATGGAGCCAATTTCCGATTTCTGAATAGAGGGGAGCAAGGATTTGCTAACCAAAATGTAATCTATCCTAGATCTAGTATGATGCATGTTAGAAAAAAAAGTATATTCAAAAGAGTCAGGGTTACAAGTTTTCCATACATCATAAAATGGACGACAGGCAATGGCTGATTGGAAAGCTTTGTGAGTTTTGTCAGGTTGAAATTTACATTTGGATAGTCTGTCAGAGTAAGGGTCCAACCATTGGTTAAAATCCCCGGCAACCACCAGGTTAGGGCAATCAGTAGAGGACAGGAGAATTTTAATATCTGACCAAAATTTGGGATCAGGGCGAACAGGGCCATAAATATTCAACAAGACTAACGTCTTGTTCTGGACTATAACTTTCGCCATTACCCATTGTCCATCATCATCATGTTCAGTTGAAACAATTTGAACTGACAAAGCCTTATGAAACAATATAGCGACACCCCCTTTCTTATCAGAAGTAGGTGAAAAGACAACTTGACCCACCCAATGACGTTTTAGCTTTAACGACTCCACTTCAGAACAATGAGTTTCTTGTATAAATGCAATTTGAGATTGAAGTTTAGACAAATGTGACAATACCTTTTGACGTTTAACAGGATTTCCAAGACCACGGACATTACACGACACGAGATTACACATGATGAAGGAGTTGAGGAACGGGCAACAAATGAAGGGTAGACACTGCAGGCAAGGGACCACAAATGAAAACACAACAATCAGGAATAGTGGAGAAGGGCAAATCCACATAAGGAAATACATAAGAAGGACAAGCAAACTGCGACCAAAGCATCAATACTGAAAAAAAATACCCAGAGGACGAAAATGACCAGGAAGAAAGAATACAAAAAGAAAGAAAGAAAGAGAAGAGAGAAACATGAAGAGAGTAGGAAAGTATAGAGGAAGAAACAGATCAGGGCAACAAAGCCAGATCTGTAAAGAAGCAAGAAAGTAATGAAGATGGAGCATGGTGACATGCGACAAGGCAGAGCACAGGCATTGTAAACGAGAAAAGAGTAGCATAGGCTATACAGAAAGAAGAAAAGAGCAACTCAAGGAAGAATTAGCCAGAATAAGAAGTTATATGCGACAGGAGACAGCAGAGAACATAATAAACAAGAAGAGGAAATTAATGAAATGATAGGTAGAAGTCTAGGAATAGACATAGTTTGAGAAAACATAAGAAAAAAGAAACAGAAGAGAAACACTTAAACCGTTGTATCCATTCCTGTAGAGGGAAAACTTTGCAAGAATATCTTCAGCTTTGCCGGATCATCGAAAGTACGTGAACGTCCATCATGGGTGACCTTGCAGAGGCTGGGATGGAGGATTCCATATTGAAGATGAAGATGCCTCATGAGAGGACGTAACTCCAAGAATTCTTACGTCGAGCGTTCGTTGCATTGGAGACGTCCTGTGAAATGAAAATGTTATGTCCCAACCAAGTAAGATGTCATTTGAGTTTTGCAGCTTTCAGGACAGTCATGAGTTCGGTGAATTCCAGAAAGAGCATGATGACGCCTCTGGGTCTAGCGGAGTTAGAAGCAGCTCGACCCAATCGATGTGCTCTTTGAATGTTTAGAGGAGTAGAAGATGGCGGTAGACCCAAGAACTCTGGCAGAAATTTTAGCAGCAAAACAACCAAGTTAGGCCCCTCAACATTTTCCGGCAGACCAAAAAGACGTAGGTTATTTCTACGATTTCTATTTTCAAGGTCCTCTGTGTGTAATTTCAGCTTATGAATTTCCTGCTCAAGTAATGGGATTTTAGTAGAGACATCCTGAAGAGAACCGACACGTTGTTCTAGATCCAGAACCTTACTCTCCATAGTGATCCATCTCTCCTCCATCTGCTTCAATTTTTCATTAGTTGAAGACATAAATGGCTGAAGACCACGAACTTCATCCCAAATAGAGTCTAGAACTGGGTTTGGTGAAGCATGGATAGGCGAAGGAGGGTCACCTTTCAGTCTCTTGGGTTTGGTGCCAGTGACAGAGGAACGGGCTGAGTGAGAGTGATTAGCCATTGCAAGCGATAGAGAAAAAACACTCAAGCCAGAGAGTAAGTTGCAGGAGCAGAGGAGGATCCACAAAGAAAAATAAAATAGTAACACAAGTCAATATAGGTGCACTGCCAGTAAAGAGGAAACTATGCACTCAGCGGGTGAAGAAAAAGCGGTCACATACAGTTCCAATCAAAGAGACGGACGAACTGGAGATGGCAGTATTCCCGCATAGATCAGTCACTGTGGAGAGGAGCCATGAGAGTGAACAGCATAGCAGGAGGTCGTCAAATGAAGGAGTAGACACCAAAAATAGTTGTAAGAAATCCCATGGAGGCAGTAGAGCCAGCCAGAGATAGAAGAGGAAAAAGGGCGCGAAAAAAATCCTCAATGAAAGAGTACGAGGTGCGCACCTTTTAGGAAAAATAAAATAAAATAATAAAAAGGAATGGCAGGTGAAGAAGCACTGTCATAGCGCTGCTGAAAGGGCATATGACGTTAGTTACTTGAATTAATGCTGGTAACAAGAGCGAGTAGCGGGCTTACCATGAGGTATAAGCAGCCTAAAATGGCAGCCGCAATCACCTGCGTTGAGGTGGAAATGTCACCGGCACGAACTCGCTCACCAGCGGGACAGAGACGAAGAAAAGGCTGTCCCTCGGTTCACCGCATGATCCGGTAGCGGTACCGTCCGATGGGGAAGAAATAGCGGTGCAGAAACGGCAATTCTGAGAAGAAGAGCTCCGCCGTTTCACGGAACTGGCGCCCGGTCCACTATGTTGCCGCGGCGTCCAAGCCACGCCCTCCTCTGCTCATAGCTTTTGATTGTATTTAGAGATATGAGCAATAACATATACATCATTCTCTGGATTAGAGGCATTGAAATTACCGAAATTACGGATATTATATTTTAAAAGTGCTTAGTATTGTTTTACACTTACAATATAAGCTTGAGTTGCAATGATTTGCTTTAATGTCATTCAAACTGTTATATATATGATTATAACGTGCGAGAACTGTAATATACTTCAATTGGTCAAGAATCCGGCGCACCAAGGAGGACATGTGTTAGATCTCCTATTTGCCGGTCAGTTGGACACTAAGATAGTGGATATACTACCTCTATGCTGGTCGGACCACTTTCTAGTTCACTTTCATATAGCGATATCACAGCAGGAGGTTAATAATAACTGTCGGACGACTTACCGATATGGAAGAGAATGGGCCAAGCTAGAAAAAATAAGATACACCTGACAATCCCCACGAATTCCGTCGATTAAAACTATCAAGTATTCTGTAGCTCAATAACTAGCTCTCTGGACAACATAATCCCTATAAAGAGACTCAAAAACAGAAAAGTAGCCTCAGCTCCATGGTTCAGTGAGGAACTGAAATCACTAAGACTGAGCTGTAAGCAGGCGGAGAGAAAATGGAGAAGGGCATACATAGAGATGGATAGAAAGGAACTGAAATTAATACAGACCAGATATAAAGAGTCCATAGCTAGGGCCAAAGCAGATTTTTATGCCAACTCCATCTTGACAGCTTCAAATAGTACTAAAGCTCTATTCAACATCGTTAGGGAGCTATACCATCCAGCTTGTACCGGCAGCAAGTTGACTGCTTCACAGAAACTCTGTGATGCAATTGCCGTACACTTTGAAGAAAAGATCACCAGAATAGTGGGCGAACTCCGTCCCAATAATACTGACAACCAGACTGACCCACTGGAGAGACCAGCAGAAGGGCTTAGAGCAACGCCTTGCTTGGAAAACTTCCAAGTCCTCACAGAGGACCTTTTAGAAAACTTGCCCAAAGCATTACCTAGGGCTCTCCCTGGGATCCGCTCCCACATAGAATTTGGATAGCCTCTGGAAAAGAAACTCTTCCCTGGCTGCGATTAATTTGCAACCAACCTCTGGAAGAAGGAGTGGTTTTGGAGGCCTGGAAACAGGCAGTAGTCACTCCTTTGCTTAAGAACCCTTCCCTAGATCCCCTGATCCCGGCCAACTTTCAACCTATATCCAGGCTGCCTTACCCGATTAAAATCCTTGAAAAATTGGTCAGTAAAACGCTGTCATGTTATCTAGAGGAAAACAAGCTACTAGACAGTGATCAATTTGGCTTTCGCCCGGGCCACAGTACTGAGACCGCGCTGGTCACCGTGATGGGTAATCTACAGATGCGTGCCGACAGGGGGGATCTTTCTGTTTTAGTGCTACTAGACATGTCGGCCGCATTTGATACGGTGAGACATAGAGAATTGTTGGAAAGACTAACTCATCTGGGAATAAAAGGTCATGCTCTGCAATGGGTCCACTCCTATCTCTCAGGGAGGCAACAGATGGTTACTATGCCTCTGTTTGAGGTCAGTCGGTCCCCTGTACTTCACGGAGTTCCACAAGGTTCTGCAATTAGTCCCATCCTCTTCAATATCTACTTGCGCCCTCTACTCTTGTTAATTAAGTCCTATGGAATCGACCCGATTAACTACGTGGATGACACCCAACTGGTGTTCTCCCTCGAAGGAAAACAGGCGGTGTCCATGGACAAAGTTCAAGAGTGTATGCTCCAGACAGTAGGCTGGCTTAGGCAAAACTCTCTGCAATTTAACAGCGGAAAAACAGAGGTTATATTTTGCCCGCCTACCAGCCTGCAGCAGTACCCTAGGCTGGAGTTTAAGCTCGTCCCAGAAGAAGGTCCTCCAGCTCCTGCTAAAATGGTGCACAATTTGGGGTAAGATGTGGTCTCCAAATGGAGACCCAAGCAAACAAAACTGCTAAGATTTGCTTCTCTCTGTTACGGATGCTACGCCAGATCCTCCCGCTTCTGCCTAAAGATACCCGCTCGCTTGTGGTAAGGAGCGTAATCCTTAGTAAATTGGACTACTGCAATGCCCTGTATTTGGGTGCACCGCAGTACATTCTACAGAGATTGCAGAGAGTCCAGTCTACGGCAGCAAAGCTGGCCCTGAACAGGCATCACAGGGCCTCCGCGACCGGTGCCCTGAGAGACTTACACTGGCTGCCTGTTAAAGAGAGAGTATGTTTTAAATCTCTCTGTATTGTGTATAGAGCAGTGCATGGCTTGGGTCCCATTCCACTACAGGAAAGATCTATTTGGCATAACCCGAAAAGACAGCCCCGCTCCTCCAATGTGAGCCTAATAAGAATGACAAGATTCAAGAAAACCAGGATGGGGGGCACAGCCTTCAGTGTGGCAGCCACTCGTCTTTGGAACGACCTGCCCCAGACCATCAGACAGGCCGACTCATTGTCATGTTTCAGAAAGAGTCTGAAAATCTGGTTATTTCCAAGGGCGGAAAAGTAGATCTTCCCTACCTGTTCAGGTTGATCTTTGTGCTGACTAGTCTGTAGTCTAAGCGCCAGGATACCTGCAGGGTGGCAGTTTTGCGCTATATAAATGCTACATCCAATATAATACAATACAATAAGTTGTAGTACACTATTTGAACAAATCTGTACTATCAATCAGTTATATTTAAGAGTTATAGTGGGTAATCACTACTAAGTCTAGTCAGGTATCTGTACTCGAATTGCATAAAAATCATTAAAGTGCTTGAACATCATAAATTCTTCAGCAGAGCACAGGGCAAACAAGAAAGCATGGCTAATTATGTTGCAGTACCTAGGAGTTTGAGCAAGCTATGTGACTTTGTGGATTCAAACAACTCCCTCATAAGGGACTAGCTGGTAGAATGCACATATAACACCAGGATACTAGAAAAATTATTGCAAAAACAAACGTACTTACAAGAAGCTATTGGGATTGCGAAGCCCATAAAGTACACAGCCATGTGTTTAAAAGAAATAAGAACCCCTACTACAGCAGAATAAGTCTCTAAAATAACAGAGGAGAAATCTGAAACCACAGAGTGTAAAATAAAAGCAACAAATAATTATCGCAATAAAAATGAGTCTGAAAATAGTAAGCTTAAATGCTACTGCTGTGACAGCGACAAATAATACTTGGCTAATTATCCCAATTGCAAAGCTAGATTAGCCACTTTCAGGAAATGCAATAAGAAAACCCACCTCGCATTAGTATGCAGAGATACTTCTAGAGCTGGGAAGGGAGGTGAGAACAGACAGTCAGTAGAAGTACCTCAAGTAGTAAGGATGATAATTTTCCAAATAACAAATGGAAGCTCTGTCATAAATTAAATACCCTGAGTGCAATGTATATCTAGATGGCAGCCCCATAAAAATGTTCGCGGATTCATGCTCACCATTTACTTTAATCAACTTTACAGATTTTAAGTCCATGACAGATAGTGAAAGTAACACTCTTCAACCTCCAGATATATCACCTAGTGGGTACACTAAAGATGCAATAACCTGAAAGGGATGGTTAAAACATGCATCAACTTCAAAGATCGTTCTTCGATAGATACGGTATATGTGGTGGAGGAAGATTCCAACCTTCCAGGGTAGCATCACCAAAAAGAATTAGGAATCAAGCTGAATCCAATAGTACTGAACAGGTCTTGATGGTAAACCTTTCCCTCACAGGAGATCAAATATGTGATGAGTTCCCAGAAATCTTTACAGAAATACTAGGGTCACTAAAATATTTTCACCATAAGACCAAATTGAAATCAAACACAAAGCCTGTGGTACACAGAACCATACTTATACCACACCTGATGAAGGCACATTTAGAGAACAAACTTACTAGGTTAAAAGATTTGGCATTTTTCAACTCATTAAATGTTCAGATTAGGTAGCACCCACCGTCATAGCCAAGAAAACCCATGGTGATGGAATCAGGATATGCGTGGATTTGCAAAACCTTAATAATAATATATGGATTGAAAGCCGCCCTATAACCTGCATCCATGAAATGTTAAGTACTATGGGGAAAGCTACATGTTTTAGTGCTCTGAACCTATCCAGGTCCTGTTGCAAGAGTGGTACGAAGTTCCTCAATTTTAATAGTTATGAGAAGTTAGAACCAGTAGTAGGGTCACAGAAGGACCACTAATGTGTGCAAAAAGGAGAGGGAATTCTCCTTGTTGGAACTAGGGCTCTCACACACACAGCAAGCTAGGTGTCATGCTCCATCATTTGAGCCTGCCCCTCGTCAGGTCGGCGCTGCAATACCTGACGGGCACCCAAAACAGTGGCTCTTTATCGGGGATCTTTTGTTCCTTCCGGCGGGTGCAGTGGGGGTGAGGGGCCTAGTGTGTGTAGATGTAGGTAAAAAGTGAGTTAAAATAGGTCAGTTAGTCCTATCGAAACTTTGGGGTCCATTAGGATGGCGGACGGACAAAGTCCATTCGCCATCCTGTCGGGGGCAGGTACCGTCCGCCACAAGGGCGGAGGAACCGTGCCCCCAATTAGGATGCACACAGTGCCAAGGTGGCGGGTGCATCCCGCATTTTTAACATTGCGGCGGACGATGCTTAAAGCACCTGCCGCCGCAATGTGAAAAATGCTTGTTGTGTGTTTCACAGCACAACATGACAGGCACTGCGCGGTGCCTGCCATGTTGTGCTGTGAAATGCAGGGGGGTACCATAGGTACCCCCATGTGCACCCCCTAACCCCCCTCCATCCTGGGGGCCCGCAACAGGCATTCCTCCCAGGCCATTCTAAAATGGATAGCGGTGTCTGATAGACACGGCCACCATATCAGGCCTTTTCCGCCGCGGTCGCCTTGCGACCGTGGCGGAAAAGCGGCGGACGGTCTTCCCCTCCGCCACGGTCCCTCCCGCCATTGTAATGTGGCGGGGGAAGAAAGGACGGGCAAGGATGGCGGACGGATCGCCACCGTCTGCATGGCGGTGGCGATCCGTCTGCCATCCTAATGGACCCCTTTATTCTGAAGGTAAACTGCCTAATTAAAAGGTAGAGAGGGGCCAAACCTAGTCGTGAAGTGTCTAGTTGTAAGAGCCCTACTCTCAAATGAGCAATATGTTTTGTGTCTCAAATGTCAAAATTGATCGGGACACTTCTTCAGGATCAACGTCATACTATCTACACTAGAAGGTAAGTGTAAAACTACATACCCCATGTTTTCATAGTAGACCTAAACAATGTGCAACAATGCATGCTACAGTAGTCGGCGGTTAAAAGGACACTGATTGGGTCCAGCGTAAAAATCGCTCAAAGACGTACAACCTACCCTGTCGCTGGCAAAACATTCACCCCCAGTCACAGATCTGGGTTTAATCCATCGTTATTTTGCTCACCAAGCCACCCCAGTTCAGACATGGCTATATGCAAATCAGTCTTGACCCTGTGCCTCATGGGAACAGTCCAGCCCGAACTGCCAAGCCATGTCTTTCCTGGACCGGAATCAAGCATCCTAGGACCGGTTTCTGGCTATCAGCCGTCTTCAGCCAGGATAGCTTGACTCCAGTGGCTTAGTGAGCAAGGGACCCATGTCTGGGCATACCCTTCCCACATAGGGTGAACAGCAAAACACACAAGATGATGGACGGAATGTTGCACAATGGCAAAACATTCACCCCCAGTCACAGATCTAGGTTTAATCCATCGTTATTTTGACTGGGTGTGAGTGTTTGATTGGTTCACATGCTCCGTCCATCACCACCCCCTTTTGTACCACTTTGTTCACAATAAGTTGGCAGGGTATGCTCAGACGTGAGTCCCTTGCTCACTTTGCCACTGGATTCAAGCAAGCCGGGCTGAAGACGGCTGAAATGCCAGAAACCGGTCCTCGGAAGCTTGTTTACGGTCCAGGGAAGGCATGGCTTGGTAGTTCAGGCTGGACTGTTCCCATGAGGCACAGGGTCAGACTGATTTACATAGTGCCATGTCTGAACTGGGGTGGCAGAGTGGGCTAAAGAACGGTGATGGATTAAACCCAGATCTGTTGACTGGGTGTGAGTGTTTGATTGGTTCAGATGCTCCGTCCATCACCACCCCCTGTTGTACCACTTTGTTTGCCATAAGTTGGCAGGGTATGCTCAGACGTGAGTCCCTTGCTCACTTTGCCACTGGATTCAAGCAAGCCGGGCTGAAGATGGCTGAAATGCCAGAAACCGGTCCTCAGAAGCTTGTTTCCGGTCCAGGGAAGGCATGGCTTGGTAGTTCGGGCTGGACTGTTCCCATGAGGCACAGGGTCAGACTGATTTGCATATGGCCATGTCTGAACTGGGGTGGCAGAGTGGGCTAAAGAACGGTGATGGATTAAAACCCAGATCTGTTGACTGGGTGTGAGTGTTTGATTGGTTCAGATGCTCTGTTTATCACCACCCCCTTTTGTACAACTTTGTTCGCCATAAGTTGGCAGGGTATGCTCAGACGTGAGTCCCTTGCTCTCTTTGCCACTGGATTCAAGCAAGCCGGGCTGCAGATGGCTGAAATGCCAGAAACCGGTCCTCGGAAGCTTGTTTCCGGTCCAGGGAAGGCATGGCTTGGTAGTTCAGGCTGGACTGTTCCCATGAGGCACAGGGTCAAGACTGATTTGCATATGGCCATGTCTGAACTGGGGTGGCTTGGTGAGCAAAATAACGATGGATTAAACCCAGATCTGTGACTGGGGGTGAATGTTTTGCCATTCTGCAACATTCCGTCCATCATCTTGTGTGTTTTGTTGTTCACCTTATGTGGGAAGGGTATGCCCAGACGTGGGTCCCTTGCTCACTAAGCCACTGAAGTCAAGCTATCCTGGCTGAAGACGGCTGATAGCCAGAAACCGGTCCTAGGATGCTTAATTCCGGTCCAGGAAAGACATGGCTTGGCAGTTCGGGCTGGACTGTTTCCATGAGGCACAGGGTCAAGACTTATTTGCATATGGACATGTCTGAACTGGGGTGGCTTGGTGAGCAAAGTAACGCTGGAGTAAAGCCGGATCTGTGACTGGGGGTGAATGTTTTGCCATTGTGCAACATTCCGTCCATCATCTTGTGTGTTTTGCCATACTAGAAATTAATTCCCCAGCCAATACTTCTAAGGAATTGGAGGAGAGTATGGCTATGGTTGAATCTATGAAACAACTGACAACATACGTATTACAAGGGTGGCTCAATTCTTGCAAAGAGGAGAAGGAAGAAATCAAAGGGTTTTGGGAAGTTTGTCTTGAGATTAACATTAATGAGAACCTAATACTGAGAAATTACAAAATAATACCACCAACAGACTTAAGAAATAAAGCTATAGATCTTGCGCACGAAGGTCACTTAGGGAGGACCTTAACCAAATCAAGAATGTTTTTGGTTCACTCACATGGATTCCATGGTAGAGTTAAAAGTCAAAGATTGTACTATTTGTGCCAACAGGGATGAATCCAAAACTGTTTGCAAAATTCCACTGTCCCTAGTGTCCATCTCAGACAAACCATGGGAAAATATCACACTGGATATAATTGGCCTCATCAACCGCAAGGATGTATTGAAGCGTTTTGCATTTATCTTAGTTGATTATGAATTCCATTGGGTGGTCACTAGAATTGTGAATCAGATCACTACAGAAGCCCTCATAAATTTCTTAAGAGACACATTTACTAAGGAAGGCATACCATTCACCATCATCACAGGCAACAAAGTTATCTATCTCACATCAGAAAAGAGCCTTGTACTATTCCTGGGTCAGCGGCCTAGTTGGAAGAGTGAACAGAATGAGAAACAAGCATATATAACTCGCATGTGCAAACCACCTACATTTAGAGAAGGCCATACAAGACATGCTTTCGGCATACCACACTACCCCCAACCAAGTTACTGGCTTATCACCATTCTCATCCCTTAAGAGAAGGAAGTCTAGCACAAAAAGAATTCTGAGCTGGTTGGACGGAGGAGCATAATATAACTAATGCAAAGAAGCAAAATTGCATCACACCAAGCCAAATACATAGATTATTATGACCACAAACACAGGACTAATCAACAACAATGGGATGTGGGAGATTGGGTATATGTAAAAAAACCTGTTGGTAGAATTTACAATGACTCCAAGTTTTTTTAACCACTTGTATTGTCGAAATTAAACATAATGTAGCTGTAATGGACAATGGCCAAATATGGAGAATGGACAGGTTAACTAAGTAAACCCCGCCAGCTAGGAACAGAAACAGCGATATCATCTCCATTGCCAAACAAGAAGATTTGAACATGATTACTCCCAGAAGCACAAGAGCAAAAAATCCACCGGGGTGACATAAAGATTATGAGATGAGGAAATGACTGCTTAAACTTGCATGCCTCTTTTAAAATTGGTGATTTTTTTCTTCAAAAAAATTGTTGGGGTAAGATATGTTATAATGTCAATATTTTACTAGGGTTGTTTTTCTTAAGTTATTCATTATAGTATGTTCCATCGCCTTATTAGTTTCCCCCCTCCCTATGTCACCTGTTGGTGCATTCCCACAGTTGGGAATGCAGCCTGCTTTTGAATGTTGATTGTTTTTAAGATTCTACTCAGGTCAAGCTGGCCAGAGTGTGAAGTGATGGTGGAGAGAGGAGATGCAGAATGAAGACCAGAGTTGACTGATCCTGCATCCTGTCATCTTTTCAACAATATCCCTACCAGTATGTCCTGGATCAGAGTCTTCCACCAGACATCAGGTGAAAGTACAGATGTTCTTCATTGGAAATTTGTTGAAATTATAAATTACCTCCACAAAACATTGGTTGAAAGGGCTAATGTCCTCCAACAGACATTTTTGATAGGGCCAATTTCCCGCATCAGACATCAAATGAAAGGGCCTGTGTCTGCAGTCACACATCAGTTGAAGTAGTCAGTGCCATGCATCAGACATCAGATGAAAAGACCAATGTCCTGCATTAGACATCATTTGTGGAGAAGTGTGGCTCAATGGTTAGAGCGGCAGACCCTGATGCAGAGGTCTAGCTCGGGACCAGGGTTCAATTCCCTGCCTCGGCGGGTCTTGGGCTCAAAAATTCCACGGACCTGATAATTCTCGCCTCGGTGCCTATTCCAATCATGGAGTCACACTCTGCAACTCTGGGCAATAGCTTGCTTAATCCCCACAACGCTAGGGATGCCTGGCCTCCACCTTGGGGTGCCCAGGAGTGGACACCTCACAGGGAAAGCCAGGATGGGTTCCACAGCGGTATTCGTACAAGCGCCTTGAGACCCTTGTGGGTGAGTAGTGCGCTATACAAGTATCAATTTACATTTACATTTGAAAGAGTCTGTGTCTGCCGCCAGACATCAGTTGAAAAGATCAATATCCTGCAGCAGGCATCATTTCAGGGGCGGTTTCTTCATGATGTCGGGGGAAAGTCGCCCCACCACCCACTGCGAGCCGTGAAAAAAAAACATAAAATGGCAATGAAAAGATTTCACTCCCATTTTATTTTTCCGATGTGCACACTGCAGCAGCCAGCCTACCCCGAGCCCAGAGACATGAGGGTGTGTCCTCTGTGCTGATTGGCAGTAGAGGACAGGAGCAGTGCCTGGCCGGATGCTCCAAAGTGCGCATGTCGATTTGGCCGGCTGCATTGCGCAGGACAAAGTGACATGTGCACTTTGAAGCTGTCCACCCAGCTGTCCTCGACAGCTGGGTGGAGACCAAGCACAGGCCTCCAGGGCCTGAAGGAGCATCAAGCCAGTCCGCTCTGTCCAACAGGTTAACAGCATGAGAACAGCAACTGGACTGGTTAGGGGAGATCAAATTCCACTGCAGATTCAGAAGTGGAACACAGAGGACGACGTTCAGCTGTGGGTAAGTACCTATTATTTTTTTATTTATTTAAAATGTATTTTAGTTGTGTTTTTTAGACTTTTGGAGGGAGTATTTTATTTTCGGCTTTTGGCGGGAGGGGTGTATTACTTTTGGGGTTTTGGAGGGAGGGAGTGTTTTATTTAGTTTTTTGGGAAGTGGTGGGGCGCTTTACCCGCCTCACCACTTTCAAAGGCTACCATCCGCCACTGTATCATTTGAAAGAGCCTGTGTTCACCACCAGACATCAGTTGAAAAGACCAATGTCCTGTATAAGACATCATTTGAAAGAGTCTGTGTCCATCACCAGATATCAGTTGAAAAGACCATTGTACTGCATAAGACATCATTTGAAAGAGCCTGTGTCCACCACCAGACATTACTTGAAAAAATGCTTGAGGCTACCTGCTGTAACCCCAATACTTATTGCCTTTGCCATAAACACTTGGCGTCCTCTTTTTTAGGTTCATCTTTTCCACAGGGGCTGAGGCGCTTTTCTCTAACGCCTCCATGTTGTCACAGTAGCATCGCACCCTCAGACTCATAATGGCCTTCCTTGGCAGGCCTTTAATTATGCAGCTGAAACCAGTTAACAAGTCCCGGGAGAGCACCCTACAGAAAAAAATATTTCCAATTCCAAAGTATCTTCTTTTATTACAAATTCAAGTCGACCACACGAGTGCCAATAACAGAGAGTGCAAAAATCACCCAAATGCGCGAGGAAAGAAAGCCCTGTAATTAAATGGCGGAGGAAAGTGTGAGCTCTCGCGTCTCGATTTGCATAAACCATCTCCTTGGACCCGAACAGATCATCGCCCGCGCGGCATTCCCGGGTAATTAATTCCTTCATATTCTCCAGTAATAACAGATCTCACTTCTGCGTCTTCCATTGAACCCGTGACAGTCGTTTTAACTCCTGGTGTTTTCCTGTATTATGCAAATCCACTTATAAAGGCTAATTAAAGGCAAAATCGTCGCCTTCCTCCTGCTATTGTGGAGTATCAAAGAAACAGGCTGATAAGAGCAATGCCATTTCAGAGGCATTGTTGCAATCTGCAGACTTTGCTGTCTACCATGTGTGGTGTTCTTGTGTATCACTGGATAAAATCCAGACAGTGATGGTTCCTTTTGTGGTTAGTGGTTGGTAGGGTGCGACTTGCTCGTGTTTGCAGTCTCTCGGGGTAACACGCGTGCATGCAAGCTCCATTGGCAGGCTCTGCACACAGCTGTCAGTCCCTACTATCAGTGAATGAATGAATGAAGGGAGTCTTTTACCGCGCAACTTAGCCCAAGAGCATCGAGGCGCCAAACAGGTCATCCAATCTGTAGTCCGCTAAAGTGTGCTATTACAGGTATGCCTCAGAGAAGAGCCGAGTTTTTAATGCTTTGCGAAACAGAGTAAGGGAAGATTGCCCTGCAAGTTCGGGGGGAGCGAGTTCCATAGCCTGGGTGCAACCGAGGAGAAAGCTCTACCTCCTCATGTCGCTCTTACAAATCTAGCAATGATCTGTTTTGTATGAGATTAGTAAGTGCATCCTCTCTGTTACTGAGTGTCATGGAGGCTTGGAAGAGACGCAAGTTGAGTCTTGTGGTCTCCATCACCCTCTACCATGACCGCCATCTTTTAGCGGGAAAAGTTTCATGTCCTGTGCACCTTGACCAACCCTACTTCAAGAAAGACCTTTACCTGGTTGAGCACTGTTCTCCATTTATAGATTGCTTTTGAGTGGTGTACCACAGTTCACAAGATGTGCCAATCAAAAATGAGGAATGGGGTGTAAGGCAATCCTGACTTTCTGATTGGTTCAGATCGTGTTCAGCCATAAAAGACATAGGGATAGATTTACAAGCCCCTTGCACCACTTTTGCGTCACTTTTCCCAAGTTAAAAGTGATGCAAAAGTGGCGCAAGGGGCTTGTAAATAAGACCCATAGGGCCTCATTTTATGAGGTTTTGCCGCAGTGCAGCACAGCAGGCCTTCCTGCGGCACTGCCCTATGGCAAAAGAAAAAGGCAGGATTGCGCCGTATCTATAAGATATGGTGCATTCCTGTCAGTTTACCCTGCGCCGGGCCACAATGGGCTGCCGTGCGCCAACGCAGGCACCTTTGCACCATGGTGAAAGGGTGCCTGAATTGCGGGGATGAATTTTATTGTATAGGAAGGGAATTCTTTCTGTACAAAAATAATCACAAGAGGCTTTTCCTCTTTCTAAGTGTGCTGCAGAATGCAGCACACATAGAAAAAGGAACAATGAGGAGAAATAAAGATATTTCTCCTCGTTGTGCCTCCCTTATGCCTCCCCTGGGGAGGCGTAAGCTTTTGGCACTGCCTCAGATTTACGATTTCTCGTAAATCTGGGACAGTGTCGAAAAGCCATGGGTGTTGCTGGCAACACCCATTCCATGCCCCTTTATCGCAGAACACTGCGTTAAAGGGACTGATATTAATGAGGCAGTATTAAGCCACAAAAAGTGGCTTAGTGCTGCCTGATAAATATCACGCAGGCTTCTGTGCCACAAAACGTCACAAAAAGTGACGTTCCGGAGGCGCAAGGGGCTCCTAAATAAGCCACATACACTTTGTAGTCTCTTCAGTGTAGGGTTTGTCCACCATGGGAAAAGACAGGCATCAGCGCACGCAGTGCTCAGTTCTTGTTGGGGTAGCTTACATCACCCACCAGCTTTCAGTCACCAAAAGGCAGATAGCTCCAGCAGGACAAAGTGGGGAACACATGTGGAAGGGGTGTCAGCTCCACTTATGAAGTACGCGTTGTCAGTCATTTTGGTAATTGTCTAAAGGGTGGAAGTTTCCAGCTAGACACTAGCCATGGTTACCCCCACCTCCCCCACCATTGAAACTTACTGTACTTGGCTGCATAAGGCACCTTATCTTCGATTCAGAACATCAATCTTCTGCCTGCAATGAAATCCTTATAGTTTATGTACCGCTGGTCCAGTGAAACCATAAAGCACTAATAGGAAATCACATCATATGCAAAAGGCGCAAAGAGCACACTTGACCCCATACGTCTCCTTTTGAAGCCAGAATTCAACTAAAAACTGCATGTATGATGCATAACGTCTTACATCACAACACCCCGAGTTACCTGTCACAGAAATTGGTGCCTTCATGTGGCAACAAAGCCTCCAGGAGCGCAAGTAACCTTTTACTGAAACCACAAAGATTCACCAAGAAGAAAACATACAACCGCTCCTTCTCGGATTTGGAATGCATTGCCCCCAGAAACCAGACTGAACCCCTCTACTGCATCTTTCAAAAAAGAAGTGAAAACCCTTTTATGTCTAAATTTACTTGATCCGTTTATATTACCTTTTATATGATTCTTGACTTGTAGAAGAAATATTTGTATTACTCTATGCTTGTTTGTATATATGCCGCCCTTCTGATAGCCAGAAACCGGTCCTAGGATGCTTGATTCTGGTCCAGGGAAGACATGGCTTGGCAGTTCGGGCTGGACTGTTCCCATGAGGCACAGGCTCAAGACTGATTTGCATATGGCCATGTCTGAACTGGGGTGGCTTGGTGAGCAAAATAACGATGGATTAAACCCAGATCTGTGACTGGGGGTGAATGTTTTGCCATTGTGCAAAATTCCGTCCATCATCTTGTGTGTTTTGCTGTTCACCCTATGTGGGAAGGGTATGCCCAGACGTGGGTCCCGTGCTCACTAAGACACTGGAGTCAAGCTATCCTGGCTGAAGACGGCTGAGAGCCAGAAACCGCTCCTAGGATGCTTGATTCCGGTCCAGGGAAGACATGGCTTGGCAGTTCGGGCTGGACTGTTCCCATGAGGCACAGGGTCAAGACTGATTTGCATATGGCCATGTCTGAACTGTGGTGGCCTGGAGTGCAAAAAAACAATGGATTTAGGCCCAGATCTGTGACTGGGGGTGAATGTTTTTGCCATTGTGCAACATTCCGTCAATCATCTTGTGTGTTTTGCTGCCCTTCTGGTATGTGACATATTCTTATGTCCCTATTCTTGTTATGTTCCTTTATTTATCCTGTAAAGCGCTCTGATACCCAAAACCGTGCTATACAAAACCTTCAAAATAAAAATAAATAAATAAATGTGCTTCCGGTGTTTGACTCGTTACTATTTTAGCATAACTCCATCGAAATTTAAATTTTGATCAGTTGCTTCAATTGGACTCACTGGAGTTAGTGACAGGTGAGATGCAAAGTGGCCAAAGCAATGGAAAGCAGGTGTATCTGACCACATCACCATGCAGGCTTTTTGCATTGTGCAGAATGGTCTGACTTTTAGTCCTGCATGCCTTCATTGTAGTCCTTGTCAGGAGCAGCTACAGGAGTCTAAATATGACATCGGCAACTGATGTTTACACTCATTTAGGACTAATATATTGCACTGAAGCTTAGACCATTGCACTGCAACATCACAGCCTTCACGCATGTACAGGCATGCGTCTCACATCCCCACAACCACTGGCTTTAAAAG
Source organism: Lissotriton helveticus (assembly GCF_964261635.1). Lineage (NCBI taxonomy): Eukaryota > Metazoa > Chordata > Amphibia > Caudata > Salamandridae > Lissotriton > Lissotriton helveticus. The sequence goes on along the minus strand of NC_136065.1, from coordinate 2,092,752,845 downwards.
CATGCACACATGGACGCACACATGCACAATTTCATTCTCTTTATGCTTGCACCATTACAGAAAAGCAATTTATTTGCGGTAACCAGAAAATGATATAGCAGTACGGATCCGAAGAAAATATTTGGAAATCCATGGAAATGTTCTTACATTTCTGTGGTTAAGATCATATCTGCAAGAGAGACCCAACATTTTTTGGAATGCAGTCTCATTTTTCATGCTAAAAATAAGCCAATACATTACATCAAATTAGGCCTATTGTGTTTTTTCCAAAACTCCAGAATGTTTAGAAAGCAAAGTGATCAAAGTCTGCGTGGTACCACTCCCCCTTGTGTGCGTCTCTCCCCTCCATCCTCTGCTGGGAGTCTTCATGTCAAGATGTCTAGAGCCTTCACATATGCCTCTTCAGCCGGTCTTCTGATCCCATAGTCTCTGCAAACATAAGTTAATTAGATCAATAAGTATGTAAATAGTTTAATTCTTATATTACTCTCTGTAAACAGTATAATTTATTTAAATACATCTATTAATGGTTAGTGTAACATATTGGTAAATATTTAATTAGTATAATATAGTGATGAGGTTCGTAGCCAAGATGTAGTTTTAAATAGATGTATTAAGATCAGTTACAGGTAGATGAGTTGTAAAGATCCAGCATCACCAGGAGCAGTCTACCTGCTGCTCAGCCCATACATCAACTGTTCATTCAAGCATCCAGGCACCCAAACATTCCATTCAAGACCATCACACCAACATTCCATGCATCACATTCACACTGGCTGAGCAGGTTGGGGAGCAAGTAACCAAATAAGTATAATATAGATTACTACATGTAATCATTGTTTTAAATTGTTTATTTATTTTAAATTAATAATAATTATATTATTAAATACGTCAATTATTTCATTTTTTAAAGTTTTCATTTCCTTTATTTTAACATTTTACGAGTTTGTTTTGTTTTGTATCCTTTCACTTTTGTCTGGGTTGTTGAGATTGTAAGGGTGTAAAGTGGGAAGTGTTTTCATTGTACATTTGGTTGTATTTGTAATTGGTAAATAATGTTTGAATTGGTACATTTTTAGTAAGTAATTTGTTTGGGATTTTTTAAAGTAATGATTGGGAGTTTTTGGTTGTTTTTAAGATATGCTTTAACTATTACATATATTTTTTCCATCACTTTCCCTACTGTTGTGTGAGTTGGAGTGGGAACAGTAAATCTATTCCCGCCTCCCATAGCCCAACACTTTCCCTACTTAGGTTCGAGTGGAAATAGTAAATCTGACCCATTCAAAGTCCAACTCTTTACCTACTGTTGCTGAGTTTAATTGGGAATAGTACAGTTATCCAAAGTCCAGATCTTGAACTAGTGTTGCCTAGTTTGGAGTGGGAATACAAAACTGACCTCTCCAAAGTTCAATATATTCACCAAATTTGCTTAGGTTCGAGTGGGAATATTAAATCTGGCCCCTCCTAAACCCAACACATTCCCTTCGGTAGTTTAGGTTAAAGTGGGAATAGTAATTGTTACTCTTCTAAAGTTAAATATTTTCCCTACTGGATTTTAGGTTGAAGTGGAAGTGGTAGAACTTATTCTCCCAAAATTGTAATTTCTTTACATTATATTTCAGTTTAGAATGTTAATTTTGTTTTATTTATGTTTTGGTTTTTATTTTTATTTTCATGAAATTTGTTTGATACTTATTTCAAGTTATTTTATGGTTATTTCTTTGAGTGTAGCATTTAACATATTTTATCCCTTTTTGTTGGAGATATATCTGTTTTTATTGTTCTAGTTTTTTTACATTAGAATTTCTAAATTTGCTTATTTTTAATTTTAAATGCTGTTGTTTCATTATTTTTGTTTTTAATATATTTTTGTTATTTTATTAATTTTGATAATGTTTTAAAATGTTTAAAATGTAATATTCATTATTTGGTATTTGTAGTGAATACTTCTATTTATTTTCATGGTTTATTAAAAATGTATAAGATAAATATATATTTTGGGGACGATTCCGTTTCGGGAAACGAATTCGTACGACGATTCGTATTCGTATCCGTTTCCGTACGAATCGTACAAAACCGTACGAATCGCGTAGTACGATCTGTAGGAATAGAATACGTACGAATGTCTGCGAACCGTACGAAAAACGAGGTTAAATGCGTACGACATAGAGCCGCACAGTTAAACGTATGATTTGTGAACATGCCCTACGACCCGCCAAGTACGATCCGGACCGGGGACCGAGTACACGATTTGTACGGAAAGTCGCGATTGAGCAATTCCTACAGAGAACCACACATACACATACGCACTGTACTCCTGCGATCATGGGGGTACGCACCGTACCCCTATGCTCTGCACCCCTACACACCGTACACCTACACACCGTACACCTATGCTACGTACACCCATGCACCGTACCCCGATGTACCGTACCCTGATGTGCCGTACCCCTACGCTTTGTACCCCGACACACCGTACCAGTTCGCACTGTACCCCTGCGAACATGGGGTGCACTCACATACCCGGTGGAGTCCGTTTCGCACGCGTTTAGAGTCGAAATCTGCTTTTACGGATGTTTTAAAGTCCCGTAGAGAAAGAGTCATACGGAGTGTCGTCCAGACAAATTGTACTTGCTGGTTTGTAAAAAGCTGCCTCGATCCGTACGAACATCGCGTACTGCTTGTTCCGATTGTGATCCGTACAGTTTCTTGAATCATACGGTCTTTTGTATGATTCGTATGGAGAACTGCATTGAGTACACATCATACTACATCGTACGTACGGGTACGGTTCTGCGTACGAATCGTACAGGAAAAACACTCCGAACGGCGATTCGGACTGGATTTTACCGAATCGGAATTGGCCCCTTTGTGTTTGTTTTTAGTAATTGTTTTTTGCAAAAGAAAAACTTTTTAATTTAGTTACATATTTTTTATATATGTATTTTTTTATTTACATGTATTTTTAAGTATATTAAAGAATGATATATACATATATAGGTGTATGTATGTGTTATATATATATTATATATACACACACACATATATGTATATGTGGATTTATATATATATGTATATATATATATTTATACATATATATATATTTAAACATATGTATATATAGGGACAGAGATGTTAATTAATTTATTTAAAGTTATTCTAAATACTTAGGGCCCCTAGTAGTGCTGGGACCGGCCGCCAGGGGTGCGGCCGCCCCGCACCGCCAATTAGGATGTGGCTGAAACCCTTGCGGTTGCATCCGACATCTTTATCATTGCGCCAGGTGCTGCTGTAAGCAGCACCAGCCGCAATGCCAAAGAGGCATGTTGTGTATTGCCATGCACAACGTGACAGGCACCGCACGGTGCCTGCCACATTGAGCATGGCAATGTAGGGGGGGTACCATAGGTAGCGGTGGCGATCCACCTGCCATTATAATCACCCCCTTAGTACCAAAATATTTTTGTAGATATTGCAGATATGTCTGTAGTTTACACTGTAAACATGTAAACTCAATATTTAGTATCACAATGTTTTTTTACTGTGATATGTGTGTCTCACAATGCTTTAGACATTGATATTTTGTCATAAAAGTGGTGGTCTATTACCGCAGCTTAATTGTGTAAACCACCTTCTTTCTTCACCTTATAATATATAGGATCCATAATACTTGGAAGAGGCCTTTACGTTGATGGAAGTAAAAATTAATTAGCTAAAACCATGCATTCATGAGATCCTGGTTATGCAGCCAGTATCTTAGTCCAAGTCGTGTCTGTGATTGGACGAGCCACATCTTCCTCCCACTGCTGCTTTAATTCCTCTAACGGATTATAGATTTCTGCCCGTACTTCCTCGTACAAACGTGCTACGGCCCTTCTCTTACCCATCGCCAGGCAGGGGACTCACAAGACCCACTTATGCAACATTTTCTTGTATTTAGTTTTTTTTTCTACTGTTTCACTTTTGTTTCACTTGACTGTTTTTTGTGATGCGATTGGCCTACATTTGTAATTTTATTGACTTAGCTCTTCGAATGATTCTCCACCCAGCCCTACTAGCAGTCCCCCTCCCGCCCCAAGCGCCTTGAGACCCTCACGGGTGAGTAGCCGTGCTTCAAATGCCCCTGATTGATTGATTGCTGTTTGGCATTGAAGTGGTGGTCTATTACTGCAGCTTAATTGTGTAAACCACCTTCTTTCTTTACTTTGTAACATACAGGACCCATAATACTTGGAAGAGGCCGAGACGTGTATGGCTATGTCGTTGGACTGCTAAGGCTTTATCAAGACTATTCTTGGTGTCCACGTACATCTCCTATTATAGCTCTATGTTCCTGGCTCGAAGAGTGGAGGTCTTAGCAAGAGGAAGTATTTGCCTGTTTATGGTCATTTGAAAAGGGTACCCAAGAGAAAAGTTGTTTATCAAATGGCACAAATATACATCTAGCAAAAACTATCCTGGCAAAGTCCCGGATGGAAAGATATATCGATTATCCTATAATCCTGATATGGCTCTGATGGTGGCACTGCACAGGTCCCCTTGGACTCGAAGTGAATATATGAGCAGGGTAGCAGGCTTGGGATACTTGGTGGTAACAAGCCAACAGCTTTCTTTGTCCTCCTATTTGAAACATGTTTGCCATTTTATTACCTGGAGATGTCACAGGACCTCAGACTGAAAGTATTGACCTAGCACAGTGACATGATGGCATGTAAATGTAAATGTGGGATACTTGTAAAGCGCACTGTTACTCTACTCGAGTGTCCTGGCGCTGTAGACCGCTGGGGAACCCGTCCTGGTTTTCCCTGTGAGATGGTCCCTTTCTGGGTATCTCCAGGGTGAAACCAGGCATCCCCGGCGTCTGTGGGGGGCCGTTGTAGAGATGAGGCAAGCTTGATGCCCAGAGTTACCGAGTGTGTTCCCTGGTTAGAGTAGGCACTGAGGCGAGAATTATCTAGTCCGTTGACCCTGGTCAAAGACCCTGCCGCGTCGGGAATTGAACCCTGGTCCCGGGCCGTTCTCTGCTTACAGGTCTGCCGCCTCTAACCAGTGAGCCACACCTCTCTACCTATCTTATCTCATTGCACTAGAGAAAATAAGAATTGTAGTTTGAACACTCCAGCATCCAAACAGCAGTTTAGGAAGGAGGGAAGTATGCAATCAGAAATTTGATATATTGCTTCATAAACCCTGATTAAAACGTACACATTACTAGGGTAACGTCTGATATTACTGTAAATGAACAGTCATTTCTCACCAGTACATGGACGAATTACAAGGTGGAACCGATTTTTCAGTCATAAAACCACACAGATTTTTTCACTTTGTGTTTTTACTGCAGTTGTTTACCGCCTGCTCTGAGCAGGCAGGGTATGTGTGTGCATGCCTGTGTGTGGGGTAGGAGCTTGCAGAAGAGGGAAAGAAACTCCTTTTCCTAGCAGCAGGTGCATTGCAAATTCCTTCTGCTAGAATAAAATGCAGGGTGAGGCTTGGCATCTCCTGCAGACAAAGCCTCCTGCGACTTTTCAAGCGGAAAATGTGACACTGGTTCTCCTACAGCTGGAAAACTGCGGGGCATATTATCAAGGACCTGTGTTAAAATTATCGCTGTTTTATCGGCAGGAAACTGCCGATAAAACGGCGATAATGGGCTTGATAATATGCCCTTGTTAATTCCCATAGAAGCCCATGTTCTTGTGTTAACATGGGCTTCTATGGGAAGGATGTACGTCAGTATAACGCGATCTTTTAGATCGCGGTACTTTACAACACTGCCATTACAACGCAAGTCGTTACAACGACTTGCGTTGGTGTGCGTGGATTGAGGATTATTATAATTTTATATTCCAACACCAGCCCACGTAACAGTAGGGAAGGTGTTGGAATATAAAATTAAAATATTCCCTATCCAACAGCGCAAGTCGTAGTAACGACTTGCGTTGTAATGGCATCGTTGTAAAGGTAGTGCGGTGTAAACACTGCGTTGTAAACTATGTTTCCCTATGGGGGAATTAACAAGGGCGTATTATCAAGCCCATTATCACAGTTTTATCTGCGGTTTCCTGCCGATAACACGGCGATAATTTTAACATCGGTCCTTGATAATATGCCCCTGCGTGTTTGGAAAACCGACCAAGTCTGAATGAGGCAGAGCAAAATTCCATGCGATATTTTGCTTCGCCTGAGGCAGAATCAAAAATTAAGACCTGTGCCTCCAAAAGGCATGGAGAGCTGGGGAACAGTCAGTCATCAACCTCAGCGTTCCGGGCATTGTTGGGGAAATGACCTGTGAGGCAGTCTTTCAGCTTTTCCTTAGGATATATTTCCTATGGGTGCTGATTTTCCCCAAAATCACTGCAACACTCAGACCCAGCAGAGAGGCAACGCAATGCATGGGCATGGAGTTCGAAATCCCTTTACCCTGTCTTGCCTAGGGTCTTTCCTTGCTTGCAGCTATGCACGGGAGTACCTCCTTTTTCAGGTGAACAGGTTATGCAGCGCCTGCATTTTGCACGTTTCACTAGCATTACATTCACTGTCACAGCGTGCACTCACTACTTCATTCGCAGTACTTTAGTGATTTGTTTTTTGCAAAAATAATAAACACCTTCACTTGCCCCTGTCCCCACCCCCATACATCCATTCGATGCACATTCTCCTCCCCTCCTCTGCTCACTCATGCACTAAATTCAGGAGGGGGCTGGTGGTGGCCCTTGGCATGAAAGGTCCCCACGTCCTACATGGCTTCTTATTTAAAAGCTTAATTTAGTAGATTCTGTAAACAGTGGGCTCGAGGTGAATGGGTTCCAGGGGGAACGCGTGCAGGGGCGGAAGGGTAGAGGGCCTGCCCCTGCCCCCGTGCGCGGAAACATCTTTAGAACAAACAGCCTCGCTATCTTTAAATAAACAACATTTTGCTTTGCAGAACGCAGAGGTTAATGCGCTTTATTGTTCTGTGTCATGTTTGCAGTGGGTTGTCTGGAGGGGAAAAAGGAAGTGATTAATTGTCCATAAACCTGCAGATCTACAATTATTTGGTTGTTGTGAGCAAAAATCCGGGACTCTGGTATTCATCATGTTGAAATGAGGCAGTTATATAAATGATGGGCCGCCGCTTATGAACAAAAACCCGGCCTTGTTGCCGCGCCATCTGAAAACGCGCCTTAAAAATTGTAAATGAGATACAGCCTTTTGTGTCGGGCCGCGGGTGATTTGTCTTTCTGTAATGTTTGTAACGCTGACCTATCAGGTGCCGCTTATAATTTATGTCACGGCGGGTCCCTTCATTATACACTTTATGAAAACGAAGTGCCAATTTGTGATAAAGACTTGTCCCCCCCTCCTTTTTTGGGGGGCGACGGTACTTCTTTTCATTAGCACCCATTTCGCCAGGCCTAGTTAAGGAATACAGGTAGACACTGAATATGGCCCGCCATTTATCATAATTCAGCTTTCCACTTTGTCGCAGCTCGGGTATTTAAGGAAGATAGATGGTGCAAGATGTTGTCTCCCTTCCAGACGCTTTCTGCTCTGGTAAGTGTGTCCGATGCAGAATTATTTTGCCACTTTATTATTTTCCAGTCAGTGTTTGTCAAAGCCCACGTGCCTTCTGCGGCGGGAGGGTTGCTTCCTGTCAATCACCTGCTTCCGGTCTTTGCGCGAATCATGTGCGCAGCCAGCGGCGCGCCACCCTTCGGGGGGGTTAGGCCGCCTACTGACCTCCCGGGGATGCCTCTCCGAAGCAGAATTGTATTTTCAGGTCACGTGTTTACGACACTTGCACGTCGCCAATGAAAGTTAGAACATTGATAGGAAACCTCTGAAATATACTGATAGTCAGCAAAGCTGGACCCAGAAATCAAAGGATGCCGCTGGTGAGTCCATGAAAGAACCATAACCAAGATAGCACACCAATGCAAAAAAAAAAAAAAAAAAAGAACAAAAATACTTTAACTCCACAAACCGGAAAAAAATCCCCAAAATTATAATATGTTATGTTAAATTGTAGTTTCAAAGCACTTGACACCACATGACGGATATATAAAACTTTTAAAATAAAATAAAATAAAATAAATAAACAGATGGTGAGAGACCTATAACAGCTAAATGGAACTAAAGGCTTTTCGGGAAACAACCCCGTCTTGATAGCTCTGATGATCACCACGAGAGAGCGCGAGGAAATGGTTATCTGTTTAAGTGGGATGGAGCTCGGAACACTTAGGGGCATATTTACGAGTTCTGGCGCATCTCTGCATATCAGCAGAGATACGCCAGAACAAATTCGTCATGCAAAACTACCCTTGCGTCACGGCAGATGCGCCGCATTTACAATGCGGCGCACCGTGGCGCAAGGGTAGGCAGATGCGTGACGCATCTTGTGACGTAAGGGCGGCGCATCGCTGGAGTCGCGTCGCAAGTGCGACGCAACTCCAGCAATGCTCAGGGCCGCCCAATACTTAACATGCTGCGTCAGTCCTTACGCCTGCTTCAAGCAGGCATAAGGAATTGACGTAGCAGCGTCGCGGAAGTGCCTGCGTGAAATCTTGTAGATTTCACGCAGGCACTTTTGCGAGGCGCACAGGCGCCGGAACGCCCACCCTGCATGGGAACGCCCCCATTGTGGCGCTGGGCTTTATAACGTGACGCATCTTCCTAGATGAGTCACGTTGTAAATGCCTCGCAGGGATGCGCCACGTTTACGCCGCTGTTGCGTGACGCAAGGCGGTGTAAACGTGGCGCAAGGGGCTTGTAAATCTGCCCCTTAGAACCTGATTATGAGTTTGGCGGTTCGGGAGCGGACCGCCATGCAGGCGATCTGCTCCCGCACGGCAAATCCATGTGCCCACCGCTCACCAGATTATGAGTTTCCTCGTGTCTAGCAGGTCTTTTGCGTTGGTTCCAGGGCGGTGCCCCTGAAAAGGGGAACCGCAATAGGAACACCAAAATAAGTTCCTGCACGGCATGGACTTTTAAGTCCATGCCGTGCAGGAACTAGGGTGCATGAACACAGGGGGGCACATGTTGTGCTCCCATGCATGCATCTCATGCACATGGGCACAGTGGCGTAGCTTTTTTATTTATTTATTTATTTATGCATTTTTATATAGCGCGGACTTTACCCGAAGGCGTCAGAGCGCTTCACATTAGGAACAGAGATGAAACATAATGAGAAACATTACAAAAGAACAGATTGCAAAAACATACGTTACTTACATAAGGTAATAGTGACAATTGTGAGCAAACAAAATACATGAGGTAATAAAAACTGTGAGCAACCAAAAATACATGAGGTAGTAAAGGTAATAGTGACAATCGTGAGCAAACAAAATACTTGAGTAAAAATTGTGAGCAACCAAAAATACATGAGGTAGTCAAAAGTGCACAAGAGGAGTTGAAAGTGACAAGTGTGCAGTTATAAGAGAAAACAGAGTATAATTTGAGGTATAGTACTGCAATAAGTGCTAGACACTCAGGCACAGGAACAAGTAGCTAGACCTGAGACATCCAGGGCGGTACCTGTGTTTGCCGCCCCGCAGCGGGACTTCTTGAAGGGGGGGTGCTGGCAAATCCACGGATTGCCGCCCGCGATGGTGCCTCACTGGAGACGGTAGGTGAGAGCTGGGGGAACAGAATTTTGCCATTTTGTCACCCTCCTCAGTGATGATACCGGGGCGGCCCGCACCCACCCCCCCCCCATCCTACGCTACTGCATGGGTATCGTTTCAGGACCGCCAGCCTTTTCATGGAGTTAAGACCTTCATGACACTTCTGGCATGGCAGTGCCTCAGCAGCACCACCAGCATATTGCTGAATCCCTTACTGCCGTGCAACTGTTGTGGTGGTGGAATGGCGGACGGACCGCCCAACTTGTCACTAAGCATCGGACCACCGGTGCTACCTGACTGGACTGCCAATGTCGCGTACCCCCGAGTCTGGCGGTCCTCAGTCTGCCAGACTCATAATTAGGCCCATAAGGGCAACAATTAGAATTTCTCCTCCTACCATGTGATTACAACTGAACCATTTAGCAACAATAAGAAGAAAGGCTGAAGAGGAACCGAGCATCTGCTAGTGATCTAAGAGAGGATGCGCCTTGGTATGACTATAGGGTCCTCACCATCAATAGATTCATGAACTATGGAAATTCCATGAAACGTGCCCTGTTCCATAGTGGAGAACCAGGGGAGTGTCGTGAGCAGGGGTCTATTGTGACTAAAATAAAGTGTGCTTCCTAGTTTTGAATAATTTGAAGACAGTGAAGAATAATTTGTGGAGGTCCAGATATAAGGAGTTAGCATAAATGAGTCTGACATCTATGCTTTGAGAAACCAGAGAGAAAGGCATTTTGCATCATCAGAAGAAGGAGCAAATGTGGAAGGAGCAGTGGGACACCACAGAGGATATATGGGGTACAAGAGAGACCAGAGTCAGAGTGGACCACAGGAATATGTGCAGTAATGAGTGGAACAGGTGTGTGGATCATGGCCACTGGTCAATAACTGTCTCACCTAGTGCTAGGCTGGGAGCCTGCCATCTTCACCTCAGCTTTATCCACGTTAAGTTTAAGCCATTGACCTCTCACCCACTGCCTGATTTGCCTTATACGGTCTTGAAAAATGCTGCTAATAATGTCTACATGCATGGAGCCATTTATGACTGTAGAGTGGACATCCACACTTGATTAGATTCGTCATCATATGATCTATGCTATGTGCATCCAGTCTGCTGAGGTTCAATTATAACTTTGACTTGGAAACTGTTATACCATCGGGCAAACTTGGAACATGGTTTTGTCCTCGAGAGGAACCAGGATGTCAGTAGCCGAGGTGACTTTATAACAGCAGACAGCATGAAGATAAGTGACCGATCCACAAGCTGGGACAGAAGAAGACTGAATAAACTCACTGCATTGAGGAGGACAAATATTAGACCAGTTGTGATGTCTATTTTGTTACAATCAGAAAATATTTTATGGTAAAGTCGTAAAGTTAGGATTTTGTCTCAGTTAAACTTAAATTTTAGTCTTCTTAAGACCAAAACTTAAGTTTAACTAAGACAAAATCCTAACTTTATGACTTTCGGTATTCACAAAGGGCATTTAGGAGTACTAAAGTTAGGATTCCTAACTTTACTACTCCTAAATGCTTTTGTGAATACCGAAAGTCGTAAAGTTAGGATTTTGTCTCAGATTACTTTTGCGAATCAGGCCCAATGTTTTTAATAAGGTCATCTTGCAAATCGGATCTGGTGCTACCAAATGATGGAACCCTTTATTCTACACAGAAAACACATTATATCTTCATCAATAATTTGCCACCAGAGAGACAATCAGGCAAAATGATGCCAGGAACTAAATTGTATACCTGGTAAAGGGTAGACAATGCTAACATTTGGCCATGTAAAAACAATTCTGAAGTTTCATTGACACTTTTCACAAACTTTAAATACTTTTTGTTATTTTGTCAATCTGCTCAAATATACTTCTCTACGCCCTCTTGTCTAGAATGGTGTACACTGGAAAAATCCTCCAGTGGTTTACATCCTACTAGAATAAGAGGATACAGCATGTGCAGTGTCCACCTGCGGGCTACAGTAATCTTCGGTCTCTTCAAGGAATCATGGTGAGTTCACCTAGTCTGAAGCGGAACGCCCTGAAGAAGGAATCTGTTCTGCTCACCAGCAATTACAACAGTAAAAGGCACCTATTCACGGCTGGCTGGCAGTGGTGACACTTGACGGCTTTACTTCACGACGAACAAGGTGACAAATCTCCAGGATCCCACATCTACACCACCCTTTGCTTCAGAATAGACTTCTGAAGAAAAGACATTAACTGCCTGATGGAAAATCATCCTTTTCCATAAAGTGAAGTTTTTTCTTCCAAAACAGCCTTTCAAGCCATGATACTAAATGGAGATGAGGCCTGCACACCAGCATTCCAGAATCCTATCTAACCACTCTCAAGAACACCCTTCATGCACAACTGAGTGAGAGACTCAAACAATTTGGCAGAATCTCATTCACCATGAGGGATCTTCACTGGCTCCATGAACCTGCATCAGCATCAATGCCCTTCCATCACCCACAAAGCTGTGACACTGAGCATGCCTCCATCCCTGGCATGCAAGAGCACTGATCTTCATTGGGCAATGTGATACCCACAGCAGCAATCTCATCACGCTAGAGAAAAAACGTGGTAAGGGGAAGACAAGGCCTTCTCGGTCATGCTCCAACAATCCAAACCCTCAGCTGAGACAGGGCCAGCCATTCAACCACTCTTGTTATTGAGGTTTACTTCCTCTTCAAGCAATGTCTCATCTAGGGATCATCCTCTGGCTCTTGGTACCCTGCTGGGAATCCACCTTTGCAACCATCCATCCCTTCGCTCTTACCCCTCTGTGATCTTCTTTCTCTCCATCCTTCCATAGTGCTTGATTGCTGTGCATCATTCACACTATATAAACCCCCCACACACGCAAGCGTAATTTAAAAGGAGGAAAAGGGCCCCATTGTGATGAAAGTGCTCCTGCTGTGAAAAGTTTTTTTTTCAATTTCTTGTACTGGGAGAAAGGTTTGACTCAGCACTCATTGAAAATATGTGGTCTTATATTTTATGATGAAAGGGAGGGGCTTTAAATATTTATTGGGTGCTCTAAAGGGGTTTGCTTTATACATTCTGTCATTGCAACTCCCCTAACATTTCAGTAGTTGAGTCACACTTGTATTTAAAAAATGTCCCTCATGCAATCTATGTATGACATTTTATCAACTGCCTTAAGGCAGAGTACAGGGAAAGGAAAGACGTGTCTTTGACAGAATGGTACATTTAGCGGTAGTAATATATACTTCTGTGTATGGAAGCACTAACAGCCTGATTCATCAAGCTTAATTGCGCTCGCAAAGGGCCAGATTCTGAGAATCTGGCCTTTGCGAGTGCAATTTTTGCATTTGGGATTCATCATCCCAAATGCAAAATTCGCTATTAAAGAATTCGCATATTTGCGAGGAATTGCATTTAAGGAATCTCTATTTGAGATTCCTTAAATGCAATTCATGAACCATTTTAAAATACCGAAATCGCTATTTTGGGCAGCTATTTACCGCGAGGTCAAACCTCGTGGTAAATAGCGAAAACTTAGAAAAATGCATTTAAATGCATTTTTCTAAGTTGCATGTTACACACACACATGTCCTTTGGACATGTGTGTGCGCAACACCAATGTAGATTACATTTCAGGGGTGCTACAGGGTGTCCTTTGGACACCCCTGGCACCCTTGAAATCGCTATCTTATTTGCGATTAGCAAATTGCTATTCGCAAATAAGGAATAACTCCCCATTCATTCCTATGAGCCTTTAGGCCCATAGGAATGAATGGGGAGTTATTCCTTATTTGCGATTAGCAATTTGCTAATCGCAAATAAGGAATGTGTAGGAATCGCATTTCTTTATGCAATTTCTACATGAATCCCGTTTTGCAAGTCCTTAATAGCGATTCCTTATGAATCGCTATTAGGGGCTCGCAAAACGGGAGAATGATGAATCAGGCTGTAAAACCTTGCTTGCAAGTTTTGTGATGCAAGCTGGTCTCTTCGCCCTGGAACTGAGAACATTTTTAAAGGCTTCTTTCTTTCCAATGCTGCATTTGGATTTTTCACAGGTTTTCCACTTACTTCTAATCTTAAGTATGCAGAATACCTCTGCTCAATAGCTTTAATGCTTCCAACTGAGTAAACATATTTTGTATACAATTCGTATTTCCCTCAGGCAAGTACTTCATCTGCTGCTTTAGATGTTTTATGAATTTAAGGTTTGTTGTTGTTGTTGTTAGGGCATTTGCATGTATTTAGTTTTCCCAAAGGTTTTCTGTGCCATGCTTGATTGATTGTTTGCTTAATGGGGAATTTCTATAACTTCCTTGTTAGCTGATGCTATCTCATAATATAAATTCTTTCAATATTAAATGCTAATTGTTTTGTAATTGATAATATAACGTCCATCCAAGAGATAGACCACTGCACAAAAATATTTTCTAACTCCTCTAGGTTTTTCAAGGTCAAGATTTCCACTTAAAGCTTTCTGTCTTTTATTTCCGTCTCCCGATAGAATGTTTGTTCAAGTTACTGTATTTTTAGTGTTCAATTCATATGTGTTTAAGTCCCCCAAAGAAAAGTAGCAGGAATTCAGTTAGGTGTGTATTTGTGTTCAATAGTATCTTTTTCCATCACCAATTGCTACCAAAACATTCCTCTCAATGCTGATCATTCAACAAAATTTTACTTTTGATATTCAGCATATAGGGAGCCCTCTATATTTGGATATTTAGTAGCAAGAGTATTTCATGTAAAATATTTTTTAAAGTCTATTGTCATTTTCTTCACAAAATATCACTGCTTCAGATAAACTATTATTCCACTCCTTCTGTTTATTAACAAAAGTAGAACGTTCCTTTTAGTTGGTAAATTTAAACCTTTCAGATTTCAGGATATCACTGTGAAAGGTTTATCTAAGTTTAGGCTCATGATATAAATATGATTTAAATTTAGAATATACAATTGTCCGGGCCAAGAAAAGTTAGTAATCCCGATAACCTAAATTAAATATTTCTTTGTTTAATGCAACAGCAATCAGCAAATTAGCCTAGAAAGCTACCTAAGATTGTTTAGGGTTTGTTATCTTTTTTATGTGATTCAGCTGAGCTCTCAGAATGCACCTTTCTAGAATGATTACACATAAAGACCCTTACATGAACTCACTCTTAGGAAAACTACGAGCCACAAAGCGGAAATGCACTAACACTGCAGGCCAAGACACTGAGGGAGAACCATACAAAGAGAACAAGCATATGGTAACAGATTCAGGGATACAAAGGCACTCATTCACAGGGACACATAAACATGAGAAGACAATCACACAGTGAAATAGACACATAGATATGTGAACTCTGCATGACAAAGACACTGAAAACCATGCACACTGGGAAGGTAAGACAGCATCTCTCGGAGTACACTCAGTATGCAAAAGGTCTAAGTTCACACAGAAAAAAAACTCCTAAAAGCCCAATGTGCTTGAGGCTTTACCAACAGCAGAACTGTTATAAAATACAATAATGGAAAATAACAACAGCAAGTCAGAGGTTTCAAGTTATTATTACATCTCTCACGCAAGTAAGTACATTTTAGGAGCGTATTTACTTGAGTAGAAGTAACCTCCTATTTGAGAGGGTCTCTTTCAACTGCTTCCAGTAGGCATTCTACATGCAGAAACATAGTCAAAGTCAGGATTTCACTGGGATATCACACATTTCACTCCATAAATGCTGTACATGACAATTGACAAACAAAGACTAAGTAATTAAAGTAGTATATCATTAAAAACAATTGGCAGAAATAAAGTTTATAAATAGTGTATAACAATCAGGGCTACTGGGATTATGTGGCAAGGAAGGACCAAATTATGGGGCAGGGTTTACTAAATTAAGCACCAAGAAAAGGCAAATTATGTGGCAATAGTATCAGCTCATTATTTTGTTGTTTCTACACATATTAACACTGTCTGAGCAAGTTTACTCCTTATTCGTACTAGTTTAACACCTAAATATAACAATATGCAACTGAAAGGTCAACCTTTGTGAAGTGTCTTCTGCTGACAGCAACATGTGTTGTTGCACTTTTAATAACTTTTGATCATTTTGAGCTAGAAACATAATTATTTGTTAAAATCTGCAAATTAAATTGCAGATGATGTCTTACGTAGCAAATGCGGCAAATCCATAACTATGGGAAAAAAGTAATGGCTACAGAATCCTACAATTACGGTGGCCCTGACAATATCATAGAAAAGTATTTAAGAAACAAAATGACTAGGCAAACTGTCTAAGGTTCTGCACATATATTAACGCTCCCAGTGTTGACGTTGGTGTACTCGTAGGCTGTGTGTGAATTTACACACATAATCACACCACCATAATGGGTGTTAGTGCAAAAGAGGACCATTCCTTACACCCATAGCTGCAACACTTCTTTTCATGCCATTGAACAACCATCAAATTCAAAGTAAGCCATTAACCCTCTAACCACAATTGCACTCTCACAACCTTTCCTAGATCCAACACATTACCATCTCAAATTTCAACCATCTGGCTTCCCACTCTCACAACCTTTGAGGGTTCAGAAAGCTGAGACAGTCCAGTCTAACCATTCTACCCTTCTTAACTCTTACCAAATCTCCCATCTTAAAACCTTTGCATAAATCTTTCTATTGCTCTTCAGCATTCTCAGTACAACTGACTTCCACCTCCATGATTCATTCTCTAGATGGCAATTTCCATATGCTCATCTGATAACTTCATCATCCATGCCCACTGCAACTCTCCCTTTCATTAATCCAAGTTGGGATTTATCTCCTACTCTTCTTGGAGAAGTGTGATATGCCAATAAAATGTCTGTAATCCCTTCTACAAATTTTTATTGTTAAACAAAGCCAGCTGAATTCCTTCTTTTAACACCATGACCTTAAAAATCCCATTGCTTTGAGGATAATAAACTGACATTAACATAACAATGATAGGAAGGTCCAAGGGGATGTTTAACGACCTTGCACAGCTACAACCCCCAGAAAAAACAGTTTCAGCAAACAAAAAGTAACTGTGGTCAAAATAACACAATCTGTCGACTAACAATGCATCTGACACACTGAGAGTGGTGCTAGGAAAATTATATTTAGAAAAAATATATATACAGATGTGACAAGAGGTCAACAGGATACTTTCCAGATGTGAAAAATACCCATCAGTTATCGACCGATATCGCCCTTATCATCATATGGGACCCTTCACACCAGGAAGGGTAAACGTTGCAACCACCTAAAAGTTTGATATGAATGTGGATGCCCCAGTGGGCTATTAGTATGTGGGCATATGGTGATAACTATAAAGCAGTGCGTAAATGTGAGTGAAAATGAAAAAAAGAGTGCAAATAAGACTAAAATTGAAGAGAGAAGAGGAAAATAAATTTAATAAGTACCTCTCATCTTCCAAGTAAATAAAACCAGTGGGATGATATAGTAGTTTCAACAAATAGCTACTATGTATATTTACAGGTCAACATGTTTCTGCAGTCTGATGGACCCAAGTAGGTGTCCGCTGCTTTCGTCAGGATCAGAAGTCGCTACTGCTAAGTAAGTGGTGAATAAAGGAATATTTAAAAAGATATCACCTGGGTATCCTAGGTGTACTCATTCTCCTAGCTGGTAGTAATAACCCCTTCGCTGCTAGGCCTTTTCCCCTCCTGTGCTGAGGCTTTTTTTGGCGTTTTGGAGTAGTGCGCGCTTAGGCCCTTGTAACTTTTTGACCACATAAGGTATCCACGCCAAATTTGCGTCCTTTTCTTCCAACATCATGTGGATTTTAAAGGCGCCCAGGGTTTGTGGATTCCCTTGGAGGGGTCCCAGAAATTAACCAAAATATAGTGATTTTTTTGTTTTTTTCAGAAAAATGGGAAAAACGGGCTGCAAATGAAAGCCTCTGGGGTTTTCCCTGAAAATAGTATCACAAAAGGGTTTGTGGGGCTGAAATCTCCATTTTCTCAGCTTTATGGGAATGACAGTCTTTTGTCAGAGAACCGAAATTTTTCACTCAGTTTTGGCATGTTTCTTGGACATAGTCTATTTTTGCTATTTTTAGAGCTTTCCACCTCCTTCCAGTTAATGGTAGAAATGAGTTTGAAAGCAATAATGGATCCTGGAAAGCTTTACATTTTCAAAAAGTAAACAAAATTTTGAATTCAGAAAAAGGTCATTTGTCTAAATCCATGAAGGTTTCGTTATAGAAACTAACAGTAAGATATTGGAATAATTGAAAATTTGTTGAAAAAAACAGCCTTTTGTCTCAACGTTTTCACCTATAACTTTTTCTAATTTTGACAGCTCTTGGAAAGCAATATACCGTTACATCCGTTAGACCTTCCTGGTTGTGGGGATATATAGGACTTGTAGTTTCACCAAGAACCCGACGAACCCAGATCCAAAAACTGAGCAGCAACTTGCAATGGTATTTTTTCATTTACTGGGTATAGTGCACTTTGTCTTGGAAAATGTATACATGGAATAATCTGTATGAAAGACACCTATGTATTTATGAATTGGGTACAAATTATAGAGTTCAGAAACAGTATGTAATTGCACATTTTCAAAGTTGGGAATACTCATACTAGCATGAGAATTATTGGTCATTTTTCATAAAGATTTTTTTTTACACAATGTCTTTCATTCAAAGAGAGAAATGCATGAAAGCTCAATTGGTAATAACAGTTGATTTACAAATATGAATTACCCCAAGTGTCCCGATAAAAACGGTACCTCACTTGTGTGGGTCGGCCTTGTGCCTGCGACAGGAAACGGCGCAAAATGCAACGTGGTCACACCTAAATTTTGCAGTTACAAATTGACCCTTTTTTGGCAAAGTGCCTACCTGTAGTTTTTGCACCCTAGCTCTGCCGGCACCTAGGGAAACCTAGCAAACCTATACATTTTTGAAAAGTAGACACCCAGGGGAATTCAGGATGGGATGACTCGACTGCCTACCACCAGGTTTTGTTACCCAGAATCCCTTGCAAAGCTAAGATTTTGACAAAAAAAACACATTTTCCTCACATTTCTGTGGTGGAAAGTTCTGGAATCTGCGTGGATCAACAAATTTCCACCCACCCAGCGTGCCCCCAGGTCTCCCCAAAAAAATGGTACCTCACTTGTGTGGGTCGGCCTTGTGCCTACGACAGGAAACGGCACAAAATGCAACGTGGTCGCACCTCAATTTCCCAGTGAAATCTTAAGCTCTTTGGACAAAGAGACTACCTTTTGTTTTTGAGCCGTAGCTCAGCCAGCACCTAGGGAAACCTAGCAAACCTATACATTTTTGAAAACTAGACACCCAGGGGAATTCAGGATGGGGTGACACGTCTGTCTACCCCCAGGTTTTGTTACCCAGAATCCCTTGCAAACCTAACAATTTGACCAAAAAAACACATTTTCCTCACATTTCTGTGGTGGAAAGTTCTGGAATCTGCGTGGATCAACAAATTTCCACCCACCCAGCGTGCCCCCAGGTCTCCCGAAAAAAATGGTACCTCACTTGCGTGGGTAGGCATAATGGCTGCGACATGAAACAGCGCAAAATGCAGCATGGTCGCACCTCAATTTCCCAGTGAAATTTAGCACGTTTCGGACAAAAAGATTACCTTTTGTTTTGGCGCCGTTGCTCTGCCAGCACCTAGGGAAACCTAGCAAACCTATTCATTTTAGAAAACTAGACACCCAGGGCAATTCAGGATGGGGTGACTCGTCTGCCTACCCCAGGTTTTGTTACCCAGAATCCCTTGCAAACCTAAAAATTTGACCAAAAAAACACATTTTCCTCACATTTCTGTGGTGGAAAGTTCTGGAATTTGCGTGGATCAACAAATTTCCACCCACCCAGCGTGCCCCCAGGTCTCCCAAAAAAAATGGTACCTCACTTGCGTGGGTAGGCATAGTGGCTGCGACATGAAACAGCGCAAAACGCAGCATGGTCGCACCTCAATTTCCCAGTGAAATTTAGCACGTTTCGGACAAAAAGACTACCTTTTGTTTTTGCGCCGTAGCTCTGCCAGCACCTAGGGAAACCTAGCAAACCTATACATTTTTGAAAACTAGACACCCAGGGCAATTCAGGATGGGGTGACTTGTCTGCCTACCCCCAGGTTTTGTTACCCAGAATCCCCTGCAAACATAAAAAGTTGACAACAAAAACACCTTTTCCCCACATTTCTGTGGTGGAAAGTTCTGGAATCTGCGTGGCTCAACAAATTTCCACCCACCCAGCATGCCCCCAGGTCTCCTGAAAAAAATGGTACCTCACTTGCGTGGGTAGGCATAGTGGCTGCGACATAAAACAGCGCAAAACGCAGCATGGTCGCACCTCAATTTCCCAGTGAAATTTAGCAAGTTTTGGACAAAAAGACTATCTTTTGTTTTTGCGCCGTAGCTCTGCCAGCACCTAGGGAAACCTAGCAGACCTATACATTTTTGAAAACTAGACACCCAGGGCAATTCAGGATGGGGTGAGTCGTCTGCCTACCCCCAGGGTTTGTTACCCAGAATCCCTTGCAAACCTAACAATTTGACAAAAAAAACACATTTTCCTCACATTTCTGTGGTGGAAAGTTCTGGAATTTGCGTGGATCAACAAATTTCCACCCACCCAGCGTGCCCCCAGGTCTCCCAAAAAAAATGGTACCTCACTTGCGTGGGTAGGCATAGTGGCTGCGACATGAAACAGCGCAAAACGCAGCATGGTCGCACCTCAATTTCCCAGTGAAATTTAGCACGTTTCGGACAAAAAGACTACCTTTTGTTTTTGCGCCGTAGCTCTGCCAGCACCTAGGGAAACCTAGCAAACCTATACATTTTTGAAAACTAGACACCCAGGGCAATTCAGGATGGGGTGACTTGTCTGCCTACCCCCAGGTTTTGTTACCCAGAATCCCCTGCAAACATAAAAAGTTGACAACAAAAACACCTTTTTCCCACATTTCTGTGGTGGAAAGTTCTGGAATCTGCGTGGCTCAACAAATATCCACCCACCCAGCATGCCCCCAGGTCTCCTGAAAAAAATGGTACCTCACTTGCGTGGGTAGGCATAGTGGCTGCGACATAAAACAGTGCAAAACGCAGCATGGTCGCACCTCAATTTCCCAGTGAAATTTAGCAAGTTTTGGACAAAAAGACTATCTTTTGTTTTTGCGCCGTAGCTCTGCCAGCACCTAGGGAAACCTAGCAGACCTATACATTTTTGAAAACTAGACACCCAGGGCAATTCAGGATGGGGTGAGTCGTCTGCCTACCCCCAGGGTTTGTTACCCAGAATCCCTTGCAAACCTAACAATTTGACAAAAAAAACACATTTTCCTCACATTTCTGTGGTGGAAAGTTCTGGACCCTGCGTGGATCAACAAATTTCCACCCACCCAGCGTGCCCCCAGGTCTCCCGATAAAAATGGCACCTCACTTGCGTGGGTAGGCATAGTGGCAGCGACATGAAACAGCACAAAACGCTGCATGGTCGCACCTCAATTTCAAAGTGAAATTTAGCACGTTTCGGACAAAAAGACTACCTTTTGTTTTTGCGCCGTAGCTCTGCCAGCACCTAGGGAAACCTAGCAAACCTATACATTTTTGAAAACTAGACACCCAGGGCAATTTAGGATGGGGTGACTCGTCTGCCTACCCCCAGGTTTTGTTACCCAGAATCCCTTGCAAACCTAAACATTTGACAAAAAAAACACATTTTCCTCACATTTCTGTAATGGAAAGTTCTGGAATCTGCGTGGATCAACAAATTTCCACCCACCCAGCGTGCCCCCAGGTCTCCCAAAAAAAATGGTACCTCACTTGCGTGGGTAGGCATAGTGGCTGCGACATGAAACAGCGCAAAACGCAGCATGGTCGCACCTCAATTTCCCAGTGAAATTTAGCACGTTTCGGACAAAAAGACTACCTTTTGTTTTTGCGCCGTAGCTCTGCCAGCACATAGGGAAACCTAGCAAACCTATACATTTTTGAAAACTAGACACCCAGGGCAATTCAGGATGGGGTGACTCGTCTGCCTACCCCCAGGTTTTGTTACCCAGAATCCCTTGCAAACATAAAAAGTTGACAACAAAAACACCTTTTCCCCACATTTCTGTGGTGGAAAGTTCTGGAATCTGCGTGGCTCAACAAATATCCACCCACCCAGCATGCCCCCAGGTCTCCTGAAAAAAATGGTACCTCACTTGCGTGGGTAGGCATAGTGGCTGCGACATGAAACAGCGCAAAACGCAGCATGGTCGCACCTCAATTTCCCAGTGAAATTTAGCAAGTTTTGGACAAAAAGACTATCTTTTGTTTTTGCGCCGTAGCTCTGCCAGCACCTAGGGAAACCTAGCAAACCTATACATGTTTGAAAACTAGACACCCAGGGCAATTCAGGATGGGGTGATTCGTCTGCCTACCCCCAGGGTTTGTTACCCAGAATCCCTTGCAAACCTAACAATTTGACAAAAAAAACACATTTTCCTCACATTTCTGTGGTGGAAAGTTCTGGAATCTGCGTGGATCAACAAATTTCCACCCACCCAGCGTGCCCCCAGGTCTCCCGATAAAAATGGCACCTCACTTGCGTGGGTAGGCATAGTGGCTGCGACATGAAACAGCACAAAACGCTGCATGGTCGCACCTCAATTTCAAAGTGAAATTTAGCACGTTTCGGACAAAAAGACTACCTTTTGTTTTTGCGCCGTAGCTCTGCCAGCACCTAGGGAAACCTAGCAAACCTATACATTTTTGAAAACTAGACACCCAGGGCAATTTAGGATGGGGTGACTCGTCTGCCTACCCCCAGGTTTTGTTACCCAGAATCCCTTGCAAACCTAAAAATTTGACAAAAAAAACACATTTTCCTCACATTTCTGTGGTGAAAAGTTCTGGAATCTGCGTGGATCAACAAATTTCCACCCACCCAGCGTGCCCCCAGGTCTCCCAAAAAAAATGGTACCTCACTTGCGTGGGTAGGCATAGTGGCTGCGACATGAAACAGCGCAAAACGCAGCATGGTCGCACCTCAATTTCCCAGTGAAATTTAGCACGTTTTGGACAAAAAGACTACCTTTTGTTTTTGCGCCGTAGCTCTGCCAGCACCTAGGGAAACCTAGCAAACCTATACATTTTTGAAAACTAGACACCCAGGGCAATTTAGGATGGGGTGACTCGTCTGCCTACCCCCAGGTTTTGTTACCCAGAATCCCTTGCAAACCTAAAGATTTGACAAAAAAAACACATTTTCCTCACATTTCTGTGGTGGAAAGTTCTGGAATCTGCGTGGATCAACAAATTTCCACCCACCCAGCGTGCCCCCAGGTCTCTCGATAAAAATGGTACCTCACTTGCGTGGGTAGGCATAGTGGCTGCGACATGAAACAACGCAAAACGCAGCATGGTGGCACCTTAATTTCCCAGTGAAATTTAGCACGTTTCGGACAAAAAGACTTCCTTTTGTTTTTGCGCCGTAGCTCTGCCAGCACCTAGGGAAACCTAGCAAACCTATACATTTTTGAAAACTAGACACCCAGGGCAATTCAGGATGAGGTGACTCGTCTGCCTACCCCTAGGTTTTGTTACCCAGAATCCCTTGCAAACCTAAAAATTTGACCAAAAAAACACATTTTCCTCACATTTCTGTGGTGGAAAGTTCTGGAATCTGCGTGGATCAACAAATTTCCACCCACCCAGTGTGCCCCCAGGTCTCCCAAAAAAAATGGTACCTCACTTGCGTGGGTAGGCATAGTGGCTGCGACATGAAACAGCGCAAAACGCAGCATGGTCGCACCTCAATTTCCCAGTGAAATTTAGCACGTTTTGGACAAAAAGACTACCTTTTGTTTTTGCGCCGTAGCTCTGCCAGCACCTAGGGAAACCTAGCAAACCTATACATTTTTGAAAACTAGACACCCAGGGCAATTCAGGATGGGGTGACTCGTCTGCCTACCCCCAGGTTTTGTTACCCAGAATCCCTTGCAAACATAAAAAGTTGACAACAAAAACACCTTTTCCCCACATTTCTGTGGTGGAAAGTTCTGGAATCTGCGTGGCTCAACAAATATCCACCCACCCAGCATGCCCCCAGGTCTCCTGAAAAAAATGGTACCTCACTTGCGTGGGTAGGCATAGTGGCTGCGACATGAAACAGCGCAAAACGCAGCATGGTCGCACCTCAATTTCCCAGTGAAATTTAGCAAGTTTTGGACAAAAAGACTATCTTTTGTTTTTGCGCCGTAGCTCTGCCAGCACCTAGGGAAACCTAGCAAACCTATACATGTTTGAAAACTAGACACCCAGGGCAATTCAGGATGGGGTGATTCGTCTGCCTACCCCCAGGGTTTGTTACCCAGAATCCCTTGCAAACCTAACAATTTGACAAAAAAAACACATTTTCCTCACATTTCTGTGGTGGAAAGTTCTGGAATCTGCGTGGATCAACAAATTTCCACCCACCCAGCGTGCCCCCAGGTCTCCCGATAAAAATGGCACCTCACTTGCGTGGGTAGGCATAGTGGCTGCGACATGAAACAGCACAAAACGCTGCATGGTCGCACCTCAATTTCAAAGTGAAATTTAGCACGTTTCGGACAAAAAGACTACCTTTTGTTTTTGCGCCGTAGCTCTGCCAGCACCTAGGGAAACCTAGCAAACCTATACATTTTTGAAAACTAGACACCCAGGGCAATTTAGGATGGGGTGACTCGTCTGCCTACCCCCAGGTTTTGTTACCCAGAATCCCTTGCAAACCTAAAAATTTGACAAAAAAAACACATTTTCCTCACATTTCTGTGGTGAAAAGTTCTGGAATCTGCGTGGATCAACAAATTTCCACCCACCCAGCGTGCCCCCAGGTCTCCCAAAAAAAATGGTACCTCACTTGCGTGGGTAGGCATAGTGGCTGCGACATGAAACAGCGCAAAACGCAGCATGGTCGCACCTCAATTTCCCAGTGAAATTTAGCACGTTTTGGACAAAAAGACTACCTTTTGTTTTTGCGCCGTAGCTCTGCCAGCACCTAGGGAAACCTAGCAAACCTATACATTTTTGAAAACTAGACACCCAGGGCAATTTAGGATGGGGTGACTCGTCTGCCTACCCCCAGGTTTTGTTACCCAGAATCCCTTGCAAACCTAAAGATTTGACAAAAAAAACACATTTTCCTCACATTTCTGTGGTGGAAAGTTCTGGAATCTGCGTGGATCAACAAATTTCCACCCACCCAGCGTGCCCCCAGGTCTCTCGATAAAAATGGTACCTCACTTGCGTGGGTAGGCATAGTGGCTGCGACATGAAACAACGCAAAACGCAGCATGGTGGCACCTTAATTTCCCAGTGAAATTTAGCACGTTTCGGACAAAAAGACTACCTTTTGTTTTTGCGCCGTAGCTCTGCCAGCACCTAGGGAAACCTAGCAAACCTATACATTTTTGAAAACTAGACACCCAGGGCAATTCAGGATGAGGTGACTCGTCTGCCTACCCCTAGGTTTTGTTACCCAGAATCCCTTGCAAACCTAAAAATTTGACCAAAAAAACACATTTTCCTCACATTTCTGTGGTGGAAAGTTCTGGAATCTGCGTGGATCAACAAATTTCCACCCACCCAGTGTGCCCCCAGGTCTCCCAAAAAAAATGGTACCTCACTTGCGTGGGTAGGCATAGTGGCTGCGACATGAAACAGCGCAAAACGCAGCATGGTCGCACCTCAATTTCCCAGTGAAATTTAGCACGTTTTGGACAAAAAGACTACCTTTTGTTTTTGCGCCGTAGCTCTGCCAGCACCTAGGGAAACCTAGCAAACCTATACATTTTTGAAAACTAGACACCCAGGGCAATTCAGGATGAGGTGACTCGTCTGCCTACCCCCAGGTTTTGTTACCCAGAATCCCTTGCAAACATAAAAATTTGACAAAAAAAACACATTTTCCTCACATTTCTGTGGTGGAAAGTTCTGGAATCTGCGTGGATCAACAAATTTCCACCCACCCAGCGTGCCCCCAGGTCTCCCGAAAAAAATGGTACCTCACTTGCGTGGGTAGGCAAGGCGGCTGCGACATGAAACAGCGCAAAACGCAGCATGGTCGCACCTCAATTTCCCAGTGAAATTTAGCACTTTTTGGACAAAAAGACTACCTTTTGTTTTTGCACCGTAGCTCTGCCAGCACCTAGGGACACCTAGCAAACCTATACATTTTTGAAAACTAGACACCCAGGGAAATTCAGGATGGGTTGACTCGTCTGCCTACCCCCAGGTTTTGTTACCCAGAATCCCTTGCAAACATAAAAATTTGACCAAAAAACCACATTTTCCTCACATTTCTTTGGTGGAAAGTTCTGAATCTGCGTGGATCAACAAATTTCCACCCACCCAGCGTGCCCCCAGGTCTCCCAAAAAAAATGGTACCTCACTTGCGTGGGTAGGCATAGTGGCTGCGACATGAAACAGCGCAAAACGCAGCATGGTCGCACCTCAATTTCCCAGTAAAATGTAGCACGCTTCGGACAAAAAGACTACCTTTTCTTTTTGCGCCGAAGCTCTGCCAGCATCTAGGGAAACCTAGCAAACCTATACATTTTTGAAAACTAGACACCGAGGGGAATTTAGGATGGGGTGACTCGTCTCCCTACCCCCAGGTTTTGTTACCCAGAATTCCTTGCAAACATAAAAATTTGACAAAAAATACACATTTCCCTCACATTTCTGTGGTGGAAAGTTCTGGAATCTGCGTGGATCCACAAAATTCCACCCACCCAGCGTGCCCCCAGGTCTCCTGAAAAAAATGGTACCTCACTTACGTGGATAGACATAGTGGCTGCAACAGGAAACGGTTCAAATCGTACGGAGGTGAATTTACATTACCTTATTGCAAAACTACCTTGATTTTGGGGGGGGGGCATCTGAGTTTGTGGCCCGGGGCTCAGTGGTATTCTTTGGAAAGTAGCAAACCCAAACAGTTCTAAAAACTAGACACCCGGGGAAGTCCAGGGAGGTATGGCATGCGTGGGTCCCCCAATGTTTTCTTACCAAGAACTCCTTGCAAACCTTAAAATTAGGTAAAAATAGCACTTTTCCAAACTTTTTGGCGTGGGATCGCCGTGCCGGCAAAAAAGTCCTACCACCCTGCGTTCCCCTTGTTCTCTCGAGTAAAAGGATATCTCACTTGTGTGGGTGCCCCAAAGCAGAACACCCCAAAAATGAATTTTGAAAAAAGTAGTTTTTAGTCATATTTAAGTTTTACAAATTAAGCCCCCCAGCCTGAGTCACATGCCTTTGGCCCACCCACACAAGTGAGGTATCATTTTACTCGGGAGAACAAGGGAAACGCTGGGTGGTAGGACATTTGTTCCGGCAGCGAGATCCCACCCAAAAAAGTACGGAAAAGTGGGTTTTTTTACCAACATTTCAGGTTTGCAGGGGTTTCTGGGTAGGAAAACATTGGGGGACCCACACATGCCATACCTCCCTGGACTCCCCCGGGTGTCTAGTTTTCAGAACTGTTTGGGTTTGGTAGTTTCCAAAGATGCCCGCCAAGCCCCGGGCCAAAAGCTCAGGTGACCCCCTCAAAAAATAAGATTATTTGGCTAAAGGTAATGTTTTGGTCTCCACAGTATGAATTGGGCCTTTTCCTAAAGCAGCCACTATGCCTACCCAGGCAAGTGAGGTACCATTTTTATCGGGAGACCTTGGGGAACGCTGGGGGGGAGGTAATTTGTGTGAGCCCAGTGATGCCTCGCTTTCCCACATTAAAACGTGTGAAAAAACTGATTTTTTCCAAGCACAAAATGAGGTTTGCAAGGGATTCTGGGTAAAGGAACGTTGGAGGATCCACGCAAGCCATACCTCCTTGGAAGCCCCCGGTGTCTACTTTTCAGAAATGTGTGGGTTTGGTAGGTTTCCCTAGATGGCTGTCTCGCACGGGGCCAAAAACCCAGGTAACCCCTCTTGCAAAAGCTGGTGAACTTAACATTTTCACCATTGTTCCTCAAAGACACACACATACAGGTTGGATTTGGCACGAGGGCGAGTGATGGTTCAGTACATAAAATTTTATTAACAAGATATTTCAAAAAAATGAAATGGTCTGTCAATAAATAAATGCATAAAAACCGAACCAGTGACTCGCAACTCGTGAGCTGTAAAGCCACGACAAGGCACCAACCGTTTTACAGGCCATTCACGCACCTTTCATACCTGATACAAACCAGACCATTGACAGCATCCGAATGGAAAAGCAACACATTACAACAATCACAATAAGGGACAAGGTACACCCTAATGCAGAAAGAGAAAAAAACAACTATTACTGCACACCCATCTAATCCGCAAGCACACACACATACTGGTTGGATTTGGCACGAGGGTGAGTGATGATTCAGTACATACAATTGGATACGCAAGTAATTTCATCAAAAATGAAATACACTGTGTATAATTGAAAGTATGATAAACTGAACCACTGACTCACAGCTCGTGAGCTGTAAAGCCACATCAAGGCACCAACCTCTTTACAGGCCATTCATCCACCTTTCGTACGCGTGACACATACAAAACATTCACACCGCCAGCCGCGTACCCATCACATTTCAACACTCACACCAGCAAACAGCGCCATTCAAGGGCCCATCACTTTCACACGCCCACATTTCTGACACTGCAACTACACAAAATGATGGACTGTGTGGAGTGTCACTCAACTAGCAGTGTGTGTAGTGACCAACAGAAAGTAACTACTCACACACCGCCTGCCGAGCGCCAGTCCACCCACACCACCATCCAAGCACCAGACCATGCACACTGCCAGCCAAACACCACTCAGCGCACACCGACAGCCAAGTACCACTCCACACACACCACCGGCCAAGCGCCAATCCACAAACACAACACCAGCCAAGCACCACTCCACACACACCGCCAGCCAAGCATCACTCCACGCACACCACCAGCCAAGCGCCACTCCACAAACACAACACCATCCAAGCACCACTCCACACACACCGCCAGCCAAGCATCACTCCACGCACACCACCAGCCAAGCGCCACTCCACAAACACAACACCATCCAAGCACCACTCCACACACACCGCCAGCCAAGCACCACTCCACACACACCGCCAGCCAAGCACCACTCCACTCACACCGCCAGCCAAGCACCTAACCATGCACTCCGCCAGCCAAGCAAAAATCCACGCACCCCCCCAGCACAACTCCAATCCATGCACTATGCCAGCCAAGCACCAGACCACGCACACCACCAGCCAAGCGCCAGTCCACGCACACCAACAATCCAAGCACAATCCTGCACACACCACCATCGAAATTAGAATTTTTTAAAGAAATACCACAAATCAAATGTAGAAACCTACAAATCTGCTAACACAAATTCAAAAACTAAATGCTTTGCACTAATGCAAACCTTAAAGCAGACTAAAAAATATTACAGAAAACAGACCAGACAGTACACTTACAAGCTCAATGAAACTCCCAAAACTTCTTTTGTGTGTGGTACGATTTAAAACAAGCTGGCACACACAATCCAGGATTTGAAGGACAGTCAGGACAGTGCATACGAGACTCCCTCCGCACTTCTCTTCGCCAACAGACTCTACATCTTTTAGTGGGATTGTCTTTTGCAGTTGTGGGAGGAATGTATTCTGGAAAGTGGCGATCTTTCAGTCTAGCCACTTCCTCCACCACTCCAAATCTTGGCACACTTGCCTGTTCCACTAGTACAAGGCTGCCTATTATAGTCTCCTGAAACTTAACAAAAGGCATCTTTGACTCAGGACAAGATTTCTGGAAAACAACAAAAGCATTAAAGGATGCCAAGTGGAAAAGATGGATAGCCAACTTCTTGTACCAAACGTAAGCCTTTCGAAGAGCAGCATAAGGTTCCAACCTCTGATCTACTCTGTCAACATCACCCATGTGCCTATTATAGTCTAAAATGCACACAGGTTTACGCACTTCAGCAGTCTCACCCCGAACTGGCAGAGCTTCAGTGCTTTCGTCATGGATAGTAGTCAGCATGTAAACATCTCTCCTGTCTGAAAACTTCACAGCTAGAAGCTTCCCACATCGCAATGCAGTAGACTGTCCCCGCACAAGCCTTTTGCAAACAAGTTCTATTGGGAAACCTTTCCGGTTACTGCGCATCGTGCCACATGCAACAGTGCCCACTTTGGCCAACTCCTTGAACAAACGCACACTAGTGTAGAAGTTATCTACATATAAATGGTGGCCTTTGTTAAATAATCGTCTACCTAGTTCCCACACAATTTTCTCAGTCTCTCCAAAAGCGGACGGACAAGCAGAAGTGTTAATGCTGGAATCCTTACCGGTGTACACCCTGAAATTATAAACATATCCAGTATCACTGTCACACAGCATATACAGTTTGATTCCATAGCGTGCACTCTTACTAGGAATGTATTGCCTAAAAACCAAGCGGCCCTTGAACAATACCAAAGACTCGTCCACAGCTATTTCTTTTCCAGGTGCAAAGATCTCAGGAAAACGATCAACAAAGTGATCAAGGACAGGCCGAATCTTAAAAAGACGGTCACAATCAGGGTGATCGCGTGGCAACGCTAAATCATTATCAACAAAATGCATCATGCGAAGAAGAAGCATATATCGATCACGAGTCATAACTGCTGGAAATATAGATGTTGCCATCAAGGGACTAGTGGACCAATAAGAAGACATTGATGGCTTCCTTAGCAAGCCCATCAAAAAAGTTAATCCGAAAAACTTCTTCATCTCTTCAACATATGTGGGAGACCAATGGGTAGCTCTAGAATGGGGCTTAAGGCTGGCACTGTGGTCCCTCAAATACTGCTCTGCATACAAATTAGTTTGCTCCACAATCTCCTGCAAAAACTCATCGTCAAAAAACAACTGAAAAAATTGAATTGGCAAAAAATTGTCAGTATTCACTCTACACCCTGGAACACCAGTGAAGTCTGGCAATTCCGGCTGCACCATGCCGGGGGCAACCCAGACGTCATCACTAACATCAGGAGAAGAAGCCACCCTAGCCTGCAGGCCAGATGCCTCTTGCATCACTACACCAACAGGAATACTAGCATCCCCAGATACATTTTGCATCTCTACACCAACAGGAGAACTCACATCCCTAGCTGCCTCTTGCATCTCAACATCAACAGAAGAACTCGCATCCCCAGATGCCACTTGCTGCTCAACAACAACAGAAAGACTAGCAGCACCAGATGCCTCATGCTGCTCTACAACAGGAAGACTAGCAGCACCAGATAACCTTTAGCGCACCACAGCAATGTGAAACCTTTTGGGCGCAGCCTTTACCACACTTGCCTCTTCCCGACGAGAAAAAAAGGGAAACCTTGAGGACCTAGGCTGCCGCTCACATGGCTCTTGCCTCTCTACCGGCACATCAATGTCCCTCTCTACCACAGGCACTTCATCAGCACTAGAAGAAGAATCATCATCCGATGATACCATGCGAAGAGAAAACTCACTGCCTGAATCTTCTGCACCTACCTCATGCTCCGAATCGGAGTCAGTGTCTGGACCATGGTCAGAGGAATACTCAAAAAGCAAACTAACAACCTGCTTAGCAGTCATCCTGCGAGCAGCCATTATCCTTACAAAGCAAGAAGACTACACACACAAGTGAACAACAACCTACACTGTGCAAAGTAAGAAGTAAACAAGGTAGAGTCATCACACAAAAATCAATACACTCAAAAACAATTCAAATCTAACCAAATATAAGAACACTCACCAGCACCTACTCTGCTGAAACACAGCAAAAAGAAAGGAAATCCCACTGGAAAGAAAAAAAAAGTATAGATTAGACAAAGTACACATCAAGCAGCAATACAAAAAAAAAAGTTAACAATCAAGAAACACAAAGCCACACAAACAGCAATAACTTCACTTTTCATAAAAACACATTCATCTAGGAAAAGTAGTACAAAAAACATTTACTTACCAAGACCATGCAACTACACAAGCTGCAAAACCAGCATTAACTGAACCACAACCTACACCAATACAAACAGCAAAAGCCGGGATCAAAAACAAAGAAGAAAAAAAATAAATTAATACTACATTTCACAAACAACATAACAAATGAATAAACAACACACAAATTTACCCCCAAAATCACATCCACACAGATGGGCCATCAAAAAGGGCAAAACGGACAAAAGTACGGGTTGATTTGCCCACCGGGGGGGGGGCCAGAAAATCTAAATTTAAAATCCGACCCACCTGGAAGCGACCCTTGCCCAATGGGTCACTTCCTACAATCTAAAATAAAATCCCTGGTGCTAGTGGGGGCATTTCCACCGCACAATCGCAATGCTGTGCGCGACCGTGAGGCAGAAATGCCCTGCAAAGAGACATCAGAAGAGAGGAAATTCACTTACCTCTCCCCTGATGCCTCTTTGCAGCCCCAAACCCCCCCAAATATCTCAAAACCAACCTAACACCTCCAGGCGCAGGAAGCAAATGGCTTCCCGACCGCCTGGTAAACCCTGAAGATGTTGGCGCGTGCTGTGCGCGCTGACGTCATCAGGGATTCTCATGGGGAGGGGGACAACAGAATTACTGTGGTTAACTGTGATGCTGGACAGAGGCACTTGCATCCTTGATTTTCACAAGCGCAATCCAAAAACAATTCCTATGACCAGGAGCTTCTTTCTCCCCATCTGCTGCTCTCATCAGTCTCTGACCATTTATACACATAAGAGGCATGTGAACTCACACAGAAGATCCCCGTTTGGCAACGCCCACCAACTAGCGGAGGGCACCATCTTTCCTAAATTTACCCACTATGATGGACAGCTCACTCAAGGGACCTGTGCACACATTGGTGCGATGGCATAGTAACACACACGGTCACTGGAGACAAAGCAAGCGCTCGAGTTGCAGCACAAATTCAGGAAAACATTCATCAGCCCAAAAACATTTGTGACCTTCCCACTATGATGGACAGCTCACACAAGGGACCCCTGCGCACATCTGTGCAATTGCATAGTAACGCACACATGGACACTGGAGACAAAGATGGCGCTCGAGTTGCAGCACAAATTCAGGAAAACAATCATCAGCCCAATAACATTTGTGAGCTTCCCACTATGATGGACAGCTCACTCAAGGGACCCCTGCGCACATCGGTGCAATGGCATAATAACACACACAAAGGTCACTAGAGACAAAGCAGGTGATCGAGTTGCAGCACAAATTCAGGAAAACATTCATCAGCCCAAAAACATTTGTGACCTTTCCACTATGATGGACAGCTCACACAAGGGACCCCTGCGCACATCTGTGCGATTGCATAGTAACGCACACATGGACACTGGAGACAAAGATGGCGCTCGAATTGCAGCACAAATTCAGGAAAACAATCATCAGCCCAAAAACATTTGTGAGCTTCCCACTATGATGGACAGCTCACCCAAGGGACCTGTGCACACATTGGTGCGATGGCATAGTAACACACACGGTCACTGGAGACAAAGCAAGCGCTCGAGTTGCAGCACAAATTCAGGAAAACATTCATCAGCCCAAAAACATTTGTGACCTTCCCACTATGATGGACAGCTCACACAAGGGACCCCTGCGCACATCTGTGCAATTGCATAGTAACGCACACATGGACACTGGAGACAAAGATGGCGCTCGAGTTGCAGCACAAACTCAGGAAAACAATCATCAGCCCAAAAACATTTGTGAGCTTCCCACTATGATGGACAGCTCACTCAAGGGACCCCTGCGCACATCGGTGCAATGGCATAATAACACACACAAAGGTCATTAGAGACAAAGCAGGTGATCGAGTTGCAGCACAAATTCAGGAAATCATTCATCAGCCCAAAAACATTTGTGACCTTTCCACTATGATGGACAGCTCACACAAGGGACCCCTGCGCACATTTGTGCGATTGCATAGTAACGCACACATGGTCAATGGAGACAAAGATGGCGCTCGAGTGGCAGCACAAATTCAGGAAAACAATCATCAGCCCAAAAACATTTGTGAGCTTCCCACTATGATGGACAGCTCACTCAAGGGACCCCGTCGCACATCGCTGCGATGGCATAGTAACACACACATGGTCACTGGAGACAAAGAATGTGTTCGAAAAGCAGCACAAAAAAAAAACATTCATCAGCCCAAAAACACTAGTGAGCTTTGCCTAGGCAGGACAGGTGAGTTTTTTAGCCACTTCAGATAAACAAAAAATAAAAGAAATGAAGGACAGAGGCACTTGCATCCTTGAATAAAATTAGCACTATATTTATATTTTCAAAATGACCCCATCAGCATTTTTTTTTCAAAAAACGACCATTTCACAACAAAGGAGGCACGAAAACACATCCAAATTAATGTTCCCCCAAAAAGGGGAGCGACCCTTCCCCAAGGGGCCGCTCCCCGAACAACGAAATTGAAAAAAAACAAAAACAAATGAAACTCCCTACCATTCCAGCTGCACGATCGCACGATCGTGCAGCAGGAATGCTCTAAAGTTGCATCGAGTGAAAGGAAAAGCCTTTCCTTTCACTCGATGTAAGTTACAAAAAATTCCCCCCTGCCCCAGCCGCAAAACAAACCTCTTTGTACTCCGACGCGCAGAAAGCAAATGGCTTCCCTGCGCGTCGGTAAACAAAAGGAACCTCCAGTGACGTCAGCGCACCTCGCGCGCTGACGTCATTGATGACGCGGGCGGGGAGGGCGGGGGGAGGCAGGGGAAGGTCTTTCCCTGCCATCCCCGCAGAAAAGAAGACAATCAGGCAGACTCGGGGGAGCGCTGGCGCTTCCCCCGAGGGTGGGGCTCATGACGAGCTGGGCTCGTCATCAGCGTGCGAGCGCCCTGCTCCATGACGAGCCCAGCTCGTCATCAGCCCCGAAGGGGTTAATCCGGATTTACAGAATAATCGAGTCAGATACATAGAAAGACAAACAAGATACAAACAAACAATCATTAGCATTTAGGCACGATCTGTGTCAAATGTTGCCAAATACAGGATGTCAGGTAGACAATCATAACACCTATAGTGTCAAATACATATACACCAATACCTTCTTTTAGGTATTCACCTCTCGCTTACCTAATTGGCAGGAGAGAAAAGCTCCACCTCACCTGGCTGCGGCGCAGGTAAACAGAGGACCGCTCTATTAGGAAAATGCAAAAAGAGAGAGTCACACGGACAGGTCAGTCAAAACTGACTTCACAAACCCACTCACCCAGGGAAGCAACTCCTGGAACAGTTTTTTAGAAAGATGTTGGTCAATCATCTACATCTACTGGGAGCCCTTAACACAACTATAACGGCTGTGAGTAGTTCTTAAGTATGTAATATGGCTCTGAGACATAAGGAACCATTTATACAACTGCTACACATGTCCCGAGCAGTCTTACTCCATGCGTTTGGTCATCCCATTCATCAAGCCCAGAGATTACGCCATACTGTCTTGACCAAACGGATACCAAAGGCCCATTGCGTACGCGTTATCATCTGTTTCATTAACCTGGGCCCGATATGGCATGTACCCTGATATAAGCCCCATGGCTCAATAAATGGGGACCAGATACAAATGATCACTGCACCGCTCGTTGAATATTGTAGGCGATCATTCGATACGTTTTTGACGCAGTGGGTTTTCAAGTGTGACCATACCGATCACGAGCTAGCCCCAGTGATTGTTACGAAAAAAGGGAAAAGAGAATGGAGAAAATGCTGGTGAGCTGGCGGCAAGACTTAGCGACCATCCACACTCACGGTGAAACACCCGTGTGCCATCTCTCAGTTCTAGCGCTCCGCCATACACATTATAGACACGGGGTATTTTTTAGTATTTTGTATTTCAAAACATCATTTGGTTAGTGGGACACAACACAACCACATTTCCCAGAATACCTGGGATTGCCCACGCTATCGACGTGTGTGACGTCATCACCCCCACCGTCGCCGAAATTTCAACAAACATGCAGCGTTCGACTGACCAGGTACCTCCCCGAGACGGCCCAGAGGGACGCCCGGAGTACCGACGGTCCGGTGAGTGCAATGGCGCTTGCAGTTATGGTAATCCGTTGTCAGGCTAATACAGTTTGGTGTATCTGGTCCCCATTTATTGAGCCATGGGGTTTATATCAGGGTACATGCCATATCGGGCCCAGGTTAATGAAACAGATGATAACGCATACGCAATGGGCCTTTGGTATCCGTTTGGTCAAGACAGTATGGCGTAATCTCTAGGCTTGATGAATGGGATGACCAAACGCATGGAGTAAGACTGCTCGGGACATGTGTAGCAGTTGTATAAATGGTTCCTTATGTCTGCGAGCCATATTACATACTTAAGAACTACTCACAGCCATTATAGTTGTGTTCAGGGCTCCCAGTAGATGTAGATGATTGACCAACATCTTTCTAAAAAACTGTTCCAGGGCTTGCTCCCCTGGGTGAGTGGGTTTGTGAAGTCAGTTTTGATTGACCTGTCCGTGTGACTCTCTCTTTTTGCATTTTCTTAATAGAGTGGTGCTCTGTTTACCTGCGCCGCAGCCAGGTGAGGTGGAGCTTTTCTCTCCTGCCAAATAGGTAAGCGAGAGGTGAATACCTAAGAGAAGGTATTGGTGTATATGTATTTGACACTATAGGTGTTATGATTGTCGACCTGACATCCTGTATTTGGCAACATTTGACACAGATCGTGCCTAAATGCTAATGATCGTTTGTTTGTATCTTGTTTGTCTTTCTATGTATCTGACTCGATTATCCTGTAAATCCGGATAAATACTACCAGCTAGGAGAATGACTACACCTAGGAAACCCAGGAGATATCTTTTTAAATATTCCTTTATTCACCACTTACTTAGCAGTAGCGACTTCTGGTCCTGACGAAAGCAGCAGACACCTACTTGGGTCCATCAGACTGCAGAAACATGTTGACCTGTAAATATACATAGTAGCTATTTGTTGAAACTACTATATCATCGCACTGGTTTTATTTACTTGTAAGATGAGAGGTACTCATTAAATTTATTTTCCTCTTCTCCCTCCAATTTTAGTCTTATTTGCACTCTTTTTTTCATTTTCACTCACATTTACGCAGTGCTTTATAGTTATCACCATATGCCCACATACTTATAGCCCACTGGGGCATCCACATTCACATCAAACTTTTAGGTGGTTGCAACGTTTACCCTTCATGGTGTGAAGGGTCCCATATGATGATAAGGGCGGTATCGGTCGATAACTGATGGGTATTTTTCACATCTGGAAAGTATCCTGTTGACCTCTTGTCACGTCTGTATATATATTTTTTCTAAATATATTTTTCCTACACCACTCTCCGTGTGTCTGATGCATTGTTAGTCGACAGATTGTGTTCTTTTGACCCACAGTTACTTTTTGTTTGCTAATAAACTGACATGCCTACATGATCAACTCCATCACGTGAACATTTTTTTTAATCTCTTCTGAAACTAACTGAACTCACTTGCGTGTGACCAATAAAAATTAGACAACATTCCCTCTCAAATACTTCCAATAGAAATTCAACTACTCTTGATTTCTCTCACCCAACCAATTTAACTTCTGGCCAATTTTGTGTGCAGTGCCACCCGGCCTCTACTATACAATGTATCGCACATTCAACCAGAAGGCCCGACTCGGCCGAATGGTATAAATAAAAGGCTGAGGATCGCTCGTGGTTCTTTGGCAAGACTAGTAAAAAAAACACCTTCTGGCAATTAAGAAAAGTGATCAAGCTAAACTAAAAAATTGTTGGGCGCACCAGCTACGTACATGGGACCTACTGTTTCACATGCAAGACTTTGCCACACCTTGTTGGGAATCAATATGTTTTCTCTTGGTTATTGAATCACTTTTTGAGAGGTCATTAATGACAAACTCTAAAAAGATATAACCTCACCTTCCACACACCTAGCCATCCATGCCCACCAAAAGTTAGACCTGACTCTTCTCTGCGTGTTACTCCGGCCAGGAGGACTGTCCGTCATGAGTCATTTCTAGAAAACTTTCATGCACATCAATAGGTGCCACCAGCTGTTCCAGTCTTAGCAATCCATCCTCCTAAAAAGGCAACTGTCCTGCCAATTGAAATATGTAAATTCATCCTGTTAGGTCTTCAGACTCAAAACATTCTATAATCTTACTCATAGATACATCCTACAATAGTGCTTCTTTCCAATCCTTCTCAGTAATATGTGCTTTGGAAATTATGCATATAGAGATTGCCCTTTACTCATCATGATCCTTTGACTTATCAGTACTTGAATCGTTAATCAGCAATCTTGATAGGAAATCAGCCAATGCATTCCTAACTCCAGGAATATATTCGAAATGAAAATGAAATTCTTTTATCTTACATTAACATCTATCCTCCCTGGGAGGTGTATTTCTACATCATCCTGTGTTGAATAGTTCTACAAGGAGATTATAATCGTTTCTCACAAAAAATATCAAATCCATACATACATTTCCTGAAATATTAAATTTCCTAACACAATGTTTCTTTTTCAGGAGTTGAATACCTAGATTAAGCTCACCTACGTGTCCTTGAGCATATACTAAAGTAACAACTTTATTATTTTGTTCCTTCCTGAGAACTGTTCCAACTCCCAGATTACCAGCATCTGTAAGAATAATGGACCTGTACCTGGGGTCTAAAAGCTGGGGCAGCAGCAATTTCCTTCTTTATACCTTAAATCTCTCTACTACAGTCCTCATTCATTCAAATCTTTAATTTTTGTCATTAACATTCTCAAATATACTGTTTTATTGGCGAAGACCAGATCACCGTATAAATAATATTTGGCTCAACCCAAAAACAATCAAAGCTGGCCTTTGTCCATTGAATAAGGTGCTTCCTCTGTGCCTGTCACAAAATTTGATCCACTTTGCATAGTGCAAACGTGATGAAAGCCTTTCATAAATATGCCCGCAAATGTTTTGGTTGCCACATGGTGCTTCCTTCTTTTTCTCAGGACAGGGCAAGACAACTAAGGGCCTTATTATAACTTTGGTGGTCTTGGGACCCCTGTCACATCGGATT
Organism: Lissotriton helveticus; assembly: GCF_964261635.1. Lineage (NCBI taxonomy): Eukaryota > Metazoa > Chordata > Amphibia > Caudata > Salamandridae > Lissotriton > Lissotriton helveticus. The sequence continues at coordinate 2,092,714,160 of NC_136065.1, read as the reverse complement.
CACAGCCACCAACTAGGCGGTCGTCCCACTGTATAACAATGTTGTTGATTTGCTGAACGAAAGAATGTCGGAGCACTGCCGACAGCCATTCACAGACTCCATCGACAGTGGTCGAAGAAAAGCAGCTGTCATATGGCAGTACAGAGAAGATCACCGCCATCCCAATTATGAGCTGGCTTTCCGATGAGCCGACTGTGGCAGGAAGACCGCCTGCTTTGAGTCCGCGAAATTGAAGGAAGTGGAGTGCATACTCACCCATTTCCTTTTCTTCCCTGCAATCTCTAACTTGGATCTCTTTTTTCCAAGCCCCTCCACACAGCAGCATCTTGACCCCGAAGAAAATGACCCATTTTGCGCCGCAATCCAGGTAAACCTGATTTGTACTATTTACCCATTGACCGGTATGAGCACATATGATCCAGACTCCAGCAATGGTAAAATACTCGTAGTAGGTATTTTTTCACATTTGTCATGCATATGTGTACATTCAACACATGTGCAGTCAAAATATACATGCATGCATCAACAAAAATGAAAAAATATACACCCCCGTCAGAAACACCCCCGTTGGTCCAGCGGTCACATCGTAACACAGAGGGCCAGAGATCATTGCTGCGTCAGTCTTCAAGCAACTACTGTCTCGGTGGGACACTAGTATGACCTGCTGAACTCATAATCAGCCCCTAAATAAGGCTTCTCAGTCCTTTTCTGCTGATCTTCTGAGAGCTTTCAGTTGCAGGTAGTAGACTTTTCCTTCCTTTAAGACTACAGAGACTAGATTTAAGGAAATAATGCATCTTTTTGAAACAATTCCATTCATGTTTTACTCAGAAGATCTGGTATATTGACCTAATCAGTGACTGCACCTCCTTAAGGAATTCCAGCTATGTCTGTGTTTAGAAACATAGGGGCTGATTCACAGAACTAATCTGAGACAAAATCCGAAAAGTATTACTTTTGGTAATAACAGAAACCATTTAGTAGTAGTAAAGTTAGGATTCTTAACTTTACTACTCCTAAACTGAGACAAAATCCTAACTTTACAGCTTTCAGTATTCAGAAAATGGATTTAGTAGCAGTAAAGTTAATATTCCTAAAGTTACTACTACTAAATGCCTTTTGTGAATACCGAAATTCGTAAAGTTAGGATTTTGTCTCAGTGTAGGAGTAGTAAAGTTACGAATCCTAACTTTACTACTCCTAAATGCCTTTTGTGAATACCGAAAGTCGTAAAGTTAGGATTTTGTCTCAGATTACTTCTGTGAATCAGGGCCATAGACATTTTTGCTTCCCAAATTTCCATATTGCTATAGCAATCATCAGCGTCCAGGGTTTTGGGTGAAGGAACTCAGGGTAATTTTTTTTTTTACCACACAAATGTTCCTAGAAACTGAAAGGCGTCAGAAAACTTGGGATGGGGAAGCATAGGAACTGTATTACAATCTGTCAGAACCTTTACACCAGTAGTAGATGGGTTCATCCTTTGAAATTCCCTCCGTAAAGCATTCCAAGGATAGACCTTACCTTGAACTTAAGAGGGAAGAAGGCCTGCCTGCCGCTGCCTCATGCAGAATTCTAACCTATTCACCGAAGTACTGGAGAGGAACTCCTCCTCTGGCTTGGACACCTCCTCCTGCCTTTTCTCTGGGTTTGATAGTTCCACATGGGAATGGGGTACATGTCCTAAAGTGAAGCATTCTTTCCTGTGTGAAACTTACATTCTGTGTCTGAAAGGTGTAGATTGTCCTTAGAAGACGCTCTAGTCTAACATAAACAATTCCACTGGACCAATTACAAGAAGTTTCTCTTGTTATGCCTCATGGAACGCTTCTCTTTCTACTGAGAATTCTAGAGGGTTGTTTGAAGTGGAAATTTCCTTGTGCTGAAATCAGAGTTGTGAAAGTCTCCTGTAACTCAAACATTATGAACTGCAGCTTGAGTAGCCAGTCATAAATATATGTTTCTTCAAAGCAGGGTGGCTAACAGACCTTTCGGAGAATCTTTAAACTTTGTGAATAACAACCAATTTGCCGATCAGGTTTGCGGAAACTCAAACGAAGATAAGACATAATTTTAGATTGAATCAATTTAAAGATACATCTTGTAAAACAAGTTTTATATTACAGTTTCAAAACAAAACAAAAAATATTTAGATTGTAGGTTTGCCCATGATCCGAACCTGGGCACCAATTTCTTCAAAAATAGCTTGCTAGCGGATTCCAAAATTAAAAAGTACCACATTTAATTGTTGAGGGCGACTTTTTAAAGTGTGTCAGTGTAACATGCAACAAAATGCTTCACTGGTGGTGTGGCAGAATCTATGCTCCAGGTCCATATGTTTGCGGGGGGGCGGGGGGAGGGAGGAGAGTCAAGAATAGTCTTTTAAAAAGAAAAAGCATGATTTGAAAGTATTTACAGAAGGCTTATCACCTTTAAAAGCCAACATGTTGTGACAATGAGAGGGAAAAACATTGTGGTTCAACAGATGGATGAACGTCAACCCACTATTTAGAATAGAAATAGAGGGAAATATAAAAAGCTTGCACCTACCAATAGTGACTCATACTCAATCCTATTGCACTTTAAACATTTGCTGAATAAAATCGATTGCCTCCCCATTTTAGACCCCAGAGTAAAAGTTGGATATTTACTCCTGTAGGCTTTCGGCTATGTTTCCAACTTTTATGTTACTTTCAACAAATTCTAGGGTTAGTCCCAGGAGCTTGTACAGTCCCAGATTTCCAGGAATAATGAAAGGCGCATCAATTGAGACATGTGGGATTATAACACGGTATTTTTTTTTTTATATCTCAGTGGAGGAAATATTTTTCTTCTTGCAGAAGCCTATTCTGCTAGCTATTCTGGGGCGTTTTCTTCCCATTCCATCGATCCAAACAAGATTTTGCACTGAGATCAGAACTTCCCATTGTGCATCCTTGCAGTTTTCCCTTCATGGATTCTGACAGGTCAAACATGCTAACATTTATGGGGGAAAGCCCGGATAAAAAGGCAAAACATCGAATTTTGGGTGTTAAAAATCAATTCATCATGTTATGCCCCATGTTCGTGCTGAAAACTTGGAGTAGGAGGTATTTTCGACCCATAATAAATACTTCATCCCGTGCTGACAGTATTTTCCACATGTGGTAAACACCCCACCCTATTTCCCTCTACTTGAAACGAGGGCCAAGGAGGGGGAAAACATCCTCTATAAGTAATTTAGTTGCAAAAGGGTTCCACTTATTTATTCGGGCAGAATTTTCTGCTTTTAATCACCAGTTTTTGGACTTTTAGTGTAGGAGAGTCTCACTCACCGAGTCCCACTCAATGTAACTTCAAAGTAATTGGACTGAACGTGTTTAATGCCAGTGTCCACCTTTTGAAGTAAAGCTGGTGCAGCGCTTGCGGCTGGTTACATGTGAATATGTTTTAATACGCGCGTGTCCCGTTAAAATAATCCCTGAGCAACCTTCATTGCCCTTGATGGCAGGGTGCAGGTATTTAAAAGTAGAACATGTCAAAGATAATGTGGAACATGTCCTTACAGTGAAATATCCCTCAAAGCTATATTCACAGGCTGGTTGCTTTTATATGGAAACACAGAGCTACTTTGTTATATTTGAGAAGAGCTACATGTGGATTGGTAGTAGCTAGATAAAAGATTCAAGGACTCAGTGTATCATTATCCAATGTCCAATTTAAAGGTAATATCGAATTTGATCTACCTAGTAAGCAATGGCACTGTTAAAAAGTTACCATTTTTCTGTCTGAAGCTTGTAAGTATTCAGCAGTCACCTGACAGTTGGATGGTTCCCTTGTAGTGAGATGTGGATTGCTCCCAAACTAAGGGCTTGGGTGTGACTGGGGCACTGGCTTTCTCTCGACAGGATGGTCTTGGGGTTGTGCCCAAGCACTAGTTACACTTCAAAAGGGCCCACACTGTCACAAGCAGATGACTCTCACACCAGGCCAGCCCCCTTCCTTTGTCCCTCTAGCCAACCTGGCTCCAAATCCAGTGGGGTGCAAAGGATTCCCCAGACTTGGTTTAGACTAACCACTTGCCCATCACCATAGACATACCTCTGACCAGGGGACCCCATGCTGGCTTATTGCACATATTTCTGGTCCTTATGGTGCCCCAATCTGGACAGAGACACCATCAACATACTACAGTGTTTTGGGTGGGGGAAGGAAGGAGTGCAGCAGACACCCCCAGGAATGAATTACAGCCCTCACCTTTTGTCTCCCAGGTCATAGGATATAAGACCTTGGGAGACTTTGCAACGTTATTTAAGCATTCCTGGAGTTGGGGTTTGGTGCTCTTCAGTTGGTGAGTGCAGGACCCCTAGCGGTGAGTCCTATGGCTGCATTTTATGTGGCCTGATAAGTGTAAAGAAAGGCTTTTACATATGCAATTTTGATTTGTGATGTTTCTTTGAAAAGGCTTTTTTGACAATGTCTGTTGAAGAAGATTGGGAGTAACCTAACCTGTGCTACTGTTCTAATGCGGTGACCCCTTGACAAAGCCAATATTCTTGCCTTTTATATTGTTATGGTGGACCACTTGACAACACCAATAGGCCTGCTTTATTTAACATGGCACTCCCTTACATTGCAATGTGGTATCTGGTGTAGTTGGGGTTTTGGGGTTTAGGACCCAGTAGGGGCCAAATGTGTTTCAAGAGTGTCAAAGGTACTGCCATCTGCCTGATGTATATATTTGTAAATTAATGCTTAATATTTAGTAGTGTGTGTGAAATAAATGTATTTTAGCTTTTTCTAAGATAAAGCACTGACTGACCAAAGTGTATGGAGTGTTTTGTTGCGTACTAGAGACTTGGGATTACTAACCCCCACCACCTCCCCAAGCTACGCCTCTTACTGCTTGGCTTTGCTACCCTTAGAGAGTCAAGTGCTACAATGGAGTACTTAGGGGGTCATTATGGTCGCGGAATGACCTCCACTGCCGGGCCAGCGGTGGCAGTCCTTCAGCCATTATCAAGCCTATTACCCACCACCAAATTAGGATGGGTGTGGGTACCGCGGCGGATGCCACTTCACCGCCAACGGCAATCACACCAATTGCCTGGCAGATGGTTCAGGGCCGCTAAAATGGTGGCGGTGCCTAGCAGGCACCATCCACCAAATTAGGATGTGGGTTTAGAAAGACCTTACCATTGAAAGGCTGGCGGGGATTGGATTTTGGGGCCCGTTATGGGCTCCCTTTGTTTGGGGGGGTGTCGCTGCACTGGGGGGTACCCATGGTACCCCCCTTCATATCCATGCACCAAGTGCCTGCCACGTAGTGCAGGGAAATGCAGTGCAAGCACTTTTAACACTGCGTACGGTGCTGCAGCCAGCAGCACCGTCCACAATGTTAAAAGCCCAGGATGCGCCTGCCAGTATGGTGGGCGCATCCTAACATGTGTGTTGGGACCGCGGAATCTCTGGCGGGCGGTCACAGCACAACACCGATGGCGGGCGGACTGATGTCCACCCGTCATCGTAATAAGCCCCTTAATTCCCAGTAAGGAGACAATTGTGGACCTGTTACTTCCACGGGACCCACTGTTACTTCCACTGTGACCACTGTGCCTGTAACAAGGCCGGGTCACCCCTCCTGCTCCTGACGCCGATTCCTGCCTGTTGCTGACCCCGAGCGACCCAGCCGCCGCTGAGCCGCCCGCCTGCCTGCACAGATTTCCCGCCGCTGCCTCCCTGCGGCCCCGCCCACCACCAGCCCATTCGCCGTCCCGCTCCCGCCACCCAGCTGACCCGCCTCCCGGATCCTTACTTATGACGCCCCCAGAGCGGCCGCGCAGCGGAAGTGTGCAGCGGGAGCACCGAATGAGCGCCGAAGGTGCACCAAAGGTAAGCCCGTCTGCGCCGTCCGCGCCTGGACCGCGCCCAGTGCCAGACCCCCTGCCCCTGTAGACACCTGCCTACCCGCCGGACCTACGACTCCACCGAACTCAACGCCCTCAACGCCGGCTGGATCCCTGGATGCTACCAAGCCACCCCGAGACGCACCCACGGACCCTTCAGCTGCCACTCCTGCAAGTTCACCTGCATCCGGACCTGCAAGGCACCAGCACCCACCAAACCGAGCACCAGCAGCAACCACCTGGAGTGCATCCTGCTCAACACTCGCTCCGTCCACAGACACGCCGTCCAACTCTGGAACCTGATCGACACTACATCTCCAGACGTCGCCTTCCTCACGGAAACCTGGATGAACGCCTCCTCAGCACCTGACATCGCCATTGCCATCCCGGACGGATACAAGATCACCCGGAGGGACAGAGTCAACCAGACCGGAGGAGGCATCGCCATCGTCCACAAGAACACCATCCGCGTCACGACCAACACCGACGACACCCTCACAACTGCCGAACACCTGCACTTCCAGATCCACACCGACCCCAAGACCACCCTCAGAGGCACCCTCATCTACAGACCCCTGGGACCACGCACACAATTCAGCGAAGCCATCGCCGACTTCATCAGCCCGCACGCCCTCCCCTCCGCTGACTACATCCTCCTCGGGGACCTCAACTTTCACCTGGAGAACAACAACGAGCGCAACACCAGCACCCTGCTGGACAACCTCGGTCACAAGCAGCTGGTGACCTCCCCCACCCACTACGCCGGACACACACTCGACCCCATCTTCTCATCCAGCAAGCACATCGCCTTCAGCCACACCACAGGACTCCACTGGACGGACCACAGCTGCGTCCACTTCAGCTTCAGAAAGAACACGATCCACCACCACCAGCAGCAGGTCGCATGCAGAAAATGGAACAAGATCACAGCCGACCAGCTCGCCGCAGCCCTGAGCCAAGATCCCCCTGCCAGCTCTGCGAACCCCAGCCAGGCCGCCAACAACCTCACGAAGTGGATCAGCAACTGCGCAGACGACCTCGCCCCACTGAGTACCCCGCCCAGCAGACACGGCAGCAAGAAAGCACCCCGGTTCACCGTCGAACTCAAGAGCTCCAAGAAGAACTGCCGTGCCCTTGAGCGAGCCTGGCGCAGAGACCCTACACCTGACAACATGACCACCCTCAATCTCGCAACCCGAAAACACCACCAACAGATCCATACCACCAAGAGAACCGCATTCAAGGAACGACTGGACAACAACGCACACAACAGCAAGGAACTCTTCAACATCGTCAAAGAGCTCTCCAATCCCAACGCCGGAAACAACAACATCACCCCATCACAAGACCTCTGCAACTCCCTCGCCTCCTACTTCCACAACAAGATCGCAGACATACACAACAGCTTCAGCACACAACCAGCACCAACGACCCCCACCACCACCCTCCGCGCCTGGACCCCGATCACCACCGAAGACACCATCCGCACGATGAACTCCATCCACTCCGGATCCCCAACCGACCCCTGCCCTCACCACGTCTTCAACAAAGACGACGCTGTCATCGCATCCCACACGCGGGACATCATCAACACCTCCTTCGACACCGCCACCTTCCCTGAGAGCTGGAAGCACGCCGAACTCAGCGCTCTACTGAAGAAACCATCAGCAGACCCCACCGAACTCAAAAACTACCGCCCCATCTCGCTCCTCCCGTTTCCGGCCAAAGTCATCGAGAAGACCGTCAACAAGCAGCTGGCCGCCTTCCTCGAGACGAACGGATCCCTCGACCTCTCACAGTCCGGCTTCCGGGCCAACCACAGCACCGAGACCGCCCTCATCGCAGCCACCGATGACATCCGAGCCCTGCTCGACAACGGGGAAACTGCGGCCCTCATCCTCCTGGACCTCTCCGTGGCATTTGACACTGTCTGCCACCGCACCCTAGTGCAGCGCCTCAGCAACGTCGGAATCCAAGAAAAGGCACTAGAATGGATCATCTCCTTCCTCGCCGGAAGGACACAGAGAGTCCGCCTCCCCCCGTTCAGATCAGAAGCCACCGAAGTCATCTGCGGCGTCCCTCAAGGCTCCTCACTCAGCCCCACCCTCTTCAACGTCTACATGAGCCCCCTCGCGGCCGTCGCACGCCAACACAACCTCAACATCATCTTTTACGCCGACGACACCCAGCTGATCCTCTCCTTCACCAACGACCCCGCCACCGCCAGAGCCAACCTACACGAAGGGATGACAGACGTAGCCGAGTGGATGATGAACAGCCGCCTGAAACTGAACTCAGACAAGACGGAAGTCCTCATCCTGGGCTCCTCACCCTCCGCATGGGACGACTCCTGGTGGCCCACCGTCCTGGCCCCCGCACCCAAACCCGCAGACCACGCACGCAACCTGGGCTTCATCCTGGACTCCTCCCTCTCCATGACCAGACAAGTCAACGCCGTCTCCTCTTCGTGCTTCAACATCCTGCGCATGCTACGTAAGATCTTCCGGTGGATTCCCACCGAGACCAGGAAGACGGTCACCCAGGCCCTCGTCACCAGCCGCCTGGACTATAGCAACTCCCTCTACGCCGGAACCACCGCCAAACTCCAGAGGAGACTCCAGCGGATCCAGAACGCCTCAGCAAGACTCATCCTCGACATCCCCCGACACAGCCACATCTCCGGACACCTGAGAGACCTGCACTGGCTCCCGGTCAACAAGAGAATCACGTTCCGACTCCTCACCCACGCACACAAAGCCCTACACAACCAAGGCCCGAGATACCTCAACAGCCGCCTCAACTTCTACACCCCCACACGCCAGCTTTGATCGACCAACAACGCCCTCGCCGCCGCCCCCCGCATCCGAAGAGACACCACTGGAAGAAGGTCCTTCCCCTACCTGGCCGCCAAGACCTGGAACTCCATCCCTACCCACCTCCGACTGACCCAGGACCACCTCGCCTTCAAGAAGCAGCTCAAGACCTGGCTGTTCGAGCAGTAGCAGACCCCCCCACCCCAAGCGCCTTGAGACCCTCCGGGTGAGTAGTGCGCTATATAAATGCTTTGATTTGATTTGATTTGATCCAACTCATTATGGCATGTCTCAAAAGTCCCAGAACTAAAACAGATAGCTAGCATTCGGAAACAGGTTTAAGTTTTTGAGGCAAGATTATCTTTAGGATATCATTTCGGTACTGATTGTATTTACCAAACTTGCGAATAATTGTAATGGTAAAGTAGTGTGTTAATTATTGGAAACATGGAGATCTGCAGCACAACTGGGAGATATTAACCCTACACACAGTTTTCATAACTGACCACCTCAGCAACAGGACAGTCTCTCCTGTGCTGAGACTGCTGACATTCAATAATAGGTCCTGATCTCAGTGTCAGACATGCGCACTAACAGACACAGTCAGTCCTATGGCACTAGGAGCAGTGATGTCAGACAAAAGAAGCTGAGTTTTATAAAGCACATGGCGCAAGAATTAAAAGGTGGGAGAAATTGTGAAAAGTTTTTTTTCAAAATCTTTTATGAAAATCAGCACTAAAATGCAAACATTCACAAACTTCTTTTGGAATTGTTTCATATGAACTTGAATCAAAGGGGGTGCATCACGTTCAAAAGTCATGTGAGATACGAGCTTGAGAGTGGTTAAAGGAGAAAATATTTCCCACAAAACTTTCTTGTATGAACCGGTCTACCATAGAAAACATTTTTAAAAATTGTGTGTTTAAGTTTATGTTTATAAAATGCATGGAACAGTTTTATCAATGTATTTTGCATTTCTGTATATTTATTATAGTCAGAGACACTGGAATTATGTGGCGGTGGAGAAACAAATTATGTGGCATAGCTGGGAAAAATATGCCTCAAGAAAAGTCAAATTATTAGGCATAACGTGTTACATTTTCACTTGGAATTACTTCCTTATTTCACCCCTTTGCACAAATTAACACTCTCTGGGGAAAGGCGTCCCCTCTTTAGCCCCAGTTTAACACCCACAAAGAGCAATAGGAAACAGAAAGGGTACCATTAAAACTTTACAACGGGTTCACTGACACAAACTCGATGTAAAAAATATCAAGTAAAAAATCTAGACAACAAAAATATTGACTCATACTTAAACAGGTAAGTACAAAAATATTGACTAAAAAATAGAGATGTAAAAAATATAGAGGTATAAAATATCGACTTTTATATAAATATAAAATAAAATAATATATATTAAATATGATAAATATTAAATAAAATTTTAACTAAATGAAATAAATGTAATATACATTTTATTAAAACATAACAAATAAACTTAATAAAAAAATACACACAAACATATTAATTTATATATACATATATTTACTATAAAACAATTAATAAACTATTATTTTTAATTCATGTTAACAGTTTAAAATAATACACAAAATAACACTATATAATAATGATTTAAAATATAAAAAAACAAAAATCTATAATAAATTAAAACATTAAACTATTAGAAAATATTTAAACTAAAATTTCACTAAATAATCAAAGCAACAGTAGGGATATTGTTGGATACCAAAGGTATAAAAATAACTATTCCTACTCCACTGAGTTCAAAAGTAGGGTAAGTGTTGGATAGCAGTGGAATTAAATGTACTATTCCCGCTCTAGTGAGACCAAAAGTAGGGAATGTATTGGATAGCGGAGGGGGAAAATTACTATTCCCACTCCAAAGAGTGCAACAGTAGGGAAAGTGTTGGATAGCGGAGGGGTAAAAATTACTATTCCCACTCCAGTGAGTGCAACAGTACGGAAAGTGCTGGATAGCGGAGAGGTAAAATTTCTGTCTCTAGTGAGTGCAACATTAGGGAAAGTGTTGGATAGCGGAGGGGTAAAAATTACTATTCCAATTCCAGTGAGTGCAACAATAGGGAAAGTGTTGGATAGCAAAGGGGTAAAATGTACTATTCCCACTCCAGGGAGAGCAACAGTAGGGAAAGTGTTGGATAGTGGTGGTGCAAAAATTACTGTTCCAACTCCAGTGAGTGCAACACTAGGGAAAGTGTTAGATAGCGGATGGGTAAAAATTACTATTCCAGCTCCAGTGAGTGCAACAGTAGGGCAAGTGCTGGATAGCAGAGAGGTAAAAATTATTAATCCCACTCCAGTGAGTGCAACATTAGGGAAAGTGTTGGATAGCGGAGAGAAAAAAATTACTATTCACACTCAAACAGTTAAAACAAAAATAAATGTTAAACATTTTTAAAAAAATCATTCAAATAAACAGTATTTAAAAAATGAATAATCAAATATATTAAATATATAAAAAGAAAACATATTATAATATTATTACATATAACAAAAACCTAAATTTTTCTGAAATAATGTATTTAAACTAGAAAATATTTACAAACAAAAACAATGAATTAATACATAAATGTATTTCTTTTATTTCCTACCCTATAACACCACACCAATAACAACAAGCACGTCAACATTGTTAATTACATTTTCTTCCATAATCAATAATCAATTAAAAAATATTATTAAATTAAAAAACGAATAAGGATTAATTGACTACACACACTTTAACACTATAATGTCCACAACACACACTTAATTAAACTATAAAATAATAATATACAATTAAAACGTATTTTTAAATTAAAAACTATTACTATTAACAACTAATAATAAAGTAATTAAAATGTATTTACTATCCACCCTTCACCCCTTTAAAAGTAAAAACAAAACTCAAAAAATAAACAATTTCCGAAAATAAATATCAAATAATTAACAACTGTATATTAATTAAATACAAATTACTTCCCACCCTTTGGTCTTACAAACACCACAATACACACCTACAGTTAATTACACAATTACCATAATTACCAATTAATTCATAAAAATTAATTAACATCCAATTATTAATTCATCAATTACAAATAAATTACTTACCACCCTTTATACCTATAAACACCACAACACACCCCTAAAATTAATCACACAATTACCATAATTAATTACCAATTAATTAATTAAAATGAATTAACAGCCAATTATTAATTAATTCATAATAAAATTACTTTACACATTTAACACTATAACATCTCAACTAAACAAATATTAATAAATAAAAAAGAATCAATAAATCTAATATATTTAAATTATTTCCCACCCTATTCCCCTATAAACCCACAACCCGCTACGGAACAAAAACGCAAAATTCTAAACAATCCCTGCTGATGAGGGGTAATACCCCGAAACACGTGTCCAGGGATGGCGAAGACAGCGAAGATAGCAGAAGATCGAAAGATGATGCATCCCGAACACTTTACTACATTGACCAGAGTCCTTAGGGGCGACACCGCCGGTGTGCGAGTACTGTGCGACCCCACCCCCATTTGTAACTTTAATGCTCCCTTGAGCAGCGGGTTGACGAGCCTAGGATCCCGCACCTACGCGCCTGAGTGGTACTATACCTGGCAGATATTGGCAGCCATCGGCAACCCCAGTACACGGCCTATCCCTGCTGATGAGGGGTAATACCCCGAAACACGTGTCCAGGGATGGCGAAGACAGCGAAGATAGCAGAAGATCGAAAGATGATGCATCGCGAACACTTTACTACATTGACCAGAGTTCTTAGGGGCGACACCGCCGGTGTGTGAGTAGTGTGCGACCCCACCCCCATTTGTAACTTTAAAGCTCCCTTGAGCAGCGGGCTGACGAGCCTGGGATCCCGCACCTACGCGCCTGAGTGGTACTATACCTGGCAGATATTGGCAGCCATCGGCAACCCCAGTACACGGCCTATCCCTGCTGATGAGGGGTAATACCCCGAAACACGTGTCCAGGGATGGCGAAGACAGCGAAGATAGCAGAAGATCGAAAGATGATGCATCGCGAACACTTTACTACATTGACCAGAGTCCTTAGGGGCGACACCGCCGGTGTGTGAGTAGTGTGCGACCCCACCCCCATTTGTAACTTTAAAGCTCCCTTGAGCAGCGGGCTGACGAGCCTGGGATCCTGCACCTTCGCGCCAGAGTGGTACTATACCTGGCAGATATTGGCAGCCATCGGCAACCCCAGTACACGGCCTATCCCTGCTGATGAGGGGTAATACCCCGAAACACGTGTCCAGGGATGGCGAAGACAGCGAAGATAGCAGAAAATCGAAAGATGATGCATCGCGAACACTTTACTACATTGACCAGAGTCCTTAGGGGCGACACCGCCGGTGTGTGAGTAGTGTGCGACCCCACCCCCATTTGTAACTTTAAAGCTCCCTTGAGCAGCGGGCTGACGAGCCTGGGATCCCGCACCTACGCGCCTGAGTGGTACTATACCTGGCAGATATTGGCAGCCATCGGCAACCCCAGTACACGGCCTATCCCTGCTGATGAGGGGTAATACCCCGAAACACGTGTCCAGGGATGGCGAAGACAGCGAAGATAGCAGAAGATCGAAAGATGATGCTTCGCGAACACTTTACTACATTGACCAGAGTCCTTAGGGGCGACACCCCCGGTGTGTGAGTAGTGTGCGAACCCACCCCCATTTGTAACTTTAAAGCTCCCTTGAGCAGCGGGCTGACGAGCCTGGGATCCCGCACCTACGCGCCTGAGTGGTACTATACCTGGCAGATATTGGCAGCCATCGGCAACCCCAGTACACGGCCTATCCCTGCTGATGAGGGGTAATACCCCGAAACACGTGTCCAGGGATAGTGAAGACAGCGAAGATAGCAGAAGATCGAAAGATGATTCATCGCGAACACTTTACTACATTGACCAGAGTCCTTAGGGGCGACACCGCCGGTGTGTGAGTAGTGTGCGACCCCACCCCCATTTGTAACTTTAAAGCTCCCTTGAGCAGCGGGCTGACGAGCCTGGGATCCCGCACCTACGCGCCTGAGTGGTACTATACCTGGCAGATATTGGCAGCCATCGGCAACCCCAGTACACGGCCTATCCCTGCTGATGAGGGGTAATACCCCGAAACACGTGTCCAGGGATGGCGAAGACAGCGAAGATAGCAGAAGATCGAAAGATGATGCATCGCGAACACTTTACTACATTGACCAGAGTCCTTAGGGGCGACACCACCGGTGTGTGAGTAGTGTGCGACCCCCCCATTTGTAAAAAAAATAATAACTACTAAAAATGTAACACATTTATTAAAAATACAAACAATTCTTATACAAAAATCATACATCACGTACATATAAAATATATACTAAAATACATAACATTAATAAAAAAATATATATTTTAACAACTATATTTTTCCAAATAATATTAAACACTTAGATATTTTTTAAAACGATACTACTCACCTTAAGTCGATATTCTTGACCCCGATATTCTTGCTGTTGATATTTCTGAATTATGATATTAATGACTCAATATCTGTGCAACTCAATATTTTTTACTTGATATTCTGGCTCTGCAACCTCTTTAAGCTAGAAACCTTTTTTGTTCAAATTCACAAATTGTGCAGTGGATGATGGATTGTGTAGCAAATGTGGCAAATATATAATTATGCGGAAAACACCATGGCTGCACAATTGCATAATTGCAGTGACCCTGGTTAGTGTGGCACACATTCTTTAGCTAGGCACACTGCATGAGAACATGAACAACAGAATGTGCTCCCACCTGTCACCACTGGCTCACCCTTCCATCTGGCCTCCCCATGTTTTCATGCTGCAGCCTCAAAGGCAGAAATTACAGTAGTTAGGCCTGAATGAGGGCCTTCATATTTTCTACCTATGGAACAGATGTGAGCAAATGTTTGATCTCTAGACTGTAGACCTTGAAATGTTTGTTGTTCCTTCCTCTTTTCCATTTTGTTCTTGTTAGGTCTCGCTTGATAGTGCAACTGTCTATGTGACCTATTGTTACCAATTCCTTCAAATACACAGAGTGGGCTTCACTCCACTCAGAAGAATGATACTCCCTCACCTCATGCTATTGGCTATTTGGTAATGAAGCCCACCTCTCATAAAGTGCTTATATTCAAATATTTATTTTGTGTGCATTGTATACAAAAATTAATGTTTTTGTTTTGTTTTGACCGCAGCAGGCTTTTTCATAATATTTTATTCAGGACTCAAATTGCAAGCCAGACCTTTAGACTTTGCCAGTGCTTGTTTTATCCCTTCTACCATAATTGAAAACACTGCTTGATGCTCAGCAAATCATGTTACTTTCCTCTAATTCAGTCCACTAAGCAGGGTGCTATTGCAAGCCCCTAGAAACAAGTTAAGACCCATGATTAGGCACAATATCATAAAAAGACAATCGGATCGTCTTTAATTTCTCTGATGTAGTCCCAGATGCCACTGTCGAAACATCACCATCAAAACCAATATGTCTTGCTTTTGGCTTTGCCGCTGGTGATTTTATTTATGAATGCTTTTTGTATGAATGCATGCGACTCACAAGCGGCCAGGTAACGGAGCTTGGGAGAGATTTGACTAAAAGACAAATTATATATTCAATGCTTGTAATCGAAAAATTGAAGTGTAGGTACCCGGTACCAGAGTACCTGTTTGTATTTCAGAGAAGTGACGGTGCTTTCCAATTAAAAGCAATTACGTCTCTCTGTTGAGATGTGTATGTAATCTCCCTCTCAAAATAAAAAAGTGACGGAACTCAGTACCGGACAGTACCGGCCCATTTAAAGCACTGGATATACATATTTTTAAATTACATTGCATCAGCAGTCCCAGGCAGGATTGGATTGGGATAAAAAATCGGCCCGGGCACACCAAAAAAAAAGTAGCCCACATTTGCGTATTGCCTTTCCGCAAAACACTGCTTCAGCAAAGTTTTATGAAAAGAAAGTGGGTGGGGGGACATGTTTTATTAACTACACTTAGATTTTTTTTAAAAATGCACAGATTAGTTCACACCGCTGAGCCACACATGAATGCAAGTGAGATCACTTATGCTTAGGTCCCCTGCCCCCACTCAATCTGCATACATTAATGGGCCGGCCCAGCAAGAGAAAGGGAGTGATACCTCCTCCCATCTGCCTCTAGAAAGACCACTCAAGCACCCACTGGGCGGCTGGCGGCATCCTGACAGCACTGACAGCACCCTGGCTGCCAAAAAAAACCAGCCCAAAGCTAGAACTCTGCTATCGGCCCTTCAGCCATTTCCCGAGTGCCCGCGTTACCAATCCGGCCCTGGTCCCAGGCATTGAAGGGAACTATGCCTTTTGTGTGGATGTGCACACTGTGCATGAACATATGTTGTCACTCACAGTCAGCCAAGTCAGTGCCCCATGCGTTAATGCTGTGATGGGAGGGAGTAAAATGTGATTGACTCTAGAGCTGACCAATGGATGAAGAGGCTGATAAAACTCACTGTATGTAGTATGTATAGTATTTCTATATTTTGTTAATTAAAAATAAAAGCTCTTGGTTAATGCCAGACGTAAAAAAAAATATATATATGTATATATATATATATATATATATATATATATATATATATATATATATATATATATATATATATATATATATATATAATTGTATGCAAATGCTTTAAGTGGAAGGGGAGCAAGCGAGCAATGCTGCTGACAACAATCAGTCAGTCATGGGCGACATAAAAGCAACATTTCCTCCGTTAAAATCAAAAATAATAAAAATGCCAGGCGCCTGCTTGTGCTTTGTGGCTCATATCCATGCTAGTTTCCTTCTACAATCAAAGCATTTCCTCTAGTCCATTTCTGTGCTGATATTGGCCACACGGTGGCGCCAGATGAGCTCTGCTTGAAACATTAGCTGTGCAGCGTCTGCTCGCTGATGCTCCCAGGTAGTAGCTCACTCTGGGGTTTGTTTATCAGGTTGGTGACGTCCCACGTAAACCTGGGGATTAATTTGCACACACCTCGGTGGCCTCCGTGGCTAAGTAGGAGAGGCCGAGCGAGCAGAATAGTACAGATGTTTCAGCATTAACCTCCCTGGACCCCTTCAATGCTCCTGTGCATCAGGGGATGCTTTCTTAAAAGATCCAGGCAGACAAAAGGAAAAACACTTTCATTTACACATTGATGCACCACCTAAAACCACCCACAATTATGATTCTAAATGTGTGCTTTTCTTTGATAATTGCTGGTTGTGTTTGACACGAACCCAGGGACACAAAGCAGCCAGTGTGTGCAGGGGCGGCCTTAGGCATGTGCAAGCTGTGCACCTGCACAGGGCCGCCAAACCCCAGGGGCCGCCTTGCCAATATATATCCTTAATAAATTAATCCTCTGAGGATGGATACATATTTGCGTGGCAGCCCCTGTGGCAGGGATTTGGCGGCCTTCCAAACACCCTGACCCCGTTCCTGAGCTCCGGGGGGGGGGGGGGGGGGGGCTCTGCCCCACCCGGACCCCCTCTTCCGGGCCCCCTACTTACGCTCCCTGCCCAGGGCCACCATGAGCCTAGAGAAACCCCTGGTGTGTGTATTTACAATAAGGGATTGTGTCCCTTCCCTTTAGGGGAATGGAGCTGCAATCAAGAAAGGAAATGTCATGTAGAGAAGGACATGGGTGGGGCCGGATGGACAGTACGCAAAAGTCCCTATAATTACCCCACTAACTACAAGGCACAATGCTTTAAGTGAGATGAAAAAGTTGGAGGGGTGGTGCAACGAAAGAAGCTAACTCTGAGACCCTGCTGGACCCACCCCACTTAAAGCCCTGACACTGCTCACATTTAATGAGTGGGAGCTGCCCCTCTTGGACAGCTTTCTATCTGTGAAATGATACCACAGACTCTTTGGTGGCCTGATAAAAGGGCTTGCCTCATTTATGAGGCCTTGCGTCAGTTTTACGCTTCCGATGCATCACTTTTTGTGACACGTAGGCTGTGTAAAACATGCCTCCTGTTGCGCACTATTTACAAAGTGACAAGTGGCGCATCTAAGCAGATGCGTCACTTTGTAAACCCCTGCGCTACATTATACCTGCGTCAGGCAGAATGTATGCAGGGGAGCGTTCCCCCGCAAAAAGCCTCGTAGAAGTGATGCAGTGAAATCTATGAGATTTCACTGCGTCACTTCTAGGTCGCCGCTGCGTCAAAATCTTGCGCTGCCTCACTGCAGGCGTAAGACTGTCGCATGCCCTTTCACATGGGGCTTGCCCCATGTGAAAGTACGCACAAGCCCCATGTGAAAGGACGCATTGCTGGAGTTGCATCACTTTTGTGACACACTCCAGCAATGCGTCACTTTTGCGCTTACAGATACGTCAGAAATACTGACGTATCTGTAACTCCTTGCGCCATGATGCGTCATACATTAAATATGACGCACCAGGTATGTCACAAGGAGTGCACACTGAGAAGTGACGCATCGCGGCTTTCACGCAGCGATGCGTCATTTCTCATAAATGAGGCCCCTAGTTGCTACAGAAAAAGGAGCACCAAAATAGCAAAATGCAATTTTGCCTTTGGCTCCATTAACCTTGCATAGGTGCTTCAAGAGAAATTGATTTACCACGGAAAATGATTCTCACGCTCAACTTTCCCAAGGCACAGATCTTGGCCCTAGTAGACCCACTCTTTAGCCCCATTGCTCGCATGGGCCTCACACTTCGTGCTTTGCATGCCCCTATTGAATACGGTCAATCAATCAATCAGGGAATTGTGAAGCGCGCTACTCACCCGTGAGGGTCTCAAGGCGCTGGGGGCGGGGGTGCAGCTCAGAGTTAGCCAAAAAGCCGGGTCTTGAGGCTCTTCAGGGCGGCGGCAGCGGCACAATAGCGGAGCTGCTGGGGAAGAGAGCAGGTCTCTGACTAGGACTTGATTTTTATTTTATAATTTGCAGAATGTAGTGAACTTTGTTTATACTTGCTTCACAAAATTCCCTAAATTACACCATTACGCCGCTTTGTGCAATTACACACCATTCACAGTCAAAATTGACCATGAACACACACAAACAAGTGTTGTCCACAGTGCATTGTTCAAATGCATGCTCGCCCCAAAAATTCAAGTGAGAAAGCAATCTTTGCTAAAATTTAGGGTAAAACTACAAATGTACAATCCACATACTTTTGTGTGTAATTTCATGTAATTTTGCTGAATTGTTGCATAATTACGCAGAAGAAAATTATGCAAATTTCTCACTCCCCCAATTTTCATGAAAGCAAAATCTGGCAATCACAAAATATAATTGTGCTGTAAATGTGTGTGAGGAAGGAGGAGGCTATTTTCATAGGGAGGTGAAGATCATTTCACAAGGCATCAGTGCACGCGAGAATGCACACACAAAAGCGAATGGGAATGAGGAAAAGTGGGAAAAAATTGCAAATATGGGGAAGCAAAAAAACGAATAACAAAGGAGAGAAATGAAAGAATTAGAAGTGAAAGCGGTGGCAAAAAATAAAAATGGAAAAGGAAAGGGATTAAAAGAGACTAGAGGAAAAGAAAGAGCTAGGAAATGGTGAGAGAATAGTAGAAAATGTGGAAACATCAGCAAAAATAATGTTGACAGCAAGATGAAAACAGAAAATAAATACAGAATAAAGAAGACATGGCAAAATAAGATGAACAGAAATGGAGAAAAACATAATCATTAAATAAAAGAAAGCAGTAAATAAAATATAAAAATAGCAATGAAAAAATAAATGAATGAAGATATTGAGAACAAAGACGGGACCGACCTTGACAAGGAGTACACAAGGAGAACAAAAGAAAAAAAATAAAAGCGACAGAAAGCAGCAGGAGAATAAACAGGCGCTGCACGCGCCGGGTTAAAATGAGAGGTGTCTCAGTGGGTTAAGGCATCGACTCTACGTGACTGTGTGTAATCCGTCTGAACGCCTCGGTGCTGATTGCAGCTGCTGCCAAGACAGGTCTGAGTGCAATCTGTACGTCACAGGTTTTGACCCTAGGAGGAAAGCTCAGAGGTTAATGCCTCTGCTAAAGAGGTGTGATTGTAGCCAATAGGTCAAAGGGGTTCAAATCCTAGTGACAGATTGGTGAGTTAATGTGCTAAATCTCCGTGAAACAGGCCACACACTCCTGGTGTAATAGTTCAAGTGAAGCAGTGAAAACGAGGGTGCTTAAAAATCCAATTAACTGAAACACTTACCTCTGGCATACACCACTGTTGACCGTCACCCACTCTCCACACCCATTATATGCCCGCACTGAGGGCAGTTTACATTAAATGAGCCTCGCCTATGCCAGATAAAACATGTACAGTTCCAGACCCCAGCCCGGTTGTCAGAACCACTCGACGAGGCACAATCCGAGCTGGCTGCCTGGAAATATGTTCAGAGCACATCCAGGCAGAGCGCAGCGCCAAGAGGCAGGCATGCGCTATATAAATGACAGTAACAGCATTCACAAGCGGGGAGGGGCGGTTCTTTCGTCGCAGCTGCATTTTACAGCTACCAGTAATGACCTTGAGCCCTACTCTTGCACTACTAGGGGCACCTGGTACCCCCCTCACCCCCTCGTGAGCGTCACGTGCGCGCTGCTCTTCCCTCCAAAGTCCAGCGCCTGTGTGTGCAGCGCCGCAGCATCTGCGTCTGTTTACAGCCCAACAGGCGCCGTGTCAGCCAGAGAGCATTAGAGCTGCAGAAATATGGCTTTCATTACTTTCTGACTGCAAATGTATTGTTTGGGCGAAGCACGTCGGGAACCGGCGTTGGAATTTTAATCTTACGTTCGTCTGGCTCTTCCTTAAAGAGCGCGTGGTGCTAATTACCACAAAAAATGAGCTCGTGTGTTGGATGGTGGCGTGGAAGGGGCGGGGCCTGGTCACGTCCGCGTTATTGATGCGTGCGGTATTTATAGAGCGCGAACCTCGGCACAGGGGCGGCGGGGCACCCCGTGGAAGAGCTAAGTAGGTGTTAATTAGCGACAGTAGACGCATTCCTCCGCTTCTGCCCGGAGGTTGCCGCAGAAGGGCGCTCTTTCTGTCAAATCTTTGCTTGAAGGATCAAAGGCGGAGTATGCCCCACCAGGATTTGAACCTGTGGATTGACAGCTGGTCTTATATCTGCCACAAATGCACTAACCCACTGAGTTATGTTCCTCTCGTCTTACGTACTCCTCCCTAGCGCATTCACTCAATCAATCAATCAATCAGTCATTTGTTAAGCGCACTACATACCCGCGAGGGTCTCACTTCTCAGAACTCGCTCCTCACCTCAACCATTTACTCTGTCCACCCAGCCGCGGGCCGTGGAGGGAGTTACGGTGGGGCAGGGAGGCGGGGAGGGGGAGGGGGAGGGTGGAGAGAGCTAAAAACCGGCACCTGGATAATTACAGGTAAGTAAACAATTTAATTAATAAAACGAATTTCATAGCGCGCACTGCATCGCATTTTGCAATGCAGGGCGCGCTACGAAATTCGTTTTATTATTGAAATTGTTTACTTACCTGTAATTATCCAGGTGCCGGTTTTTAGCCCTCTCCACCCTGCCCCTCCCCCTCCCCGCCTCCCTGCCCCACCGTAACTCCCTCCACGGCCCGCGGCTGTGTCCACCTAAACTGGCTTTTGAAGATGGCTCGCACCAAAGGACGCAAGTGTGAACTCTTTGTGATTTCAGAGGGAGTTATGATGCACAAATTAAATATCTTGCATGTTTTCTTAGTCTGTGGACCACTGTTGCAGGCCCAATTGTTAACCCCTTCCGTGCGGGGCTGTTTCCCCCGCTGTGCTGGGGGGTGGGGGGGGGGGCGCGTACTGCGCCCCGGTGCTCATGACGAGGTCAGCTCGTCATGAGCTACGGCGCTCCGGTGCTCATGACGAGCTGAGCTCGTCATGGCCACACCCGTTCCAATGGAACGCTCAGCACTGCAGGGGAATCAGCCCAGCATGCGAGCGTTCCATGGAACGGGCGCGGTCATGACGAGCTCAGCTCGTCATGAGCACCTGAGCGCCATCGCTCATGACGAGCTGAGCTCGTCATGAGCATTCAAGGGGTTAAAGTCTTACATGTTGTACCTAAACTGACCATGCAAGATCATTCTAAAACTTGACACTCCCTCAACCCTGGAGACCCCAGGCCTCGACCTAGTGAATGCTGCAGAAATCACCTGATACTCAACCCCTTAAAAACGGCGACCCTCACATGTGGTGGTAACAAAATAAGACCCAACCTCCTCGGCCTCATGAAACAGGACCACCCCCAACCGCGTTGAGGGAAGAGAAGTCCCTACGAATGATCATGCAATCTCAGGTCAACTGAGGAGTGAGAGAAGGTGCTTTTCACACTTTGAAAATACTGCACCTTGTCATACTATACCCTGGTACCGCCCAGAAGACCCTGCGCTGAACGCCGCTAACACCAAGTCAATCCAGAATGCCGCCACCAGACAAGATCCAAGCCTCATCCGGCAGATCTACCATGCTGCTCCCCTAAAACTACCTTCTCTGGCTGATAGTCATACAGGAGGACCTCAGAAGAACAACCCAGACCCTTAGTGGCTGTAGTTCTTTCACTGCACACACTTGTAAACCCAGGATAACTCTCTCAAAGAAATGACGACAGTCGCTTAGAATTCTGGAAAAGCGACAAAAACTTGGCTGTTCCCTGAAACTTGTTTCAGCTGCTCTCAGGGTACAAGATAGATCTAATGGTTTGTGTGCGCACATTGTGTTGCTATGTCTCACTCTCACACTACTTCAGATCTTTCTTATCAAATAAGGCACTTCGCTTGCAGAAGCTCGATTGGAGCACATTTCTGAACCTCGGTGTTGCACCAAAGCATTGTACTCGGAGGCAACACCTCAACGACAGTCCTACAGCCAAGCACAACCAATAGTTACTTACCAGCTGTCCACAATACACTTTGAAACCTCTTAAGAGGTATGAAACTGCAATACAAATACAGCAATACAATACTATACAGGAAGAAGGTGCAAATGAAAACAAAGCAAAAAGAATCAGTTAGAAAGCACATTATCACACACACATAATAACATGTGCGTAAGACATGGGAAAGTCTGTAAATTGTGCATTGTTTACCACTGACTAGCACAACATTTCCAGCAATCCTTTGCAAATGCAATCAATTGAAACATATTGTTGTAAAAAAAACTCGACTACACTTTCCAAATTACACCATTGTAACTGAGCAAGAGCTGTCCACCTCCAAGAGCTAATTGCCCGTAACTAGGGTGACCAGACGTCCCCGTTTTCCCAGGACGGTCCCCGTTTTTGGAGAAGTGTCCCCGTGTCCCGACACTTTTCTCCAAGTGACTCAAATGTCCCCGTTTTCAACCAGTGTCCCAGGTAAACACAGAAATGTCCCTGTTTTTCATTGTTCCAGTTGAGCATGTGCGTGCATGCTCTCTTTGCACTGGCATTTGCTAGCCTGTGATGTTTTATTGATTTTTGGGAAATATATGCTGTAGTCCTTAAAAGTGTAAATGTAGTAGGAAGTAGTAATGCTGATGTGTAAAGGAGAGGGCTGCCAATAAAAGACCTCAGATTTGTTGTCTGTAATGCTTCATCTCGGTCTGTGGAGGGAGCTGTCGTTGTTGTTCCTTTTCTATGTCTATGACAGATGTCAAATAATCCTACTTTTATGTCGATGGTTACTGCAAACCGTAGTCCTACTTCTATGTCTAAAAAATTTCAGACACTTATGTCCTTTTGAAGATTTATATTTCCTTTTATCCTTACTCTCAGTAATCCATTCTTTTACATTTTAAAAGTCAACAGCCAACACGTTTCGTTCCCACATCGTGGAACTTCTTCAGGGCTAATAATGTCTCTCTCAGTTAGACCACAAATGTTCTGTCCCAAAGTCACTTGCCACTACCTAGTAGCAATATGTAAAGTTGTATATACAAAAGGTTGGTAATCTCTTGAGGGTTCCAAACAGGGTTGATTTCTTGTGTAATATTTGAAGCAACAATGTCAGTGCACAAGAAACAAACTGAGGGACTGGTTCAGTCATGCAAACTACTCTATGGACATGAATGTGAAAAAACGATTTGTTCATAGCAATGCCTCTCTTATTATGAATAGGACTAGGTGCATTGTTTAGAGAGCCAAGAACTCCTTGTTAAACACTCTGTTGTGTGCGCATTGTTAAGCACTGCTCAGTACAGCATATTCAAGGTTGTCAATTAGGGTGTAGACATGGTAGATTCAGCTAACCCTGGCTTGTCAGTTATTACTTCTGACCGTGCCCTTACTACACCCAATGCCAGGGGTCATGTACATAGTGATATAAACAGGAAGTAGTTAGAGATATAGGTACCATGCTTACTTTATATAGTGTACACTCCATGTCCTTCAAGAATAGTAGGCTGTTATGGGTCAAAGGGCAATGCTATGATGACTTTGATGGGTCAAAGGGTGCATGTTGTCAATTACTCTACCAATGGCTTTTTGGGGAACTGATGCCCATGAGGACAATCACAAGCCACACTTATAGTGTAATGGAACGAGCCTGACTCAAACTAAGGGGATAAAAAGAACAAATAAATGAGACTTTATGAAAAATCATGAGGTTGGAACTATTATAGGGGTTTGCCACAAACACGTATAAACTACCCAATCACAACACAGGACTTTGTATTTACATTTCTGTCAATCCAGACTGGAGATTCCTATTGGTCGAGTTGGTGGCAAGCAGCAACTTCTTCCTGTCATGCAGCCCAGTTACCTTCTTCTTACTAATCTCTCATTGGTTATATGAATATTTGATGCTGGTACTGGCAGAAGGGTAGGCAAGGTAAGGACATCCTCTGGAGAGTCCACACACCTGTAGACTGCTTGTGCTGGCATCAGGTACTTCTTGTTTCTGGCGACATGGCGTAAATAGACTGATTGGTGGCGGCAATGGTAACAGGAAGGCATGCCTGGCTGTCCATTGTCCTGGAAACAGCTCCTTCCAGGAACTTCAGGATCTGTCATTAGGGTTGATGCATGAGGGAGAGGGATCAATGATATATTTATTTTCCTCGATAAAATTTCAGCTATAAATAGAAAAAAAAATTGTAACTGCTAGTAGCCCTTTCAAAACATTTAGATAACTTTAAGGGAAGGAAGCTATACAATTCCATGTCTAAACCTTTGCCAGACAATCAATTTTCTGGAAATTCAAATGCTTTCTTACCTAAAATTTGTAAATTAAAGACTTCTCACATTCAAGTCAGAGAGCAAATCAAATAAATCTGCATTTCTGCATAAAAATATTTGATGAAGAAAATGGATTGTCCCTATTAATGACTTTAAGAAGGTAGAAAAGGGAAGTAAAGAAGATTCCTCTATCCAACCCCAGTGCCACTCACCAGAAGTGCTACTGGGATCAGGAGTACATCTGAAGGTGAGACAGCAGCTCATGTACTCTGGGCTGACGGAAGATAATTTAGGGTCAGCATTTCACCTTTCTCTATTTCTTTTATCATAAATTATGTGTGAGATACAGGGGCATATTCAGGGGAAATAGTCTGAAGGGCATTGAGGGCCTTATGTACTAATACCGGGTCACAAAATGCTGGTCACAATTTGCAACCTGTATTATTGCGGCCTGCGGCCAGTCAAGATTTTTAAGAACAGATCTATCTACCAATAGGTCAGTTCTTAAGAATTCAAATTGTAGTGTGTCAGAATCTGACCTACTTCATGTATATTAATGAGGCAGGTCACAAATTCCGACTTCCTTCCATTGAAGGCCATCAATGGGATGGTGCCTGCTGAGGTCTCAGCAGATCACCATATCCGTGATTGCTTTTCAATAAAGCACGTTTTTTTTAGGCAGCCCATTTTCCTCAAGGAAAACGGCATTGTTTTAAAAAATAAAAGTTTGAAAAAATGTTTTGGGGTTTGTTTAAGAGGAGGCAGGTCCCCCATGGACCACTGCCTTCGCTTAAACAAAGATTTTTTTAGAATCACAAACTCTAAATGTTCCCTCTCTGTGAATGATTCGAGGTATACCTACAATTTCACTCGAGCAAAGAGTTTTTCTACATTGGGTGACAATAATCACCTGAGTTCAAGGTAATTTGTACTCTGTACAAACCTAGCCATGGTGGATCACGCATGTAGAATGCTAGTGTGTGTGCAAATGTACCGTTTCCAAAGTTTTACTATGCACAATGCCAGCGTTTTCACACTTTTCTATGAAATGTAGCTTTTGCAGGGCAATTTTCTCCTCAGTGGCACTTCGCTGGAAAAGGTTACTGTTTTCTATGAAGGAGGCCTAATTTCAATAGAAAAATCGCTGTAATACACTTCATTTGAAAACTGGTTCCCACTACTTCAGCTACAGTGATTTTGCAGTGACAAAAAATGGCATGCAAATTTTCAGAAATGCTACAAAATGCCACAAAATAGGTGCATTGCTCTACATTGTGCTCATCTTGCCATTTTTGCATGAAGGGTTCACGAAGGAGAAGCTTCAAAGGCATGCCACCTTTGTGAGCCTCTCTAGACCATTTGCTGCTTTCAGCAACTGGTCCCCACTGGTTCTACCCCCCTTTGGGCAGGAGAACCGGTGGGAAAAACAAGTGAGGAAGAGAGGTGTGCCCACCTCTGCCAGCTCCACCACTAAGGTGGGGGAGGTGAGGTGAAGCACAACCTCGAGTCCCCACCATCTTGAGGATGGGGGGACCCAGCCAACCAGGGACAGTCTCCTGTCCCCCTCCCACTGGAGAGTGGCAGAATAGGGAGTGTACCCACCCCAGGGAAGGGACCCATTGGTCCCTGGCCTTTACCTACCTGTCACACTCCTAAATTTAGCATTTAGGGGCACCCTGAACCTTCCTTCCTCAGATCCAGCAACAACAAGAAAAGAAGAGAAGAAGGACGAAAAGCCGTGCAGAGCTAACAAGAGGACGATGCCCACTGACTTGGCCCCAGCCCTACAGGCCTGTCTCCCCTCGAACCTGCTCCTGCAAAAACCCCGGCGTGTCCAGCAGCCAGCAACCTCACAGACCCCAGAGGACCTGTCTGCCTTCACTTTCCAAGCTGTTTCTCCCGTGAACACCGGACGTGTTTGAACTGCAGCTTCTGGTGCCAGCCAGGAACCGCGAATCCAGCCCGCTCTACACGCGCCGAACCCGGCCCGAGCTCGAGTGGAAAATACCACGAGGAGGTTCCCCCGGTGATCCCGACCTGAGATCCGGTGACCCCTGATCTGCCTCAAGCCTCCTGACGACGCCTGCAGCCTCAATCCAGAGGACCTCACCCACCGCGACTGGAGCGGGTAAGAAAATCTGACGTTCAAAGGCACCCCTGCACCCGACGCCCCATGGTCTTGTGTGCCCAACCCAGCAGTGCCTAACCATCCCTCAACATCCCAACTTACCCCTCGAAGTGGTGGTCGCTCCTAGAAGATCCTCGTCCCCAAGCCTGCAGTGTTTCTTTGTCCTGAGAATCTCCATTGAAATCAACAGGGCATCGGACCTCAAAACAGCACCCTGCACCCGGCTGCCCTAGTGCCGCTGAGGGTGCACCTTTGGTGCTACTTTGGACCCCAACTTTCCCTGAGCTAAACCCTAGGAGCTTTGCTCCCACAACCCCGTGGCCTGCTTGCCAGCAGCCACCATCCGGAACCCCCTATCCTACATAGGATAATATTGGGCTTCAAAACTCTGCACCCGGACGTCCTAGTGCCACTGAGGGTGCAACAACAGTGCATCACTGACCCTTGGAGACCCCTGAGTCTAACCCCAGAACCCTAATTCCAAAGACCGATTACTCACCTCAAAACCGAGAACCTGTTTTTTTTTTTTTTTTTTTTTTTCCAGTTCAAGAAGTCTTTATTCGATTGATTCATCATAAAAGACATAAATACAATTACACAAAAACATATAAAACCAGTATTAAATTATCAGCATCGAGTTGACTTCATACAGATCTATACAAAAATTTAAAATATTGTCATGTATACCATATTATCACAATACATATAAAAGATTTAAGCAGTCTCAACTGTATTGTGTTTAATAAACCTACATCTAATCACCCATGCCCACCCAAGAAACTTAGCAACCCCCACAACAATAAATGGATCCAGATTAGTTTTTAACAGTCTCAAGGCTTCAGCAGCTGATCTAGTACCTAGCAGTCTACATATTGGTATGAGCCACTTAGTTCTAGGTGCTGTGTATAGGGGGCATACATACAAAAGGTGAGAGAGACTTTCCCCTGTGCCCTGACAGTTAGCACAGTGCCCCAAACTGCCCGTTCCCCACTTTTTAGTGAAATCCCCCAAAGGGAGAGTACCACATCTAAATTGAAAAAAAAGTTTGCGGTCCAGTGGTTTGCTGATGATTTCCCAATACCTTTCTAACCTAGGAGAATCTTTATGAACCATAAATTGGCCAGAAAGACTGCTCGTACTCGTATTTAAGAAAATGTTGTGCGTCACCCATTCCCAATAGCATTTTTTTAGCTCATTTTTTGATGGGAATTTAGCTGTCTCGGGCGAAAACCACAACTCGTTAAGGCCCAAAGCTAATAAGGTGGCCCTAAGATCTTTAAACCAACCAATTTTGGTGGCGCCAAGACTATTTTTTACCTCCAGGCATGCTTCCGCGTAGTGGTGTAAATCAGGCGTCGTCCACAGGCGTCGCCAAAATGATAAGGGCCGATATTTGGCATAGTCAACCACCGAGTGGCAGCCCAAATCAAATAATAAAGGGAGTAAGGGAGTTGACTGGGGCAGACCTGTTGCCATCCTTATAAACCTATTTTGGGCATGTTTCAGGGAATCCAGATTACTTCCACCCCAGAGCTCTGCTCCATATAACACCGCTGACTGAACCTTCCCTCCATAGATCTTCATCAGCGGTGACATGGGCTTCGTGAGTGACCCCTTGTGTTCCTTAATCAAGGCTCCGCCCAGCTGCTGATGTTTCAGGGTCATGAGCTCAATCTGATGTGTCCAACTAAGGGTGTCACTGAAAGTAACACCCAAATAGGTGAAGTACTTGGTCTGCTCCAGGGGGGTATCCCCCATAACAACCCTAGCGTTGACCTGCTTGTGCCCCCTCATCACCATAAATTTGGTTTTGGCTACGTTCACCTCGAGCTCATGTTCGCTGCAGAAACTCTCAAACCTCGACAGTGCATGCTGGAGGCCCTGTCGGGTTCGTGAAATCAGGAGAGTGTCGTCAGCGAACATGAGCAGGGGGATTTTCATGCCAGCCAAACTCGGAGCATCAGTGGGAAATCCGTCGAAGTACTTGGTAACTCTATTAATGTATAGAGAAAACAAGGTTGGTGCCAAAACGCATCCCTGTCTGACACCTTTCGACACAGGGAATTTCTTAGTCACCTCACCAGGTTTGCCCCATCTTACAAAGGCATAGGTCTCTGTGTGGAGATTAACTATAATGCGGACCAAGGAGGGAGGCATACCCATTTCTAGAAGACTATTCCAGAGCCCAACCCTCGGGACAAGGTCAAACGCAGACCGAAGGTCTACGAATGCCGCAAATAAGTTTCCTTTGCCCAGGGTGACCGTCTTCCAGTGTAAAAGCATAAAACGAAAAGCCTGGTCCAGGGTGCTTACGTGAGGTCTAAACCCTGCTTGGAGAGGAGTGAGTACATTAAATTCCTCAATCCATGCCTGGACCCTAGATAAGACAAGGCGAGAAACTATCTTCTGTACCGCATCAATAAGGCTGATCGGCCGGTAGTTGGAAGGAACCGACCGATCACCCTTCTTGAAGATGGGCAGGATCTCAGCACCAGCCCATGAATCAGGAACCTTTGCACCCCTAGCCAAAGAGTTTGCCAAATACAGAAGATAAGGAACCCATAGGTCCCGGTCCTCTTGGAAAATATCTGCTGGGATGCAGTCCGGGCCGGGCGCTTTGCCCCTAGGGATGGCATTCAAAACGTTTTCAACCTCTTTAGCAGAAAACACAAGGATGTCACTAATCAGTGGCCAACCAATGGGAGCAACCCCCACCCTAACACACCTAAACTGTTCCTCAAAATAAGACACCCAAGCACAAGGGTCAACAGAAGCAGGACTAGGACGATCGTCCTGGCACTGTCCCCACTTGAGGAGGTGCCAAAATTGAGTGAGGTTCCTAGAGCCGCAGGCATCAACAAGGAGAGCCCAGCGCTCTTCATCCCATGCGGCTTTAGCCCTCCGTTTAGCTTGGTTATAAGCCTTCCTGCTGGATTTAATAAGGGCTGGATTCCTAGATTTTAATGCCCTAAACAGAGTTGAGTGGGAATTGGCACAATTTTCATTAAACCAGTTCACAGGCTTCCTCGTCTTACCTAAGCCCTTTTTAGCTACAATTTTAACGAATAATTTCTTTAGGGATGCAAACAGGCTTGCATGGACGTCTAAAATGTTAGGATATGTCTGATTCGAATCAACACACTTCTCTAGTTCCCTTAGCGAACTTGAAACCAGTGTTCTTATTTTACTACGTGCACTCCCATCAACGGCAACCCTTGGCCAACGAACCCTCCTCATATCATTAGTTAATGCAACGGCCCCTTGGACGAGATTAGAGTGTCGCACAATAGGCCCAGCAAAACTAAAGTCCTTCAGTTCAGCGATGAGTGGTTCGTGATCACTTTCAGGACGTGGTCTAATTGCCATGTCCGTCACCAAGGGCCACAGGGACATATCAACTAAGATATAATCAATTCGACTACTATGCCTGCCGTTGAAAAATGTTGGGCTGCCCGATCTGTCCGATCTGGTGCGGCCGTTTAGAGCACGCAACCCCCAATTCAGACATAAACCTTTGACAAAGGTAGCACATTGGGACCACTTAGCAATAGGAGGAAGCTCAAGTTGGGGAATACCCCACATCAAATCTTCGTCCTCAGTTAACATCCCGTCCTCTCCACTTAAAGGTTCAAAGCAAATATTAAAATCACCCATTACAACCACCTGACCCACTGAATTTGTAGAGCCAAGGAATTCATCTAAACGTGTTAGGGTGGAAGATACACGACCACCCGCAGTTCCTCTGGCATAAACATTAAACAGCAAGACGTCCAACCCACTATTAAATTTCAAATTAACTATAAGGATATCAGGACAGTCAATATAAATTTCCTTCACAGAAACCCCTGCAGCTTGGCGAACCCAAACGGTGAGGCCCCCCATTGCTCTACCTCTTTGGCCTCTAACTGCGGGTTTGTTAAAGCACAAAAATCCTTGAAAATAAACTGGATGGATAGACCATGTCTCCTGAAAAGACCAAATATCACCATTACTGATGAAGTCAGCCCAGTCAGGTATACATAAACAGGATTCTATACCCGCCACATTCCAACATCCCAAAGTAGTACCCTTAACACAAGCTTGAGCACACTGGACTGTTGTATCCTTGGGGAGTTGTTCATAGGGTTGCAGGGAAAATTCAACCAATGAAGAGACCTCATTGAACACCCCTTTCTCAACAGCAAAGGGTAGAGTACCCAGAGCTTCTACCCCCCCCCCCACACTCTGAGTTGGAGACAACACCCCCAGGTGGGGGTGCTGGTCAGTCATTGGTCGCCAGCCAGGATAATGGATCATAAAGGTTTCTCAGAGGGATCTTCCAAGACTCCTTAGGCTGAGTAGACATATTTGAAGAGGAATGTGTTGGGAAAAAACTTGGGTACTGATGAGTCTGAATAGGATCAAATGCTCTGGAAACAGGTGGATACTGAGGCCTATTGGGGAATAAAGAGTCGTGTAAGACTGGAGGTAGCACTGGAGGGCCCTTAAACTGGGTATTGATCTTAGCCCAACCCGGCGTCTGGTCAGGGCAATTGTAATTTGATTGAATATAAGATCGATACTGCACCTCCGGATTAAACTGAAAACCATGGAAATTAGGGGTGAAATTGGTCCATTTAAGGAGGTTATTGGTATTATTGCTATTAGTAACTGGTGGATGATCTAGAGGTTTAAGCAAAGTCTCAGGGTAGAAATAGGTGAGGTTCCTAGTTGAGATCCCACCCTCATTATTACCTACATACCAGTCTGAGAGATGGGATACGACTTTGTGGTCCCTAAAATTAATGATAACTACATCCCCCTCTATGTCCTTGGGGCGTACCCCTACCCACCGGCATCTTCTGACTGTAACAATGTCCCCATTTAGATGTGAAGGAAGGGGCCTATTTGTTTTCAGCCAGAAGATGACTTTATTTTTTAAACTAGCATAGTTTTCCCTATCCCCTTCCGCAAGTGGAGGCACACCCGTCAAAACGATAACATAATTCGTAGAGTCCGGGGGCAGATCAACATTTTTCTTATGTGGGAGGGGTCTACTAGTTTTGCTAGTGGGAATGGCGGATTTAATCGCCCCAGTCCTTTGCTGAGATACACCCACCTTCTCAGGGGGTTTGTTATTAACACCCACCCTAGTGTGTGTTATAGCAGTACTAGCTACAGGGGGTTGTTTATCTGCTGAAACCAATGCTTTGTTATTTGCAGAAGCCTTCTCATTAATAGAGGCATGTTTATTAGCTCTATTGGAAGAGGTAATCACGTTAGCAACAACATGCGGTATACCCTGAGTTAACTTGGTGGGTCCCTTTACCTTGTCTCCGCTAGGAGCGTGGGTGGGTTCTACTGTCTCCAGCAAACGATCCAGTTTGTCCCCCAGTATCCTAACACGCTCCAGCACAGGAAGCATATACGATTTAATAAGCTTCTCTATGTTGGCAAGAGACACCTCCTGAACCCCATCACTACATATTTCAATGGACTCCAATCCCTGTGTATCTAAAGCCTTGGGCTCTATGATAGATGGAGGGGCCAATTCTACTGCCCGTTGTGGTGATAGTGGTGCTGGTGTGGGAGGTCGACCACTATATCCTTTTCTTTTTACTCCCCCCTTCCTCCTTCTTTTTCTAGGTGGTGATTGCGCAGCCCTTTTGGCCACAACAGGTTTGGCTCTACTGTTACATCCACTCTTGGGGGATATACCATCTCCTGGTGCCAAACCAAACTGTGGAGGGGAGGGCAGCGTGGAGCATAAATCCAAATCAATAAGATTGGTAGAGGGGATGTTAGACTCAACAAAGCTAGAGTGATCGACCGGCGGGCAACCTAGCCGGTCGCCACTAGTTGCATTAACACAGAGTGGAGAGATGGTTGGAAATCTAAATATACTCGGGCTTTGATTGATGTCAGTGACATCAGCATCAATTAAACTCTGCCCATCCCCAACCATATCATGGGTGAAATTCGAGACAGTTAAAGACTGCATTGAATTTCTCTTCAAATGCTCAATTGAGCGACGACGCTCGGCTCTTCGTTCGGCTAGGAGTAAGTCCATATCAAGTTCCTTTGTAGATTTTTTAAAAAATTTATCAAGTGGACCGAGAACCGATGTCCCTACACCAGGGGGGGCAGACTGACTCATAACAGAACCCTTCAATAGTTATTTAAAGACACAAAACGATAGGCTGGCAATAAAAACAGTACAAAATGTCAATAACCTGGCCCAGCCCGGCCTCCTACGGCCCCGGACGGCCACAGACGGTCCCGCCCTTGTCCCGGGCTTCTCCCGGCGCTCCCGCGCGCTCCCGCGCCGCGGGTTTGACCACACCTCTTAATAATGTCCACGGGTTACAAAGGGGGCGGTGCCGGCAGGGAGAGGAGCCCAGCTGGAAACGGGCGCGCGGGGACTCCTGGTCCGTGGAGTCCACCCGCAGTTTCCTCGCAGCCCTGCCGGTCACCAGCTGGAAGCCCTTGCAAAAATACAAACAGCCGCTGACACCGCGAAGCGGGACCCGCGCAGCGGGTCCGGCGAGCAGCAGCGGTTCAGCAGGCTGACTCAGAGGAGGTCCGTGGTAAGTGGCGTGGCTCGGTCAGAAACACAAATCCGCCGAGGGATGGGCAGAGAGCCACTAAATAGTTGCAGTAGATGGGGGCGGGGCCGGCAGGGAGAGGAGCCCAGCTGGAAACGGGCGCGCGGGGACTCCTGGTCCGTGGAGTCCACCCGCAGTTTCCTCGCAGCCCTGCCGGTCACCAGCTGGAAGCCCTTGCAAAAATACAAACAGCCGCTGACACCGCGAAGCGGGACCCGCGCAGCGGGTCCGGCGAGCAGCAGCGGTTCAGCAGGCTGACTCAGAGGAGGTCCGTGGTAAGTGGCGTGGCTCGGTCAGAAACACAAATCCGCCGAGGGATGGGCAGAGAGCCACTAAATAGTTGCAGTAGATGGGGGCGGGGCCGGCAGGGAGAGGAGCCCAGCTGGAAACGGGCGCGCGGGGACTCCTGGTCCGTGGAGTCCACCCGCAGTTTCCTCGCAGCCCTGCCGGTCACCAGCTGGAAGCCCTTGCAAAAATACAAACAGCCGCTGACACCGCGAAGCGGGACCCGCGCAGCGGGTCCGGCGAGCAGCAGCGGTTCAGCAGGCTGACTCAGAGGAGGTCCGTGGTAAGTGGCGTGGCTCGGTCAGAAACACAAAACCTGTTTTTCCTCATAGGATAACATTGACACTTTTTCTCCCAAAAAGTTTCTAAGTGTTGACTTTTGAAAATTAAGAATATTCTTTAAAAATTGTACAAATAACCAAAACAAATTTTCTCAACTGTTTGCAGGAAAGGTTCCAGAGCTGAATCTAGGTATCCAGCATTGAGTAGAAAAAGTAATGTAAAAGAAACTTACCTGTGAATTGAATTTCCTTCCATAGGATAACATTGTTGGTTCTATGTGAAAACTTTTCCTAGTGTCAACTTTTGAAATACAAGAATATTGTTTAAAAACCATACAACTAACTAAAACACATTTACCCAACTGTTTTCAGGAAATGTCCCAGTGCTGAATCTAGGATCCAGCACTGTGTTAGAAAAAGTAATCCGAAAAGTAATTAACTGCATTTTACTTGAAAAGCCTATTGATTCCTATGTACTGAGTCTAATAAGTTTGAGCATTGCCTTGCAAACCCTGTAAACTCAAATTGGTACAAAGTCCTACTGTATTTTGAAAATATTTAACAACAGCATCTTATATCTGAAAATTATTTTTATGCTTACATGTACCCGGCTTGCTTGGTTCTAGAAATAAAACAACAGTATATTTTTGCATGCAAAAAGAATTGCCCTAGAGTTCAGTTCTTGAATGTGTGAATTCATTTGCTGACTGAGTGGGTACATCAAATGCTTAACACTGTCCTCTGATACTGCCTTACTGCACGACCAAGCTACCACTTTAGAGAGTAAGGTTCTATCTAACTTTCTGCCAAACCTCTGGAGACCCTTGGACTCTATGCACACTGTACCTCACTTTGGTGCAGTATATATAGAGCCCGTTTCTTACAATGTCTTAAAACATAGGTGTAGGAAGGTGGCTACCTGACTATGGTTACCCCAGATTTTTTGCCTGTGTTTAGCTGGTTTTTTGACTTAGTTGACCTGGTTCCCTGCTAATCAGGGCCCCAGGCCATCTGCGCTCTCTGTAAAATCGATTCCATGTACCCTAGGTACATACCACAATTGGAAATGGACTCCTTGTCAGCCCCTGTATAATGCACTATAGGTGCCCAGGGCATAGGGGCCACCAAGGCCTACCAGGGGCTGCAGCATATCTTTTGCCACCCCTGGCTGGTTCTTAAATTGACACAACTGGCTGATCACTCAGCTGGGGTAAGGTGGTGTAATCACCCCTTACTTAGGTATAGTATACCTATATCTAAACCTATATCTGGACACATATAAACCTGTGAGCCACTCCTATGGAAGGCCTCATCAATCCTGGAGGCAGAGTGCGTGGTTTAATGTGAGATGGAGCTCTAGCATGAGCTGAGCCTGTCTGCAGCTGTCGGGAACAACTCCCTAAGCTGTTTCAGGATAACGCCATACCATATACTCTTAAGTGCCTTATAATCCTCGCGGTTATATAGCAACTCTGGTTTGGCTTTATCAAAACATGTCGTGTAAGGTGTCATACGATTTGGAATACTATCCCCTCGCCAGTTCTGGCGACGGGGATAGCATTCCACCCCTCTAGAGGGGTAAGACATGTTACTTTACTTAAATGCGGTTAATTTCTAAAAGGACCTTAGATCCACAAAATGGATGCCTCTGCCACAGACAAGAGTCTGACCCCCTGAAGCTGACCGAAACTCAGCCAAATGGGGCCTGGACAAAGGGTTTCCTGTTGCAGGGAGGTGTTACACCCCCTCAGACAGGAGATAGTGGATTGTAGCAGGGAGGTTTGAAAGAAACCAGACACTGCATGGGGAGCACAAGGCTGCCCCTTGCATAATCCGGCCAAACCGGTTCTGGGGCACTCCAGCCCTCGTGCCAGGGCGGCCTGGATCAAAGGAAGGGGGTGTATCCACCCACTTCCTGGGTCCCACCCATAGAAGGGGACCTAGCAGGTAATCCAGCCCCCAAAATTAGTATAAGACTGGGAGCAGTGCCAATGCACTTCAGATTATCCTGAAGAAACATAAGAAACGAAATTCTGGACCCTTCGACATCCTACTCGACGTAGAAGCCCAAAGAATCTCCCTTGTGGTCAAGGAGTGACCACCCTGTGCAAACAGGCACCATCCAGCTATCGACGTCTACTTTGTTGCAGTTCCCGCCGGAACTCGAGCGACAGAGATCGACGAGATTAAGCCTGCCTGCTTTCCAACAGCCCCTGCAGAGCTGAGACCCGTGGAGGCGACCGGAAGCGTGGGGCACGCCATCTTGAATTGACCACGAGACGCTGACTGTGCAGCCCACGAGTGACCCTCGAAGCTGTACACCGGGGTTTGAGAAGCCCCAACCCTGAGCCACTCTTGCACCGAAGCTCACCCCTCTACACTCATCGAGTGCTGCGTGGGGCCCTTCTGCTACTTTTGGCTCAACACGTTGGCCCGGTCACTTGCCAGCCGGCTAGTGGCCCCTGTGCCGACGAAAACTTGAAATCGACTTGTGAATCTGGTTGCTCCAGATCTGCACCAGCTCCCCTGAAAAGGAGCCCCCACTCTGACCCTCCTGGTTCAAGTGAGAAGCAATCTCCCGGTTCCGCGTGGATTGCTTTTGCCAAGTGTTGTTTGCTCCAATCTTGAAGCCGACAGCGCCGACGGCGAGAGCCTGCGTGGGACAGATCTTGACCTGCTCCTGGACGTCGTAGATGCCCCAGAGCCCACGTGACAGCGGAGAGAAGCACCTCGACAGTGACCTGATTGCGCCCGACATTGCCTGGTTCCGTCCTGGTTCCACCCTGGTCACTGCTGAGTGACCCAGACTCTGTCCCCTCTGCTTTCAGGTACTTTTCGACTCGACTCCACCCTTGGACTCCACCGGACACTTCGCTTTCACCCCGCCTGCAGCCCTTTCAGCTTCAAGCACCAAGAGCCTGCGTGACGAAACCCGACTCAACTTCGACCCTGTGCACCCGCTTCCTGTGGGTGAGGTAACTTTGCTCCGCCGGTGTTCCCACACTGGTACACATCTCTAGGGTCTGTGTCTTAAGTTTTGTTCCTCTAGGTTCAGCGGAAGTGTCCTTAAACTTTAACTTTGTAACTTTTACGCACCATTGGTTAACATTGGTGCATGCGTGCGCTTCCCGCACTGCTCCCGAATCCCGTGGGCCTCTCCCGACTTCAGCACTGCTTGTCCTGACTGCTCCCAGCGATTCCCTAGGCCCTAGGCCTAACCACTGTTCGATTGGTATCTCTTATACCACTTGTTTAGTATATGGTTTGAGTGGCCACCCGCCCTCATCCATAATTGTGCAACTTGTATGTTTAAACTGTGCTTTTGATTTAATGCTTGTGCCCCTTTATTCATAAAGAATACTGGGGATTGTTTTTAGTAATAAACACATATATTTTTATAATATATACTTGTGTAGTGTCCTTTCATTTGATATTATAGGATTGTATGTGGTAAAACAGCTCGCTTAACACGACCTCTTAAGTTAAGCCTTTAGGCTGCTTAGTCCATGCTACCCCTAGGATAGCTTGTCTAACAAGGTTGACTTACAACCTGACACCATAAGGGATTGTTTGGTCTGATAATAGGTGGTTCCAGAATTGGAAACATCACCTATCAGGCCAACTTCTCACATTGGTGAGCAGCGGTGCGGATTTGAGCTTGCTGTTGTTTTACCATTGCAATCTTTTATCAAATTGAAAGATCACATCAAGTACCTCTAGGTACATATAAAATCAAAAGCTTAGCATACTTAAGTTCTACTGAACTTAGTAGTTGTAGATAAAAGGGATTAGCACACCCTGACTACAACTCACTAGCAAGGTACAGTAGGGAAACACTTAGTGTAGGTAGGTGCATCACTTACACCACACTAGAGTCATGTCTGACACAGGAAAAGCCTCAGGGTCTGCTCCTGTGACAGTTGACCTTACCAAGGCAACTTCCAGCTATGACAAACTAACCCGAAAGGACTTGATTGCCTTGTGCATATCAAGAGGGTTAAAAAGGGGCAGAAGTCCCACCTGTCCTATCCTGATAGCCATTCTAGAGCAGGATGACTTAGAGAAGGGAAATGAAGCTCCCTTAGAATCAGGAGATGGAGCGAACACCCCTGTAACTGATACCCCTCAAGAGGAAGGAGAAGAGGAAGAAGAAGAGGAGGAAGAGGACTCAGATGTAGAGGACCCAGAAGATCAGGATCAGAGGGGTAGCCAGGTCCAAGTTGCCAGGCTTAACCAGGCCAACTTAGACCTACTGGGAAATGGAGAGGGCCAGCACCTCCCCAGATCCAACCATGTCATTCTCCCAGGCAACAGAAGAGTGAGATCTCCCTCAGGGGACTCTCATATTTCTAGTGCCTCAAGAGAATCTCAGAGAGGCATGACTGCTTCTCAAAAGCTAGAGCATAGGGCCAGAATGAGGGCTGTCAAACTCCAAATAGAGAGGGAGGAGGTAGCCTTGGCTCAAGCTAGACTTGCCTTGGCAAGAGAGCAGAAATTGTGTGGCTTAGATGCCACTGGTGGCAGCAATATTCCTAAAGAGAAACCCAGGTCCTATGATAGTAGAAACTTGACAAAGATTGTGCCCCCCTACAAGGAAGGGGATGACATCCACAAGTGGATAACTGCTCTTGAGAGAGCCTGCATGGTACAGCAGGTTCCTGAGGAACAGTGGGCAGCAATCTTATGGTACTCCTTTTCAGAGAAAGGGAGAGATAAGCTCCTCACTGTTAGACATGAGGATGCAAACAATTACAAAGTCCTGAAGAGTGTTCTGATAGATGGGTTTGGCTTAACCACTGAACAGTACAGGTTGAAGTTCAGAGACACCCAGAAGACACAGACTCAGGACTGGACTGATTTTGTTGATTGTGCAACTAAGGCTCTGGAGGGTTGGCTACATGGCAGCAAAGTACATGACTTTACAGGATTGTATAATTTGATTATGAGGGAGCAGATCCTAAGTAATTGTCAGAACCAGCTCTTACACCAGCACCTGGTGGACTCTGATCTGACCTCTCCCCAAGAATTGGGAAAGAAGGCAGACAAGTGGGTCAGAACCAGGATTAGGCCTAAGAATCAGGACAGTAACCAGAAGAAGGAGTCTACCAAGCCTCAAGATAAGGGTGGGGATAAAAATAAAGAAAAGACTTCCCCAGGGCCCCAAAACTCCAAGAATGGGGGTGGGTCCCAAGACACTTCTTCAACTGAGAAAAAGCCTTATTGTTATGCCTGTAAACAGGTTGGGCATTACAAAACAGACAACTGTTGTCCCAAGAATAACAATAAAGAGAAAATACCTCCAAAGCCAGCTCCACCACCTCCTGTTACTGTCAGCAGTAATCCCCCAGGAAGTGGGAGCACACCCAGGAATCTGGGTGGGTTTACTTTTGGAGCTCAGGTGGACCCTGGCCTATCCAGGTCCCCATCACCCAATGATCTTGTTTATGAGACTGGCATGGGGTTTGCCAACTTCTCTGATTGCCCAAATACCTTGAGCAAGTATAGACAAGAGCCCATCATCAATGGTTTGAAAGTTGAAGCTTTTA
This sequence comes from Lissotriton helveticus, assembly GCF_964261635.1. Classification (NCBI taxonomy): domain Eukaryota; kingdom Metazoa; phylum Chordata; class Amphibia; order Caudata; family Salamandridae; genus Lissotriton; species Lissotriton helveticus. Next base: position 2,092,674,402 of record NC_136065.1, on the reverse strand, counting down.
GAGACACAGGGGCTAGCATCACCATGGTGGCTGATGGTATAGTCCCCTCTAAGCAACTTTTACCTGGTGCCACATACCAGGTAACAAACATTGATGGCATCAAAACAAATCATCCCATGGCAGTAGTAAGTCTCAGCTGGGGAGGTGTCATTGGCCCAAAGAGAGTGGCAGTGTCATCAAACTTGCCTGTAGACTGCCTACTTGGTAATGATTTGGAAATCTCAGCCTGGGCTGAGGTTGAACAGGAAATCCATTCTAGAATGGTAAATTCCAATGGAAAGGTTAGTGGGGCTGTAATGGCTACAGCCCTAATCCAAGATGTCCTTCCTGAAAAGGTTGGTAGGGCTGAGAAACTCTCTGCCCCATCTTTAGCAAAAGCTCTTCCTGAACAGAATAGCAAAGCTGTTATGATAACAGCAGAAACCCAAACTGAGTCTCCTCCTGAAAAGGTTGGTGGGGCTGTGATGGCCACAGCCCCAACTCAAACTGATATGTGCGTTGTGAAGCCTGAAATGATGGATAACTCCACACAAACTGAGAGCATGGAGGAGGAAGATAAATCTCCCCCTCACCAGACTTTAGGACAGGATCAGCCTCCTCAGGGAACTGATCTTACCCCTGATGAAGGAACTGCCCCAGAGGTTGTTAGGCCTGGCCTGACAGAGCCTCTGATGGCGGTGGACCCTTCTCAGGTGGGACCCAGTCTGGAGCAGGTAACCTGCCCCTCTCTCCCTTGCCTTAGCCAGCCCAGGGCTGCAGAGGACAAGAAGGACAGTGAGACCCAGAGGGCCCCCTGTCAAATAAAGCACCCCCATCAACAGATTAGGGGCACCAAAACTAGTAGCCCTAGTGAGGTGAAAACTTTAAAAACTCCTGAGGGAGCCCCCTTAAAAACAGTTAGGGACCTCCCACAGAACGAGTCTGTTGGGCACAGCCAAACCTGGGACCCAAAGGGCCCAAACCTGAACTGTCCCCCAAGCAAGCCAAACAGAGGGACCCAGCCTCCAGCTTTAGGTAGCCAGAGGTTGACCCTGAGAGCACAGTGCAACTCAGTTAAAGAAAGAAAGGCACACATGGTGGAAGATAATTGGAGGAAGCTGAGCCCTAAATTAGTAGAGCCTCACTTCAGTACTCCATATCCAAACCAGCCTTTAACTTTGCATAAACACACCCAAGGTAGTGATTCCCTATGGTGGAGACCCTCTAATACCCCAAGGGTGAGGGACTGCTTAGTGGACCATGAGACAGGGGGTACCCATGCTAGTGCAGGTACTTCCTTATATGGCCACTCAGGCAATATAGGCTTACCTGGCCAAGGATAGCCTTATCTCCTTTCGTTTGGGGGGGGGGGGGGGTTGTGTAGGAAGGTGGCTACCTGACTATGGTTACCCCAGATTTTTTGCCTGTGTTTAGCTGGTTTTTTGACTTAGTTGACCTGGTTCCCTGCTAATCAGGGCCCCAGGCCATCTGCTCTCTCTGTAAAATGGATTCCATGTACCCTAGGTACATACCACAATTGGAAATGGACTCCTTGTCAGCCCCTGTATAATGCACTATAGGTGCCCAGGGCATAGGGGCCACCAAGGCCTACCAGGGGCTGCAGCATATCTTTTGCCACCCCTGGCTGGTTCTTAAATTGACACAACTGGCTGATCACTCAGCTGGGGTAAGGTGGTGTAATCACCCCTTACTTAGGTATAGTATACCTATATCTAAACCTATATCTGGACACATATAAACCTGTGAGCCACTCCTATGGAAGGCCTCATCAATCCTGGAGGCAGAGTGCGTGGTTTAATGTGAGATGGAGCTCTAGCATGAGCTGATCCTGTCTGCAGCTGTCGGGAACAACTCCCTAAGCTGTTTCAGGATAACGCCATACCATATACTCTTAAGTGCCTTATAATCCTCGCGGTTATATAGCAACTCTGGTTTGGCTTTATCAAAACATGTCGTGTAAGGTGTCATACGATTTGGAATACTATCCCCTCGCCAGTTCTGGCGACGGGGATAGCATTCCACCCCTCTAGAGGGGTAAGACATGTTACTTTACTTAAATGCGGTTAATTTCTAAAAAGACCTTAGATCCATAAAATGGATGCCTCTGCCACAGACAAGAGTCTGACCCCCTGAAGCTGACCGAAACTCAGCCAAATGGGGCCTGGACAAAGGGTTTCCTGTTGCAGGGAGGTGTTACACCCCCTCAGACAGGAGATAGTGGATTGTAGCAGGGAGGTTTGAAAGAAACCAGACACTGCATGGGGAGCACAAGGCTGCCCCTTGCATAATCCGGCCAAACCGGTTCTGGGGCACTCCAGCCCTCGTGCCAGGGCGGCCTGGATCAAAGGAAGGGGGTGTATCCACCCACTTCCTGGGTCCCACCCATAGGAGGGGACCTAGCAGGTTATCCAGCCCCCAAAATTAGTATAAGACTGGGAGCAGTGCCAATGCACTTCAGATTATCCTGAAGAAACATAAGAAACGAAATTCTGGACCCTTCGACATCCTACTCGACGTAGAAGCCCGAAGAATCTCCCTTGTGGTCAAGGAGTGACCACCCTGTGCAAACAGGCACCATCCAGCTATCGACGTCTACTTTGTTGCAGTTCCCGCCGGAACTCGAGCGACAGAGATCGACGAGATCAAGCCTGCCTGCTTTCCAACAGCCCGATCCACAGTCCCTGCAGAGCTGAGACCCGTGGAGGCGACCGGAAGCGTGGGGCACGCCATCTTGAATTGACCACGAGACGCTGACTGTGCAGCCCACGAGTAACCCTCGAAGCTGTACACCGGGGTTTGAGAAGCCCCAACCCTGAGCCACTCTTGCACCGAAGCTCACCCCTCTACACTCATCGAGTGCTGCGTGGGGCTCTTCTGCTACTTTTGGCTCAACGCGTTGGCCCGGTCACTTGCCAGCCGGCTAGTGGCCCCTGTGCCGACGAAAACCTGAAATCGACTTGTGAATCTGGTTGCTCCAGATCTGCATCAGCTCTCCTGAAAAGGAGCCCCCACTCTGACCCTCCTGGTTCGAGTGAGAAGCAATCTCTCGGTTCCGCGTGGATTGCTTTTGCCAAGTGTTGTTTGCTCCAATCTTGAAGCCGACAGCGCCGACGGCGAGAGCCTGCGTGGGACAGATCGTGACCTGCTCCTGGACGTCGTAGATGCCCCAGAGCCCACGTGACAGCGGAGAGAAGCACCTCGACAGCGACCTGATTGCGCCCGACATTGCCTGGTTCCGTCCTGGTTCCACCCTGGTCACTGCTGAGTGACCCAGACTCTGTCCCCTCTGCTTTCAGGTACTTTTCGACTCGAGTCCACCCTTGGACTCCACCGGACACTTCGCTTTCACCCCGCCTGCAGCCCTTTCAGCTTCAAGCACCAAGAGCCTGCGTGACGAAACCCGACTCAACTTCGACCCTGTGCACCCGCTTCCTGTGGGTGAGGTAACTTTGCTCCGCCGGTGTTCCCACACTGGTACACATCTCTAGGGTCTGTGTCTTAAGTTTTGTTCCTCTAGGTTCAGCGGAAGTGTCCTTAAACTTTAACTTTGTAACTTTTACGCACCATTGGTTAACATTGGTGCATGCGTGCGCTTCCCGCACTGCTCCCGAATCCCGTGGGCCTCTCCCGACTTCAGCACTGCTTGTCCTGACTGCTCCCAGCGATTCCCTAGGCCCTAGGCCTAACCACTGTTCGATTGGTATCTCTTATACCACTTGTTTAGTATATGGTTTGAGTGGCCACCCGCCCTCATCCATAATTGTGCAACTTGTATGTTTAAACTGTGCTTTTGATTTAACGCTTGTGCCCCTTTATTCATAAAGAATACTGGGGATTGTTTTTAGTAATAAACACATATATTTTTATAATATATACTTGTGTGGTGTCCTTTCATTTGATATTACAGGATTGTATGTGGTAAAACAGCTCGCTTAACACGACCTCTTAAGTTAAGCCTTTAGGCTGCTTAGTCCATGCTACCCCTAGGATAGCTTGTCTAACAAGGTTGACTTACAACCTGACACCATAAGGGATTGTTTGGTCTGATAATAGGTGGTTCCAGAATTGGAAACATCACCTATCAGGCCAACTTCTCACAATAGGCCTATGAATCATATCAGAAAGCCCTAATCTGTTTGCAAAAGTGTTGATGGCATTTCGACCTCCCTGGCCACTTTGGAGGTCATCATCAGGACATAATTATTTATTCAGCACAGAAAGGATTTTTAAAAAAAAATTCTTTATTGGGTTAAAAATATGCAATTCGTTACAGTCATGAAATCCCCCCTCCCACCAATCTGACTTTCCCCCAACATTTAGTATGGGCAATCACATGACTATTCCCTCTCCGGTGTATACACAGCCATTTAGCCAACAACCCCGTGGTGGGCAGGCGACAAACCTTGTTACATACATTAACGCAATACGTGAATGAATTACTCTACTCTCCGCCCTCCGTGGGTGGGCATTGCACATAAAGTAAAAGTGGTCCCAGCCCTGGGTGTCTCAACATTGTTTCCCTCCATGATATAGCTATCTAGGGCTACTGGGCCTCCTCATTAGTGTGCATTTCTTTTTTGTTGTTCAGGTACGTTTGATACAGCCCCCAAATATTTTTCGGTCTGCTAGTAGGGGAGAGCAGCTCACTGTAGTTCTCAGATTGTGTGCAGCAGTACAGCATGTCGTGCACCCAGCGCTTAGGTGTGGGGGTAGGGCCTCTCATCCAGCAGCATGCCACCACCCTCCGGGCCATGAGGAGTCCCATGTCTACCAGTCTCCGTGCAGCCCTGGGAAGTTTTTTTGTGTACCCTAGGAGTGCCAGCGCGGGGTCGGGTGCGAGGTCTATTTCTGCTATGTTGCTTATGTCAGAAAAGATCTTGACCCAGAAGTCCCACACTCCTGGGCATTGCCATGCCAGGTGTAGGAACCCTGCGTCTGGGGCGTGACATCTTTCGCAGTCAGAAGTGTCTCGAAGGCCGTACCTGTTCGATCTAGTCGGTGTGTAGTACACCCTGTTTAGAAACTTGAAATGTACCAGCCTATGTCTGCCATTAAGGGAAAGCTTCCCGGTGTTGGTACAGCAGTATTGCCACATATCGTCGTCAATAACTGTCTGTAGATCCGTCTGCCACACCAGCCGCGCCTTGGTGTATGCGTGCTCTCTATGCACCTGGGATAATTTATATAGGATAGATAGCAGTTTTTGGTGAGACTCAGTCTTTATAACGTGAGTGAGTTCCGGGACTTCAGGTGGTTCAGCCATATCTTCACCCAGCAAGTCAGTAAAAGCGCAGCGCACCCTGTGAAATTGGAATCGAGTCAGAAGAGGTGGAGCCTCATCGCTAGTCAATGCTTGCTCCCAAGTTTTGGCTACTCCGTCGCAGAACAGATCACCTGCTATTTTGACATTCAATTGTTTAATGCTAGGATCACCCCCTTCTCTTTGATAGGAGGTAGCCATCTAGCCCAGTCTACCGGTATTATAGGGGAGTATAACAGAGCACCGCCCTGCGCCTGTAAGAGGCTATGCCAGGCGTGATTTGTGGCCGCGATTGAGTCAAGTACACCAGTCCTTCGATACATTGGTTGGAAAATCGTGGACGGGAGCGAGAGAGGTCTGGCAAAGAGTGTCTCCATGCGAACATGCGGAATCTTGCAATCTCCATGGAGCCAAGTATTCAGATGCGCGGCCTGGGCCACTCTGTAGTAAAGTTCCAGGTCAGGGGCGCCGAGCCCACCCATTGTGTAAGGCAAAGTGAGTATAGTCCACTTGACACGGGGCTGTTTCCCTGCCCATGCCAGCCTCACCATGAGCTGCTGTAGTCGCTGGAAGAAGGATTTAGGGAGCACAATCGGAAGAGTCATAAATAGGAACAGCAGTCTGGGCAGTACCACCATTTTCATTATATATATCCTTCCAAGAAAGGAGAGTGGCAGCCTGCACCATGCCTCGACGTCACCCTCCAGCCTGCTAATGGCTGTACCATAATTTGTGAAAAAAGGAAGAGGTGAGGGTGGTCTATATGGGTTAGTTTAACGACCTCAATATCTCATAACCCAAACCATAACGAGAACAATAAACAAGAGATATGAGGTCAGAGAAGATGTGTGCTGTTCTGAAACTAAGAACTAAAAAGGATCATGAAACACCAAGAAATTACATGAGGCTGAAAACTCCCATCAGACCACCATTGTGGCGGAATATCATCACGTGGGATACAGATGGTAGATCCAAATCTCGCCCAGCCCATCAGGTGATGGTGCAGAGATGGATTTCCGAGGTAGACCTCTAGCCACAGTGTATTTCAAGTAGGTGCTGATGGTGTGCAGTGCTGTGTGAAAGGTGAGTGATAAAGATAAAAATAACTACTAGAACAGAAAATTTGTTTAATAGGCTCTGTTCTAGTGTCAAGATTAAAATGACTCCACATTTATTTATTTATTTATTTATTTAGAGTTTTGTATAGCGCGAACAAGACCCTTGGGTATCAGAGCGCTTCGCATTACATGGGGTAGTTATAGTCTGTATAGTTGTAGCAACTTTCACAACATTAAGAGGTAGGTACATATATGGCACATAAAATGAAAATATCAGAACAAATTTCTACAAGAATATAAAGTATATCAACAAAGTAAAAACCACGTCTTAGTACATAGCACACTATAAAGTTTAACTGAATCCAACAATCCTGAATGTTTATTTTCTGAGTCTGTTTCAATTTCCTGCCAATGAACATGCCTTCTGTCTTCCCATGTTATGACTATGGAAGGAATTTACTCATTAGGAAGATCTTAGTTTCCCTCTTAAAGGATATAGGGGCCGATTCCGATCCGGTAAAAAGCGCTCCAAATTGCAGTTCGGAGCGTTTTTCCCCGTACGAATCGCACCCGTAGGCGTCCCCGTACGATTCAGCAAGTACGATCACAAATTTATGCGTGACTCCGTACGACTCGTAAAAAACACCGTACAAATCGAAAATCCATACGATTTGCAGTCGGCTGACGCACCACGCAGCGTCCGTACGTAAATAGACCGCGCCTTCCGACCCAGGAAGTACGATCCGTGTCGAACACACACCGTACGGCTCTTTTGCTACGAGAGCTCTAAACTACCGTAAACCCACACTCCGGCAAACCCGGCACCCGGTACACGACAAGCAAGACATGAACGCCATCGTCCGTGTCATCCCTATCCTGTACGCCCACCACCTCGTATATAGAAACCGACGACGGCGCAGAAGGTGAGTACAACGAACTCCAACATACCTGTACGTGTTGCCACTCGGGCACATCTCCATTGCACGACTGTCATGTCTGGGTACGTTGCACCACACACTCCCGCACATCACTAGTGTAATACGGATAGAGGCCGCACCAACGTCATTGACCACGGGGTACGTTACGTCACCGCACATCACTAGTGTAATACGGAGACGTACCGCACCTACGTCATCGACCACGGGTTACGGAACGTCACCGCACATCACTAGTGTAATACGGAGACGTACCGCACCTACGTCATCGACTTCGGGGTACGGTACGTCACCGCACATCACTAGTGTAATACGGAGACGTACCGCACCTACGTCATCGACTTCGGGGTACGGTACGTCACCGCACTCCACCAGTGTTATACGTGCCGCATGTACGTCATCCAGCCCGGGGTACGGTACGTCACCGCACAACACCAGTGGAAAACAGAGACGTACCGCACCTACGTCATCGACTTCGGGGTACGGTACGTCACCGCACTCCACCAGTGTTATACGTGCCGCATGTACGTCATCCAGCCCGGGGTACGGTACGTCACCGCACAACACCAGTGGAAAACGGAGACGTACCGCACCTACGTCATCGACTTCGGGGTACGGTACGTCACCGCACTCCACCAGTGTCATACGTGCCGCATGTACGTCATCCAGCCCGGGGTACGGTACGTCACCGCACAACACCAGTGTAAAACGGAGACGTACCGCACCTACGTCATCGACTTCGGGGTACGGTACGTCAGCGCACTCCACCAGTGTTATACGTGCCGCATGTACGTCATCCAGCCCGGGGTACGGTACGTCACCGCACAACACCAGTGGAAAACGGAGACGTACCGCACCTATGTCATCGACTTCGGGGTACGGTACGTCAGCGCACTCCACCAGTGTTATACGTGCCGCATGTACGTCATCCAGCCCGGGGTACGGTACGTCACCGCACAACACCAGTGTAAAACGGAGACGTACCGCACCTACGTCATCGACTTCGGGGTACGGTACGTCAGCGCACTCCACCAGTGTTATACGTGCCGCATGTACGTCATCCAGCCCGGGGTACGGTACATCACCGCACAACACCAGTGTAATACGGAGACGTACCGCACCTACGTCATCGACTTCGGGGTACGGTACGTCACCGCACTCCACCAGTGTCATACGTGCCGCATGTACGTCATCCAGCTCGATGTATGTCATCCAGCTCACCGCACAACACCAGTGCAATAGACGTGTGGGACATACGTCTGCTAAGTAATTGTATGTGTAAGTATGAGAGTGTGTGTCTGAGACCCCCCCCTGGCCACCTGTGCCCAGCATCAGAGTGTGTGCATGGCTAAACCCCCCCCCACTGCCACCCACTGCCCAGCATCAGAGTGCCCCCCACTGCCCAGCATCAGAGTGCCCAGCATCAGAGTGCCGACCACTGCCCAGCATCAGAGTGCCCAGCATCAGAGTGCCCACCACTGCCCAGCATCAGAGTGCCCACCACTGCCCAGCATCAGAGTGCCCCCCGCTGCCCAGCATCAGAGTGCCCAGCATCAGAGTGCCCACCACTGCCCAGCATCAGAGTGCCCAGCATCAGAGTCCCCACCACTGCCCAGCATCAGAGTGCCCAGCATCAGAGTGCCCACCACTGCCCAGCATCAGAGTGCCCACCACTGCCCAGCATCAGAGTGCCCAGCATCAGAGTGCCCACCACTGCCCAGCATCAGAGTGCCCACCACTGCCCAGCATCAGAGTGCCCACCACTGCCCAGCATCAGAGTGCCCAGCATCAGAGTGCCCCCCACTGCCCCGCATCAGAGTGCCCACCACTGCCCAGCATCAGAGTGCCCACCACTGCCCAGCATCAGAGTGCCCCCCACTGCCCAGCATCAGAGTGCCCAGCATCAGAGTGCCCACCACTGCCCCGCATCAGAGTGCCCACCACTGCCCCGCATCAGAGTGCCCACCACTGCCCAGCATCAGAGTGCCCACCACTGCCCAGCATCAGAGTCCCCAGCATCAGAGTGCCCACCACTGCCCAGCATCAGAGTACCCAGCATCAGAGTGCCCACCACTGCCCAGCATCAGAGTGCCCAGCATCAGAGTGCCCCCCACTGCCCCGCATCAGAGTGCCCCCCACTGCCCAGCATCAGAGTGCCCACCACTGCCCAGCATCAGAGTGCCCCCCACTGCCCAGCATCAGAATGCCCAGCATCAGAGTGCCCCGCATCAGAGTGCCCACCACTGCCCAGCATCAGAGTGCCCAGCATCAGAGTGCCCACCACTGCCCAGCATCAGAGTGCCCAGCATCAGAGTGCCCCCCACTGCCCAGCATCAGAGTGCCCACCACTGCCCATCATCAGAGTGCCCAGCATCAGAGTGCCCACCACTGCCCAGCATCAGAGTGCCCACCACTGCCCAGCATCAGAGTGCCCAGCATCAGAGTGCCCCGCATCAGAGTGCCCACCACTGCCCAGCATCAGAGTGCCCAGCATCAGAGTGTCCACCACTGCCCAGCATCAGAGTGCCCTCCACTGCCCAGCATCAGAGTGCCCAGCATCAGAGTGCCCACCACTGCCCAGCATCAGAGTGCCCAGCCTCAGAGTGCCCACCACTGCCCAGCATCAGAGTGCCCAGCATCAGAGTGCCCACCACTGCCCAGCATCAGAGTGCCCCCCACTGCCCAGCATCAGAGTGCCCAGCATCAGAGTGCCCACCACTGCCCAGCATCAGAGTGCCCCCCACTGCCCAGCATCAGAGTGCCCACCACTGCCCAGCTCGTACATCAAAAACATACCATTGTCAACCTCATTACCCTCAGGAGATAGACACATTTTAGTATACCTAAATGTGAACATCACACCAGCTCCCAGGCACCCAGCAGTCACAGACATCATCACACAAACTACAAATCTGAAAAGCAAAAATTAGCTTTATTCAGCGGAATCACAAAATAAAAGCAAATGAGAGTCCTCGCTCATTAAAGGCCAATGGACAGTCCAATAGAGTCTCAGCAATAGTTTGTGCCTCCATGGGTGTCATCTCACCCAAACCTGCCTGCACATGGCGTTTAATCAGCTGTGCTGACTACGGGGGCACCATCTGTTGAATCCTCCGGCACCGCATGGACAGGAGAGGGAAGGACAGGTGGAGTGGGTGCAGGTGTAGTGGATTCATCCACACAGGTTGGGGCATCGCAGAAAGTAGATTCAAAAACCTGGCTGCACACCTCAGCCAGGGCGGAAAAACTACCACCTGAACCCGGGGACACATTGGGGGTGGAGGTACAGGGCTGTGAGTCAGTCCTACTGGGTGTGTGGATGCGTGTGTGAGGTGTCTCCCCTCTCCCTGTGGGTGTGCCTACTTGCCCTTGAGACTGTGTGCGTAGAGCTTTGAGCTTCTTATGCTGTGTGTGTGCGCTGGGTGTGTCGGACCTGTGGCGTGTGCGTGTATGCTGTGTAGGTATGTGAGAGGCAGAGGTGGATGGCTCTGAAGGATGGGGGGGGGACAGATGCTGCTGGGTGTACATAGCTGCCGTCAGTGTTGATTCAATGGCAGCCACACTCCGACGCAGATCAGACATGGCTGATGACATGCCCTCCATGAACGACACCACCTGTGTAATCAGTTGTGTATGTCCATGGAGGACAGACAGCATGGATGCCTGACCTACTGCAATCTGCCGGAGTAGGTCCACTGTCTCAGCACTGAGGGCAGCAGGGGACACAGGGGCAGGGGCTGCGGTGCCGGGAACAAAGGAGACACGGGGGCTAGCACGGACCCTAGGCACACCAAGGAGTGGGAGGTTGGAGATGGGACTGGAGGAGGGGAGGGCAGCCAAAGATGTATGAGTGACCATTGCTGCATATTCCCCCCCCCCCCTCCTGAGAGTCTGTCTCGGATTCGTCGGCATGGTACGATGTGTCAGTCACATGTCGTGCGGCCTGTAGACTCTCCTCCCACTCTGTGCCACTGCCTCCCTCTGACACCTCCCAGCAGGTGGCACTGTCGGTGTGTCCCTCCGCCTGGTCCGCGCCTCTGTCTCCTCCAGATTCAGATGATGATGCTGTGAGCAAGGAGAAGAATGAAAACATATCAGTCACCTGTACACATCAGACATATCAGCTGCAAATCATATGGCCTCTTTCGTCAACATGGCATGCATCATGAGTCACATGACACATAACTCTTCATAAAGACAATTCTACTTGTGGAGAAATGTCAGAGACACAAAGCTCAATGTAAGGTAGGAGATAAGGTATAGGCAAGGAAAATACTTGTATGAGAGACACAATCATGATCCACTGCCTGACAACAGGATAGCTGATGATGCATAACAGTTCATTAGCCAACCCTGCCACCCAAATGAAGACCTGTCCATGTTTGATTCGCTTTGACTCTGTGCCACATTAGAAAAGTCCTGGGCAAACTGCCATGTGATGCCATCCTGGGACCTGAAACAAGTCTTCCATCACCTCACACTGCCATCACCGCTTTGTACATCCAAAGTCACATTGTGTGGCAAACCATCAATACTATGTACAAAGAACATGCCACAGATGTTGAGAATATGCACACACGCACTGCCCAGTGTGAGTATGCAGAAGTCCAAAAAATAGCACATGTACATTGTGCACCTGCAGCTAACACAAGATAATTAGAAAGTGTACCATGGACAAAGGCCACTGAGGCTGACTTGTGCACAAAACACTTGTTGAGACTCAAGAACAGTGCCACAATATGAAGAAGGGCAGACATAGTGCACATGTGGTGCTACATCTAAGGTACGAACAGGTGTCACACACCCCCCTACAACATGAAGATGTGCAAAGGAAGATGCAACTTGAGACACTGCACCATAGGAGTACATGTCAAAAACAAGCATTAGCCAAAGCAAACCTCTACTGTGGAGTAGGGCAAGGCATGTAAAGAAGCAGCTGCTGACAGAGGGACAATCGAATTCCAATGCATGAACTGCCTGTCTGACCACACCACTCAAACTATGGGAGTGTGACCATGCCTTAGAGCTCTTCAGGTACCATTTCTCACACACATGACTACAAACAGACATGTACCTACCCCCTTCGTGCTGCTGTCCCTCCTGCAACTGCCTATGGAGGTCTGGGAACACCACTTCCAGGACCCGGAGCATGTTGGGGGTGAGTTGGCGGCTGCCGCCATGCCGGCGTGGAGCTTCCAGCTTCAGCTGGACTCGGGCGATGCGGCGGCTCCAGCACCGGATGTCCTGCCACCTCTTCTTTATGTTTCGAAGCCTCCTGCGAGGCCCCCCCTCTCTCCGGACAGCCCTGGCGATGTCCACCCAGATTTCACCCTTCTCATAGGCAGATACCTGTCACAAATGTAAAGTTACAGAACATCAGTATACCTGGTGCATGTTCCCAAGACACCCATATGTCCACAAAATACATGATGACAATAGGGCAACGTATGGCACACACATTAGCATCATTGTCCAGGAGTATGTGGCCTGTGTGCTAACACAACTGCTTAGCATGACATTGAAAATCTACAGATTACATGAGGGCTGTAAAATACTCTTTGAGCATGACACTCACTGAACAAGATATGCTATGTCTGGGTGCAATGCAGCACGTGACATGCTGTCACACACCACACTACAACAAATAACTCTCTTCTAACAACACTGTGCACCCTGGCACTCACTCACAACAACATTGCATCTATCCACTATTACTACACAGTGGCTATGATGTCACACACACAACAGGTGCACACTCAAAGGTATTGCACACATCACTCACCTGATCCTCTGGTCTCCCAAACAGCTTGCTGAAGTTTGGCAGGAGGGCATCCAGAAGGGCCTTGTTCTCACCATCAGTGAATGCAGGTGCCCTCTCCATGTTCAGCTAATCAGGGCCAGAGGATTCAGAGACAGCAGCTGTGGTTAGCACACCAATGTTGTGCAGGCAAGTGCCCTCCCACAGCCACATGCTGCCTTATATCTGTGCTGCAGAGGGTCTGTGAGTCCAAGGAGTAGTGTGTGATAGGCCACGATAATTTGCATCCTATGTTCCATCCAATCACATCACACCTAAGCCCATGACACACATATGCATGGTTTGAAAATAGAGCCAGAGCTGAACAACAACTTTCGCAACATTGTATACTTTTTCCAAACTGATTCTTCCAGGACACCTGTAGGAGTGTAAAAAAACTCCGTATCCATGACAACCTGGTTGCATTTTGAACAGTACACTGTTCCCCTAGTTGTTCCCTATGCATTTTTTAAAATTCACACCCAAGTACGGTGACATTGCCATTGCCAATGCTACACATTGAATGGTGTCACGATGCGTACACACGCACGTACCATTGGGGTACGCTTAGCTCGCGTAGAGCCCAAATGCGACAGGGAAACTAGGCCGACGCACGTACCATTGGGGTACGCTTAGCTCGCGTAGAGCCCAAATGCGATTGGGAAACGATGCGTACACAGGCACGTACCATTGGGGTACGCTCAGCTCGCGCAGAGCCTAAAGGCGATAGGGAAACGATGCGTACACAGGCACGTACCATTGGGGTACGCTCAGCTGGCGCAGAGCCTAAAGGCGATAGGGAAACGATGCGTACACAGGCACGTACCATTGGGGTACGCTCAGCTCGCACAGAGCCTAAAGGCGATAGGGAAACGATGCGTACACAGGCACGTACCATTGGGGTACGCTCAGCTGGCGCAGAGCCTAAAGGCGATAGGGAAACGATGCGTACACAGGCACGTACCATTGGGGTACGCTCAGCTCGCGCAGAGCCTAAAGGCGATAGGGAAACGATGCGTACACAGGCACGTACCATTGGGGTACGCTCAGCTGGGGCAGAGCCTAAAGGCGATAGGGAAACGATGCGTACACAGGCACGTACCATTGGGGTACGCTCAGCTCGCGCAGAGCCTAAAGGCGATAGGGAAATGATGCGTACACAGGCACGTACCATTGGGGTACGCTCAGCTGGCGCAGAGCCTAAAGGCGATAGGGAAACGATGCGTACACAGGCACGTACCATTGGGGTACGCTCAGCTCGCGCAGAGCCTAAAGGCGATAGGGAAACGATGCGTACACAGGCACGTACCATTGGGGTACGCTCAGCTGGCGCAGAGCCTAAAGGCGATAGGGAAACGATGCGTACACAGGCACGTACCATTGGGGTACATTGTGTCAGACATGGTCAAGTGAACGATTGTGTAGGCTGCGTCCCTGTCCACCTTCATGTCACCATTGGCAGAGTCACACTAGGAAATCACACAGCAGGGATGTAGTCTACACTCATGTCGACCATGTGGATGCATACATCAGCATGGCACACATACATCAGTATGTGCCAGGTTTGGCAGACATTGATGAAGCACAGGGATTGTGACCCTGTGCCTCAGTTGATGTGTGAATAGCTTGCACAACATGTCATCATTCATGATGCACATGTGCATCACATGCATTCAACAATTTCAACACGATTAACGTCTGCAACATGTAGCGAGGCACATGAACACTCGAATGGGCCACAATTCAGTACAGGGAACTGGCACATGATGACAGGAACATGCCCACTGTCACAGAGGTGTCATAGCCGCACAGCATGACCCTGTGTGACCACGTCATGTGTGTGCCATGTGCTACATTGTGCATGCTGTTAGCATATGCCATGAACAGGTCAGTAAAGTATTACTCACCTCAGAAAATCCCCACATGTCATCCTGGACATGGCAATTTCCGTAATACCGTACACTTGTGTGTTGGTGTGTAAATCCTCTGGCTCTGCAAGTATCCTTGGCGTTGTGTCTGCCCTGATGACGTTATCTGAGTAGTCATATGTCACCTCTGCGTCCACACGTCAGGTCCTCTGTTTGTTTCTCAACACCAACGCAGGTCCGGTCTAAGTTAAAGCTTACACATTTTGTACCCTAAATCATTGTACTAACACTTCAGAACATTTATCTTTTATTGTCATACTCAAGACCGTGCCAATAGGGATGTCACTTACAAAGCCTGTGAGGAATGAAAAGGCCTCATGTTGGTGAGTGGCCCTCACCGTCTGTGTCTCCACGGTTTTCACGTCAGGCACAACAACAAGAGCTGCTCCAATTGCGGGGACCTGACATATGAATCCAGGTGTGATATGTCCCACAAGCCACTTAGACTCCAGCAGTTGGCACAGCACCACAATAGCTCATGGTTGGGATGTAGGACCAGTGCATGTGTGTGGGTGTGGAGACATGTGAGCCCCTCATTAGTAAATCATTCCCCAGGGCAAACTCGTCAGGTAAACAACAAAAGTCAGAGATGTGTAATTGCATTGACAAATAACCACGATGCAAGTGCAATGCTGCATGGGATTAGGGTGACGGCGACCACACGGCTCCATCAGAATAGCAGCCATCGTAGCCAGCACCACGACCTACGGTCCCAGCCCTGCATGTGACACAGGAGGAGTAAGTGCACTTCCTCATGTCCATGATGTCCCTCACCCCGCCCACTGACTCCGCATCAGCTTCTGGCCCACCGTACCCGTCAGGGGGCAGTTGCGCCTCTGTTGATATGCCCCTGACGCCATCATTCGCTGAGTGACGGACGCAGGCGGTGCATACGTCCCAGAACCGCTGTGACAGACATGATCGGAATGTTCATCCTGGTCCCCGCTGGTTCTACTCACAACCTCACTGCCAGATCTCCCCCAGGTGTCAACCGTGGCGCCATTCTGGGGTGGTGCTGGCCCCGATACCACACACTGTACGGCTCCGCCGTGGTAACTGTGTGGCAGAACACCGCTCTTAATGCTGCATGGGAATGTAAACATCAATGAGCTGGCCACACCTCATTACAATAGGCACTAATGAGTATTGGGAGGGTCAAGAAGACCCACTGGCACGTGAGTGTCAGTCCCAACACCACAGGACAGGTGGACTGGGGGATGCGAGTGTTGTGGACACCTAGCCAGACACAGGTGATGTCTCAACTCAAAAGATGTATTTGGATGATTGGGCAACGTTCAGTGTAGTGTTTATGTGGGCGGTTGGAACCATGGCCCTTCATCTCCCTGTTGCTGCGGTGAGGACCAACTTGTCACTCAGGTCCTTCAACTACACTAACGCTACGCTGAGCCTCTGCAGGCCTATCTTGATGAGAGTACTGTATGTATATTTGCAAGCATGTACAGCCACGCAGCATGTTTGTCTGTACATAGGCACGTTGTCAGACCCCCACTGCCCTACCCGGACTGACCATGTTCCCTGTCCTACCACCCCATCCCAGGAAGCATCTGCATGCAGCCCTCAAAACCACAGAACACATTCCCATTACCTACGCTGTAGAGGGTATCCAAGAGGTACAGGCACTACGCAAAGATGTCATCATCCTCCCTGACTCTGGGAGTGATGTTTAGCTACTTGACATGCATCTTTGCCTGCTACCCACACTCTCTGTGGGATATGTTTGTGTAACAGCTGCCAGTGTATGCGTTGTAGGTACGGCCAAAATGTGGCCACGCCCTTGTCGGATGCCAATCAACAACACTAGTTTTGTTCCAGTGTGGCCTGGATAGCCACCACTCACTGGTCAGATCGATGACACCCAGGGAGGCTAATTAGTCCAAAGCTATGTATGTATTGAAACGTGACACTTTGCTACTGCCTACTGTTCCTTACAGATATTGGTTTACAAAAGGTAAGTAACTAGTCCTTGAAAGTACTGTGCATCTGCTGTAGGAGCATCTATGTTGTGTCCTTGCTGTGATGGCAGGGTGACTAATGTACACACACCATGCCATGTGTGTTAATGACCCGTTCACATGTGTGATGGCATCACAGACCGTCAGTGACAAATGTAATTATCATGCTGTATGATGATGGTCATGTAATTGTCACTGAAAGTACACACCGCGACATGACTAAGGCTGAACAGTGCAAATGATTGCACATGTGGTGTGTGTGTGTATTGCAGTCTGCCCTCTGGGTGTGCAGACAACCTCCTACTGACATTGACATGACGTGTCTCACTGACATGATACATTGTCATGGTCACTAAGACCTTTACATCTGAAGGCTTGTATGCATGTCACATCCATTCCACACACTACAGGTATTTTCCTTCGCCACGGAGGAGTGTGTGGGAGCTGGCATCTGTGTGTATCCCACACCACACTCCAAATTGTCTACATTATTTGAAGAAGTGTTGCTTGTGCCATGTACATTGTTATAGTCTTAGTCAGACAGTTGTAGACATATCCTTAAAATTGTGTCTTGCAGGGCACCCCCTCTGGAAAGGCCGTTGCCTGACTTGGAAGCCATGAGGGAGCGCAACTGCATCCGTCGATATCGCTTCAGCCGACAGTTGATCAAGGACCTGACGGGCAGGCTTGAGGCTCACCTACAACCACGCCACAGGTATCCAGGTGCACTGACACCCAAGGTAAAGGTGATGGCAGCCCTCCATTTCTTTGCCACAGGTACCTTCCAATTTACCATAGCTGATGTGGGAGGGATGTCTCAGACCATGTTTAGCCGGGTATTGGGTGATGTTTTGGGAGCAATGTTGCTCCACCTTGATGAATTCATTACATTCCCTACTCCAGAAGAGTTGACAGATGTCAAGGGGGAATTCTATGCCCTGGGCCGTATGCCACATGTAATTGGTGCAATTGATGGTACACATGTTATTCTTGTCCCACCACAGGCTCAGGAGCAAGCGTATCGCAACAGGAAACACTACCACTCGATAAATGCCCTGGTGGTGTGTCTTGCCAACATGATTATCTCACATGTTTGTGCACGTTATCCAGGATCATGCCACGATGCTTTCATCATGAGGCGTAGCAGGGTACCACAGATGATGCTGCAGCTGCACAACCACCGGGCATGTCTAGTTGGTGAGTATACACTGTGAGCTCTGTATGTCAGTATGTCACAACTTCATGATCTGCATCATATGATTCACTCTTGTACATGATGTCAAATTGCAGGAGACGCTGGATATCCAAACATGCCGTGGCTAATGACTCCGCTACGCAACCCCAGGACAGCTGCAGACCAGCGTTACAACAATGCACATGTGAAGACCAGGCAGGTGATCGAACGGACCTTTGGACTCCTGAAGAGCCGCTTCAGGTGCCTGGACAAGACAGGCGGAGCCCTCCAATACAGCCCACGCAAGGTGTGTGACATCTTCACCGTGTGCTGCATGCTACACAACATGGCAGTGGAGAAGGCTGTGCCACTCTACCTGGATCCTGATGAGCTGGAACATCTGCCCGTTGAGGATGAAGGCCTTGGCCAGGATGCCAGTGATGAGGAGGGTGAAGATGATATCCGCGGTCACCTCATCCGCAACTTCTTTTCATGATGGTGAGTCCTTTCATCTTTTAAGTAAAAGATGGACTATAGAGTAGCATGGGTAGCATGCTGTGTATGCAACAGACTGTAAGCAAGATCACTTGGATGTGTGTTGTGCTGTGTCACATGTTCAGTTGTAATGCTACACACATACGTGCTATGAGTGCACTCGGAATGTACAGGTGT
Organism: Lissotriton helveticus; assembly: GCF_964261635.1. Lineage (NCBI taxonomy): Eukaryota > Metazoa > Chordata > Amphibia > Caudata > Salamandridae > Lissotriton > Lissotriton helveticus. Next base: position 2,092,655,605 of record NC_136065.1, on the reverse strand, counting down.
CATACTACATCTGGCTATTCAACAGACATTGACAAAATGACATTATACCGAACGTGACCCCTTGTGTGCCACTCTCATCCACAGCTCGCCCTGCCTGTTGTCCGTTGGGGTACATCGTGGTCATCCTGCTACTGCTCATTATGATTGCAACGTCAGCCACATCAACGGAGCATGCTTGAACATGTGGAGAAGTCAATTTGGGTAAGGACTCATATGAGGCTGTTTAGCGTTGGTATGTGTAGAAATGTGTGGTATATGTTCATGTGCATGTGGTGTCATCTTGCATACATGCTACTCCATTATGTACCTCATTAAATGTATGGCCACTCCCATGACAGGATAGTCACCCCTTCTGTCATCTGTTGTACTTTGATACTCTGGTGAATGCATCAATGTGTGTAGACATTGCCACAGCAACATTGCACATACCATGGCATGACATTGTGTCAGAGGTCACAACCACGGACTCTGTGGGGGATTGCAGCCTCACTGTGTGCATTAGAATGTGACTGGATCCTCACCTCCAGCTTGTGGGCCAGTCCAGTGTGATTACCATGAAACCATGTGGTGTTGGTGTTTATTTATTTATTTATTTGCAAGCTTGTACCGCGCTGGGAATCGACTCCCTAGGGAGTATCTCCGCGCCATTGGCAACGTCAGAAAGCAAATAGCCCTGTCATGTGTAAATATCATACTGCAAGTATCAATAGTTGAATAAAAAAGTTTTTTGTTTTTTCCTGAAAGGAAGATGATCCCTGCAAGCTCTGATTTCCAGGGGGAGTTCGTTCCAGAGTTTCGGGCCGGCCACTGACAGAGCTCTACCACCTTGTCGTGATTTCCAGAATCTGGGGACACATAGTAGTTCATGCCCAGTGTATGTTCCACATCTTAAGACAACTGTCCTGTGAATCAGTTAACATGGATGCATTGCCCTTGCAGCAGTATATCATGTCACTGTCATGTCGTTACCTCAGTGCAGGTTGAGAATACTGCTACGCCAGCCTTCACAGTGAGTAGCCGTGATGTTTAGATGCACATGATGCCATGTATGTTTAGCATGACAAAGTAAAAAGTGTGAAAGATGCATATGTGAATTTCTGTGTAGCACCAGTGGAGTGCGGTCATTCACATGAATCTCTGGTCGCCGGCACCATGACTGTGCTATGGTAGGGTCTGATTATGTAGCTTGGATGGACATCACTTGCACGTAATATTTTTTGTACATGCATATCATGTTTAGCATTGTGATGCATACTTGACACGCCAGAAGACTGGCTACAGAGTGCCTTCATTGCATGTCGATCATTAGCTTCCTCATCATATGTGATACTAACAGCTGTAGTGGATTTGCTCAAGTTAGCCTACAGGGCCCTTATGGCTAACCAATATCAGATACAGACTTTAGAGTTAGCGGTAGTTGGATTTCCATATGTTTCCATTTGTTACTGAGGTCTACCTCATCTGTGCCTGGGAATGTGTTCATACTACATAGATCTTTTTGCATGGGTGCTCACTTGTGAGCGTTACACATGACTCTAATGGATGACAGACTGTCCCAGTTTTTATGTGTCTGTGTCACAGCATCGAATCTGATGTGATGGCATGATTAATCATCATTATTTGTCACCAGACAGTACACTTCACAGGTGTGACTGGTACAGTGTAGCTAATGAGGTTTTTGAAGTGTCTGTGACATGAGAATTTTGTCCTAATGCTTAATTGCCTCTGTTTCAGGTCTCCCTCCCAGCAGTTCCCATCCTCTCCTTCCCTCGCCTGATCACCCTTTTGAGTCTGTTGTTTGTACTCAGACCAATGGGCTATTTGGAGGTGGAACCCTTAGAGCATCACACCAGTCTGATGAAGAAAGGTACGGCCAGTCGTTGACAGCCTTGTAGGTATTCGTAAAGCGGCATTACAGGTGACATCATGATTAGTGTAAATTGGACTTATTGACAATGCACATGTATGATTGTGAAAGCTCCATGGGCTCACAATGTAGATTATCATGTTGTGCATGACGTCTGACTCCTACAGAATATAGTGCCTGCTTGTGGCTCTACACACATGTCCGTCTTACGTGCACATATACTATTTTGAACGTAGTTACCTCATGCTTGTTAGGTGTGTAACTGTATATTGACCACACGCATGGGGTGGGTGAAGGCTAGAATACTATGTTGTGTGTGAGGTACATGTCTTTGTTGGTGCAGTTTTCCTTTGAACATACTAGCTCTTGTATACACCTGCAGACGCTGTGTGTCGTGCCCCACTTGACCGTAAGGGCCCTGATCCACTGACTGTGATGTGTGGTGATTACTGTGCCATTTAGTTGTCAGTGATCCTGAGTGAGGCAGACACTCCTGCCTTCACATCCACATGTCACTTTGTGCATTACGGCTGCCCTTGTGTTATGTGTTTGTTTAGCAATTAGTCACACCCCTCCTGCCGTCATGTATTCACTCATTGCTGCAGCTGCATACACAGCCAACATGCAGCGCACACTATCCAGGAACACAGACACCTACAGGATGACCCTCCTTCCATCCATTAATAGAGCATGCTCCGGCCACCCTACACACAGACAACACCAGACATTCACCCTCGTGCTATGAAAATGCTGTGTACTCAGCCATAGCTGCTGCTATGCGTGTGTGTGCAACACATACTGGCACAACTATGCAGATTCACATGACATTGGGTCTACGTACCACCAGGTCATGTGGCGTGTCCAACACACACACACCTTACATTGGCACAATATTGTACAGTGTTAGCTTGTCAACACCACTAGATCCGAAAACTGTTAGCTTACAGTCACGTGCCAGAACACAACATGCTCACACCACTTCAACATTGCTGTCACAGTCAGTCAAGTTGGCACATGGGACACACACCATGACCCTGTCTCTTGGGTGTGGTGTGATTTGGCCGTTCCGGGGTTGCTATTTGTCTGATGTGTGTCGTTTTTCTGTAAGCGTTGCTCCCATTACAGTAGTATAGTACTTGTAGCTCCATAGGGGTAGGTCACCTAATCAGGTGTGCTTGTGTAGAGTGCTCCAGCCCATTGCCCACAGTCTGTCCTGCCACCGTAATCCTGTGTGGCATTAATCACATACACAGTAATGCATCATGCTGATGGTAGCTCACATACCTGAGGACACAGTTGTAGGTACTCCCTACATGGACTACTACTTTTGTGACACTGACATGTACTCCTCAAAGTGACTCTCCTGGGCCTGCCTGTGCTAGCAGTATTGGGATTCAATCCCCCCTCCAGCATTCACTGTCCCACACAGGTGTGTCTTACCATCCATGTATGTAGTTTGTGGAAATTTCTGGCCAATGTGTGTCCTCACTCAGATTCTGATCCAAGTGTGTGGATGACTGCTGTTTGTTGTATACCTTGCATTTATGACATTTGCTGACACATATACATGTTTGCTGTTTCAAAGATTACTCACCAAATGCGTATGATGTATAAATTATTTATTGGGTGCTCTAGTGCATGAAACGTGAATAGGCGCTGTACAGAAAGGGGGGGAATCCAAAATTCACTGCTAGAGATGAGATGCCTTACTGTTTCAGTCAACAGAGTCCAGCCCACAGTGCCTGACATCATTGGGCAGACTGGGACCAGCAAGTCCATGTGGGAGAGTCTCATAGGGGATGCTGTTGCACCCAGGGGCTATATGCCAGGTCCAGTGTCCTGGGAGAAGTCCATGGGCCGCAGGCCCTCAACGTCTTCGGCGTGGACGACCCACCTTCCTTGGGGGACCCTCATGTGCAGGCATGGACGATGCATGGGACGCTACGTCAGAGGGTTCATCCTCCTCCCTCTCCTCCCTCCCTGTGGCTGGTGTTGCACTTTGCCGTGATGTTGCTGGCCTTGTGACACAGGGAGGGGGCTGCATGTTGGCAGCCATCTGACGTAGCACATGGACAATGTCCCTATGCACCATCAAGAGCTGAGCCTGGTGTGCCTCCACCCGTCCATAATGCAGGTCTTGCCTGGCTATTTGCTCTGCCTGCTGTTCTTTGAGCTGGTTGAGGGTCTCCGCAAGCTGGCTTACCTCACTGGTGTCCCGCCGGTATGCCTCAAGGATGTTACCAAGTTCAGCCATACCGGTCCCTGCAGCTGACTGCCCAGATTCTCGCCTCCGCCTTGCGCCACTCCCACCACCCTGACCCACATGAGCACGGCCTGCGCTTGTGGGCACATCCGATCGACGGGCCCCCCGAGTGCTGGGAGGGTGGAGGTTGTCACCAACCTCAGGGGCGCCCGACAAAGGGTGTCCCTCATTTTCAGACTGGCTCGATTGTGAATCATGGGCAGGGCTCTGACCTGTCTGCTGGGATGTGGTGGGAATAGGTCCGGTGGTTGGCAGAGATGTAGCTGGTACAGTTGCTGCAGGGGTTTGGGATCCAGAGGAGCCAGGTTGGCTGGGGTCATCCACAGTGCGTTGAGGGACGGCGCTGGCGGTGGGGTCTGGGTCCTGCTGAGCCTGGGACTGGGATCCTTGGCCCCCCTGGCTGGGGGGGAGATCCGCACATTGCCCTGTGTGTGGGAGAGAGAGAGACACTGTTAGGGCTATATCAAGTGACATGTGGTTTGGTTATCCATTATCAGCATCACTGTTCCACAAGCTATACATAGTTGACATTGTACAGTTGTGTATTTAGTGGTAGAAAAAACAATAGTATGATGGGGTATATACATTCTTCCAATCTCTTGACAATGACTGACACAGCCATTGCTGTGTCTTGTGTTGCCGGCACCACACGTGTAAAGCATTTGTAAGTTTCACGCAACATCCTGGATGTGGTGAAAATTCTTATGTGTGCGTCAAGCATGCACAGAGTTTAGATGCAGCATGTTGATGTAAGAGACAGAGCATCATTATTTAGCATGTCAGCGACTACTTTGGATGTCTTTTGCTGTTCCATGCTGGCCAAACAATGCCAACACCGCTGGACCTGTACACCCACTTGGAGATCATGGCTTTAGAACTTGGCACTTCTCTGAGACGCATCACCTTGTCAATACCCATGTCCATGTTGGTACTTATGTACATCCACAAAGGTAATGAGATGGGGCACTAGCTTTTTTAGAGGGGCACAATGGACTGGAGCTTCTGTTATGTGCATGTAAGAGTTGTATGCATATTCATATGAGTACGTGTTTTGTTGTGGTACATGGCAATTGGGACAGTGTTGAAATACAACGCCTGTCCCCCGGGGATGAGTTTCTGTAAGGGGTGTGTACGACAGGCCATGCTATTACTTTGTTTGCGAATTGCAAGCGTCCATTGTTCATGTTTTGGCTGTCCCCTCATGTGGTATGCTGCCATTATGTTGGATTTGTGTTGGTGCACAGGATGTGTGACCTTGTCCTGATGTTTGTGTTGGCAATGAGCACAGGAGGGACTTGTGCTGCCTACACCTGTGCGCATTGTGTACTATAGAGCTTTCTGAGATGTGTGTCCTGACACAGTACAGTGTTGACAGCAAATGGTGGGTGACTTACAGGCACATAGCAGATGCTTGCTGGTACTTGTGAGACATCCCTTAACATTCAGCTCTATGGAGTTTGTGAGGCCTGTGCAGTGCTTGTGTGCAACTGTGTGTGTGCCCCAGGGATGTGCGTTGAGGTGACCGAGGGACAAACACTGACTGATGGAGACAGAGGGAGAGGGAGACAGAGGGAGACAGAGGGAGACAGAGGGAGAGGGCGACAGAGGGAGAGGGCGACAGAGGGAGACAGAGGGAGACAGAGGGAGAGGGAGACAGAGGGAGGGAGAGGGAGACAGAGGGAGAGGGAGACAGAGGGAGAGGGAGACAGAGGGAGAGGGAGACAGAGGGAGAGGGCGACAGAGGGAGAGGGCGACAGAGGGAGACAGAGGGAGACAGAGGGAGAGGGAGACAGAGGGAGAGGGAGAGGGAGACAGAGGGAGAGGGAGAGGGCGACAGAGGGCGACAGAGACAGAGGGCGAGACAGGGATGGAGACAGGTAGATTGTGCTTGCTCTCTTGCTACACTGCCTTACTTTGTCACAAAATGATGCATCTCTGAAAGGTGTGTCAGCAAAATTTTATTATTTAGCAGCTGTGGTCTAGTATCTTGTGTGATCTTTACCTATCCCTGTGCATTGGGCATTATGCTTGTGTGTGTCCCTGGGACATATGGCATGAGAGCAGCCTCTTACCCTACACATTGCACCCTATGTGCCTCCCCCTTGCAACTACCACCATTTGGTTGTGTACTGCTTGGAGTCATGGCCACCCACCCCATGCTGCTGGGCACTGTTGTTAGTCTACCCATGTAAGTTGTGTTTTTTGTACACTCACCAGACTCAATGGCTCCTTCTATTCCATGTACTCCCACCGCTGGCAGTAGGACCATGACCTTCTCCTCCCAGGGCTGGTATACAGGAGGTCTGCGGGGACCACCGCCTCCAGTGTGGTGTGCATTGGCGTAATCCTGTGCCATCTTTTTCTTCACCATCCTCCGCAGATCGTACCACTTGGACTGGCAATCATCCCTGGTGCGTCTGATGGGTGCAACAGCATTGACCCGGTCTACAATCCTCTCCCACAGGCGTGTTCTTTCTGCCAGGCTGGTCTGTCTGACCAATGCGCCAAACAGCTGCGGCTCAACTCTGATGACTTCATCAGTAAGTATCTCCATCTCCGGGTTAGTGAATTTTGGATTCTTGTGTGCGGTCATGGTGTGTAGTGTATGTGATTGAGGGGTTGATGGTGTGTATGAATGAGGGTGTTTGGGTCAGAATGTAAAGGGGGTGGTGTGGGTGTAGATGAGATAGGGTGTATGTGTGAAGGTATGTGTCTGCAATAGTTTGTGTGCTCTCAGTTTCCTCGCAAGAATGGGTATGTTGCAAAGGATGATGGGTTGTATGTGTGGTCCCTTTTATTGGTCAAATGGTGGGTGTGGCTTAATTTTAATTGTAGGTGTGGGTGTTATATGGGGTGGGTGTTGGTGTTGTCCTCTGTTTGGCTGCTTGGCTGTGACCAGGACATTGATTGTCAAAGGTGTGTACACAGGAGACATGTTCAGTGTGGTAGTGCGACTCGTTAGCAAGGTCCTTGTGGTCGTTTTGGTGTTGGCGTTATGTGTGCTTGCGGTACTTGTGCGTGCGAGTGAGTAGTACGGACCGTTGGGGGGTGGGGGTGTTCGCGTAGGCTTGTTGGGGGGGGGGTGCGTGTCGTACTTGTGCGTGCGAGTGAGTAGTACGGACCGTTGGCGGGTGGGGGTGTTCGCGTAGGCTTGTTGGGGGGGGGTGCGTGTCGTACTTGTGCGTGCGAGTGAGTAGTACGGACCGTTGGCGGGTGGGGGTGTTCGCGTAGGCTTGGCCGAGGGGTGTGCGTGTCGTACTTGTGCGTGCGAGTGAGTAGTACGGACCGTTGGCGGGTGGGGGTGTTCGCGTAGGCTTGTTGGGGGGGTGCGTGTCGTACTTGTGCGTGCGAGTGAGTAGTACGGACCGTTGGCGGGTGGGGGTGTTCGCGTAGGCTTGGCCGAGGGGTGTGCGTGTCGTACTTGTGCGTGCGAGTGAGTAGTACGGACCGTTGGCGGGTGGGGGTGTTCGCGTAGGCTTGTTGGGGGGGGGTGCGTGTCGTACTTGTGCGTGCGAGTGAGTAGTACGGACCGTTGGCGGGTGGGGGTGTTCGCGTAGGCTTGGCCGAGGGGTGTGCGTGTCGTACTTGTGCGTGCGAGTGAGCAGTACGGACCGTTGGCGGGTGGGGGTGTTCGCGTAGGCTTGTTGGGGGGGGTGCGTGTCGTACTTGTGCGTGCGAGTGAGCAGTACGGACCGTTGGCGGGTGGGGGTGTTCGCGTAGGCTTGGCCGAGGGGTGTGCGTGTCGTACTTGTGCGTGCGAGTGAGCAGTACGGACCGTTGGCGGGTGGGGGTGTTCGCGTAGGCTTGTTGGGGGGGGTGCGTGTAGTACTTGTGCGTGCGAGTGAGCAGTACGGACCGTTGGCGGGTGGGGGTGTTCGCGTAGGCTTGGCCGAGGGGTGTGCGTGTCGTACTTGTGCGTGCGAGTGAGCAGTACGGACCGTTGGCGGGTGGGGGTGTTCGCGTAGGCTTGGCCGAGGGGTGTGCGTGTTGTACTTGTGCGTGCGAGTGAGCAGTACGGACCGTTGGCGGGTGGGGGTGTTCGCGTAGGCTTGTTGGGGGGGGGTGCGTGTCGTACTTGTGCATGCGAGTGAGCAGTACGGACCGTTGGCGGGTGGGGGTGTTCGCGTAGGCTTGGCCGAGGGGTGTGCGTGTCGTACTTGTGCGTGCGAGTGAGTAGTACGGACCGTTGGCGGGTGGGGGTGTTCGCGTAGGCTTGTTGGGGGGGGGTGCGTGTCGTACTTGTGCGTGCGAGTGAGTAGTACGGACCGTTGGCGGGTGGGGGTCTTCGCGTAGGCTTGGCCGAGGGGTGTGCGTGTCGTACTTGTGCGTGCGAGTGAGTAGTACGGACCGTTGGCGGGTGGGGGTGTTCGCGTAGGCTTGGCCGAGGGGTGTGCGTGTCGTACTTGTGCGTGCGAGTGAGTAGTACGGACCGTTGGCGGGTGGGGGTGTTCGCGTAGGCTTGTTGGGGGGGGTGCGTGTCGTACTTGTGCGTGCGAGTGAGTAGTACGGACCGTTGGCGGGTGGGGGTGTTCGCGTAGGCTTGGCCGAGGGGTGTGCGTGTCGTACTTGTGCATGCAAGTGAGTAGTACGGACCGTTGGCGGGTGGGGGTGTTCGCGTAGGCTTGTTGGGGGGGGGGTGCGTGTCGTACTTGTGCGTGCGTGTGAGTAGTACGGACCGTTGGCGGGTGGGGGTGTTCGCGTAGGCTTGTTGGGGGGGGGTGCGTGTCGTACTTGTGCGTGCGAGTGAGTAGTACGGACCGTTGGCGGGTGGGGGTGTTCGCGTAGGCTTGGCCGAGGGGTGTGCGTGTCGTACTTGTGCGTGCGAGTGAGTAGTACGGACCGTTGGCGGGTGGGCGTGTTCGCGTAGGCTTGTTGGGGGGGGTGCGTGTCGTACTTGTGCGTGCGAGTGAGTAGTACGGACCGTTGGCGGGTGGGGGTGTTCGCGTAGGCTTGGCCGAGGGGTGTGCGTGTAGTATGTATTGGTGGAGCTTGCAGTGAGGCGAATGTCCCATACGAATCAATGTTGAAGCGTGAATACTTTGGCCCGTACGTATCTCGCTCAGGCATTTCGTTCCGAATCGGAATAGTGAGTTTGTACGGACTGATTACGAATCGTACGGTGGTCTGCCCGAGGCTTATTCGTACGGGTATACGAATATCAATCGTACGGATCGTAGCAAATCGTACGGAAATCAACGGTAACGGATCGGAATTCGCTGGTCGGACGGTAGTTTCCCATTCGTACGGAATCGGCTACGAATACGAATCGTACGCCGGATTTTTTTACCGGATCGGAATCGACACCATAGTGTTTTCAATCTTTCTAATGTTTGAAGGAAGTGAATTCCAGATTCTAGGTGCTGCTCCTGAGAAAGCTCTGTCGTAAGTTTTCTTCTTCCGGAAGATGGCTGGTCTCAACATTAGCTCCTTTGTGCTCCTGGCTGGTCTGTTCCCTCCCGATAGTTTAATTTTCTGAGCAAGGTAGTTGGGTGTATTGTGGTGGAGTGCCTTATGTGTTATGCATGCCATTTTTAGCTGGATTCTCGCTTCGTATGGAAGCCAATTTAATGCCTTCAAGTGTGGCGAAATGTGGTAAAATTTCCTTGATCCAGTGATCAGTCTTGCCGCTGCATTGAGGCATGCCTTCAGGGGTGCTGTTGAAATTTTTGGTAGCCCCGCTAGCGTCGTACATCCATATTCAATCCTTGCGATAACTAGAGACTGAACTGCCAGTTTGAGGTCTGCTTTGGATATGAATGGTGTCACTTTTCTTATGTAGTTCAGATGGTAGCGGGCGCTTTTTGCCATTGTGTTGATATGGGATTTCATGTTTAATTTCTCATCTAGTGTAATTCCTAGTGATTTCGCTGAGTCCACTAGGGTGGGAGTGCAATTTAATGCTGTGATCATATTGGTCCATTCCTTCACTTCTGTGTGTATCTTTGGTGGGGATATTAGTAAGAATTCCGTTTTTTGTGTGTTTAGTTTTAGATGGTTGTCAGCTAGCCATCGTAATGCCAATGTTAATGTCTCATTCATTCTCCTGATGTCTTCCCTGGATGTGATCTTGATATATATCTGGGTATCATCCACGTACATGTGGTAGGAGATTTTCGACTTTCGGAGGATTTCAGTGAGTGGTTCGATGTAAAGGTTGAACAGTGATGGCGATAATGTAGAGCCTTGTGGAACTCCAATTGAATTAGGGCATGCAAGTGAGAGTGATTGGTTGACCAGGAATCTTTGCGTTCTATTCTGCAGGAATGATTCAAACCATTTTAGCACATTTCCAGCCATTCCCATCCTGTCATGGAGTCGTTTCAGTAGTTTTTCATGATTTACCGTGTCGAATGCTGATGATAGGTCCAGAAGGATAAGTAGACATGTTTGATTCCGGTCCAGTGCCTGTAGTGCATCATCGACAATATGCAGGATCGCTGTTTCTGTGCTATGTCCTGTCCTGAATCCTGATTGGCAGTCGTCTAGTAGCGAGAAAGTAGCTATGTGTTGACTTAGTTGCTTTTGTACGCATTTCTCTATGAGTTTGGCAAGTATAGGGATGTTGGTCACTGGGCGAAAGTTATTTGGATCTGCTGGGTCCGCTGTCGGTTTCTTGATGATGGGGACGACTTGACCTGTTTTTAGGCAGTCTGAAAGGATCCCTTGTGATAGAGAGGCGTTTATTATTTTCGTCCAGATGGGAATCACAATGTGGTTTATTTCTCTGACGCATTTTGATGGTAGTGGATCATTATAGTGGTTGTTAGGTTTGATGTCGGATAGTGTTCTGGCTATGGTATTTTGATCCAATAGTTTGAAGTTAACCCATTGTGCCTTGTTTTTAGTCCTATCAAGGGTGTTTTCTACGGTGATATTGGGATTCTGTCTGTCCGTATTGCCAATGTTTTCAGCCTCTTTCCTGAGCTCTCTTTCCAACTTGTTTGCCTTCTCTGTGAAGAATGTTGAGAATTCTTCACAGTTTATTTGCGTTTTTGTGGTTTCTTGACTGGTTTTAGCTAATTTATTGGATTGTTGTTTTAGAATCTCGTATAATTTCCGAGGTCTGTTTTTGGCGTTATCTAGTTCAGATCTGATAAATTCTTTTTTGGAGTTTAGTATCTTTTTGTTGTATTCGCTTCTTATTCTTCTGAGGGATTTCAGTTCGGGCGATGATGGGCGTTGTCTCCATTTCCTTTCCGCTAGTCTTAGTTTCCTCCTTTCTTCATTCAGTGTTTCATTGAACCATGGGTTTTTTGTCTTCTCTGTGACTCTTTTCATTTTTAGTGGCATCGTAGTGTTGACTATATTCGTTACTGTTTTAGTGTAATGATCAGTAAGTTCCTCTACGCTCTGCAGGTTGTTTGGTGGGATCAGTTTCTTCTCACAGCTTTCAACTAGTAATGCAATATTCGGGTCTTTCATGTCTCGCATCCATTTATTTTGTCTGGTGGGTTGTATGGTCTTGTCCCGTTTCAAATTCTTTATCAGGAAGGTTATGGCATGGTGATCTGACCAGTCACACGGCTCAATTGATATAATTGAGGTATTGTTCGTTTTTGATATTATCCAGTCTATCGTGCCTCCTTTTTCGTGTGTTGGCTCTATGCATGCTTGGTTAAGATTTAACTCTGTAAGAAGTTCTTTCAGAGCGTTGACCTGTTTGTCGTGTTTGTCATTCCAGTGTAAGTTAAAGTCTCCCAGGACAATGTTATTAGTTTCTGAATTGTTTTCGGTGGTGATGATCTCCATTACCTTGTCTATGAAGGTAGTGTTATTACCTGGAGGGTGGTAGAGTGCATGTAGATTGCATTTTTGATTATCTTCTGATCTTATCTTGAGATTTAGGTGTTCACAGGATTCAAGCGGTTCTGTTGGAATTAGTTTGACTTCTATTTCGGATCGATAAATGCAGGCGACCTCCCCCCCCCCTGCCTTTTTTTGGCCTATCGAGTCTCACAATACTATACTGTGGGGGCACTAGTAGGTCCATATATGGAGACGAGGATTCTGATAGCCACGTTTCCGTCAGAATTGTCACATCAATTTCTTTGTTCATGATGAGATCAGCTATGTCTGATGCATGTTTTGCTGCCGACCTACAGTTAAGGAGTAGGCATTTTAGAGGTTTCCCCGTGTTCCGTGTAATCCCGTTCTGTGAGTTCGGGATTAGTTGTATTTGTTGTAGGTTGTTAAGATCGGTTTTCCTTTCATTGAGTCTTGCTGTTCTGTTAGCATCGATCCGGACTGTTTTGATTTTTTCCCCTTTAGCTGTGTCAGTGTTTTCGTATTCCCGAAGTAAGGATAGCGTTTCTTCTTCCGTTAGCTGATTGAGGTTCCTGTCAGGTCGATTTTGCCTGTTTGGGAGGGGCAATGCCATCTTATTTCCCTCTTTTTGGAAAATAAGTAATGCTTCTTGGATGCGTTCGACTTTTTTGTGGGTGCTAACTGTGATTTCAAGCATCTTTTTCATCTCTTGGACCGTGCCTAGAATACTGCCCACTTGTGATTGAAGCTCTTTGAGTATTCTTCGAATTTGGAATGAGGTATTTAAGTTTGTTCGTTTTCCTGTTTCTATGCCCTTGTTTTGGGTTTCCTGGTTTGAGTTTTGATCTCTTCCTCAGGTCTCTTCCCTTCTTATCGATAATTTTGTAGTCTGCTCCGTTTCTGATCAAGTCTTGGACAGCCGAGTTGTCTTCAATATCATCCTTATTTTGGTAGTCTGCTCCGTTTCTGTTCAAGTTCAAGCCTTGGACCGCCGTGTTGTCTTCGATATCATCATTCCTTTGGTAGTCTGCTCCGTCTGTTCAAGCCTTGGACCGCCGTGTTGCTTTCGAAATCCTCATTACTTTGGTAGTCTGCTCCGTCTCTGTTCATGTCTTGGACCGCCGTGTTGCTTTCGATATCCTCATTAATTAGGTAGTCTGTTCCGTCTATGTCCATGTCGTGTACAGCCTTGTTGTCGTCTATATCCGTAATTTCAGTGTTCTCATTTGGTGTCCTATTCGCCGGCCAAATAGTCTGAAAATATGACTATATAAAGGCACAGTCCAGAGTGGTCGACATGTTTCAGCTAAATGGATTAATTTTATCCAGCTTTCTTCAGGACCGTGGTCTAATAGCAACTGCACAGTAAGTGATAATGTGAAAGTGAAGCAAGGCAATATCAAATCAAAATATTCCTACCAGGAACTTGGGTCCCCAATGTAGACTGGTGGAAAACTGAGTAAATCGTCCTTTCCTAAAAATAGGAGAGATAGTGCACACAATATGTGGTATAAAATATTTTGTGTTTACATTGATCCTTAAGTCACAAAGAAAACAGTACAAACAACACATGTTTAAACAAGAGCAGAAAGTCTCATTGTTTGGCAGAAGGCAACTGTCCTATTGGTTTGTATGACAATGGTCACAATAGTATTATAGAATTATTATACTCACCCAGCATTATGTGGGAAGTCACCTCACCTCACCCGGCACCCGCTCGGGAAAAATGAGGCCCCGCTCTGTTAAAAATGGAAGAAATAATAAAATCTGAAACACCGCAAGAATGAATTAATTGCGGTGTATTGCTAAGCTTTTGCTAACTTCCAAAAAGAATTTTTAACTATACCCAGTTGCTCTCAAAATCGACACCTCCCTGACATACCATATGACCAGACAAATGCTTGTCCAGAAAAAGTGAATCAGGCAAGAACCCAGTAAAGGGAGGGGTTCAACATATAAGATGTAGAGACCTACCGTAAGTTACTACCAAACTATGAAAACAAAACAAAAAACGGGAACATAGTTTACAAGTTTCCCTGCTAGGCAATAGGTATGAAAGAAATCTGCATGAGCCTACCTGTCCGTCGGTACCTCTCGCCGGCTTCCGAGTGGGAGTGGAGGTACCGAACGGACGGCAAGCGTGCCTTTTTATGCCAGAATTAATTGAATCATTGATTTCACCGTATCGTTGTTTGCGGCGTTAAAGTGTCAGAGCCGATCTCAGAAGGGGAGCGCCATTGGTTAAGCCACTCTGCGCCGCAGCGCCTGCGCTAATGATGTTGATAGAGACGCTAACACTCGCTGGCTCATGTATTGTCTGCCCTCAGGCCATCTAAACTGACAAAGTTGACCTAGGAACAGGCAAGATATGGCTCCTCAAGAAACATACAAATTGTAATACTGAAAGAGTCAATTATATGATAACTTGCCCATGTTCCTTAAGATATATCGGTTACACCACTCGAAAAATCAAATTGAGGATCGGTGAGCATAAGAGCACGATTCATTGTCATAAACAATTGACACGATTGACCGATCATTTTTTTACCCATAAACACACTGCAGAAGACATAAGGTGGTTGATTCTAGAACAGCCGTTTATCCCACCCCACATCAGTGATGTCTCCAGATTCTTATTCATCAAAGAACAAAAATGGATTTTTTTCCCTTTAAAAGTGACAGTAAGGGACTTAATGATGATATAGCATGGACATCATTGTAGTTATGCTTGTATTCTCCTTTATGCTCATTAAATTTTTTGCCCACACATGAGGAATAATGGTTCACTACGTGGTAGCATTTGGCAGATCACGTTTTTTTCATAGGGCTTTATAATGTTTGAGCACAATTCGTGTATATGTTCACACCATCCAAGTATTTAGTGACTGCAACCTGTGAGCTATACTGAACATCATCCTTCACTTAGAGACACTATCTAAACCTGTAGTGCCTCGCCAGTCGCGGACCCGATCACGCTAGTGCGCATGTGGGTGTAACTAGCGTTACTGCGCATGCGCAAGTGTTAGCGTCTCTATCAACATCATTAGCGCAGGCGCTGCGGCGCAGAGTGGCTTAACCAATGGCGCTCCCCTTCTGAGATCGGCTCTGACACTTTAACGCCGCAAATAACGATACGGTGAAATCAATTATTCAATTAATTCTGGCATAAAAAGGCGCGCTTGCCGTCCGTTCGGTACCTCCACTCCCACTCGGAAGCCGGCGAGAGGTACCGACAGACAGGTAGGCTCATGCAGATTTCTTTCATACCTATAGCCTAGCAGGGAAACTTGTAAACTATGTTCCCGTTTTTTGTTTTGTTTTCATAGTTTAGTAGTAACTTACGGTAGGTCTCTACATCTTATATGTTGAACCCCTCCCTTTACTGGGTTCTTGCCTGATTCACTTTTTCTGGACAAGCATTTGTCTGGTCATATGGTATGTCAGGGAGGTGTCGATTTTGAGAGCAACTGGGTATAGTTAAAAATTATTTTTGGAAGTTAGCAAAAGCTTAGCAATACACCGCAATTAATTCATTCTTGCGGTGTTTCAGATTTTATTATTTCTTCCATTTTTAACAGAGCGGGGCCTCATTTTTCCTGAGCGGGTGCCGGGTGAGGTGAGGTGACTTCCCACATAATGCTGGGTAAGTATAATAATTCTATAATACTATTGTGACCATTGTCATACAAACCAATAGGACAGTTGCCTTCTGCCAAACAATGAGACTTTCTGCTCTTGTTTAAACATGTGTTGTTTGTACTGTTTTCTTTGTGACTTAAGGATCAATGTAAACACAAAAATTTTTATACCACATATTGTGTGCACTATCTCTCCTATTTTTAGGAAAGGACGATTTACTCAGTTTTCCACCAGTCTACATTGGGAACCCAAGTTGCTGGTAGGAATATTTTGATTTGATATTGCCTTGCTTCACTTTCACATTATCACTTACTCTGCAGTTGCTATTAGATCACGGCCCTGAAGAAAGCTGGATAAAATTAATCTATTTAGCTGAAACATGTCGACCACTCTGCACTGCGCCTTTATATAGTCATATTTTCAGACTATTTGGCGTCATTTTAATCTTGACACTAGAACAGAGCCTATTAAACAAATTTTCTGTTCTAGTAGTTATTTTTATCTTTATCACTCACCTTTCACACAGCACTGCACACCATCAGCACCTACTTGAAATACACTGTGGCTAGAGGTCTACCTCGGAAATCCATCTCTGCACCATCACCTGATGGGCTGGGCGAGATTTGGATCTACCATCCGTATCCCACGTGATGATATTCCGCCACAATGGTGGTCTGATGGGAGTTTTCAGCCTCATGTAATTTCTTGGTGTTTCATGATCCTTTTTAGTTCTTAGTTTCAGAACAGCACACATCTTCTCTGACCTCATATCTCTTGTTTATTGTACCATAATTTGCCCTGAATAGGACCTCTGCATCAGTGTGAAGGTGAACCCCTAGGTATCTGACCGTGTCTGTAGTCCACTGCAGTGGATACTCCATTTCAATATTCTGTGTGATAGGGGTTAAGGGGAAGGCCAGTGACTTCGACCAATTTACCTTAAGGCCCGATAGAGCACCAAAGCGGACCACCTCTCTCAACACCGACGGGAGATTGTTGTACGGGTCACGGACATACAGCAGGGTGTCATCAGCATACATTGACATCACAATCTTGTACGTGGGGAAGCCTATGCCTTCATTGCCGTGGTATTCCCGCAGCGCACAGGCTAGAGGTTCTGCCACCAGGGCATACAAAAGGGGCGATAATGGGCACCCTTGTCTGGTGCCTCTACTGATGGGGAATAAGTCAGTGACCAGGCTGCCCAGCCGGAGTCTAGCCCGCGGCAGGTTATACAGGGCTCCTATCATCTGAAGAAATGGCTGTCCCAGTCCCATCCGCTGCAGCACCAAGCGCATAAAAGGCCTCTCTACTGAGTCAAAGGCCTTTTCAGCACAGAAAGGAATTATGAAGTGATATGCTACATACGTTTGATTCAGTAAATGAGAAGACCCTTTTGAAAGTAATCATCCAAGTTGCAGGTAGCTAGTTGACACATTAGAAAATTCTCGGGGGTCTCAGAATTCAGCAGTGCAGACCATCACTGTGCAGACCAGGCAATGAAAGGGTCTCTTCAGCTAGAAGATCAGAATTCTGTCTTCAGCCCCAATAGATGGTTCATGACTGCATTGATTATTCCTGTCATTTACCTTTTTGTTTTATCTGCACACTGATTTTATGTCTGTGTTTTTCACTTTGTACACCTTCTTTGAACACATGGCACCATTTTATATCCCAAATGTGTAACACAGGTTGTAACATAGAACTAGATGGCCTAGGATCAATCGTGGCTTGCCTGCTTCATAAAACTGTGTGAACCTTGCCAAATATTTTATTTTACCGAGCCTCCAATTTTTACATTTCCCATATGAGAACACTTTTTAATATGCAAGTTTAGAATGTCAACTGTATGTAAACTTCTTGCGTTTGATTTAATCGATTATAATTTTGCTCCATGTAAAGATCTGGGCCATATATTCTGGTGCACACATGACAAGTGACTTGCCCCTTACTTCACCTATGGCAATCTTTGTCAGGGCATAGGGTGGCAGGAAAGTTTAAAAATTATCACTTTTAATAAATACATCTCAATGAAGTGATAGAGTTAGATGTACTAAGGTGAAATGCTTCAGCATGGTAAAACAATTAACCTTTTAAAGTTTCAAGAAACTTTATTGTATGTTTGCATGATGTTTGGTACAGTGGCAGCTACTCCCGGCCAGTAGTAGTGGGAGGGGGAGTAAAAAAAAACAAGAAAAGAGCACTTACCTGCTGGCGGACCAGCTGGTTGGCTGTCGCCTCTCCTCCATCCTCTGCTTCTGTGTGGACTGGAAGCACATAGGCTCCCAGACTCCCCCAAGCCAATCACAACACTGCTGTCAGCAGCGTTGCTATGGGTCTAAGCACCTTGGTTTGGCGCTCAGATAAGCAGTGAGAGCCTTTGCATGTTCTACTCCCAGGCTGAGTATTACAGCTGGGTGGAGAACATGCTAAGTGCGCATTACTGTTTGGCCGGGCCAAGACGGCCGGCCAAACCCGCATGCGCACTTAAGTGCCCCAACTACTCCTCCTCCCTGCTCTGTAAGCAACCCAGACCCAGCCCATCAAACTGCTTCAGCAAGGGAAAATAAAATGCTAATAACAGAGTGTTATCATCATTTTTTTTTCCTTTTTGCAGTGCTGAAAACCAGTGGGGCAAAGCTCCACCGCCTCTGTGGAAGAGCCGCCCCTGGTTTGTTATATAATTTACATGCCAAAAATGTTGAGGGCACGGCTACTGCACGGACTCATAGAGCCAGTCAAACCCTTGGCCCGGCTCTACCTGTTAATTTATTGGCTCACCCACATCTAGTGGAAGCACCATGAGAGTGGCAGGCGGGTGGCACCTTGGGGTGTGATATCCAAAGAGGTGAAAATAGAGTAACCCCCTGTTGTATATGTCAATGTATTGCATGGAGTCCTATTAATTGAAATTGAGGAAGGATTTTGAACAAACATCTGCAATCAAATGTACACAGGAAAATCTAATTTACCCATGTTCTCAGGAAGTAAAAACTCGTGACCTCACAGAAACGACAGCATCTCTCTGTGAGCCCTGCAAGACGTCTCAACAGTTGTTCGAAGGCTGTCAGTAACTTGCAGCCACTGGTGTGTAGTCCCATATATGCAATAAATCAAGCGTTGCTCACTGTAACTGACACGACTACGGGTTAACTTAGTGTACATTTCAAAATGGAGAAATCTATTAAAATAAAACGCCAGGAGGCCACGCGCTGCATCACACTGAGAATACCCCGTGCCGGCTCGGCTGGCCGGAAGCGTCCTCGCGCGCGGAGGCGAAGTAAATAGTCAGCTCCATAATGAAAGCAGGTCCATTGTTTGTCAGAGGTATTAGATGTGATTTGTCAAAAAAAGGAGTAGAGACATACACGGCCCCTGACACTGACTGCACCCCAATTTCACAGGATGCTGGCCCGAGCACAGATAAATGGAGCTGGGCTGGCGGCGAGCCGCGCGCGAGTGGCAGGCGCGCTGACACCTCATCCCACACTCGGGTGGACGCTCTTGTCCTTAACTCCATCCACTCACCCGGACGGATTCTCCCAGAATCCCTCCCTCGCGGCATCACTCATTGTGACACGGACTTGTTCAGCCGCTGCTTTGCGTGGGAACATCTTTGTCGGGCTTTGCAGTTTTCACGCTGATTCCCTCAACAAATGGCTGTCGTTTTAACAGCAAAAACAGTCAGATTAAAAGAGAATAACAGAAACACAACAGAAGTAAAAGCGCAATAAAATTATAATTTGAGAGGCTGTTCGGAAATATTTCATCCAGGCACGCGTGCAATTCCGTCCCTGCAGAAAACCTTCGTCTTCTTCGTGACGTTGTCCAGTTGCTTAAATCAATGATCAAACACTACTGTGGCCAAGACATGAAATTTTACCTTATGCAATTTTCTTTAATTGAGAAGAGGACTTTAAGTAATCACTATCGGCCTACGGAGGGCCAGGAGGCATGGCCAAGGGAAGCAGGCCTCTATGACTGTGTCACGCGTGGTAGGAGGCCGAGTCTTCATTGGCTCACCCAATGAACTGAGTATCCAATTAGGAAACAGAAACACATCATGGAAGGTGATGGGTGGCGCTTACCATAGAAGAACTGTGCCTACGCTACGGGGTCCGTATATAGAGGGGCAGATTTACAAGCCCCGTGTGCCACTTTTGCTCCGCCGTTGCATCACTACTGTGACGCAGTGGCGGCGTAAAGCTAGCACCATGCGGCGGGGGATTTACAACGTGACGCATCCAGGGAGATGCGTCATGTTGTAAAGCCATGCGCCACATTAAACCTGCGTCACGTTTCACGTGGGTGTTCCGCCCCAGGGGGTGGGGGCGTCACGGTGCAGGAACGCCTCGGAAAAGGCCCTGAGTGAAATCTACAAGATTTCACTCAGTCACTTTTTTCCGAACCCGCTGCGTCAAAACCTTGCGCCTGCTTGAAGCAGGTGTAAGGTGTGACGCACCATGTGCAAGATAGGCCGGGTTGGCACAGTGCTGGAGTTGTGTCGTGCCCGCGACACAACTCCAGCATTGCGCCAACGTTACGCGCCAACATTACGCATCTGCATTTCCTTGCGCCATGATGCGCCGCATTGTAAATGCGGTGCATCCGTGGTGGCGCAAGGATTGTGATGCGTGTCGGAAGTTTCCTGGAGCATCCCTGCTGATGTACATCTGCCCCAGAGTTTTTTTGAGTGGGGTGCTCAGAGCAAGGGGTAGCTTGGGTGGAAGAGTGAGGCCAACCAACACACCAGGAACCAGTGAGAGTGCAGCGCTGGGCACAAGCAGGGAGAAGTTGGGAGGCTTCCACAAAGCTGAGACAGTCTGAAGACAGCTTGGCCTGTTGGCTGTCCCTTGAATGCTGCAGTGTGGGTGGTGATAGAGTACAGAGGAAGAGAGGTACAGCTTCTCTCTTGACAAACTTTATAACAGGTGTATGGTGGGGGTGGGAGTCTACACCTTTAACCTCAGCAGTAGCCAATATCTGGTGAGGCTAAAGCCCTCTGGCTGGCTGCATATGTCCACCACCTCAGGGGCTTAGAGGAAGGAAAGAGATGATTGGGGAGTTTCCTAAATGGCTAATAGTTTGCTGAACACAAGAGGGGGAGCCCTATTCTCATTGCGACCTATGCAGGCACGGCCCATAAATAAAACAAATTTTGTTGTACGCGCTGCATTCCGTTTGGCGTTGCAGCGCACGCAACCAAATTTGTTTTATTTATTTTTTACATTACTTACCTGTAATCGTCCGTTTCCCATATTTTACACCCCCCCCCCACCCTGCTCTTCCCCTGCCCCACGTCACCGCCCGGTGTAACGCCCTACACGGGCCGTCGCTGGACCTATGACCCACTACTGCCTCCAGCCTGCCAGATGTTGCATTGCATGCGTAAGGTGGAGGACGGGTTTCTCTCTTTGGTCCTGTCCTCTCTCTGTGCCTGCGCTCCTCAGCACATCAGCCATGCAAAATCAGTGACATCTCATCACAGAGTGGGGTAGGGTCAACAGTCTCACTGACCCCACCCTACTTTGTGATGAGTGAGGGACTGCTGCCATCCCTTATTGGCTGAGGCAACAGTCCCAACACTCCTGGGACCTCCAAGGCTACCCTCTTAACCGTGAAGGTACGTTTTATGTGTTTTTTATGTTTGGTGCATGCATGTATGTATGTGTAATACAATTATTGAGCATCATGAGTGATTGGTGCCTGAGACCAATACAACAGGACACTTCTGAAACTCAAGTAAAGGGTATCATCACCTGGTTAATTAAAAATGTTGATCAATCAGGTGGGCCAAGGAGGCCTAAAGATGCTGCTGCTTTCCTTTGAGTTTTCATTCTACCTTATGAATCACATAAATGTATGATTGTCACTCAACCCTGGGCACTTCAGAGCTTAAAACTGAAGTGCCCAGGTCTGAGGCAATCAGCGTTGAGACCCTTAGGGGTGATTAGTTCATGCTTTCCAAGTACCGGGTTATTGACTGAAGATATTCTATTATTAACTTCAATGGGGCCATATTTTTGTTCTCAACATTTAGGACTCAAAGTTCTGGCACTGATATTCTGGTACCACATTCCGCCTTCAACATGCTACGTCTGGATTTATTTTACTTGTAAAGCACCCGAATCACCCCCAAAGGGGTATCTCCGCTCTGTGGGAAGTGCAGCACTCCGTGCAGACCTGGTGCGTGCAGTTTAGAAGAGCTCAGTCTTAAGAAGTTTTCTGAATGAAATGTAAATGTAAAATGTAGTTGAGCTTATATAGCGCACAGCTACCCGCAGTGGGTTTCCCGGCACTTGCTTAGGGAACCCTTCCTGGTATTCCCCTGTGAGATAGCAGGGTATCCACAAGGTGAAAGTCAGGCATCCCGCCGCAAGGGGCCGTTGTGGAGATTAAGCAAGCTATTGCCCAGAGTCGCAGAGTGTGAACCCGTGAGTTGAGGAGGCACCGGGGCGAGAATTATCAAGTCCGTGGAATTTTTAGCCCAAGACCCCGCCGAGGCGGGGAATTGAACCCTGGTCCAGGACCGATCTCAGCTTCCGGGTCTGCTGCATCTAACCCCTGAGCCACACTTCTCCACTGAAGAGATATTCTGGGCATTTCTGGAGATGAATCAGGAGCTGATTCCAGTAATAGGGCTAAGTGAGAGAAAGTTTTCCCACCCATGTGGGCTTTCTTGAAACAGGGAATGAGGGGCAGGGATTTAGCTCCTGATCGAAGGGGTCTGTTTGGCTGATATTGGCTGAGTTTTTCTGCTAGATAGCCAGGTACTTTACCGTTTATTGCTTTGTGCACAATGCTAGTAGAAAACAACATAAGAGTGACCGCATCAATCAAAACAAAAATAAAAATAAGTCATGGAGTCATGATAGTACATACCACCAAGACAAGTACAGAAACCATATAGGGGTAGGTTAGGTGAACATGCAAAGTGAAAAGAAAAG